>NC_090444.1:778263213-778888213 GCF_031143425.1 Pleurodeles waltl
AAACAGTTAAAACAAACATTAAAATCCTCTGGACTCAATTTAAAAGGCTGACATTGGGCATTCCCTCTCGTGATCCTTGCCGTTATCATGAAAACCTTCTCCATTGCAGTTATGTCTCCCTTATTGAAAAGGCTAAATGTCTAGTACGTCTAGTTGCTCCATGTCCTCAGTTTCATCAGTTCCCTTTCTTATTGGCTGATGTTTTAACAAGAAGGGCTTGTCATGGGTTCATCTTAGTGCCTTGCTTAGGCACATTTATTTTAGCTTCAGGCCTGTGACCTGTGCCCTTTATCTAGATACATAAGTCATTTCATGTATTCACTTTATTATATTTTAGCATGGCTTGCTTTTAGCAGGGATGTTTTATTTTCTAATCAGCTGCTTTGTCTGAGAAAGCATTGTTTTTAGTTCCTTTGCGCAACATTTTATTCTGTGCCTCTGCTCAAGGCTTTACATGATAGTTTACTTAGTATTGCCGGCCCAAGATTACGGAGCCAATCTTCCCAACCTAGACATATTATCATGTCAGGCCTGTTCTCAGAACACAACACATTTCATTATAAAAACACCACACAGGCCAAAGGAGGTTAGAGGGGACATTCCAGCCGCCAGTCTTATGCTGTGTGCCGCTTTGTCGCAGTTTTGCTGATCTTGGCCTTGCCTCTCCAGCCAAGTGGGAGGACAGCAAGCAGACAACAGGTAGGCTCTGTTTATTCTAGAGGTTAGGGGCTGGAGGGGTCCTTCCAGGGACTAGTACGTCAGAAAGGGCTAACACTGCTATGCTCTCATGTTAGATTCTAGAAGCGTAGATAGGAATTAATTGACTTATGATTACACCAGGATGCTGGGACTGTTTATCTGTTTTACTCTAATAGTCACAATAATAACAGTATTGATTGTTATTTTCCTAATAATCACAGCTCATTCCTTTTTATACAGAATGCAGTTGCTTCAATAAAATACTTGGAAAGCTGCCCTGTATTTCTCTGTCTGTCTTCGCATGTTTGAGACTTGTGCAAACGAGAGAAAGGGGTAAGATCTGAGTCAGAGTGTTGTACATCAGGCTGCCAAAAATCACCTTTACTTTCCAGGTTTGGGTGAGATGCTGCTAGCTAGCTGAGAAGACAGCTTCTAGTTGGTGTGGGACTGACTCAGCCACCTACACGCGGGGGTGCTGCTACCCAAAACCAAGCAGTTTTACCCCCCATCGAAAAAGTCCTACAAGCTCTGACTTAGGTGAAAGAAGTCCATTCACTTGAAGGTTAATTTTGAAGTCAATGATCAGAACTCCCTACTCAGTATGTGACAGATTGGTATACCCTCAAACATTTTCTAGGACATGATTTTAGGACTGTTGTACCATTGTCCAATGTAACAAATGGTTTCTGAATGGTTTTTGAAACCCGCACAGCACTTCAATCATCTGCCAATTTTTCACCTATCCCTTAGGTCAAATAATCATCATGGCACTCCAGCAACAACATGTCTTAACAGCTTTCTTGAGGTTTGTCAAATGGTGTATGTTGCAAAGCGACCCCTTTTTTGATAGGCACCCTCAGTTTTTCATTTCTGCACCTTCTAGTAACTGTAAATTCTGACACTTGGGCACTGCTATCCATTGCCCAGTGTATGTTTTCCAATACCTAAAACAAAGTTAAGATTGGCTTAAAATCCTAGTTGCCACTTTTAACTTTACTATAAAGCCATTGTGTAGGGTCTGAAAACTACACCTGGCACATAGAAAATGAAGGCCCATTTTTATGGATGTTTGGCGTTGCTTTAGCGCCATTAATTTTGGCTCTAAAACCGTGCTAAGCTAACTCCATATTTATATTTCGATGTTAGACCTGTCTAGCATCAAAATATTGGAGTTAGCGCCATGTTTAGGATGCATGAAACCACCTTGCGTCAATGAGATGCAAAGTAGGCTTCCTGTCCTAAACTTGATTCTAACCCCCTAGTACTATATTTATCTCCAGGTGCAGAAATGATGCGCAAGGAGGAGGCAGGCCTAAATAACGGTGCTAAGCCCACTTAGCACCATTATTTAACACCTGGGTCAGACCAGGTGTTAGGGTGCAGGTAGGCCCATTTCCATGTGTTCCAACATGGAATGGGCACAAAGATGCCCACCCCAAGCACACCACCACTCACACGACAGGAGTACTACAGGAGGGGGGCCCGATCCCAGGTAAGTTTAGGTAAGTATAATATTTATTTTTAAGTGCCATTGGGGGCCCCTAACTTGGGGCCCCCTGCCTGGCACTGGGTATGTTGGGCTTGCCCATGGGACACTCGCCCTCCGTGGTGGGCACTAGGGTGGTGGTAATGACTCCTGTCTTCACTTAGACAGGAGTAATTTTTGGCTGCTTGGGCATCATAAAATGACGCTAGGCTGATTAGCAGCATATTATTTGCTGCTAACCAGCCTAACGTCATTTCAGACTCTCTAGAGCCATTTTCCCTACGGCCATCCCTGGTCGACTAGCATCTTTTTTTTAGATGCTAGCCAGTCCTTAGCGCCATCTTGTGTCATTTAAAAAATATAGCACTAAGATGCCTCTAGGGAATAGCGTTAGCCGGCGTTAAGAAAAATTACACAAAACTGTGTTTTCATAAACCTGAGGCAGCGCCAAAATCTAACGCCACCCCAGGGGTGGTGTTAGCAAGACGCAATGAGGAGGAATACCTTTATTCCTCCTTGTTTTTGCTTGTTTTTGCTTTTTCTATGTGTGCTGCATTCTGCAGCATGCATAGAAAGAGCAAAATGCCAGACATGATTGTTTATGTGCGTGAAGGTATCCCTTCCTGCACATAAACACTCATTTGAAAATGACGCTTTTGCACTTCTGTGTGTAGCACACACAGAAGTGCGAAATCACCAGTAGTGATTGTTTGTGTGCAGGAAGGGACACCTTCCTGCACATAAACAATCACACCCCTCAACGCAGACATCCTTGAATGATGGTGCAAGGATGCCTGCATTGGCAGCTAAATTTAACGTCAACGCAGGGGACAACACAGGGGTGCACCGTATTCATTTAAATACGGTGGATCCTGATGATGTGAAAATGACGGAGCGCAGCCCTGCCAATTTTGCTGCAGTGTCGCACTGCGTCATTTTCCTATAAATATGGGCCATAATTTGCTTATAAGTCCCATGTAAAGTTGTACTATATGGACCCAGGACCTGAAAAAGGAATACTGCTAGTGGGGCTGCAGCACTTATTGCCCCATCCACCATTTTGAACTGGCAAAATAAACCTTCCTTTGTAATACATATACGTCATCGTAGGGTAGGCCCATTATGCAGGGTACTTTAAAAGCTGGACATGTACTTTTAAGTTTTACATGCCCTGTTAGTGAAAAACTCTTCAATTAATTTTTCACTACTATAAGGCCTACCTCTCCTATAGTATAACATTGGGTTCTCTTATTACATTTAATATGTGATAAGTTTTGTTTGGGACTAGGTAGAAATGTCATCTTTGGTCTCTTATGAATTGTAATTTAAACCCCTCATTATTGGTAAAATCAGACTGAAGTCATACTTCTAAAAATCACACTTTTAGGAAGTTGACAATTTCCTGTCCTCACCAATTTGTGCCAGCTACTTGTATTGTAGGTCATATGACTAGATGTAGTTGGCAGTTTGCCTTTGCTTTTGTGCCAGACAGTATTACAAAGAGGGACTGTCTGTTGGCAGGATAGGCCATCCTGACCTGATGGGAGGGGCAGACCAGTCATCTACTACAATTGCACTTCGAAGAAGCTGCCTCAGTTCATGCGTGCACACACACACACACAGACACACACACACATACACAAAAGAACTGCACACTAGCCTTTTGTGACTCCAGACATCAAGGACCATGGGAGGGAGGGAGGAAATTCCAGGACCAGATGTGGAGGGACGTCTAAAAGTTCCCCCCATTTAAAAGTTGGCACCAGGTATAAATATTGGACACTCAGAGCAACTCTTCAGTACACTCCTGACTTCATGGATACTACAGAAGAAGCCCTGCCCTGCTGCCAAAGGACTGACCTCTACCGCAGGCCTACCCTGCTGCATGAGAAGGAAGACAAGACCTGTTCATTTCATCCCAGGCTACCTGAAGTGACTCCAAGGGACAGCTACTGGCTGCCCTCCTGTTCATTACTACAGGGGTATAAGGGGTTCCAGAAGCCTCTCTTCAACTGCCCATCTGACTTGCTGCACTAGACCTGCAACTGGACCTGGTCTGCTGGCCTCTGCTGGAGTGAGTCCCTGAGCCCCAAGAGGTGTCTCCCAGGCCCTGGACCCTTGGTTTGGTATCAGTTGAGCTTCTTCTGGAGGAAAAGGGAGAAATCCTGAAGTTTTGGGCTTCCCACAACTGCTAACTTGCCTGGTTGCACCAAATCTTGCCACCCATGCTAACTGATAATGCCAAGCTCCGGTGAACCTGACTCCTCACTCTACAGCAACCGCCAGCAACCGCCGGCAACACAACATCTGCACCTCACCCTATAGCATTGGCAGTCTGAGGTGACCACCAACGCAAAGCTCCAGCAAAAACCGTCTGCGATGCCTGACAGGATCTTCACAATACAAAGATGACCGTCCATGACATCCGGCCTCCTCCTCATGCTACAGCAACCACTATCCACAACATCTCCCTGGTCCTTGCAGCCTCCTCCACCATTAACTGGACACTTGGAGCTGGACTTTGAGAAGGTAATTTTATTAGTAGGACAAGCTTGGTCCCTGTATCCGGTCCATTCTCCATTGCAGTCAGCCTGAACTTGTGACTTTCCTAGATCTAGCAGGACCAGATGACAGCGAATGGTGCTTTGTGCTTTTAGACACAAGCATCGTATTTACTTAAAATATTTAAAATTGCATTTCTTTGGTACTACTGATTGAATTTTTGTTGTTTTGGTGTCAAATAATTTATTAAATGTTACTCTATTTTTCTAAATTGGTGTTAGATTCCTCTTGTGTTGTATTGTCACTTTATTACTATTTGTGTTCTGCATAAATACTTTTCACATTAGCCCTAAGTTAAGCCTGACTGCTTTTGTGCCAAGCTACCACAGGTTAATTTAGTGACTTTGTGGTTCACCCTGACAAAGACTGTGGTTGTTGTTTGAGTAGGTTTTCATCCAGCACAACCGATAACCCAATTTCTGACAGACAACAATTGTCACTTATTCTCCAAGTCTAGTTCCTGTTTGTTAGTGGTTAAAATTATTTATTCACATTCTTCGATATGGTCTTTGAAATTTGGTATCATGCTACACGTGGTCATGGGTGGTAGTTCAACAGTGGGTGTGGTGGTAGCCGGGGATCTCGTATGCGGTGATACGAGATGATACTGGGATGTTGGCAGAGGTGGTGCATTGCTGTAGTGTTGCAAGGTGGAGCTAGTGGTGCTTTTTTGGGAGGGGTATCACAGTGGTAGACGTGAAGTCACACTTCTGATGTAATTGGTCATTGGTCAAAGTTGGTTATGTCATCGCAGAGGTGTTGCAATGCAGAGTTCGGAGCTTGCTTTGTTTCTACAAGGTGCCTCAGTGTTGGGTGTTGGCGTCACAGTGCTGATGGGTGTATCTGTGGTGCTGAAAGTTGATGCTTAACTCCTAGGGATTGTAGTTTTCAGTTCTGTGGGTGGTGTCACGATGCTGATTGTTGTATTTCTGTGCCATGAGATTTGTTGCACTCAAGACAGGAGGGGCTGGAAAATTTGGGGAATGGTGTTCCAGAGCTAAAAGTGGTGTTGTATTGCTTTCGGGTTATGTCTTTGTACTGGGAGTGGTGCTGTAGTGCTGACATGTGGTATCTCCTGCTGAGGTGTGGATCTGTAGTGCAGCAGGTTTAGGTTGTTTTTACAGTGGTGTAATAGTCGTGGGGATAACACTATATATGGTGCAGCAGTGCTGATTACTGGGGTGTTTCACAGTGTTATGGGTGTGGTGAGGAGAGGTGAATATTCAGATTCAAAACATCTTTGAACAGACTGTAAAACTTAACAAGAAATCTTCCTGTCAATACTGTTTAAACACTGAGTGAAAGATGGGGTCATAATGTAGTAAAAACTCTCATTAATAAAAATGAAAACCTCTCCAGAAATATAAAGGTCTTCACCGAGACATAAAAAGAAAAAATGTATACCGCATTGTGTTGCAAAATGTAATTGCATTTTATATGCATTGCCAATTGATGAAGTACATTTTTGATGATCAGAACACTACATGATAGGCGAATGGGTGTGGGATGTGATACAGTGTGCTCCCACCTGACCCCCCTTCCTGTTTAAAAGGCTCCCTTGAGCCAGTGAGCTGACAAGCTTTGGAAATGCACATGTATGCCTGTGAGTGGTACTTGATCTGAGAGGAATTTGGAAGAATTTCCAGGAACCCCAGATTAATTTTCTTTGTTCTCTACTCTCTACTGATGAAGGGCTGAACATAGAAACATGTGTCTAGAGATATACAGCAATGTCTGCACCAACTTTGGTGAAAAACTACAGATAATTTTGAAGTACGTGCTAACTGTGAACTGCATTTACCAGGATGCAAAGGGGCGAACTGTGCTGGGATTTGAGGCAGAGTGCTCCCAACCCCCACCCTTCGTGTGTGGCTGTTTGGTAGGATTTTGTCTTTGATTTGAGCCACATACAAATCGTTTGGTGTCATATATGAATATCCAGACCAGACGGCTGTTTTTATCTTGTCCTCTGATTCAGAGTTTAGGTTGTGAGGAACGAGAAGGTACAAGAGATAGCAGCTCAGGTTATGGATGTATTTTTATTTTATTTATTTTATTTTGTGCTGAGAGATGCGGTTAGCACTGCAGGTCCCGTACTATGACGATAGCTTTCTTTCGGTTTTTAATACACTTAGACCATCATATTTTCCACAGGTTATCCAAATGGGAGACGTCGCCCGCTTCAAGCAAGGGACGTCTCCCCGTGGAATACCACTGAGCTGTTGTGTTCCCACTCAACCCATATAACTTTTGGGTTTGGTAATCTCCGTTACCGGGCCCTTTACATTTAGTCGGGCAATAATATTGAGTGTCTTTGTGGGCTGATCACAACTCATAGGTTAACTACTCTAAAATCTTATGAGTCTAGAGGTATTGATATTCTTGGAATCAAGAAGTGGGAGACAAGGTTCTGAAAAATATTATTGCCACGTTTTGTAACATGCTATTGTTTGCCAGTCTTCAAGTCCATGTAGAAACAGTTAAACAAATGTTAAGTGTTTAAAAACACCATAAAATATAAGGAATAGTATGCTCAAGTCAAATGTCTTGCACACAGGAATAAGGACTAAAATGTTGTTTTGACATTAATCCGTGGCAGCATGGTTAGCAGATGTTTTGTACAGAAAGATGGGAAATAGTAGCCAAATGAATCAGCAAACTACCTTAATTGTTGCGATCATTCAATTTGGTCGAAAACATAATTTAGAAATGCAAGTGTGTGCTAGGCGAACCTCTAATTATGAGCTATTAGACATGGGGATGTAAAGTATGGCTGTCTAGCAGATACAATTAACAGTGACACAATAAAGTAGTTGCATTGTTGAACGCATAAACTGATGGTACAATTGCGTATTTTTCCATAATATTTTTCTTTTCTGGCCTTGTAAGCGATTAGAACCACTTCCATAAATGTAAAAGACAAAATTTAAATATCTTGATGAATCAACAACCCCTCAATCCCCCACCTCCCGTAAACGACATACATTGAAGCACAAGAGAAAAAACTATTATAATCCTTCAGGAAGCAGAGTTTGTGGCAATGTCATCATGTAATCCGGTGCACATCAGGGAAATGAGCATACGGATACCAAAATTGTTTTAAAGATGTAGCCGTGCGCATTAGGAGTCTGTTGGACCTGGCTTTTTGACAGGGTCATCCCCAAACTTTTTGCCTCCTTCCTCCTATTTTTTCTGACCTGTTGTTGTTGGCTTTTGACCTCTGGGCACTTTACCACTGCTAACCAGTGCTAAAGTGCATATGCTCTCTGTGTAAATGGTACTATTGATTGGTTTATCCATGATTGGCTATTTAATTTACTTACAAGTCCCTAGTAGAGTGCACTATATGTGCCTAGGGCCTGTAGATTAAATGCTGCTAGTGGGCCTGCAGCACTGGTTGTGCCACCCACTTCAGTAGCCCCTTAACCCTGTCTCAGGCCTGCCATTGCAAGGCCTGTGCGTGCAGTTTCACTGCCACTTCGACTTGGCATTTAAAAGTACTTGCCAAGCCTAGAACTCCCCTTTTTCTACATATAAGTCATCCCTAATGTGTGCCCTAGGTAACCCCTAGAGCAGGGTGCTGTGTAGGTAAAAGGCAGGACATGTACCTGTTTAGTTATATGTCCTGGTAGTGTAAAACTCCTAAATTCGTTTTTACACTACTGTGAGGCCTGCTCCCTTCATAGGCTAACATTGGGGCTGCCCTCATACACTGTTGAAGTGGCAGCTGCTGATCTGAAAGGAGCAGGAAGGTCATATTTAGTATGGCCAGAATGGTAATATAAAGTCCTGCTGACTGGTGAAGTCGGATTTAATATTACTATTCTAGAAATGCCACTTTTAGAAAGTGAGCATTTCTTTGCACTAAAATCTTGTTGTGCCCTTCAATCCACGTCTGGCTAGGTTTAGTTGACAGCTCCTTGTGCATCCACTCAGACACACCCCAAACACAGGGTACTCAGCCTCACTTGCATACATCTGCATTTTGAATGGGTCTTCCTGGGCTTGGAGGGTGGAGGGCCTGCCCTCACACAAAGGACTGCCACACCCCCTACTGGGACTCTGGCAGACAGGATTGAACTGAAAGGGGGCTTGGTGCATTTCTTAGACACTCTTTGAAGTCACCCCCACTTCAAAGGCACAACTTAGTATAAAACAGGGCCTCTGCCCTACCTCATCAGACACTTGCTGGAGAAGAAACCTGAACCAGAAACTACATCCTGCCAAGAAGAACTGCCTGGCTGCTCAAAGGACTCACCTGTCTGCTTTTCTACAAAGGACTGCTGCCTTGCTGTTGGCCTGCTGCCTTGATGAACTCTTGTCTGGCTGTAAAAGTGCTCTCCAAAGCTTGGATAGAGCTTGCCTCCTGTTCCCTGAAGTCTCAGGACCAAAAAGACTTCTCTCTTCCACTTGGACGCTCCGTGTGCCGAAATTTTCGCAGCACAGCTTGCTCCGCGGCAAGACGCTGATCAACGCGACGTCTTCGGGACGACCAAAACTTTGACGCACGGCCTCGCAAGGACAACGCCGCCCAACTTCCCAGGAGAAATCACCACGAAGCCTGCCGTGAGATCGAAACTTTGACGCATGGCCTCGCAAGTACAACGCCGCCCGACTTCCCAGGAGAAATCGACGCGACGCCTGCCGTGAGATCAAAACTTTGACGCACGGCCTCGCAAGGACAACGCCGCCCGACTTCCAAGGAGAAATCGGCGCGACGCCTGCCGTGAGATCAAAACTTTGACGCACGGCCTCGCAAGGACAATGCCGCCCGACTCCCCAGGAGAAATCGACGCAACGCCTGCCGGGAGATCGAAACTTCGACGCGCAGCCCCGCAGAACGACGCGCAGCCGGAAAAACAAACAGGAAAATCCACGCACAGACCCGGGACATCTGATACTTGTAGGAGGCTGGACTGGCTTGTAGTGAGTACCAAGGGGTACTTGCACCTTGCACCAGGCCCAGTTATCCCTTATTAGTGTATAGGGTGTCTAGCAGCTTAGGCTGATAGATAATGGTAGCTTAGCAGAGCAGCTTAGGCTGAACTAGGAGACGTGTGAAGCTACTACAGTACCACCTAGTGTCATATGCACAATATCATAAGAAAACACAATACACAGTTATACTAAAAATAAAGGTACTTTATTTTTATGACAATATGCCAAAGTATGTTAGAGTGTACCCTCAGTGAGAGGATAGGAAATATACACAAGATATATATACACAATAGCAAAAATATGCAGTATAGTCTTAGAAAACAGTGCAAACAATGTATAGTTACAATAGGATGCAATGGGGAAACATAGGGATAGGGGCAACACAAACCATATACTCCAAAAGTGGAATGCGAACCACGAATGGACCCCAAACCTATGTGACCTTGTAGAGGGTCGCTGGGACTATTAGAAAATAGTGAGAGTTAGAAAAATAACCCTCCCCAAGACCCTGAAAAGTGAGTGCAAAGTGCACTAAAGTTCCCCTAAGGACAAAATAGTCGTGTTAGAGGGAAAATGCAAGGAAAACACAAATCAGCAATGCAACAACGATGGATTCCTGACTGAGGGTACCTGTGGAACAAGGGGACCAAGTCCAAAAGTCACAAGCAACTCGGAGATGGGCAGATGCCCAAGAAATGCCAGCGGTTGGTGCAAAGAAGCTCTTACTAGGCTGAAGAACTGTGAATACTGCAAGAACGACAAGGGCTAGAGACTTCCCCTTTGGAGGATGGATCCACCACGCCTTGGAGAGTCGTGCAGAAGTGTTTTCCCGCCGGATGGATGCCAACAAGCCTTGCTACACGCAAATCGTGCGGTTGGCGTTTTTGGACGCTGCTGGGGCTCAGGAGGGACCAGGAGGTCGCAAATTGGACCTGCTGAGAGAGGGGACGTCGAGCAAGACAAAGAGCACTCACTGAAGCAGGTAGCACCCGGAGAAGTGCCAGAAACAGGCACTACGAGGATGCGTGAAACGGTGCTCGCCGAAGTTGCACAAAGGAGTCCCACGTCGCCGGAGACCAACTTAGAAAGTCGTGCAATGCAGGTTAGAGTGCCGTGGATCCAGGCTTGGCTGTGCACGAAGGATTTCCACCGGAAGTGCACAGGGGCCGGAGTAGCTTGCAAAGTCGCGGTTCCCAGCAATGCAGCCCAGCGAGGTGAGGCAAGGACTTACCTCCACCAAACTTGGGCTGAAGAGTCACTGGACTGTGGGGGTCACTTGGACGGTGTCGCTGGATTCGAGGGACCTCGCTCGTCGTGCTGAGAGGAGACCCAAGGGACCGGTAATGCAGCTTTTTGGTGCCTGCGGTTGCAGGGGGAAGATTCCGTCGACCCACGGGAGATTTCTTCGGAGCTTCTGGTGCAGAGAGGAGGCAGACTACCCCCACAGCATGCACAAGCAGGAAAACAGTCGAGAAGGCGGCAGGATCAGCGTTACAGAGTTGCAGAAGTCGTCTTTGCTACTATGTTGCAGGTTTGCAGGCTTCCAGCGCGGTCAGCGGTCGATTCCTTATCAGAAGGTGAAGAGGGAGATGCAGAGGAACTCGGCTGAGCTCATGCATTCGTTATCTAAAGTTTCCCCAGAGACAGAGACCCTAAATAGCCAGAAAAGAGGGTTTGGCTACCTAGGAGAGAGGAAAGGCTACTAACACCTGAAGGAGCCTATCACAAGGAGTCTCTGACGTCACCTGGTGGCACTGGCCACTCAGAGCAGTCCAGTGTGCCAGCAGCACCTCTGTTTCCAAGATGGCAGAGGTCTGGAGCACACTGGAGGAGCTCTGGACACCTCCCAGGGGAGGTGCAGGTCAGGGGAGTGGTCACTCCCCTTTCCTTTGTCCAGTTTCGCGCCAGAGCAGGGGCTAAGGGGTCCCTGAACCGGTGTAGACTGGCTTATGCAGAATTGGGCACATCTGTGCCCAACAAAGCATTTCCAGAGGCTGGGGGAGGCTACTCCTCCCCTGCCTTCACACCATTTTCCAAAGGGAGAGGGTGTCACACCCTCTCTCAGAGGAAGTTCTTTGTTCTGCCATCCTGGGCCAGGCCTGGCTGGACCCCAGGAGGGCAGCTGCCTGTCTGAGGGGTTGGCAGCAGCAGCAGCTGCAGAGAAACCCCAGGAAGGGCAGTCTGGCAGTACCAGGGTCTGTGCTACAGACCACTGGGATCATGGAATTGTACCAACAATGCCAGGATGGCATAGAGGGGGCAATTCCATGATCATAGACATGTTACATGGCCATATTCGGAGTTACCATGGTGAAGCTACATATAGGTAGTGACCTATATGTAGTGCACGCGTGTAATGGTGTCCCCGCACTCACAAAGTTCAGTGAATTGGCTCTGAACAATGTGGGGGCACCTTGGCTAGTGCCAGGGTGCCCTCACACTAAGTAACTTTGCACCTAACCTTTACCAGGTAAAGGTTAGACATATAGGTGACTTATAAGTTACTTAAGTGCAGTGTAAAATGGCTGTGAAATAACGTGGACGTTATTTCACTCAGGCTGCAGTGGCAGGCCTGTGTAAGAATTGTCAGAGCTCCCTATGGGTGGCAAAAGAAATGCTGCAGCCCATAGGGATCTCCTGGAACCCCAATACCCTGGGTACCTCAGAACCATATACTAGGGGATTATAAGGGTGTTCCAGTAAGCCAATGTAAATTGGTAAAAATGGTCACTAGCCTGTCAGTGACAATTTGGAAAGAAATGAGAGAGCATAACCACTGAGGTTCTGGTTAGCAGAGCCTCAGTGAGACAGTTAGGCACCACACAGGGAACATATACATGCACACCTATGAGCACTGGGGTCCTGTGTGACAGGGTCCCAGTGACACATACATATAGGCCACAACCTTATGAGCACTGGGGTCCTGACTAGCAGGATCCCAGTGACACATAACAAACATACTGAAAACATAGTGTTTTCACTATGAGCACTGAGGCCTGGCTATCAGGATTCCAGTGAGACAGTGAAAACAGTGACAAACACCCTGACATACACTCACAAACAGGCCAAAAGTGGGGGTAACAAGGCTAGAAAGAGGCTACCTTCTCACACAACCCCCCCCCAAACGAAGGACAATAAGGCTAACCTTGGCCAGTTGAGACTTTATTGTCTAAGTGGTGATAAGTAGAGAGTAGCTCTGCAATAGACTGGTTACTCCCTTTATCATCCACTATATGGTTACTTCCCTGTGGGGATGTAAACCACCCTGTTTGAAGTTTTTTAGCTAAGCAACAATGTGAAGATGTATTTTCAGAGTTTCTATCAGTAAGTTTTAGTTTAGAGCAGTGGGAATTGTCCACTGAACCTATTTGTAGTGATGGAAATGCCAGACAGGGATGCTGTCTCAGAAAAGCCATAGCTGGGCAAAAGCTTTGTCCATCTGGCTGGAAGAGGGAACATGGATGCTGTTTCTCTTGAGTTGGAGCAGGGCAGGGATGCTGTCCTATGAGCTCCACACTAGGGCAGGGATGCTGTCCTAAGTGTTGTGAGGCAGTACAGGGTTTCTGCACTAAAGTTTCTCTGGGAGGGTTGGAGGGATGCTCCATGTTAACTAAAATGGTGCTCTTTTTGTCACCAATGTTAGTTATCCCACAGAGAGGTACTTCTACCTCAGGGAGTCCAGCTATGCCAGCTGATGATTCCCTTGGAACAGGTGCCACCCCAGGAGAGGTTTCTCCCACCACAGGAATGGTATCCTGAATGGTAGGGTGGTTAGGGGATACTGTGATACCCTCTTTACCTGTTGATGGAGAGGGATCCTGAGTTTTCAGGCCTTCTCTCCTTTGCTTTTTCATTTCACTTGAAATGAGAGGGAACAATTCCTCAGGGATGCCCAGCATGGCTGCATGGGCATAAAACTCTACATCAGCCCAACCTGAGGCCTCTAGGTCATTACCTAAGAGACAGTCTACAGGTAAGCTAGGTGATACCACCACCTGCTTAGGGCCAGTAACTCCACCCCAACTAAACTGAATTATAGCTAAGGGAAGAAACTTAGTGGAGTTATGGACATCAATAATCTTATATTGTTGTCCAATGATGTGTTGTTCAGGAGGCACTAGGTTTTCAGTCACCAAAGTGAAACTGGCACCTGTGTCCCTGTAGGCCAAGGCCTCAACACCATTTATTGAAACTGTCTGCCTGTACTTATCCATTGTAAGGGGACAAGCAGCCAGTGTGGCAAGGCCAATGCCACTAGGTGTGACAGAAACTGTCTTGGGACTGATTACATCAGTTTCCACTATGGACCCATAAGTGAACCCAACTACACCCTTTGCTTGACTGTTGCCAGCAGTCCCACCACTAGTACCACTACTGCTAGGGGCACTAGAGCTTGATGTATTAGTGGTGGTAGGCTCAGGGGGTTTACCTGGACAGGACTTATCCCCTGGCCTATGGCCTCTATTTTTACACACAAAGCACCAAGGCTTTTTAATGTGTGCAGGTTGGGAAGAAGAGGAAGAATTTGTTTTATCCCCACCCTCTGAAGAGTGTTTAAGATTTGAAGTGGGATCTTTGGTTTTACCCTTATCCCCATGCTTATCTTGAGATTTTTCACCATCTTTCTTCTTATTGCCATCTTTGTCGCCCCCTGTATGAACTTTTCTGTTCACTCTTGTTCTGACCCATTTGTCTGCCTTCTTTCCCAATTCTTGGGGAGAGGTCAGATCAGAGTCTACCAGGTACTGGTGCAACAAATCAGACACACAATTATTAAGTATATGCTCTCTCAGGATTGTGTTATACAGGCTTTCATAATCAGTAACTTTACTGCCATGTAACCACCCCTCCAAGGCCTTCACTGAATGGTCAATAAAATCAACCCAGTCTTGTGAAGACTCCTTTTTGGTCTCTCTGAACTTTATCCTGTACTGTTCAGTGGTTAAGCCATAACCATCCAGGAGTGCATTCTTAAGAACTTGGAAATTATTAGCATCATTTTCTTTTACAGTAAGGAGCCTATCCCTACCTTTTCCAGTAAATGATAGCCATAGGATAGCAGCCCACTGCTTTTGAGGGACATCCTGTACAGCACAGGCCCTCTCAAGTGCAGCAAACCACTTGTTAATGTCATCCCCCTCCTTATAAGGGGGAACTATCTTGTGCAGATTCCTGGAATCATGCTCTTTTGCAGGATGACTATGGGGAATACTGCTGCTGCCACCATGGGTTTCTAAACCCAACTTCTGTCTTTCCCTCTCTATTTCTAAAGACTGTCTATCCAAATCCAGCTGTTGCTTCTTGAGCTTCAGTCTGGTTTGCTCCACTCTCAATCTATTGAGCTCCCTTTCTAACAATCTGTCATGAGGGTGGGTGGGAGGGACATTTCTAGATACAGAGGTATGATGGGAATGAACAGAAGGAGACCTGTCCCTTACAAAGGGCACCCTAACAGCTTGGCTACCAGGATAATGTGAGAGCACATCATCAGTATGATGTGATTCAACCTCTGTACCAACTATGCTAGACTGTCTAGTAATGGGCAGGCTGAGAAGTTTCTTTCCTGAACCTTTTCCTGGGGGAGTCCCTGGATCAGATTGAGAACCATTACCTACTTTTTCTACAGATTGGGCACTTATGGCCTTATCCTGTACTCTAAGCATATTAATTAACAGTTCTAAGGAAGGATTCTTCCCTACACTCAAACCTCTCTCTATGCAGAGACTCCTTGCTCCTTTCCAGCTAAGGTGATCATATGCAAGTTTGGACAGTTCAACTTTTTGGCCTGTGCCAGACATTTTTAGAGAGAGTTAAAGTGATAGACAAAGAGAAAAAAGTTTTCAGAACTTTTTGGAAAGACAGAAAAAACTTTTTAAACTTTTAAGAACTTTTTGAAAGTTTAGAAGTACTTTTCAGCACTTAGAAAAGAGTGAAAAGAGGAAATGCAAAACTTTTTGGCTATGTGTATATACACTGACCTTGTTTTGTATATTTTTCTCTTATGAAAAGTACAATGACAAGAGTGGTAAGTAGTCTCAAAGCACTTATCCCACCGCTGCACAACCAATGTAGGAGGCTGGACTGGCTTGTAGTGAGTACCAAGGGGTACTTGCACCTTGCACCAGGCCCAGTTATCCCTTATTAGTGTATAGGGTGTCTAGCAGCTTAGGCTGATAGATAATGGTAGCTTAGCAGAGCAGCTTAGGCTGAACTAGGAGACGTGTGAAGCTACTACAGTACCACCTAGTGTCATATGCACAATATCATAAGAAAACACAATACACAGTTATACTAAAAATAAAGGTACTTTATTTTTATGACAATATGCCAAAGTATGTTAGAGTGTACCCTCAGTGAGAGGATAGGAAATATACACAAGATATATATACACAATAGCAAAAATATGCAGTATAGTCTTAGAAAACAGTGCAAACAATGTATAGTTACAATAGGATGCAATGGGGAAACATAGGGATAGGGGCAACACAAACCATATACTCCAAAAGTGGAATGCGAACCACGAATGGACCCCAAACCTATGTGACCTTGTAGAGGGTCGCTGGGACTATTAGAAAATAGTGAGAGTTAGAAAAATAACCCTCCCCAAGACCCTGAAAAGTGAGTGCAAAGTGCACTAAAGTTCCCCTAAGGACAAAATAGTCGTGTTAGAGGGAAAATGCAAGGAAAACACAAATCAGCAATGCAACAACGATGGATTCCTGACTGAGGGTACCTGTGGAACAAGGGGACCAAGTCCAAAAGTCACAAGCAACTCGGAGATGGGCAGATGCCCAAGAAATGCCAGCGGTTGGTGCAAAGAAGCTCTTACTAGGCTGAAGAACTGTGAATACTGCAAGAACGACAAGGGCTAGAGACTTCCCCTTTGGAGGATGGATCCCCCACGCCTTGGAGAGTCGTGCAGAAGTGTTTTCCCGCCGGATGGACACCAACAAGCCTTGCTACACGCAAATCGTGCGGTTGGCGTTTTTGGACGCTGCTGGGGCCCAGGAGGGACCAGGAGGTCGCAAATTGGACCTGCTGAGAGAGGGGACGTCGAGCAAGACAAAGAGCCCTCACTGAAGCAGGTAGCACCCGGAGAAGTGCCAGAAACAGGCACTACGAGGATGCATGAAACGGTGCTCGCCGAAGTTGCACAAAGGAGTCCCACGTCGCCGGAGACCAACTTAGAAAGTCGTGCAATGCAGGTTAGAGTGCCGTGGACCCAGGCTTGGCTGTGCACGAAGGATTTCCGCCGGAAGTGCACAGGGGCCGGAGTAGCTTGCAAAGTCGCGGTTCCCAGCAATGCAGCCCAGCGAGGTGAGGCAAGGACTTACCTCCACCAAACTTGGGCTGAAGAGTCACTGGACTGTGGGGGTCACTTGGACGGTGTCGCTGGATTCGAGGGACCTCGCTCGTCGTGCTGAGAGGAGACCCAAGGGACCGGTAATGCAGCTTTTTGGTGCCTGCGGTTGCAGGGGGAAGATTCCGTCGACCCACGGGAGATTTCTTCGGAGCTTCTGGTGCAGAGAGGAGGCAGACTACCCCCACAGCATGCACAAGCAGGAAAACAGTCGAGAAGGCGGCAGGATCAGCGTTACAGAGTTGCAGAAGTCGTCTTTGCTACTATGTTGCAGGTTTGCAGGCTTCCAGCGCGGTCAGCGGTCGATTCCTTATCAGAAGGTGAAGAGGGAGATGCAGAGGAACTCGGCTGAGCTCATGCATTCGTTATCTAAAGTTTCCCCAGAGACAGAGACCCTAAATAGCCAGAAAAGAGGGTTTGGCTACCTAGGAGAGAGGAAAGGCTACTAACACCTGAAGGAGCCTATCACAAGGAGTCTCTGACGTCACCTGGTGGCACTGGCCACTCAGAGCAGTCCAGTGTGCCAGCAGCACCTCTGTTTCCAAGATGGCAGAGGTCTGGAGCACACTGGAGGAGCTCTGGACACCTCCCAGGGGAGGTGCAGGTCAGGGGAGTGGTCACTCCCCTTTCCTTTGTCCAGTTTCGCGCCAGAGCAGGGGCTAAGGGGTCCCTGAACCGGTGTAGACTGGCTTATGCAGAATTGGGCACATCTGTGCCCAACAAAGCATTTCCAGAGGCTGGGGGAGGCTACTCCTCCCCTGCCTTCACACCATTTTCCAAAGGGAGAGGGTGTCACACCCTCTCTCAGAGGAAGTTCTTTGTTCTGCCATCCTGGGCCAGGCCTGGCTGGACCCCAGGAGGGCAGCTGCCTGTCTGAGGGGTTGGCAGCAGCAGCAGCTGCAGAGAAACCCCAGGAAGGGCAGTCTGGCAGTACCAGGGTCTGTGCTACAGACCACTGGGATCATGGAATTGTACCAACAATGCCAGGATGGCATAGAGGGGGCAATTCCATGATCATAGACATGTTACATGGCCATATTCGGAGTTACCATGGTGAAGCTACATATAGGTAGTGACCTATATGTAGTGCACACGTGTAATGGTGTCCCCGCACTCACAAAGTTCAGTGAATTGGCTCTGAACAATGTGGGGGCACCTTGGCTAGTGCCAGGGTGCCCTCACACTAAGTAACTTTGCACCTAACCTTTACCAGGTAAAGGTTAGACATATAGGTGACTTATAAGTTACTTAAGTGCAGTGTAAAATGGCTGTGAAATAACGTGGACGTTATTTCACTCAGGCTGCAGTGGCAGGCCTGTGTAAGAATTGTCAGAGCTCCCTATGGGTGGCAAAAGAAATGCTGCAGCCCATAGGGATCTCCTGGAACCCCAATACCCTGGGTACCTCAGTACCATATACTAGGGGATTATAAGGGTGTTCCAGTAAGCCAATGTAAATTGGTAAAAATGGTCACTAGCCTGTCAGTGACAATTTGGAAAGAAATGAGAGAGCATAACCACTGAGGTTCTGGTTAGCAGAGCCTCAGTGAGACAGTTAGGCACCACACAGGGAACATATACATGCACACCTATGAGCACTGGGGTCCTGTGTGACAGGGTCCCAGTGACACATACATATAGGCCACAACCTTATGAGCACTGGGGTCCTGACTAGCAGGATCCCAGTGACACATAACAAACATACTGAAAACATAGTGTTTTCACTATGAGCACTGAGGCCTGGCTATCAGGATTCCAGTGAGACAGTGAAAACAGTGACAAACACCCTGACATACACTCACAAACAGGCCAAAAGTGGGGGTAACAAGGCTAGAAAGAGGCTACCTTCTCACAATACTCCCCGCGAACCACAGAAAGAGACTGTCCGCGCGCCGGAAAATGACGCACGACTCCCCGCGTGGAAAATAACGACGCAAGTCCGTGTGTGCTGAGGAGAAATCGACGCACACACCAGTTTTCCACATATCTCTTCTCCTGTGGCCCTCTGAGGAGATTTTCCACCAGAAACCAGGTACTTTGTGTTTGAAAGAGACTTTGTTTGCTTTCTAAAGACATAAGACACTTTATATCACTTTTCAGTGATATCTTTACAAATTCATATTGCAACTTTGATCGTTTTGACCTGAAAATACCCAGATAAATATTATATATTTTTCTAAACACTGTGTGGTGTATTTTTGTGGTGTTATACTATGGTGTTGTATGATTTATTGCACAAATGCTTTACACATTGCCTTCTAAGTTAAGCCTGACTGCTCGTGCCAAGCTACCAGAGGGTGGGCACAGGCTGATTTTGGATTGTGTGTGACTTACCCTGACTAGAGTGAGGGTTCTTGCTTGGACAGAGGGCAACCTGACTGCCAACCAAAAACCCCATTTCTAACATTGGTGATCAGCGGTGAGGATAGGACTTGTGTTTGTGCAGTGACATACAGTAGCTAAGTATTTCACTACCTACCCACAGTTGAAGGTCAACTTGATTTTTCATCTTTTTTGCTTTTGGTTCTCTGATGTCCTCCTGGATATACTATTGAGATTTTGGACTTTGGATTTTGGTTTTTGCCGGTAAGACCTTATCAACAATGAGATTGCTTAAAAACTCACTCTTTGTGCTTACTGACCACCTCACTAAGGCTGACCTAAGGAGGCTTTGCAGAAAATGGAGCCTTCCTGTATCAAGGAGATCTACTAAGATGGAAATGCTACATGCCTACATAGTCTGGGGGGAAGAAAGATGGGCAGAGAGAGAGGCAAAAAAAAACAAATGACTAAGTACACCTCAGATGAGGAGTGGGACTGCTCAAATGAGGAGGAAGACTACTCAGATGAGGAAAGAGAACCAGTGAGAGATGAATGGCTCCTAGCTCTAGAGCGGTGTATGGAAGAGCTAGATGAGCAGCTTGAAAGGGCTGAGGCAGCAAGTCTCTTAGCCCTGGAAGAAGAAAAGATTGCAGCTCAAGAGCTGAGCTGTAAAGAGCTGAAACTGGAAGCCGGAAGGGCTGAGTCCAGTTCAGATGGTGGCAGCAAAAATCTTGCATCTAGTACTGCTGAAGAAGGGCACAAGCCCAGAGATGTGGTGCCCAACTTGAAGAAGGGAGTTGACACACCCCAGGCGGTTCAAGGGTATGAGGTAGTTCCCGTTATGCACAGGGTCCCTGAGAAGGATTGGGGAACTGGCACAGGGAGTCATATTCCTACTGGGGGGAGGGACACTTTACTGACTCTAGCAGAGAGTGACAGAGAAAAGGGTTCCCCCCTGGTGGACGTCCTGGATATAGAGTGTAGAGACATCTCAGAAGAGTATGGGTTGAGTGTCAGGGACAGTCAGATACTGTCTCACCAGTCTCAGAAGGGTGATGTAGAGTGCTTTTTCAAGGTTGAGTCACTGGATGGTTGGGTGAAGGGTACTGTGGTTAATACATGTGAAGGGCAGAGTGATGTAATTGCTGGAGACCATATGTCTGGTCCTTATTTTCCAGAGCTACGCCAACACCAGGTGGAGGGTGAGTTCTCTGACCCCAGGGAACTTACAATGGAGGCAGACTTCTGGGTGAGTACCAGAGAGTCTGAAGAGGCATTTGGGGGTGCTCCTGAAGGGAGTGGTCTAGGTGGTTCCCAACCGAGTGAGGTGGGAAAGGATTGTAGTGTCCTAGGTAGGTCCCAGGTCCTAGAGGGTTCCATGAGGGAACACCAGGAGGGAAGCCTAGCCTGTACCGTAGGGCCACCTTTTGAGGGAGGCACCCGCAGTGTCAGAAGAACTTGGGGGGGTGACTGTAGCCAGCATCCCAACAGGTCTGGTGTCTTGCGGTACCCCTCCTAGTGAGGGGGTGCAGAAGTCCAGACATAGGGTTGAGAGGGGGTTGCAGACCCCAGTGGAGGACCTTGAGAGTCAGGGGTCAGCTCTGAGAGCAGAGCCCCCCAGGAATGACCCAGGTGAAACCGTTTCTGGTTTGGGGGAAACCCAGACTCTGCCGGATGGGCAGAGGTCGGGAGACCTGCGCCAACCAGACTCTTGTGTGGCCCTTGGGGACGGTGTGTCCCTTGTGGGGGGTGAGAGTGCCCCCCAGGAAGTCCTGGCATGCCAGGCAAAGATTCAACCTCAGGGTGGTGACTCTGGGTTGGATGGCCAGGTTCAGAGGTTAAACTCTGACCTGGTGGGAGGTAGGTGTGCCTCCCAAGAAGTCCTGCTGTGCCAGGCAATTGCCCAACCTCAGGGTGGTGACCCTGGGTTGGAGAACCAGGCTCAGAGGTTAAACTCTGACCTGGTGGGAGGTAGGTGTGCCTCCCTGGAAGTCCTGGCCTGCCAGGCAATGGTTCAACCTCAGGGTGGTGACTCTGGGTTGGCTAACCAGGTTCAGAGGATAAACTCTGACCTGTTGGGGGGTAGAGGTGCCCCCCAGAAAGTCCCTGTATGCCAGGTAATGGTTCAACTTCAGGGTGGTGACTCTGGGTTGGATACCCAGGTTCAGAGGTTAACCTCTGACCTGGTGGGTGGTAGGTGTGCCTCCCAGGAAGTCCTGCTATGCCAGGCAGTTGTCCAACCTCAGGGTGTTGACTCTGGGTTGGATAACCGGGTTCAGAGGTTAAACTCTGACCTGGTGGGGGGTAGGTGTGCCCCCCAGGAAGTCCTGGTGTACCAGGCAGTTGTCCAACCTCAGGGTGCTGACTCTGGGTTGGATAACCGGGTTCAGTGGTTAAACTCTGACCTGGTGGGTGGTAGGTGTGCCCCCCCAGAAACTCCTGGCGTGCCAGGCAATTGTTCAACCTCAGGGTGGTGACCCTGGGTTGGAGAACCAGGTTCCGAGGTTAACCTCTGACCTGGTGGGAGGTAGGTGTGCCTCCCAGAAAGTCCTGGTGTGCCAGGCAGTTGCCCAACCTCAGGGTGGTGACCTTAGGTTGGAGAACCAGGTTCAGAGGTTAAACTCTGACCTGGTGGAGGGTCAGTGTGCCCTCCAGGAAGTCCTGCCGTGCCAGGCAATCATTCAACTTTAGGGTGGTGACTCTGAGTTGGATGGCCAAGTTCAGAGGTTAAACTCTGAACTGGTGGAGGGTCAGTGTGCCCTCCAGGAAGTCCTGGCGTGCCAGGCAATTGTTCAACTTCAGGGTGGTGACTCTGAGTTGAATGGTCAGGTGCAGAGGTTAAACTCTGACCTGGTGGGGGGTAGGTGTGCCTCCCAGAAAGTCCTGGTTTGCCAGGCAGTGATCCAGTCTGAGGGTACAGACCCTGGGCTGGAAGACCAGGTTCAGGGTGTCCCCCCGGACCTGGAGGGAGGGGCTACTGATAACAGTGCCCCTACCATGTTGTCTTCTGAGGAGGCCACTCCTAGTTGGAGGGTGCTGGACCCCAGAAGGGAGGGCAGGGGGAGGGAAGCCTCACCCCGGGCCCTAGTCCAACCTGAAGGTACAGACACCAGGTTGGAGGGCCAGTTGCAGGTTAACAGCCCTACACTGGTGGCGGAATGGTACAGGGCGACTTCTATAAGCACCCTGACCATGTTGGACTCTGGGGGTACCGCTCCAGGAGGGAGGGTACAGAGCCCCAGAGGGGAGGACCAGGTTCAGGCTGTCATCCCTGACCTGGTGGAAGGGAGAGTGGTTAAAGGGTGCCCAGCACCTGGGGCTACCGCCCCCCACTCTCCACAGCCACAGTGGTGGAAGAGCTTTGAGAGGTCTGGGGCCTGGCTCTCATCCCTGGCAGCTGTCAGTAACCACTGTGGCTTGCTGTCCGGGTGGACAGAGTTATCCCTGGGGAGAGGACAAGTGTCACACCCCTGGGGTAGAGTGGGCAACACCACTGTGTTGGTCATGGTGGTACTATCCTGCTCCTGGGATACATCTGTGAGCAAAGTAAGGTTAGGGGCTGCACAGATGGGATCCGCAGGTAAGGAGAAAGGTTCCCCATGGGTTGGCTTAGTGGGCCCTGAGAGTATGGACAGAGGGATCCAATTGGAGTCAGGAAGGCGAAGAACTGGAGCTTGCCCCTGCTGTTGTGGGCCTGGGTCCTTGTTCTGTCACCTCAAACAGGGAAGTACATCAGGATAGTGATTGTTCTCCCCTGGCTTTAGGCTGGTGGGGGGTCATGTTGGACCTCGCTTTTTGACAGGGTCATCCCCAAACTTTTTGCCTCCTTCCTCCTATTTTTTCTGACCTGTTGTTGTTGGCTTTTGACTTCTGGGCACTTTACCACTGCTAACCAGTGCTAAAGTGCATATTCTCTCAGTGTAAATGGTACTATTGATTGGTTTATCCATGATTGGCTATTTAATTTACTTATAAGTCCCTAGTAGAGTGCACTATATGTGCCTAGGGCCTGTAGATTAAATGCTGCTAGTGGGCCTGCAGCACTGGTTGTGCCACCCACTTCAGTAGCCCCTTAACCCTATCTCAGGCCTGCCTGTGCGTGCAGTTTCACTGCCACTTCGACTTGGCATTTAAAAGTACTTGCCAAGCCTAGAACTCCCCTTTTTCTACATATAAGTCATCCCTAATGTGTGCCCTAGGTAACCCCTAGAGCAGGGTGCTGTGTAGGTAAAAGGCAGGACATGTACCTGTTTAGTTATATGTCCTGGTAGTGTAAAACTCCTAAATTCGTTTTAAAACACTACTGTGAGGCCTGCTCCCTTCATAGGCTAACATTGGGGCTGCCCTCATACACTGTTGAAGTGGCAGCTGCTGATCTGAAAGGAGCAGGAAGGTCATATTTAGTATGACCAGAATGGTAATATAAAGTCCTGCTGACTGGTGAAGTCGGATTTAATATTACTATTCTAGAAATGCCACTTTTAGAAAGTGAGCATTTCTTTGCACTAAAATCTTGTTGTGCCCTTCAATCCATGTCTGGCTAGGTTTAGTTGACAGCTCCTTGTGCATTCACTCAGACACACCCCAAACACAGGGTACTCAGCCTCACTTGCATATATCTGCATTTTGAATGGGTCTTCCTGGGCTTGGAGGGTGGAGGGCCTGCCCTCACACAAAGGACTGCCACACCCCCTACTGGGACTCTGGCAGACAGGATTGAACTGAAAGGGGGCTTGGTGCATTTCTTAGACACTCTTTGAAGTCACCCCCACTTCAAAGGCACAACTTAGTATAAAACAGGGCCTCTGCCCTACCTCATCAGACACTTGCTGGAGAAGAAACCTGAACCAGAAACTACATCCTGCCAAGAAGAACTGCCTGGCTGCTCAAAGGACTCACCTGTCTGCTTTTCTACAAAGGACTGCTGCCTTGCTGTTGGCCTGCTGCCTTGCTGAACTCTTGTCTGGCTGTAAAAGTGCTCTCCAAGGGCTTGGATAGAGCTTGCCTCCTGTTCCCTGAAGTCTCAGGACCAAAAAGACTTCTCTCTTCCACTTGGACGCTCCGTGCGCCAAAATTTTCGCCGCACAGCTTGTTCCGCGGCAAGAAAAACGCCGCACACCGACGCTGATCGACGCGACGCCTTAGGGACGACCGAAACTTTGACGCACGGCCTCGCAAGGACAACGCCGCCCGACTTCCCAGGAGAAATCGACGCGACGCCTGCTGTGAGATCGAAACTTTGACGCACGGCCTCGCAAGGACAACGCCGCCCAACTTCCCAGGAGAAATCGACGCGACGCCTGCCGTGAGATCAAAACTTTGACGCATGGCCTCGCAAGGACAACGCCGCCCGACTTCCAAGGAGAAATCGACGCAACGCCTGCCGTGAGATCAAAACTTTGACGCACGGCCTCGCAAGGACAACGCCGCCCGACTCCCCAGGAGAAATCGACGCGACGCCTGCCGTGAGATCAAAACTTCGACGCGCAGCCCCGCAGAACGACGCGCAGCCGGAAAAACAAGCAGGAAAATCCACGCACAGACCCGGGACATCTGGTACTCCCCGCGAACCACAGAAAGAGACTGTCCGCGCGCCGGAAAACAACGCACGACTCCCCGCGTGGAAAATAACGACGTAAGCCCGTGTGTGCTGAGGAGAAATCGACGCACACACCAGTTTTCCACGTATCTCTTCTCCGGTGGCCCTCTGAGGAGATTTTCCACCAGAAACCAGGTACTTTGTGTTTGAAAGAGACTTTGTTTGCTTTCTAAAGACTTAAGACACTTTATATCACTTTTCAGTGATATCTTTACAAATTCATATTGCAACTTTGATCGTTTTGACCTGAAAATACCCAGATAAATATTATATATTTTTCTAAACACTGTGTGGTGTATTTTTGTGGTGTTATACCATGGTGTTGTATGATTTATTGCACAAATGCTTTACACATTGCCTTCTAAGTTAAGTCTGACTGCTCGTGCCAAGCTACCAGAGGGTGGGCACAGGCTGATTTTGGATTGTGTGTGACTTACCCTGACTAGAGTGAGGGTTCTTGCTTGGACAGAGGGCAACCTGACTGCAAACCAAAAACCCCATTTCTAACAGAGTCGTTATGTGCATTTGTAGGACTGAGTAACTAGGAATGAAAGGGACAGTCAGTTATGGGACGGGTACAGTTCACAACACAACAGTCTCAGACATCATTAAAATATATAGACCAGGCTCATCACATACTTTCCTTACAATCATGCTTCACGATTAAGCCCAGTATGACAGCCGAAACACAATAATCATCTGAACCTCAATATTTGATCACCCAATATTTACTCAAATAATTCGACTTCAAAATCACCAGCTCATTTAGCAGTTAGAGTCTACACTCCTCATCAGGAAAACACAATTTAGCAGAGCTCAAATAGAATAAAATATTAGTCATAAAAAAGACAGTTCCAGATCAAATATAGAGCAAAACGGTATTTATTACAGAATAATCAAAATTGCGGTACAGAGACATAAGTCCATGGTTCGCCATGAAGACTCAATACAAACACACAGATAAATGTAAAATCACAAAATGATATAATACTTAGTATATTCTAAGCAAAACTTCAAAGTACTAATGTACACAGAATCCCAGACGTTTTATAAAAAAATCACACAAGTTCTCAAATGATTCTGCAAATTCAGCATGGTATACTTATGGTTAGGGTTGTGTTTGGCAAATCTGAAACAACAATGTAAAAATTATAAACTGCATAATTATTTAACACTAACCCATTTCTTAAGGTAAGCGGACTCTTCCATGTGCTTACTTAGCAACTGCACTCCGGAGATGTATAAAATAAAGGAAATATTCCTTAAACAGTGACTCATAAAACTAACACCAACACATCGCCAACGGAACGTCTAGCAGAAGTCCTTGAAAATGATTCTTTGGGTACATCATGGAAGCCCCATTCACACTAAATGGTTTCTAACAAATAGTGTACAATGCTATTATAATAATGTCCTTCACTTGATGCTCTGCAGAAACAATGAGAAAGATGGCTTTGCAGTTAAATTCCGAATGGGAGGAGGAATGCACAGGAGAAACTTAACAGAACACCAGAAACTGCACCCATTTTACAATAATGACGTTCTACGTGAAAATGTGACATTGTACCCTTCCAAGTGACCTAAGTAACTAGTTTCAGTTGCAATCTCATCAATTCATGGTTTATGACTCCATGTTCCCTTAAAGCTCAAATTAGCCCCAAAACATTTTCACACAATATTTGCACATGTTTGCTCTTTTTGAAAAATGCTATAACGTCCGATTACAAGTGGTCTTTTAAACTGTGATTCCTACTCAAGATCGCAGTTAGAAGTATTGCGATTTTTATTGCACATTGTAATTACCAGTTTATTAAAGGTCACAGACTTTGTTGAAATCTGGAAAATCAAACCTGCTTGAATTTATCAAGAGAAAAGGTCAGGTTTACCAGGACATATGAACCATTGCATCCAGCAGGCCTACTCATAATCAGTTGAAAAGTGATGGATGATCACATGAACCACATGCAAAGTCTCAGATACTTCCCTTTCTGGTGTTATTTCTCAGGTTTGCCTCTGGGAATTCATTTTCCTCTAATACCTAGTGGATATTGTGGATTAGTAATTGAGGCGGATGGTAGCCCCCCACAAGTCATAATGTAATTATTCTTGTTAGACACAGTAAAGGTTTCAGTAATTTAATCCTTATCACAACCTCTCTTAGCTTTGGCACAGGGCCCTGAAGAAATGAAAACTTGCAAAACCATCATGCAGTCTTGTCATCAATGATGTCACTTCAGATGTTGCATTTATTTTATCAATGATGTCATAGAACATATCATGAGTGATGTAATATATGTGGTAATTAGCAGTGCATGCTGAGGGTGTGAGTTCTGGTTTCTTTAAGACACAAGCTATAATTCATTGAGATTACTTTAACTGGTGAATTACAGTGGTTTTGTTAGTTTAAAACTGAATGTTTTTACAGACATTTTCACCTAACTATGTCCCTTTAAACTTTGTTTTTTTTCAGTGAATTTCTAGTGTTTTTTTATGCAAAGTAAGATAATATTACCATACCTAACTTTAATGCCACTTTAACAATTGTGTTTTTTTCAGTGAATTTCCAGTTTTTTTTTTTTAAAGTAAAGAAAGATTTTATTACCATTGATAATGCAAACCCCATGCTTTGCACGACCTTTGGCTATGTGCAGTATGGGATTGGCCAAGGACCTGGCCTGTGGACAGGCCTTGTGTCTGACCCATCATGGGAAGCCAACCCCATGCTGCGCATGTTGTGGGGTTGGCCACCAGCCAGGTCCTGCATGAAGCCCTGCTGGTGACCAAACCCCTCCTTGGGCACACATGGCTAAATATTATTGCAAGTAAAGCAAAACTATTGATTTTGTGAAAGGGTCAGAACACCAAAATATAAAACAATGGACCTATTGGTTTATGAAGGGGTCAGGATACCAACATACATGAGACATGAAATGTTTGTGTCACAAAATGTCCAATAATTATAATGAAATGCATATTTCATTAATTCAAACAGTTTTTTTCTTTAAATAAAGCATTTTATTGGTTTACTTTTCAAGCACTTCAATTAGGGATGGAGTCACAAAACAGAAGTGCTCTAGGTAAATAAGCCATATAGATGGCATCACAGGGGTAGCCCCACACAGCACTCAACCAGCGCACAACAGTATATCACCAATACTATGCCCTGCCCCTACCAGTCCCCCTGTTTATGCCTTATTGTTATAAGTTTGGATTTTGTCCTCCAGGGAACAACAAGGGTCCTAACTTTGTTGGAAGGGGATGGTCCGATATTGCACCACTAAGCCCATATTTTGTAGTGCTTTTCAGGGCTGCCTCTAGCTTTGCAATAGGGATTCCCAGCTAATGCATCGGCCCAGTCCAGATTTCCACTTCTCCAGAGACAGAAGTTTTGTGTCTTTCTAGGCCTTAGCAATGTTCCTTTTTTGCCACTACCAGTCTCAACCATAGTACTGTGGCACAGTATCTGTCAATTTCTATCTGTGTCATGACAATGGGGAGGGTGAGTCTGGGATCCTGGGAAAATCTCTAGGCCAACATATGCTCTATGCATGCCAGTACCCCCTTCCAAAATCAATTATTGCATGCCCAAACTAAGTATGGAGGTACCCCTTTTCCATATCTCATCACAAACAATTTGATGAGGCCACAGCCCCAATTCTCCACCCATCACACGTATAATAAACCTTCTATGTGTATTTTAACTGTATGAGTCAAAATTGTGAGTCTATTACTGTTTCATGGGGAGATGCTCCTGCTTCTCTCCAGTTGTTGGAGAGTTGTCCTAAGACCCCTGTCCAAGCCTCCCACAATCTGTCAAATGATGATGGTAAATAATCACCAAGGAGGGGTACACTTTGGAAATTTTTAGATTAGTCAATTTATTGAGGAGAATCTTGGTCTCCATTGGGCTGAGGTCCTCTGTGTCTGTGAGCCCTGTTATGGAAGCCATTAGAGCACATCGTAGCTGTAAATACCTAAAGAATTGTTGGCAGTCAAGGTTATATTCCATCTTTAATTCCGTAAAGGATTTCAGCATTAGACCTAACATGACATCACCCAATTTGGAAATGTCTATCAACGTCTATCATGACTCATGGCTTAAAGCCCTGCACTGCAGAGACATTCTGCAGCAGGGTCTCATATAGGAGCATAGTCTCTTCCATCAGGTGTCCTGCCCACCCAAGAGCTTTGTGAGTGTCTCCCCAAATTTGAAGTGCCACTCTCATTGCCAGTGTAAGAGTTCCAGGGAGAGCCCCGTCGTACAGCAGGTGCAAAATGGGGGTACCCCCCATCACCCACTTCTCTGCTGCAAAGGCAGGGTCCGCTGCAGTGTTGAACACCATTCATTTACTATTGTAAGGTGAGACACCTTATAGTAAGAGGTCATGTCCGGGGGCACAATGCCCCCATCATTTGTGGATAGAAAGGGCTTTTCTTGGGGTACAGTCGCTCCACAGGAAGTCCCACAGGAGTGAGTTTAACTTCCAGAAAAAGATGTGTGGCAAAGGGAAAGGATATTTCTGCAAATGATATGGCAAGTGAGGCATAATGGCCATTTTATAAATGGGGGGTTCACATAATGGATAAGGGTAGTGTCATCCAGTACCCTAGATTGTGATTCAGGCGATCTACTTGGGGTTGGATGTTATGCTCCCATGCGTATCGTTACATAGACCCGTAGGTTAAAATCTGGTTTATTAGAAAACCATCACCAGTTTGTATTGTGTGATTTGAGTCCTGAATTGTGTGACTTAATATACATCAAATGTCGCTGCAATTCAAACTCAATATGAGTATTTAGAGTTCAAATTAGAATTGCAAGAGTCAAGAGTTCAATCTTTTACAAAAGAAGACCTCCCTTTTGATTTATGGCATACAGTGAAAGAAAGGGGATAAGATTTTAAAATCAAAAAGATTGGATTAAATAAAAGTGCAGATCCAGTTCAGATTACAATAAAACCAAATGCAGTTTATCCTCTAATCATGTCAGAGGAAGAATAGGGAATAAAGCCCAACACAGAAGATAATCGAGCAGGGTATCCTGAAAAGGTGCTTGGTAGTCCTTGCATATCTCATGTGATGGGCATTCAAAAATCGAGTGGCAAATGGATGGAGGTCCAAGATGTTAGAAAGATAAATAATTGTAGTTCTATGTTCTCTGGCGGTATCAAAAATTGTACTGATTTTGTTTCAAATTCCTGCAGATGCAGAATATGTACACAGTCATTAACTTGGTCCACGTGTTCTTTTCCAGTCCTCTACATGAGAATAGTCAATACAATTTCACATTCAGATTTCTCAATAAATTCCTGATTTAGTGTCATATTTCAAAAGGCAGTATTGAAAGTCCCTCAATTTGTAGTCAGATCCTAAAGAACATTTTGAAAAATCTGCAGCTGCCATGAAAATTAGTGCTGGTGCAGTTTATAGATGATCTAATGGTTGCTTCAAAGGCAAAAGAAGATTGCAATTTGCAAGTTACACTTACACTGTTTAACCATTTTGCATATAATGGACATGGAGTTTCACCTACAAAAATTCAATACTGTTTGAGAGAAGTGATCTATTTGAATCACCGCATTCAAAAGGGATGCGGAAAGTGTCAAAAGAAAACATTTCTGCTATCCTGAGATTGAATCCTCTGAAAACCCAGAGGGAAGTGAGGATGTTTTGGGGAATGGTTGGTTACTGTCAGAGGATTTAAAACTTTGTTTTTGATTGCAAAGCATATAATAAGTCTTGCTCACAGTGACATAGCAGATCCGGTTCCATTTGATGACAAATAGATGAGTGCCTTCCTCGTGCTGAGACACAAACTCTGCAGCACCACAGTTCTAAAAAAGCCAAATTATGAGAAGGACTTTTTCCTGTACTGTCATGAAAAAGAAGGGTGCACATTGTTGTTCTTAGTCCAAAAGAATGGTGAGGTAAAGTGGCCAGTCATTTGCCTCTCCTCTATGTGCCACAGTTCTTCCTAGTTGTTTGAAATCCGTAGCACTGGTTTGCCTTGTAGTAGAACAAAGTGAAGGAATTCTGATGAGCTACACACTTATTGTGGCAGTCCCGCATTCAGTTGAGATTTCGTTGACTTTTATACAAACTCAGCAATTGGAAAACAGTCAGCTCACAAAATATGAGCAAATGTTATTGCCAACTGGGAGCATTTTAATCAGAAGGTGCAATACTTTGAATAATGAACCTTTGTTGCCAATTTCAAATGATGATGAAAATGATAAAGAATCTGATGACGGCTGCACTGATGTAACAGAATTCTGTAGGGAGTGATGCAATTGTTAGACTTTCAAGCAATATTGGTAAAATATGCATTCTACAGCTGTAGCTGAAAGTCTATGTCAATGGTGCATTACTTGTCAGAAAATTAATCAGGGCAAGTGAAGATTGGTGTGCTGGAGTCTCTTAGGGAAGCCTGAGGGCCCATGCACCAGTCTGAGGGACCATTCACTTGACCTACATCAAGATGCCTGTTTATAATGGTCTTATGTACATTTTAGCAGTAGTTTACCTTTTGTCTAAATGAGTTAAGGCCTACTCAATGAGAAGATGTGACAGCAGTGCTGTGGCCAAAGAACTATTGAGGGAGGTGATCCTTAGATTCAGAATGCCCTTGAGACAGATAGATGAACTCACTGTAGGAATGATATCCTGAAGCTACTATGTGCAGATTTGCAAACTGAGCCGATGTTTCACTGCACTTACAGACCAGAAGCAGGGGTTTGGTTGAGAGAATGAATGGGACCATAGCATCCAAACTTGCTAGGAATGTGCCTCGGTGACTTTGGAATGGATGGATATACTTTCACCAATGTTGGTGAGCTTTAAAGGCACTCCAAATAGAAAGATTGCTTTTTTTACCTCATGAGATGCTCATGAGAAGGACTATTATAGTCTGTTGCTTCCCCTCAGCAGCACCTGCATCAATATGTAGTTACATTGTGTTGGAATACTGCAAAGATCTGGCTGATGTGGTTCAATATGTCTCTCATCAGGTGCATTTGGCAATACCATCAACAAAACAAGTTCTGTGTCATACACTATAAACTTGTGATTGTGTCCTGGTGAAGAAGTACATCAAAAAAATTGCCCAGAGCTGAGGTGGAAAGGACCCCACAATGTAATCAATGTGACTAGCACTGCTGTGAAGTGTGAGGATATCCCACAGTGGATCCGTGCAGCTCACATGAAGAGAGTGAAAACTGCAAATGAATAAGTGAAGTCAACAACCATTGATTCACAGTGTCAAACACATGTTGGCGGATTGCATCCAGAGGAGGAAGAAGGTGACTATGCAGAGATGTTGGATAAAATTTAAAATACAAATAAAAAGAAACATTGCAATATTATGACAGCAAGAATAGGCGAAACTCCAGTTCATGAGAAAGTAAAGTTGAAAATTGAAATCCCAAGAACCCCAGAAGAAAGTGGCTCACGGTGAGTCAGAGCACAAATCCAGTTGCTAGTGAAGTAGAAGAAGATTCTGCAGTAGTAAAAAAGAATTGGAAGATGAGAATGTTCATTGAGGAGCAGGGGCATAGCTTACTCTGTGAGATTCAAGGGGTGTGAATCTAAACGTTTCCAACATTAAAGCAGTGGGCTGCAGAGTAGAAGTGTGAGATGACCAAGGTTAGGAATGGATTGTTTCCATGAGGAACAGGGTCAGTACAGATTTGAATTAGGTGGGCCTCTGTCTTGAGTGGCTTAGTGGACAAAAATTAAATGGGTTGGAATGCTACCCAGAATGATTGCCACTGGTTTAGCTATTTGCTAATTTCATTCAATCAACTTTCGGGTGCCTGATTACCAGTATTATGCTTGGAAATTTGAAACTGACACAGCTTTCCAAGCTTACTACTGCCAATGTTTGTGAATTCCATAAAGTAGTAGGTTTGTATCCATTCAAAGAGCCCTGCTATTGTTGCAGATTTACTATTTTTTTCGTAAATCAATATATATATTTCAGATTCCGATCCAAAGGTCGAACGAGTTAAAAAAGTTAAAATCTCTTAGTGAAATGAGAGCAAAGAAAAAAACTGACTGAGACATAACAGATCTTACTCAGTGCCCCACGACCCAACTACCAAACCGAAAAAGCATTTGTGGAGTGTCCCACCCTTGAAGCCGCAGCCCTGCCCGCCAACCTGGGCATGGAAGATCTCCCTGAGAACTACTGTCACAGACAGCACAATAGCCTGAAGTCCCTGCCCGGGGGTCAAGGTTTAGATGTATCTTCACTGCTTACACTCTTATTTGTCTCTGCTACAAGAAGCCTTGATGGTAGGGCTGTAAAATTAGTGCATGTGGGCATGGCTCCACGTTTCTAGTCCTCACCTTTTACAAATCATTTTATTAAGAGGCTGACGACCCCAAGTACTAAGCCTGAGTTGTAAGTAGAAGAGGGTGCACAGGAGAATTAATGGGACGAGCAAGAGTCAAGCCCTGAAAACATTTTCCATGTATATTGTGTAACAAATATAATGTAAACAATATAATAAAATCTCTTCAAAATTCTAATAAGTGTATTTCTTTAACATGCGGAAATATTTCACCTTAGTTTATGAGATAATAGCACTGCATTGCTAGACATTTATTAAAAGAGATAGTTTTTAGAAACATTTGTGGCTTGTCCCCCCCAGCGACAAGGCCATTAGTGAACTATGAATTAAGTCAGTAGTAATTTTTTTTACTTGGCCTATATTCCTATTATAGATGGAACAATATTATATTCCATTAAATCAAACATAAGAGATGCTTGTACAGTACACATTCTGAACTCAAGTATTTAAAAGTGTGCTCATGCGTTATAATAAAGAAAAAGGAGGTTCTGTCAAATAAAATATTTTCCAACGATCACACAATTTGGGTAAAAAAGGGAAGCTGTATTGATTCTATGTTATCTGGTTTCATATTTTGAAATTCAGCCACTAAATGGCTATATCTGTCTCTCAAACTCCCCTTTACTCCAAAGGACACTGTTTAGTCTTTCATTCTTGGATCACAATTATAAAAGCCACACAGCGATAGTGGACTGACTCAGTCCCCCTAGACCCAACTACCAAGTCAAGAATGGATTTATTTGGGGTAGCCTAAACCAGTGAGAAGAAGTAAAATATTGCACTGGAATATTCAGATGCCAGAGACAATCAGAGAAGACTCCTAGACAACTGAAGTAGACTCTGAAAACAGTGAAAGTGAATCACATGCAGCCATAAGATTGGCATGAGAGAGAGTGCCAGAAAGTATGCATATCCTGAATGGACATACTTAGCATCAGTCACTTCAGATGAAGAATCGAATGGGGAAGTCCATGATTTGACAAACTGCTGCAAATTCATTTTTAAGGAAGAAACACCCTGAAATAAAACAAAAAGAATATTATGATGGATTTTTGAGCTGATACTTTCGAGAGTGGCTCATGAGAAACTTCATAATCAGAGTTGGTTTATTTTTGCACCTTAAGTATCCAGACAAAGACAGTAGGATTTCTTGAATTGTATTGACTGAGTTAATGAACTGAATATTTGAAGCAATTGATGCTTTATCGCTGATTTTGAACCTTTTGAAGTTGGGTTTAGGTATTATTTTTCATTTTTGTTTAGTTGAAGGATGGGGAAGAGCAGACAAAGATGCTGCAAAAGTTTTAGTATATTCTCATTGACAAGGATATTATTATTTTAGTTGGCCTGTTATTTTGCTTGGTTTGTACAGTTGGATATGTTTCACCACCACATACAATGGTATGATAGTCATGAAGTTAACACATAGAGATAAATCTGTTGTAAATCTTAGGAGAACTTATACTCACATTTATTAGATTGGTGCACAGATATTATGAATGCTAAAGATTGCTTTGTTTGTACTAATTTACCATTGTCAATTGCAGAGGGGGCAACCTACTCGCAATTGCCGCTCTCGTACTCATTGTCCTCTAATGTTTTTGTTAATGATCATTAATTCATGGCGTCATATCTTAAGGACTTCAATGCTTTTTTGTAAAAAACTCCAGAATATGCCATTTCTAGGAATTGTGAAATCATTTCCAAAGAACTGAAGTGGAATGCACAACTTAACACAAACATTAAACATACTAAAAATTAGCTTGTACTTACTTTGAAGTAAGAAGAGCATTGGCTTATTAAGCAGGAGAAGGTAATAAGGGTAAAAATTCTGAGAAAGTGGGAGGTTGGAAATCAGAAAGGTGTTTATAGAAGCTGAAAATATATTAAAGTGTTCAAATGTGCAGCTTAGATTGAGAATGGACTGTGTGAGAAAAGGAGTGTTGTGTATGGTGTGACAGAAGGCTCAACGTCCAACTAAATAGAATTAGTTGGAGAGTGCAAGTGTGGAAGGAGTTATGTGGTTTATGATGACTTTTCAATTAGTGAATAGCAATACATAGAGAAATCTGTTATATTTGTGATAGGATTGCCTATTTTAACCTGCCAAGTATTTGAGTAGTGTGAATAATTGGGTTAATAATTAAGAGGGATCAGGCTCCACTCAAATAATGAACACAATCTTTGTCAAGGTGAACCACAAAAGCCACTAAAGAAATCTGTGTATAGTCCTTGGGCAGCTTGGCAAAAAAAAACTGTCAGGCTTAACTTAGAAGAAATGTATGCATGCAGTACTTAAACAGAAATGAAGTGCAAACACAACACAAGTAAAATCCCAAACCAGTTTAGAGAAATAGAGTAAATTGTAATAAATAAAATGACAGCACAAATCCAAAGTGCAGAACCAGAGTTATGATTTTTTTAAAATTTCAAGTGAAAATAGCACCAAAAAGCACAAAACTCCTCTCCTGTGTAATGGTCATGGTGGCCTGGGGCAAAGTCAAAAGGTCATGGAGTGTGGCTTGGATACAGTGACCAGGTCCACCCCAGTGAAGAGTTTACCTTCCCACACAGTCCAGTTCCATATGAGGAGCATCAGCCGGAGCTTTCCGTTGGCAGGAGCCACAAATAGACCGTTGTCATCGCCTCTAGAGCTTCACATTGGTGTGAGATGTGGGCAGGCTCTGATGACACTTAGAGTTCACTCGTGATAGATGAGAACTCAAAACTTCTGGACTTTTAGCTGTAGCTCAGTTGCACCAGGAGATGTTTTGTCTGATGCCAGCCAATGGTCCATGACCTGAAGGGGCATCTCTTGTGGATCAGGACTCACTCTAGCAGAGGAAAACAGCAGGGCTCAGGCAGATTCAGTTCTGCTGGTCAGTTGCAGGGAAGGCCCTTGGAAGTGTGTTGTATCCCTGGAGCTCATATAGTGACCCTTGGAGTCACTCCTGGGAATAGTGGGTTCATGGCAAGCAGTTCCAGTCTTTATTCATCAGATACCAGGGCAGTTCTCCTTCTAAATGGTCCACTAATCCAGGAGTGTTTTGATGAAAGTATCTGAGAGTGTCATTTTTATATCCAGTGCTAGCCTGTGTATGGGGGATGCCCCCTTTGTCTAACCTTCCCCTTTCCTGGGTTTGGCTTTAATAAGTCCAATATGTCTAAGAGGGACAAAGGACAGCAGTTCCAGATGTGAGCTTCATTTGCCATTCACAGGGCAGGCAAGCCTAGAAGTCAGGAAGGGAGGGAGCACAGCCTTTTGGTTACATTTTGAAGTTCAGGAAGGGCTGAGTACAACCCCCAGACCACCCTGCTCTGGAGGGAAATACTCTATCCTACTGCAAAGGTCTTTTTGTCCCATGTCTGGAAGGAATACACAGCAGAGCCATTCACCATAATGTGACTAAGGACACTAACGGAAAGACATATTCGGTTTAGGCAGGAAAATGCCAACTTTCTAAAAGTAGCATTTTCAGAATAGTAACTTAATATCCAACTTTACCACTAATGAGATTTTGAATTATAATTCATATGAGAGGAAGAAATATTTATCTGTCTGCTCCAAAATAAAAGCATTCACTTATTAAGTGAATAAGGTAACTCTTTATTAGTCTATGGGAGTCGTAGCCTTACTACTGTGAAAAAGGACTTTGAGATTTATCACTTCTGAGACATGTAAAACTTAAGTGCACATGTCCTACTTTTTTAAAATACTATGCACCCTACCCTGTGAGCCGTAAGGGCCTACCTAGGGGGTTGACCTAAAGGTAATATAAAGTAAGGGTTAGACCTAGTAAAAGTGTATTTGCCAGAGCAAAATGGCACATTAAAAGTGTACTGCAAGCTGCAGAGCTAGGCCAGAGACATATTTTGCATTGCTACTTTCGTGGGTAGCACACTTAGTACTGCAGCTCACCAATGACATTTAGGCCCATATTTATCCTTTTTTAGTGCCGCATTTGCATAATTTTTTGATGCAAAAGCGGCGCAAACGTACAGAATACAATTGTATTTTGTAAGTTTGCGCTGCTTTTGCGTCAAAAAGCGGCACAAATGCGGCGCTAAAAAAGTATAAATATGGGTCTTAATTTACAGGTCCTGGGCACAGGTATTACCAACCATCTAGACCAAAAACTAAATTAAAGATACCAATATGGTGTATACAATGTTATCATGTTTTCAAGGGAGAGCATAAGCACTTTACCACTGGTTAGCAGAGTTAGTTTTGAGAGTCCTAAAAAATATCAAAAACAGGTTCAGCAAAGGAAGGCAAAAATCAGGGGTGACCCTACAGAAAAGCCCAGGCCCAACAGGTGGAAAGCTGTTATCTTGAATGATGTTTATGGTTTGCAAAGAGTGACACATGGACTTGAACAAATTGTCTAAGATGTATTAGTTGCTACTGTTTTGTTGATCGATCTGGCTTTGAATGATGTGAAATTTAGGAAATTGTAGACACTTGTAGATGGGTTAGCTTCTAACACTGCTGGTATATTAACTCATATAAATGGAGAACTAATTGAGATATGTGCTATGATAATTCAAATCAGACTTGTGATAGACACTTTCCTTGTGAAAGAGTGTGTGTTGAAGGTATTTCATCCCAGATAACAGTAAGCTTGTTAATACTTATATAGCCAATGTAAATAAGATTTCTCGTGAGGCAAAAGCACTTGAGAATTATTGTTTTGGGGAATCTGTAGGTCCTTGTTTATGGAGAGTGGAAATGGATTTGGAAAGGTTGGTAAGTGCCCTGACAGTGCAGGAGGAAGTATGCTTCATACTATATTAAAACCATTAAGTATTTTGATAATTTATAGGACTGGTTATATTTGTTTGCTTAAAATATTTGAAGCAATCTTATAGAAAAAGGTACTAAATTGAGGAAGTAAGAAGAAAGTGTCAGAAATTTCTACAAACAAGAGGAAACACAACCTTTTTGCAAGGGAAGATATCAAAGTACTAGCCTAATGTGACACCAGGCATTGGAAGAATAGTGATGCAAAAGACAGAAAGTGATACCGTACTATGATTGTAATGGTAGGATATTGGTGAAGATTGTAATCATCAGAAGAGGGGTTTGTTATAGCTATTTTTATTAATTTATAATTTGAATTATATTTGTCTATTAATAGGAACCTTTTGCAATTGAACCAATAATGCTGTATGAACACAACTACGTTGTCCTGACATTGGCCAAACTAGGCCTCAACTCCATTTTGTTTTTTGAGCATTCATATTATTAATTGTGTGTTCATATTTTTCATTGACACTATGGGGGTCATTCTGACCCTGGCGGTCCATGACCGCCATGGCGGAGGGTGGCGGAAGCACCGCCAACAGGCTGGCGGTGCTTCCTGGGCGATTCTGACCGTGGCGGTAAAGCCGCGGTCAGAAAAGGGGAGCCGGCGGTTTCCCGCCGGTTTACCGCTGGCCCAGGGTATCCGCCATGGCAGCGCTGCTTGCAGCACCGCCATGGGGATTCCGACCGCCTTCCCGCCAGCCTGTTTCTGGCGGTGTCCACCGCCAGAACCAGGATGGCGGGAACGGGTGCCGTGGGGCCCCTGGGGGCCCCTGCACTGCCCATGCCACTGGCATGGGCAGTGCAGGGGCCCCCTAACAGGGCCCCACAAAGATTTTCACTGTCTGCTTTGCAGACAGTGAAAATCGCGACGGGTGCCACTGCACCCGTCGCACCCCTGCAACTCCGCCGGCTCCATTCCGAGCCGGCTTCATTGTTGAAGGGGCTTTCCCGCTGGGCTGGCCGGAGGTCTTCTAGCGGTCGCCCGCCGGCCCCGCGGGAAAGCCAGAATGCCTGCCGCGGTCTTTTGACCGCGGAGCGGTCTTTTGGCGGGAACCGCTTGGCGGGCGGCGACCGCCGCCCGCCGGGGTCAGAATGACCGCCTATATGCAGCAAAATGTGCACAGTTTCTTTTTGTTGGCAGGCTGTTCTTGAAGAAGCCATTTGTTACTTTTCAAAGCTTCGCCTGCTTGTTCAATGTAGGCGATTAAATTATGAGGCTTACCATTGTTTATGTAACCAGATTTGTTCTCACCTCCGATGACATTAGGTCAGAAGGGAACGTATTACTATTCATTTAGAGTTCTAGAATGGTGGTAGGATGTTTTATATTGCTGTGCTATATGATTCAATGTTTTATTGATACAATTGCACTCCTATGAAGCGGTGTGACTTCCACTGCTTTATATTGTAAAATTTATTACAGAATGCCCTGGTCTTGGGGGTGAGCCAGATTCTTTTGGGTCTCTTCTAGAGAATCTGCCTCGTTCTCAACTGATTTGCTGCACACCCTAGACTTAGTCTATTTCCTAGACTTTTCTCATTTCTGCATCTATTTTAATTGCTAGGAGCATTTAGGGCAATTAATTTCTAAGCCATATGACTGAATTATTGATTAACTGTATTGTTACCCTTTGTATTGCACTTTAATATTTTAATACACTTTCATGTTTTTTTAATTTCCTGACCTAAAACTCCCTTTTATTTTTGACTGGCATTTGAAATGCTATTTTGAATCTTATCTCTGGAGACACATTACCTCATCTGTTTTTGAGGGCAACACTATACCTGACCCGCACTGTGTTCTTCATATCTATCATGCAGACAATTTGTGATATAGCACCCACACATCTTACTTTGAAATATTAACGCACCTGCCTAATGGGACATTAAGACTTACTTTGGGGTGACTAATTCATATTTAAAATGATAGTTTATGCTTCTCAAAAGGGGTTATTTTGACACTTTGAATTTGCAGTTCACACCTACACAGCCAGGGTACTGCTGGCAGGCCTGAATCATGTTTGACCTTGTCACTTTGGTGATAGCACAAAATGTACTGCAGTCCACTAGTGACCTTTAACTTAAACGCCCAGGGTACACTTTGTTCCATATACTAGGGACTTACAGATACGTTGAATATTCAAATTATAATTTCAGTCAATTTTGATATGTTTTAGGGGTCAGAACACATGTACTGGGGCGTGGTTAGCACAGTCCCAGTGTACATAGTAAAAAAAACAAAAAAACAAACAAAAGCATCAGTCCAAAAACGAAATAGGCAGGATCATGCAAAAATAGCCATTTTGTTACACCCACCTATGCAAATAATACATCCACAGGCCTGTATCTGGCCCTATATTCTCTTTCGATTTCTGTACATGCATCACATCCTCTCCAGTGCCGCAGCCAATGATTTAAGTTTGGTTACCTAAATAAAAGTTGGAGATTTCGAGATCTCACAACAAAGACTTTCGAAAGATCAGCCAGGAAGGCATTTTCTTTATAGCACTCTGGTTTGTAAAATATATACACCTGTAATACATGACATTTTACACACAATGAATATTTTACTTTTGAAATTCTGCCCTTTTTTTAGTCGCTGACACCAGTCAATGTTCCTACTCTGGTCACCTCTGTTTACCAATTGGTAGTTAATGTGATAGGAAAAAAAACGATTGCTCTCTGTATTCAACGCATCTATAAGATCAATAATTTAACGTAAGTGTTTCAATGTACTGTTGGATTTAACATAGCCCCTTCCTACCACGCAATTCACGCACTCCTTAGGAGATGAGATAACATACCAGAATATAGTGGCCAAAGTAACATCTAAAAAATATCTTGACATAAATATAATTTACAAAAACAGAACATCAACTCCCAAATGATAAAGATTTTAAAGATTTTGTAAACGAGAAGTAGGCCACAATAATTATGTCAGACAAAGTTTCTTTATCAATATTGTGAAATACACTCTGGAACCGAAGGATACATAAAACTGCCAACTGTATGTGCTGAAAGAGAAAAACTACTCTGGGCGGAGCCAATGCCCTCACTGTGTATATGTTGATGAAATGCAACATAGCTTCTGCAGACAGCTGTGGTGTGCAGACAGCTTGTTGTACAAAACTGCAAATAAGTTTTTTATGCCCACTCAGCGTGCAAAGCTTCTAAAAGTGCATAAGCTGATTCTCAAACTTTACTATCGCTTATCAGATTCTATATTTCATTCAAAATTGTGGTCACTGTAGAGACCTGTTAATCAAATTCTCAGAAAATTTCTATTAGTTTAGTCTCTTAATATTCCAAAAACTGCGTTACAGAGTTGCATAAAATTACAAAATGACTTCAAGTTGGTCCAGAAATCACATTCCTGCTATGTTTAGTTTAAATATGTCCAATAGTTGTTATAGTGTACTTCAGCTAACTATTCATACAGAATTTTGTTTATCAGTTGCAAGTATGCACTGAGGTTGTGACTCATGAAGACATTTGCCCACCTAAGTTGAACTTGTTTTTTCAGTGTAGAAACACAATGGTGGTCATTACAACCTCGGCGGTCTTTTTACAAGACCCCCGAGGGACCGCCGTGCGGAAGACCGCCAGTAGTGGCGGTTTGCCGCTCGGCGTATTATGACTGTTGGCTGCTCTCCGTCCTTTTTCCGACGGAGAGCCGCCAACAGCCATACTGGCGGGCGGCGGGGAAGTGGATGTTGCTCCACCTTCACCGCCACGCCAACAGAACACCGCCCACCGAATCACGTCCTGTGATTCCGCGTGGCGGTGTTCTGTTGGCGGTGTGGTGTCTGCGGAACAGCCCCCATGGCTCCCATCCCCTCCCGGAGGATCGACGGAACAGGTAAGTCGATCGTCTGTTAGGGGAGGGGGGTGGGGGGGTGTTGTGTGGGTGAATGGGGGTGTGCGTCTGTGTATGTAGAGGGGGTGTGTGAGTGCGTGTATGCTTGCGGGGGTGTTGCTTGTATTGGGAATGAGTGCGTGTATGTCTGTGGGTATGTCTATATGGATGTGTGCGTGTATGTTTGTATGTGGGTGTGCGTGTCTGACTGTGTGTGTGGATGTAGGCATGTATGTCGGTGTGTGTGCGTGTGTGTGTTGGTGATGCCTGCGTGCGTGTCGTGTGTGTGTGAGTTCTGTGATGTTGGGGGTTGGGGTGGGGAGGGGAGCCCTGCCACCTTTGGGGGGTGCCAGGGGTGGTGGGGTTGTAGGGTAGGGAGTCGGGTGGGGGTGGGGGGTGGGGGAGACCTCTATCAGTGCCAGGGAAGGAATTCCCTGGCACTGATAGTGCTTACCGCCATGGATTTCATGACGGTTCCAACCGCAGGAAATCCACGGCGGTAAGCCGGGTCAAAATACCGGCGGCGGTATAGTGACAGCCGCCGGGCTGGAGACCCAGGTCTCCAGCCCGGCAATCGTCTCCGCCCTGGCGGGCGGAACGGAGAACCGATGGATGACCATGGCGGTAACTGCCATGGTCATAATACAAAAAAAAAGACCGCCAGCCTGTTGGCGGTCTTACCGCCGCTTCTCCGCCTTCTGCCAGGGTCATAATGACCCCCAATATGTTATTTTTAAATGCAGACAAATTTGCTCAAATTCGTTTGAGTTGTGTATGTTCCAGGGCGATGTTGCCTCTCTAAGGTGGTGAACCCCCACTGGCTTTAGTGTTTGTATTTATTCACAAACCTTTGGCAGGCACAGTCTCATGGTGGATATGGTTGTATTATTCTTAGGAGGCTCAGGGAGAGGTACTTTTGTAGAATGGGACACAGCCTAAGAGTTTGTTCTAAAAAGAAGGGGATTTCTCCACAGAAATAAATTTTCCTCGTTGAGAAACAAAAAAATGAGGATGGGCAAATACACATGTACACAATGTTAATTCATTTTTTGGGGGGAAGGGGTAACAATAGCATTTATACAGCACCAAGATTCCCACGGATTAACATAGCTTTTACGAATAAACATTGTTCTGAATTTTACATTTGAATCTTGCAATCACAGTACAGTTTTGGACACAGGGAGATTAAGGCCCTCATTACGAGTGGCCTCTTAATTCAGTTTTTTTTTACATTATTTTCATTATTTTTTCAGTTTGCAATTACATGCAAGCAAAGTGAGTGTAGGAGGCTGGACTGGCTTGTAGTGAGTACCAAGGGGTACTTGCACCTTGCACCAGGCCCAGTTATCCCTTATTAGTGTATAGGGTGTCTAGCAGCTTAGGCTGATAGATAATGGTAGCTTAGCAGAGCAGCTTAGGCTGAACTAGGAGACGTGTGAAGCTACTACAGTACCACTTAGTGTCATATGCACAATATCATAAGAAAACACAACACACAAGTATACTAAAAATAAAGGTACTTTATTTTTATGACAATATGCCAAAGTATCTTAGAGTGTACCCTCAGTGAGAGGATAGGAAATATACACAAGATATATATACACAATAGCAAAAATATGCAGTATAGTCTTAGAAAACAGTGCAAACAATGTATAGTTACAATAGGATGCAATGGGGAAACATAGGGATAGGGGCAACACAAACCATATACTCCAAAAGTGGAATGCGAACCACGAATGGACCCCAACCCTATGTGACCTTGTAGAGGGTCGCTGGGACTATTAGAAAATAGTGAGAGTTAGAAAAATAACCCTCCCCAAGACCCTGAAAAGTGAGTGCAAAGTGCACTAAAGTTCCCCTAAGGACAAAATAGTCGTGTTAGAGGGAAAATGCAAGGAAAACACAAATCAGCAATGCAACAACGATGGATTCCTGACTGAGGGTACCTGTGGAACAAGGGGACCAAGTCCAAAAGTCACAAGCAACTCGGAGATGGGCAGATGCCCAAGAAATGCCAGCGGTTGGTGCAAAGAAGCTCTTACTAGGCTGAAGAACTGTGAATACTGCAGGAAAGACAAGGGCTAGAGACTTCCCCTTTGGAGGATGGATCCCCCACGCCTTGGAGAGTCGTGCAGAAGTGTTTTCCCGCCGGATGGACGCCAACAAGCCTTGCTACACGCAAATCGTGCGTTTGGCGTTTTTGGACGCTGCTGGGGCCCAGGAGGGACCAGGAGGTCGCAAATTGGACCTGCAGAGAGAGGGGAAGTCGAGCAAGACAAGGAGCCCTCACTGAAGCAGGTAGCACCCGGAGAAGTGCCAGAAACAGGCACTACGAGGATGCGTGAAACGGTGCTCGCCGAAGTTGCACAAAGGAGTCCCACGTCGCCGGAGACCAACTTAGAAAGTCGTGCAATGCAGGTTAGAGTGCCGTGGACCCAGGCTTGGCTGTGCACGAAGGATTTCCGCCGGAAGTGCACAGGGGCCGGAGTAGCTTGCAAAGTCGCGGTTCCCAGCAATGCAGCCCAGCGAGGTGAGGCAAGGACTTACCTCCACCAAACTTGGGCTGAAGAGTCACTGGACTGTGGGGGTCACTTGGACAGCGTCGCTGGATTCGAGGGACCTCGCTCGTCGTGCTGAGAGGAGACCCAAGGGACCGGTAATGCAGCTTTTTGGTGCCTGCGGTTGCAGGGGGAAGATTCCGTCGACCCACGGGAGATTTCTTCGGAGCTTCTGGTGCAGAGAGGAGGCAGGCTACCCCCACAGCATGCACAAGCAGGAAAACAGTCGAGAAGGCGGCAGGATCAGCGTTACAGAGTTGCAGTAGTCGTCTTTGCTACTATGTTGCAGGTTTGCAGGCTTCCAGCGCGGTCAGCAGTCGATTCCTTATCAGAAGGTGAAGAGGGAGATGCAGAGGAACTCGGCTGAGCTCATGCATTCGTTATCTAAAGTTTCCCCAGAGACAGAGACCCTAAATAGCCAGAAAAGAGGGTTTGGCTACCTAGGAGAGAGGAAAGGCTACTAACACCTGAAGGAGCCTATCAGCAGGAGTCTCTGACGTCACCTGGTGGCACTGGCCACTCAGAGCAGTCCAGTGTGCCAGCAGCACCTCTGTTTCCAAGATGGCAGAGGTCTGGAGCACACTGGAGGAGCTCTGGACACCTCCCAGGGGAGGTGCAGGTCAGGGGAGTGGTCACTCCCCTTTCCTTTTTCCAGTTTCGCGCCAGAGCAGGGGCTAAGGGGTCCCTGAACCGGTGTAGACTGGCTTATGCAGAATTGGGCACATCTGTGCCCAACAAAGCATTTCCAGAGGCTGGGGGAGGCTACTCCTCCCCTGCCTTCACACCATTTTCCAAAGGGAGAGGGTGTCACACCCTCTCTCAGAGGAAGTTCTTTGTTCTGCCATCCTGGGCCAGGCCTGGCTGGACCCCAGGAGGGCAGCTGCCTGTCTGAGGGGTTGGCAGCAGCAGCAGTTGCAGAGAAACCCCAGGAAGGGCAGTCTGGCAGTACCAGGGTCTGTGCTACAGACCACTGGGATCATGGAATTGTACCAACAATGCCAGGATGGCATAGAGGGGGCAATTCCATGATCATAGACATGTTACATGGCCATATTCGGAGTTACCATGGTGAAGCTACATATAGGTAGTGACCTATATGTAGTGCACGCGTGTAATGGTGTCCCCGCACTCACAAAGTTCAGTGAATTGGCTCTGAACAATGTGGGGGCACCTTGGCTAGTGCCAGGGTGCCCTCACACTAAGTAACTTTGCACCTAACCTTTACCAGGTAAAGGTTAGACATATAGGTGACTTATAAGTTACTTAAGTGCAGTGTAAAATGGCTGTGAAATAACGTGGACGTTATTTCACTCAGGCTGCAGTGGCAGGCCTGTGTAAGAATTGTCAGAGCTCCCTATGGGTGGCAAAAGAAATGCTGCAGCCCATAGGGATCTCCTGGAACCCCAATACCCTGGGTACCTCAGTACCATATACTAGGGAATTATAAGGGTGTTCCAGTAAGCCAATGTAAATTGGTAAAAATGGTCACTAGCCTGTTAGTGACAATTTGGAAAGAAATGAGAGAGCATAACCACTGAGGTTCTGATTAGCAGAGCCTCAGTGAGACAGTTAGGCACCACACAGGGAACATATACATGCACACCTATGAGCACTGGGGCCCTGTGTGACAGGGTCCCAGTGACACATACATATAGGCCCCAAACCTATGAGCACTGGGGTCCTGACCAGCAGGATCCCAGTGACACATAACAAACATACTGAAAACATAGTGTTTTCACTATGAGCACTGAGGCCTGGCTATCAGGATCCCAGTGAGACAGTGAAAACAGTGACAAACACCCTGACATACACTCACAAACAGGCCAAAAGTGGGGGTAACAAGGCTAGAAAGAGGCTACCTTCTCACACAACCCCCCCCCAAACGAAGGACAATAAGGCTAACCTTGGCCAGTTGAGACTTTATTGTCTAAGTGGTGATAAGTAGAGAGTAGCTCTGCAATAGACTGGTTACTCCCTTTATCATCCACTATATGGTTACTTCCCTGTGGGGATGTAAACCACCCTGTTTGAAGTTTTTTAGCTAAGCAACAATGTGAAGATGTATTTTCAGAGTTTCTATCAGTAAGTTTTAGTTTAGAGCAGTGGGAATTGTCCACTGAACCTATTTGTAGTGATGGAAATGCCAGACAGGGATGCTGTCTCAGAAAAGCCATAGCTGGGCAAAAACTTTGTCCATCTGGCTGGAAGAGAGAACAGGGATGCTGTTTCTCTTGAGTTGGAGCAGGGCAGGGATGCTGTCCTATCAGCTCCACACTAGGGCAGGGATGCTGTCCTAAGTGTTGTGAGGCAGTGCAGAGTTTCTGCACTAAAGTTTCTCTGGGAGGGTTGGAGGGATGCTCCATGTTAACTAAAATGGTGCTCTTTTTCTCACCAATGTTAGTTATCCCACAGAGAGGTACTTCTACCTCAGGGAGTCCAGCTTTGCCAGCTGATGATTCCCTTGGAACAGGTGCCACCCCAGGAGAGGTTTCTCCCACCACACGAATAGTATCCTGAATGGTAGGGTGGTTAGGGGATACTGTGATACCCTTTTTACCTGTTGATGGAGAGGGATCCTGAGTTTTCAGGCCTTCTCTCCTTTGCTTTTTCATTTCACTTGAAATGAGAGGGAACAATTCCTCAGGGATGCCCAGCATGGCTGCATGGGCATAAAACTCTACATCAGCCCAACCTGAGGCCTCTAGGTCATTACCTAAGAGACAGTCTACAGGTAAGCTAGGTGATACCACCACCTGCTTAGGGCCAGTAACTCCACCCCAACTAAACTGAATTATAGCTAAGGGAAGAAACTTAGTGGAGTTATGGACATCAATAATCTTATACTGTTGTCCAATGATGTGTTGTTCAGGAGGCACTAGGTTTTCAGTCACCAAAGTGAAACTGGCACCTGTGTCCCTGTAGGCCAAGGCCTCAACACCATTTATTGAAACTGTCTGCCTGTACTTATCCATTGTAAGGGGACAAGCAGCCAGTGTGGCAAGGCCAATGCCACTAGGTGTGACAGAAACTGTCTTGGGACTGATTACATCAGTTTCCACTATGGACCCATAAGTGAACCCAACTACACCCTTTGCTTGACTGTTGCCAGCAGTCCCACCACTAGTACCACTACTGCGAGGGGCACTAGAGCTTGATGTATTAGTGGTGGTAGGCTCAGGGGGTTTACCTGGACAGGACTTATCCCCTGGCCTATGGCCTCTGTTTTTACACACAAAGCACCAAGGCTTTTTAATGTGTGCAGGTTGGGAAGAAGAGGAAGAATTTGTTTTATCCCCACCCTCTGAAGAGTGTTTAAGATTTGAAGTGGGATCTTTGGTTTTACCCTTATCCCCGTGCTTATCTTGAGATTTTTCACCATCTTTCTTCTTATTGCCATCTTTGTCACCCCCTGTATGAACTTTTCTGTTCACCCTTGTTCTGACCCATTTGTCTGCCTTCTTTCCCAATTCTTGGGGAGAGGTCAGATCAGAGTCTACCAGGTACTGGTGCAACAAATCAGACACACAATTATTAAGTATATGCTCTCTCAGGATTGTGTTATACAGGCTTTCATAATCAGTAACTTTACTGCCATGTAACCACCCCTCCAAGGCCTTCACTGCCTGGTCAATGAAATCAACCCAGTCTTGTGAAGACTCCTTTTTGGTCTCTCTGAACTTTATCCTGTACTGTTCAGTGGTTAAGCCATAACCATCCAGGAGTGCATTCTTAAGAACTGTAAAATTATTGGCATCATTTTCTTTCACAGTAAGGAGCCTATCCCTACCTTTTCCACTAAATGATAGCCATAGGATAGCAGCCCACTGCCTTTGAGGGACATCCTGTACAACACAGGCCCTCTCAAGTGCAGCAAACCACTTGTTAATGTCATCCCCCTCCTTATAAGGGGGAACTATCTTGTGCAGATTCCTGGAATCATGCTCTTTTGCAGGATGACTATGGGGAATACTGCTGCTGCCACCATGGGTATCTAAACCCAACTTCTGTCTTTCCCTCTCTATTTCTAAAGACTGTCTATCCAAATCCAGCTGTTGCTTCTTGAGCTTCAGTCTGGTTTGTTCCACTCTCAATCTATTGAGCTCCCTTTCTAACAATCTGTCATCAGGGTGGGTGGGAGGGACATTTCTAGATACAGAGGTATGATGGGAATGAACAGAAGGAGACCTGTCCCTTACCAAGGGCACCCTAACAGCTTGGCTACCAGCATAATGTGAGAGCACATCATCAGTATGATGTGATTCAACCTCTGTACCAACTATGCTAGACTGTCTAGTAATGGGCAGGCTGAGAAGTTTCTTTCCTGAACCTTTTCCTGGGGGAGTCCCTGGATCAGATTGAGAACCATTAGCTACTTTTTCTACAGATTGGGCACTTATGGCCTTATCCTGTACTCTAAGCATATTAATTAACAGTTCTAAGGAAGGATTCTTCCCTACACTCAAACCTCTCTCTATGCAGAGACTCCTTGCTCCTTTCCAGCTAAGGTGATCATATGCAAGTTTGGACAGTTCAACATTTTTTCCTGTGCCAGACATTTTTAGAGAGAGTTAAAGTGATAGACAAAGAGAAAAAAGTTTTCAGAACTTTTTGGAAAGACAGAAAAAACTTTTTAAACTTTTAAGAACTTTTTGAAAGTTTAGAAGTACTTTTCAGCACTTAGAAAAGAGTGAAAAGAGGAAATGCAAAACTTTTTGGCTATGTGTATATACACTGACCTTGTTTTGTATATTTTTCTCTTATGAAAAGTACAATGACAAGAGTGGTAAGTAGTCTCAAAGCACTTATCCCACCACTGCACAACCAATGTAGGAGGCTGGACTGGCTTGTAGTGAGTACCAAGGGGTACTTGCACCTTGCACCAGGCCCAGTTATCCCTTATTAGTGTATAGGGTGTCTAGCAGCTTAGGCTGATAGATAATGGTAGCTTAGCAGAGCAGCTTAGGCTGAACTAGGAGACGTGTGAAGCTACTACAGTACCACTTAGTGTCATATGCACAATATCATAAGAAAACACAACACACAAGTATACTAAAAATAAAGGTACTTTATTTTTATGACAATATGCCAAAGTATCTTAGAGTGTACCCTCAGTGAGAGGATAGGAAATATACACAAGATATATATACACAATAGCAAAAATATGCAGTATAGTCTTAGAAAACAGTACAAACAATGTATAGTTACAATAGGATGCAATGGGGAAACATAGGGATAGGGGCAACACAAACCATATACTCCAAAAGTGGAATGCGAACCACGAATGGACCCCAACCCTATGTGACCTTGTAGAGGGTCGCTGGGACTATTAGAAAATAGTGAGAGTTAGAAAAATAACCCTCCCCAAGACCCTGAAAAGTGAGTGCAAAGTGCACTAAAGTTCCCCTAAGGACAAAATAGTCGTGTTAGAGGGAAAATGCAAGGAAAACACAAATCAGCAATGCAACAACGATGGATTCCTGACTGAGGGTACCTGTGGAACAAGGGGACCAAGTCCAAAAGTCACAAGCAACTCGGAGATGGGCAGATGCCCAAGAAATGCCAGCGGTTGGTGCAAAGAAGCTCTTACTAGGCTGAAGAACTGTGAATACTGCAGGAACGACAAGGGCTAGAGACTTCCCCTTTGGAGGATGGATCCCCCACGCCTTGGAGAGTCGTGCAGAAGTGTTTTCCCGCCGGATGGACGCCAACAAGCCTTGCTACACGCAAATCGTGCGTTTGGCGTTTTTGGACGCTGCTGGGGCCCAGGAGGGACCAGGAGGTCGCAAATTGGACCTGCAGAGAGAGGGGAAGTCGAGCAAGACAAGGAGCCCTCACTGAAGCAGGTAGCACCCGGAGAAGTGCCAGAAACAGGCACTACGAGGATGCGTGAAACGGTGCTCGCCGAAGTTGCACAAAGGAGTCCCACGTCGCCGGAGACCAACTTAGAAAGTCGTGCAATGCAGGTTAGAGTGCCGTGGACCCAGGCTTGGCTGTGCACGAAGGATTTCCGCCGGAAGTGCACAGGGGCCGGAGTAGCTTGCAAAGTCGCGGTTCCCAGCAATGCAGCCCAGCGAGGTGAGGCAAGGACTTACCTCCACCAAACTTGGGCTGAAGAGTCACTGGACTGTGGGGGTCACTTGGACAGCATCGCTGGATTCGAGGGACCTCGCTCGTCGTGCTGAGAGGAGACCCAAGGGACCGGTAATGCAGCTTTTTGGTGCCTGCGGTTGCAGGGGGAAGATTCCGTCGACCCACGGGAGATTTCTTCGGAGCTTCTGGTGCAGAGAGGAGGCAGGCTACCCCCACAGCATGCACAAGCAGGAAAACAGTCGAGAAGGCGGCAGGATCAGCGTTACAGAGTTGCAGTAGTCGTCTTTGCTACTATGTTGCAGGTTTGCAGGCTTCCAGCGCGGTCAGCAGTCGATTCCTTATCAGAAGGTGAAGAGGGAGATGCAGAGGAACTCGGCTGAGCTCATGCATTCGTTATCTAAAGTTTCCCCAGAGACAGAGACCCTAAATAGCCAGAAAAGAGGGTTTGGCTACCTAGGAGAGAGGAAAGGCTACTAACACCTGAAGGAGCCTATCAGCAGGAGTCTCTGACGTCACCTGGTGGCACTGGCCACTCAGAGCAGTCCAGTGTGCCAGCAGCACCTCTGTTTCCAAGATGGCAGAGGTCTGGAGCACACTGGAGGAGCTCTGGACACCTCCCAGGGGAGGTGCAGGTCAGGGGAGTGGTCACTCCCCTTTCCTTTTTCCAGTTTCGCGCCAGAGCAGGGGCTAAGGGGTCCCTGAACCGGTGTAGACTGGCTTATGCAGAATTGGGCACATCTGTGCCCAACAAAGCATTTCCAGAGGCTGGGGGAGGCTACTCCTCCCCTGCCTTCACACCATTTTCCAAAGGGAGAGGGTGTCACACCCTCTCTCAGAGGAAGTTCTTTGTTCTGCCATCCTGGGCCAGGCCTGGCTGGACCCCAGGAGGGCAGCTGCCTGTCTGAGGGGTTGGCAGCAGCAGCAGTTGCAGAGAAACCCCAGGAAGGGCAGTCTGGCAGTACCAGGGTCTGTGCTACAGACCACTGGGATCATGGAATTGTACCAACAATGCCAGGATGGCATAGAGGGGGCAATTCCATGATCATAGACATGTTACATGGCCATATTCGGAGTTACCATGGTGAAGCTACATATAGGTAGTGACCTATATGTAGTGCACGCGTGTAATGGTGTCCCCGCACTCACAAAGTTCAGTGAATTGGCTCTGAACAATGTGGGGGCACCTTGGCTAGTGCCAGGGTGCCCTCACACTAAGTAACTTTGCACCTAACCTTTACCAGGTAAAGGTTAGACATATAGGTGACTTATAAGTTACTTAAGTGCAGTGTAAAATGGCTGTGAAATAACGTGGACGTTATTTCACTCAGGCTGCAGTGGCAGGCCTGTGTAAGAATTGTCAGAGCTCCCTATGGGTGGCAAAAGAAATGCTGCAGCCCATAGGGATCTCCTGGAACCCCAATACCCTGGGTACCTCAGTACCATATACTAGGGAATTATAAGGGTGTTCCAGTAAGCCAATGTAAATTGGTAAAAATGGTCACTAGCCTGTTAGTGACAATTTGGAAAGAAATGAGAGAGCATAACCACTGAGGTTCTGATTAGCAGAGCCTCAGTGAGACAGTTAGGCACCACACAGGGAACATATACATGCACACCTATGAGCACTGGGGCCCTGTGTGACAGGGTCCCAGTGACACATACATATAGGCCCCAAACCTATGAGCACTGGGGTCCTGACCAGCAGGATCCCAGTGACACATAACAAACATACTGAAAACATAGTGTTTTCACTATGAGCACTGAGGCCTGGCTATCAGGATCCCAGTGAGACAGTGAAAACAGTGACAAACACCCTGACATACACTCACAAACAGGCCAAAAGTGGGGGTAACAAGGCTAGAAAGAGGCTACCTTCTCACAGTGAGTACACAAAGACAAATGTTAACACTGCTCGTGGACCCAGATGGATTGCGAGATGAGTTCCATGTACATCAAATAAGTACGTACGGTGGTTTATGAGATGGTTACACATGGTCCTTGTAGTGTCTAAAGTTGAGTGGAGGTACTGTGTTCCTTTGGGAAATCAACAACAAACTAAGGCCCTTATTTATACTTTTTGGTGCAAAACTGCACTAAAGCAGTTTTGCACCAAAAAGTTTAGCACCGGCTTGCACAATTTCTGTGCACCAGCCGGGCACCTTATTTATGGAATGGTGCTACCCAGTGCAAAGGGTAGGCTAGAGTAAAAAAAAAAAATGACTTTAATTGAGTGGGGCTGGCGGTATAGAAGAAGGGGGTTTTGCACCAAAAAATGACTTTAGGCAGATTAGAGTAAAAAAAATTACTCTAACCAGATTAGCGTCATTTTATGGTGCTAAACCACCATGCCACATGACTCCTGCCTTAGAAAGGACAAGGATCCCCTGGGCATGGCCATTAGACCCTGTGCCATGTATGGGGGCCCATTACAGGGCCCCCTATGGCACTTTAAAAAATAAAGTGCAATACTTACCTGTATTTATCTGTACTTACCTCGGATGGTGTCACTCATCCACCGCAGTTCCTCTGGTGTGGGTGGGTGTGCCCCTAGGGCCTGGGGAGGACACCTGCAGGCTTATTCCATGGTGTTCCACCATGGAAATAGGGCCACAGGTCCCCTAACGCCTGCCCTGACCCAGGAGTTAAAAAACAGGGCAAAGCAAGCTTTGCACCATTTTTTGACCCCTCCTCCCTCCCACGCACCATTTTTGCACTGGAGTATAAATATGACGTTAAGGCCATAGAGTCATTTTTTGCACGGAAACACCTACCTTGCATCTCATTAAAGCAAGGTAGGTTTCCACTTCCCAAAAATGACTTTAACTCCATACATTTGGTGCCAGATGGGTCTACCGCCAAAGTATAAATATGGAGTTAGTTTTGCACCGAATTAGAGTAAAAAAACATGACACTAATTCGGTGCAAACAGAGTATAATTATGCCCCTAAGTAGGGGAGATGAAGTTGAACTTGGAATGGCTAGCTGTTGTGTGGGAAGCAGCCATACTCAGTGGGGTAGGAGGGAAATGCAGCTAGTTGGGTGAGCAGTTCCAGAGGCGGCATATCTCCTCGTATCGGAGGACATCCTTCTCTGGTGCCCCCACTTGCGCTGTGCCAAGAAAATATCGGGGGTGTTGTGGGTGAGTGCCAGTGCATCGTTAGGGTGTTCTTCGCAAGAAGTAGTAATAATGATGAGAATTGGGTCTGCACTTGCCATTGTTTAGTGTGTTTGAATATGCCCAGGGTGCTGGCACTGGACTGCATGTGTATAATCTGGGAAAAGCATGATAGTTGCACCATCCACTTGTAGTGGGCCAGGCTGTCTGCTCACTCGAAGGATGGTGTCCTGTCCTTAAAGTGCAGTAGTTTGGCTAACATGAGATAGGTGGGTGCCCCAGGTGGGGGGCATCGGGTCGGCATTCTGTGTGCCCGCTACAGGGAGCAAACGGGAGAGAGTTCCAGGGTCTTGGGTGAAGGATTTGAACCAGCTTTGTGAAACTCTGCCTGTTAGGTTGCATATTGGTCTACTGTCAGGGGTTGTAAAGTGGCAAGTGTCATTTCGTTGGTCATTACTTTGTCTGCTAGTTTGCGTTGGTCGTCCTGCAGAAAGCCCAGTTTCATTAATAGTGAGCCGAATCTGTTTTCATAGAGGCTCGGAATTGTTCAATGGTACCTTATCTAGTTCGTCAGATGTGAATAGAAGAAGGAGCTGTCAAAGGGAGGAGGATTGTTTGGACCCTTTAACTCTTGTTTGGTTCTTGGTGGGGGTTGGGAAGTTTGAGTCAGACCGTAACCTCCCCATTGTTGACTGTTTGTGTACTGACCGGGCAAAGAGTGATTGTCCAGTAGGAGATAAGCAGAATATCGGAGGAGGTCCCCAGGCAGCAACAACTGGCAGTTAGAATTTGGGGCTTGCAGAATTGTGTGCCTAAGTGGTTTAGATAAGGACGGTCATTTGTACGCTCCCGTCAGTCCCATGCATTGTGGGTGGAAATAGTGGAGTGGTTGGTTGAATCTGGCAGTGCAGTGGAAGAGGGGCGGTGTGCTCTGATGGTCTGAATGGGATGTGCAGGGTGCAGCCGCACCATCCACAACCATGCTTCTTGATTGTGGCACCAATGCGGGAGTCCCCCTCCACAGTGGCGCGAGTCAGTGTAGTGCCATCCGTCCACACACCTAAGCACCTCACTCAGCCCATTCCGGGGCCTGGACCAGGCAGTGGTGCCAGCAAGGAAGACGAGAGGGAGAGGAGGAATCCGGTGGTGGGGTGCTCACTGCTGTAATGGCTCTCACCTGCCAGTCTCAAGGAGGGATTTGAAGCACCAATGTTCCTTTGGGCCCGGCTGTTCCCTCTGCCGCCACTGAAGTTGTCTTGCAGTGCCCCGTCAGGTCTCCCGCTTCTCCATGTGCTCAACCCTGATCTGAGCACTGAGGCGGGTGCACGTGGGCACTTTTCTCTGGGGAGATTTCATGGAGGAAGGTTGGAGAGAGAAAGATTCCCCAGGTGTCGCCCTTGGTCTCAGGGAGCAGGCGGGGAGCTCTGTGAGGCTCAATGGGTCCTTCATAGGTCTCGTCAGGGCTGTTCAGGTCGCACTCAGGTCCAACCGTGTTGGATCTGGGCCACTTGCAACAAGTGTATGTCTGCAAGAGGTGTCTGGTTTATGTGGCTTGGGTCTCTGATGTTTCCCTCCATCTGTAGTTGTCACATAGGGGCCTTCCGGATGCATGTTACGGTGGTCTGCGTTCCCCATGCGCTTCTATCTGGACTCCAAAATGCAGGCATGCTATGTGGGCGGAAGGCAGTAACCAACTGCCAGGTGGTCTAGAAGGTGTCCACCACCTCGGAAAGTCTCAGATGCAGGCACGGTTGTTAGGTATAGTGGGCCATGGCACCCTGTAGTCAGCAGAGGAGAGCTAGTGTGCGGGCCGCCTTCCCCAGTGATGAAGATGAGGGACCTGTAGGCTCGAGAGCCAGCAGGGCGTCCGGATTGGGCACCTGGGGGGAGAAAACACTGCACTAACAATGGGCAGGCATTGTAGGAGAGGGGCAGAGGCATTGGCTTGCTTGCCCCAGAGGCATGAGGCCTTGTTATGTGAAGGTTGGCGGGCAGGAAGATGGAGTGTTAGAGAGACGTGTCCGCCATCTTAGCTGTCTTGGCCACACTGTGCACAATGTTAATTAATGCATAAATTAGCACTGACCACACTTGTGAGTACCTAAATGGTTCCAGCTTCGACTAAAAATAAATTCACTGTGAATTCCTGAAGAACTGCTGTAAATTTGCTGCTGTTTCATGTGTCCGGAAGGGGTCCTGTGTGTATTCATTAACAGATTGAACTTCACTCCAAAGTCACTGAAATTCACTCCAAATGCTGGCACAGCCCTACAGGAGCAAAGTTACATGAATGTTCTGTTCTACAGTAGATCAATGTTAAACTGGTTTTTCAGTGTTAATTCCATAAAAAGAAGTCATACTTTTAACCTTGATTAAAATACTGCCTCGGTTTTAGGGGATGCACTGAAACAATCACGGTTCATCAGGACTTTCAGAAGAGAGGGGGATTATTCCAAAGGCCACATACTTTGTCATTGTGCCACGGTTGTGCTACAGAAGTTATTTATCGATTTAAAATGTAGATTTTCCTAGTGTCTTGACGGAAAGTCTTAATTTTATTAAAGACACGGAGGTGAGTATTATGCATTTCTTTTCTTACTTTTAATGAATAGCAGCAGTCAAGAACAAACTACTGTTCCCATAAGGCAAATTAAAAAAAGCCAATGGGAACAAAAATGTGTACACAATATATGAACCAATAAGCATGCACATAGGGTATTATGACATCACTTGACTGCGAACAGCCCTCTTTTCTTGCGAGAGGTCAGTCAGAATTAAATAAAGGAAATATGGCAAAAATAATAAGTATAGCCATGATAAAAGATAACAATTCAGAACAAAAGTTCAACATTCCAGAAAACGGAGAATGATCGGAGCAAGCAGGATCCATAAAGCGATGAGTACTGGTAGGAGAAAACGAAGATTGGAGATTGGACCACCAGGACGATGATGATGGCTTATGATGATAGTTGAATGGCCGGCGTTGAGGCTAAAACAAGGGTGGGAAAAAGATAAACAAACATTAAAACAAAGTGGTGGGATAATACTCGCCTCCGTGTCTTTAATAAAATTAAGACTTTCCGTCAAGAGACTAAGAAAATCTAAATTTTATGGCAAGACCGGAGGCTCCTATTATGCGAGTTCAAAGCATATTAATTACATTCAATGAAACGTTATCAACAGGTTTACAATAAAAAACTCTAAATACATTATCATTTGACCAGTCTGCATATTTAAGAATATCCTCCAAACGAGAACCTGCCCAGAAGGCTTTGGAAGCCATGGCTCCTCTAGATGAATGAGCTCCAAACATGGAAGTATTGATGCCTGCCAGAGACATAATCCATTTGACCCAACGGGCTAAAGTAGCAGCTGATACCGCATTGAAAGGTTTTCTAAAAGAAATTAGAAGTTGGGAAGTAGAGGAGATTCTTAAATTTGCAGTTTTCTGTTCGTAAGCGTTTAAATATAGTGCAACACATAAATTGGGGTGATCTGGAAAGTAAGGATAAAAAACAGAAGATAAGTTGGTTTTGGTTCGACGAAAAATTGTAAATAAAGCACCAGTATTAGTAAATTGACGATTAGAAATATCCAAGGCTTTGACAACGGAAATTCGTTTGATAGAAACAAGACATAAAAGCATGTTAACTTAGCCGATAACATTTTTAAAGTAAGCATGTTATTATCAGGCCATGACAAAACAAACTTTAAAACAATATTAACGTCCCATAGTTGTCTGTATTTGGGCATCGGTGGATTAGAAAATGTTACTCCCTTTAAAAGACGACAAACAAGTGGATGGTCTCCAACTGGTTTTCTATTCACGTAGGTATGATTGGAAGAAATCGCGGACCTATATAAATTGATGGTACGAAAAGCTTTACCTTTACTAGCTCCGGCAGCCAAAAAATTTGCAATAAAAATCACATCTGCTGAAGAGCAATCAATGTATTTTCCCAGACACCAGCTATGCCATAAAGACCATGCTGATTGGTACGCTTTCTTGGTGCCAGGAGCCCAGGATTGCGATAAGTATTGGGAAGCTTCTGCCGAAATGAAAGGGCCAGATTGGGAGTACCCGAGACCTTCCACGCTGAAAGGATGAGAAGATTGTCTAAAATGAGAGGATGAGGACGATGCATTGGATCCAACAAAAGATTCGGAAAGGAAGGAAGAAGGAAAGGAAAATCTATTGACATTTCCAAAAGAGTTGGGAACCAGATTTGGGATTGCCAAAATGGGGCTATAAGTATCAAAGAGGCTTGTTGTCATCTGAGCTGAGAGAGCACTCTGCTAATCATGAGAAAAGGAGGGAAGGAATAGTTCAGGGAACCTGACCAATCCTGAAAGAAGGCATCGGACGCTAATGCTAACAGATCCGGACGCCAGCTGAAGAATAGAGGAAGTTGGGTGTTGAGACAGGAGGAAAACGGCTAGTTCCACTAAAGGTTTGGATTTCGTGCCTCCGAGGTGATTTATATATCTTACTGCCGAAATATTGTCCATTCTGAGGAGAATAGCACAATGAACTTTGTTGTTTGCAAGACTTCTGATTGCAAAGGAGCCGGCAAGCATCTCTAAACAGTTGATATGCAATTTGGACTCTTCTAAAGACCATGAACCTCCAGTCGAGATTGGTCCACATCGGGCTCCCCTACTAGATCTGGGGCTGATGCACAGATAGTTCTTCCGTTCCATGCGTCAAAATGGTCTATCCACCATTGGAGTTCTATGCGGGAATCGTGATCAAGAGGGATAGTGTCTGAAAAAGATAGACCTTTTCTTAGGTAACAAATTTTTAGTCTTTGGAGAGACCGGTAATGAAGGGGGCCTGGAAATATTGCTTGGATAGAGGAAGACAGAAGACCTACTATTCGAGCCAGTGATCTTAGAGAGATTAGAGAGCTGCGTAAAATCTGCAAAATCTCCGATTTGATGGATTTGATTTTTGCGGAAGGAAGCAGAAGAATGGCTGAGACGGAGGTTATTTGAAAGCCTAAGAATTCTATAACTTGGGTCGGAGTGAGAAAAGACTTTTCTCTGTTGATGATAAACCCTAGATCTGAGAGAAGGGAACATGTAAGAGCTAAGTGGGAAAAAAGAGACTGAGGAGACTGGCTCATTATGAGAATGTTGTCCAGATAAATGATGAGTCTCACACCTTGAGCTCTGAGAAAAGCTACTACAGGTTTCATGAGCTTGGTGAAGCACCAAGGGGCAGATGATAGACCGAAGGGTAGAGAGGTAAAGTGAAAAAGTTGGTCTAGCCACTGAAATTGAAGAAACTTTCTGGAATCTGGATGAATTGGAACAACTAAATACGCGTCTTGAAGGTCCAAACGAACCATCCAATCGCGTTGGAGGATCGTATCTCTGAGGTGGATGATGGTTTCCATTTTGAAGTGTTGGTAAACTACAAAATGATTGGAGTGCTTGAGATTTATGACAGGACGCATCTTTTTGTTTGTTTTTCTTTTGAACTAAGAAAATGGAGCTGATAAAATCCGAGGGATCGGGTTGGGTGAGAGAAATGGCCTTTTCCTGAATGAGGGACTGTACTTCTGAGGAAATAAGATCTGACATTTCTGTAGAGAAATGTGGAAGAGGAGGATGCAAAGGTTGAACCAGGGTTGAATAAAGTTTGATAATATAACCTTGAACAGTGTTCAGAACCCAAGGATCTGATGTAATTTCTGACTATTTTGGGAGAAATTAACAATTGGAGGGTCTGAAACCTCTGTAACCTCTGGAACTGAAGCCTCTGCCTCTCTGAGGGTAAAATTGCAGCCTGTAATCTTGGTAGGATGTATTATTGAAGCCTCTGGAACCTTTGTTGTGATATGCGCGGCCGGCAAAGCGGTTCCTCCCTCTGCCAGCCATGCCAAAAACACGTTGATTAAACATCTTCTTTAAAGACTGTTGTGCCTTGTCCAGTGATGTAAAAGTTGCCACATATTTATCCAGATCCTTAATGAAGGATTCCCCAAATATTAAGCCTTCAGTTTTTATATTTGGTTGTATGGTGGCCAAGTTGACCAATTTGGAATCCAGTTTTAGTAAAAGCCCCTTTCTCATTTCGTGTGTAAGCACCGAATTGGCATTCCCAAGGAGGCAGAAAGAGCGCTGGACCCACAAGGTAAGTTCTTCAGGATCAATAAAGGTACTATCCAGTCTGGCAGCCTCAGCAATATCAAAAATACGTGTGAGAGGACCAAGGATATCCAATAGCTTATCTTGGAAACCTGACCACGCCTTGTCTACTCCCTTACGGGGATCCTTACCAAGTTTGTAAAAAATGTGAGCAGAGGTTGGTCCATCGTTGGAGTGACAGAAGACTTATGAGGGAGGGAAGGACGAGGGCATTTGGACTTGAGCTTAGCTTTAGTTTATCCAAAGGACAATTTGTCCTGGCTGAAACATATTCAGCTACATAGTCCACAGGGACCCACTCGGTGGAACTGGGATGAAGGATTTGGGAAGGGTCAAACATTGGAAAGCCCTCGGGATCCAAAAGAGGAATTGATTTGGCATTATTTTTTTGAAGGAGGAGGCGATAATGAGCTAGTGTTATCTTTGTCAGATATGATGGTATATGAATCCAAATCAGGCATATCGTCATCAGTATCTGGGATGGAAGAAATTATTATAGGGGAAACAATATTTTTTGACTTGTATTTGTGTTTTATGGATGACTGTATATTTTCCAAATGTTTATACTCCCTGGAGGGAGCACTGTGAGGAACTGCGTCCTCTGCCATGTGTGAGGAAACCTCACTTACCTTTAGCGCCTTTGTTTGAGATTTTTTATGTTTAGAAGGGGAAAGGCGCTGACTACAATCCCCCGCAGCCTGGGCCGATAGAGTCTTAGAAATAATATTGGCAAAAGAAGACTCTAAATTTTTTGATAGTTTATGTATGGAAGTAGAAACAGCCTGCTGTACTGAAGATTTTATGAAGGAATTAGGGGCCACATGTACGAACACATTTTCCCATAAGGACAGAATGGGAAAAACCCTTTGCTACATCTGGCCCTAAGTTCCAGCCTTATATCGTTGATGTCATACGATGTATTTTGCCTGGAAGGAGAGTTATCCCTCTCCATTATGAAAGCGGTAATCCAGGGGTTAATGAAACAAAGGGAAAGAGAAAACTCTGCCTGTGGGCGTGAACAAAATGAGGTGTGTGAGACAGAGGAGTCTGCAGCCGGAGGCGTAAGGAGGTAAGGCCAGTTGAATCACTCCTGCGCTTGCTCAAAACTATGTCAAAGCAAGAGGCCGCTGAGCGAAGCCGAAAGTGGGTAATTGGAGGCATGCGCTGAAAATAACTCCAGAATAACTCCAGAATAGGGAGCGCCGAACGAGGTAGCAGCGTTTCCTCAGATGCAGCAAAGAATGAGCGCACGGCGTCTGAGGAGACGTTGGAAAGAATTCGAACGAGTGCGAGGGACAGCGCTCTGGAAGAGCGTGCGGCAACTTGCTGGCTTAAATAATATGGGGAAACACGCAATATCGTGAGGGCAAATAAACAATAAAAAAAGAGTGTAAAAGCAATTAAGAATAAAATGGACAGTATAATAAGTAGAGAAAATTGTTGAGGTACTTAACTTGACTGCGAGCAGCAAGAAAAGAGGGCTGTTCGCAGTCAAGTGATGTCATAATACCCTATGTGCATGCTTATTGGTTCATATATTGTGTACACATTTTTGTTCCCATTGGCTCTTCTTACTTTGTCTTATGGGAACTGTAGTTTGTTCTTGACTGCTGAAATTCATTAAAAGTAAGAAAAGAAACGCATAATACTCGCCTCCGGTCTTGCCATAAAATTAAGAATTTCTTGTTTAATAATGATGAGTCAGCTAATACCATTAAATGGCACCAGATGTTGTATTTATCATGTTTTGTCTGACCCTGCACCAATTTTTTTTTTTTATTTGAAAACAGGGGCTCATCCTATGGGAGACCCAATGAAGTGCCTTACCCAGACCCCACAAAAACATCTAACCTTCCTAGGTATCAGCGAAAAACAGCAACTTCAAAGACCTTGGTGCACAAAACAATGTGCTTCTTTTAGGCACAGGCACATTTTACGCATCACTGTAATGCGGCTCAAAAAGGGATTGGAGGTCCAAAAACATGTGTGCACAAACATTTTCTTACAGCAAGTCTTCAAACCTTTGTTAATTGGTCTGTATACATTTCATCCTCTAATTTTGAGCATACTAGAGGGCTAAGATACCCCGCTGCAATGTGTGTTTTTTTAAAACTTATATATTGATTCCACAGGAACCTCAACAAACCATTATGCTCAAGAAGTTGAAGTTACATTGAGCTCCTCAGGGCCTTTTTCCTTTCTTTTTTTACATTTTTGGGGATACTCTGGGAAAAACTGCAATTTCGTCTCTTGAAGATCAGTCAGTATAGCTTCCAATTTCCATTCCAATTCACTAAAGCTGTTCTCAATTAAAATCAGTGGTGATAGCATTGCTTTTGTTTCAAATGTTCCCCCTAATAAGTATGATTTTATTTTTTTATGTTGTAGGACAGTTTTCCTGCTCGCTTCGGAGGAATTCATTTTGTCAACCAACCATGGTATATACATGCTTTGTACACAGTGATACGACCTTTCTTGAAGGAGAAGACACGGAAAAGGGTAATTTTATTTTAGTAACTGTAACTCTTATAGATGTAGAAACATACATGATTTATTTTGACGGAGGTAATAGGAGGAGAGATGCAATAGTGCTTTGGTTGAAACGGTCGAAGCTCTCTTCCTGCACCCCAGGAATTTCGCAACCATAATTCAAAAGCAGGGAATGGCCCATGTCTTAAGAGTGAGTCTTGCTCCACGCTCCCTACTGGTTAATGTGGCACATCAGCCACCCAATCTAGGGTGCCCAATCTCCCACCATGTCTGGTATCATTAATGAATGCCATGCAAACAGTTATGGTATTTCAAAAACATGAATAAATGTGTCCCTCACGTGCAATAACAAACCTCAGCTTTTTAGGGGCACTTTTCTGGTCTCCACATACAATGGTAGAAATACCATCATGCCACAGGGACATAGTAAAATGTCAATAATTCATTTTTTACTTACAGTATCTCCTCCCATGGTGATTGAACACATGTAGGGAAAAAAACAGCTGCTTGGCAAGCATTTTTATGGTCTGGCTTGACATTGCAGCTGTTACCAGGTAATTATGTAACAATCACCAGGACAGGGGTTTTGCCTCTGCCCATATGTTGGCAGCCAAACAAATATGTTATATTGTTATTCAACACTATGGCCCTCATTCCGACCCTGGCAGTCATAGACCGCCAGGGCCGCGGGTGACGGAAGCACCGCCAACAGGCTGGCGGTGCTTCCTTGCCCATTCTGACCGCGGCGGTAAAGCCGCGGTCAGAAAACCGGGTCCGGCGGTTTCCCGCCGGATTTCCCCCGGCTGGGCGAATCCGCCATGGCGGCGCTGCAAGCAGCGCCGCCATGGGGATTCTGACACCCTTACCGCCAGCCTGTTTCTGGTGGTCTTTACCGCCAGGAACAGGATGGCGGGAACGGGTGTCCTGGGGCCCCTGGCATGGGCAGTGCAGGGGCCCCCTAACAGGGCCCCAGCATGCTTTTCACTGTCTGCACAGCAGACAGTGAAAAGCGCGACGGGTGCAACTGCACCCGTCGCACACCTGCAACACCGCCGGCTCCATTTGGAGCCGGCTTCAGTGTTGCAGGCCCCTTTCCCGCCGGCCCAGCGGGAAAGTTGGAATGGCCCCAGCGGTCTTTTGACCGCGGGGCGGCCAAATGGCGGTTCCCTCCAGGCGGGCGGCAACCGCCGCCCGCCGGGGTCAGAATGACCCCCTATATAAGTAATGTACAAGCTGCACTTGAGTAGATTAACCTTTGTCTCAAATTAACCCCCTAAAATCAACATTTTAACAATATATCAAGGACAATAAAGCACATTTTGCACCACAAGAACGTCAGAGTTTAGAGGATTTTCAAACCATTAACAGTTATTAGAATATTAGCAACCTTAGAAACCATTCAAATTAATCATAAATCAAAAATCACCTTGTGGAAGCATAGTTCAATATTGTAGGAAGGTAGTCTCTTTCTATCCTTGTTACCCCCACTTTTGGCCTGTTTGTGAGTATATGTCAGTGTGTTTTTACTGTCTCAATGGGATCCTGCTAGCCAGGGCTCAGTACTCATAGTGAAAACCCTATGTTGTCAGTGTGTTTGATATGTATCACTGGGATCCTGCTAGCCAGGACCCCTGTGCTCATGAGTTTGTGGCCTGTATGTGTTCCCTGTGTGGTGCCTAACTGTATCACTGAAGCTCTGCTAACCAGAACCTCAGTGTGTATGCTCTCTCTGCTTTTAAAATTGTCACTACTGGCTAGTGACTAATTTTACCAATTCTTATTGGCACGCTGAAACACCCTTATAATTCCCTAGTATATAGTACCTAGGTACCCAGGGTATTGGGGTTCCAGGAGATCCCTATGGGCTGCAGGATGTCTTTTGACACCCATAGGGAGCTCAGACAATTCTTACACAGGCCTGCCACTGCAGCCTGCGTGAAATAACGTCCACGTTATTTCACAGCCATTTTCACTGCACTTAAGTAACTTATAAGTCACCTATATGTCTAACCCTCACCTGGTGAAGGTTAGGTGGTAAGTTACTTAGTGTGTGGGCGCCCTGGCACTAGCCAAGGTGCCCCCACATTGTTCAGGGCAAATTCCCCAGACTTTGTGAGTGCGGGGACACCAGGTCAATACCTATATGTAGTGTCACAATGGTAACTCCGAACATGGCCATGTAACATGTCTAGGATCATGGAATTGTCTCCCCAATACCATTCTGGTATTGGGAGGACAATTCCATACATCCCCTGGTCTCCAGCATAGAGCCCGGGTACTGCCAAACTAACTTTATGGGGTCTCCACTGCAGCTACCGCTGCTGCCAACCCCTCAGACAGGTTTCTGCCCCCCTGAGGCCTGGGTAGCCCAGTCCCTGGAAGGCAGAACAAAGGACTTCCTCCGAGAGAGGGTGTTACAACTTCTCCCTTTGGAAATAGGTGTGAAGGGCCTAGGAGGAAGAGCCTCTCCTGGCCTCTGGAAATGCTTTGAAGGGCACAGATGGTGCCCTCCTTGCATAAGCTGTCTACACCGGTTCAGGGATCCCCCCAGCCCTGCTCTGGCGCAAAACTGGACAAAGGAAAGGGGAGTGACCACTCCCCTGACCAGCACCTCCCAGGGGAGGTGCCCAGAGCTCCTCCAGTGTGTCCCAGACCTCTGCCATCTTGGATGCAGAGGTGAGGGCACAATGGACAGCTCTGAGTGGCCAGTGTCAGCAGGTGACGTCAGAGACCCCTCCTGATAGGTGCTTACCTTTCTCCGTAGCCAATCCTCCTCTGAGGGCTATTTACGGTCTGTCCTGTGAGCATCTCACGAGATAACGAATGCAAGAGCTTACCAGAGTTCCTCTGCACTTTCCTCTTCGACTTCTGCCAAGGATCGACCGCTGACTGCTCCAGGATGCCTGCATAACCGCAACAAAGTAGCAAGAAGACTACCAGCAACATTGTAGCGCCTCATCCTTCCGGCTTTTGTGACTGTTTCCTGGTGGTGCATGCTCTGAGGGCCATCTGCCTTCACCCTGCACTGGAAGCCAAGATGAAATCTCCCATTGGTCGACGGAATCTTCCCCTGCCAACGCAGGCACCAAACTTCTGCATAACCGGTCCTCTGGGTCTCCTCTCATCCTGACGAGCATGGTCCCTGGAACACAGGATCTGGGTCCAAGTGTCTTCGACAGTCCAGTGGCCCTTCTGTCCAAATTTGGTGGAGGTAAATCCTTGCCTTCCCTCGCCAGACAGTAATCCTGTGTACTCCGTGAACTGCAGCTGCTCGGGCTTCTGTGCACTTTTGCAAGACTTCCTTCCTGCACAGCCCAGCCCAGTTCCCCAGCACTCCATCCTGCATTGCCGAACTCGCTGAGTTGGACTCCGATGTCGTGGGACCCTCATTTGTGACTCTGAGTCGACTGTCATCCTCAGATCTTCTAAGTGCCTGTTCAGGTGCTTCTACGGGTACTGCCTGCTTCTGCATGAGCTCTCTGTGTTGCTGAGTGCCCCCTCTGTTTCCTCCCCCAAAGGGTGGACCACCTGGTCCTTCCTGGGCCCTAGCAGCACCCAAAATCCTCAACCGCAACTCTTGCATCTAGCAAGGCTTGTTTGCAGTCTTTCTGCATGGAAACAACTCTGCATCCTCCAGGACGCCGTGAGACATGTTCTGGTGAAAGGAGAAGTTCCTGGCACCTTCCGTTGTTGCAGAATCTTTGGCTTCTTCCACCCGGAGGCAGCCCTTTTGCACCTTCATCCGGGGTTTAGTGGGCTCCTGCCCCACCTGTACACTTGCGTGACTCTTGGACTTGGTCCCCTTCCTTTACAGGTCCTCAGGTCCAGGAATCCGTCTTCAGTGTTTTGCAGTCAGTTGTTGTTCTTGCAGAATCCCCTATCTCGACTTTACTGTCTTTCTGGGGTAGTAGGGTAACTTTACTCCTACTTTTCAGGGTCTTGGGTATCTTGGACACCCTTAGTGTTTTCTTATACTCCCAGCGACCCTTTACACACTACACTAGGCCTGGGGTCCATTTGTGGTTCGCATTCCACTTTTGAAGTATATGGTTTGTGTTGCCCCTAGTCCTATTTCTCCCTATTGCATTCTATTGTGTTCTACATTGTTTGCACTACTTTTCTAACTGTTACTTACCTGATTTTGGTTTGTGTGCATATATTTTATGTATATTACTTACCTCCTGAGGGAGTCTTTCATCTGAGATACTTTTGGCATATTGTCACTAAAATAAAGTACCTTTATTTTTGGTAACTCTGAGTATTGTGTTTTCTTATGATATAGTGCTATATGATATAAGTGGTATAGTAGGAGCTTTGCATGTCTCCTAGTTCAGCCTAAGCTGCTCTGCTATAGCTACCTCTATCAGCCTAAGCTGCTAGAACACCTCTAATCTACTAATAAGGGATAACTGGACCTGGCACAAGGTGTAAGTACCACAAGGTAACCACTATAAGCCAGGCCAGCCTCCTACAAATATAATCCAAGGCATGGATCAAAATAGTATATATAAAGACAGGCTATTTTAAGGATTGTCATAAACAAATTGAAAGAAGATACAGTTTCCCCTCAACAGAAGTTCCCTAATGCTGATAAAGGTCTGAAATGAAGGCAGGTAAATTTAAGCAGCAGGTGTTAGCAAGTAAAATCTCCTAAGAAAGAAACAAACGAAGGTTCAATCAGGCAAAGGAGAATAGACATGCTCCAGAATATAAATTTATGAGATGGGCAAAGTAAAAATTGGGTCTCCGGAGAGAAAGAAGGGGCATCTGCTCTTGAAAGAGTAGATAAGGGTATCTGAAACTAATCAGCTCGGCAATGCAGGACTAAAACATGGGATTCAATAAATGCTACACTACCCACAATTCTCAAAAGGTTGGGATCAATCAAATTCCAGACTTTCGTCGATAATGTGTCATCACTCTGTTTCTCATACATCATACAAAGGAGAGTTACAGCTGCACAGCCTTCAGAAGACATTGTGTACAGAACGGTGCATCATAGCCAGCCGTTCCCAACAGAAGTGCCATAAATGAATTATTCAGTTACAGTGAAACTAACTGTAATAACATTTTCTAATCAAAACTTAACAACTAACTACTCATTAGTTCAAACTACTGCAGTTAGCATGGCTCCAGAAATGAAAGGAGAACATGAGGTAACACATGCAGCCAAAAGCATACTTTCATTGTTAGGAGGAAGTACTTTACAGGGGCCTACATTAACTATGGCTTTACATAACATGAACATTCTTCACTATGGTTGTTTATAACACAAGTATCTCTAAGTATGATCACAATTAACATGGAAATAGCAGTTCAGATATAAGCATGTAATGTGCATTAGTATAATTGGTAAGCAATGCAAAAATTGTGACAGCGCATCACCAGACCCGACAAAGTAGGCATGAATTGGTTATGCTGCAAACCCACTAATAAAGATTATAGGCCTGATTGTATAAAATGAAAAGTTATGATAAACATAGTAGGTTTGACGTATTAATTGTCCTTAAGAGAAGATTGTTATTAATCTGTATTAAAGCCTACTAAAAGGTATTTTGTTACATGGAATCTCACAGATAATCATAGTAGGCAAGCACAGACAAGCTGTGGGTATAGAAGATTGTACAGTCAAAATCCTTGTTAGGACCTCTTAGGAGCCATAGTATTTTGCTTTGCAAACTGTAATTTTGTATAATATTTAATTTTATGACTGCATGCCTGATGGTTGCCTTGTGGGAAAGCTGATGCTCAGTATAGCAGGCCTCAGTTGGTTATGGTGATAAGACATTGATAACAGCAACAGGCCTGATTGGCTCACTGCGAAACATATTTCTATTGCCCTAGGTTTGATCTGTTTAATATGAAAAGTTATGATAAACACATTATGCTTGACATATTGATTGTGGAAAATATATGTTAAAATCAACTTTCATTTAAGGGTAGAATATTGTTTCTCTGTATGAACATCTAAAGTATTTTGTTGCACAAAATGTGAAATCATCTTTATAAGGAATGATTCTGTTGCAGTTTACTCACTCTAACAAACCCTAGTAGGAGAAGATTTTCACTTTGATAATTCTTACTAGAGCCACTTCTTAGATGTCTGGCAGGAGTTTGTAATAATAAAACATCATTACATAATACATACACACATGACAAAATATCTCCATATTGATACATAGAGCGTCTTTTAGTTCCACTCTTCTCTGCTATTGGTCTATCTGAATGTCATGTAAACTCTACTTCCATCCATGACAGCGAAACAAATGGAGTATTGGTTCAGTCTGCATCAGTCATTGGCTCTTTTGCCTGTGATTTATGGCATTTTCTGATTATGTGTTAACATCCACCTAAAATGATTGTGCCTCAGTATCGGAGCTGGACAAGCCAGCCTTTAGTTTTGAATGTTCTCGTTTTATAGATCCCCTTTCATTTCTTTGCTCCTCAATTTATCTCTTATTTTTTATGTTTATGAAAAGGATACTACAGCTCCCCAGGCAGCGCTAATGGATTGCTTACCTGCCACCCATTTAATCTGCAGTATTCCACAGTCCACTTGGTCACTTTTTCTAAATAATGAGATCATTATGGAATGCTGTGGTCCATATTGTATCATTGTTTTACCATTCCTAGATGGTTGGTGTTAAATGTCTACCATGCTTGAACTTTAAAATAATGACAGACTATTTACAATACCTTTGCAAGAAGGGCACCCCCTGCTATGTTTAGTTTTGTTATTTCAAACATATGCCCACCATGTTTAGAAGTAAGCATGTTTTTTTCTTTTTCTTCTTTTGTTCTTTTGAGTTAGCTTGCATATGTTAAAGATTGAATCAGAGGGTGAATAGAAGAATGAGTCACTGGACTTATGAATGGATACATGATTGCAAAGATAATTGACAGAGTGCATAAGGTGCCCCAAAGGGACTTTCATTCATAAGCCAGACATATTGGCATTAGCAATGTTGGTTAAATATAGCAGATTTTCATCCAACAGAGAGGTGGATGCAGTATCTCCCACAGTGGCAGATGGAATATTGGCAGGAATGATTAATTTATTCTGGTTTAATATAGTCACCTAAGGCAGGCTATTTACCAAGCATGGAAATACCTCTTTTTTCCCATGCTCTCCAGGGCATAGAAGTGATACACAAAACTGATGATTACAGCACCAAGGGCCAGTTTACTAAATTATTTTATGGTCCTAAACCATACAATTCATAAACTCACAGGGTTTGTGATCACAAAATGTCCTTTTTATAATTGCATTGGACTGCTTATGCGATTTGGAAACACTTTACTGAATTGCAAAGAGGAGATCTGAAACTCTTTTCAATCACAATTAGAATCATGCATGACATGGGCATCCCCTCCGAGTTGTGATTTCCAATGATAGCTGCCAATGATTTGTAGCCATAATTGCATTACAAACCATTGAAACTTGCAGATTTCTCAAAATAACTAGTAACTCAGTCTCAAAGAGGAAGTTGTCCCTGTTGGATAGCTTTGGTCTTTGAGAACTGTGCTGGGCAGCTTGAGAGTGTCTAGGTAATGGTCCTTGACCACTGCTCCTTACCCTAGATGCATTAGCAAATAGGCAAATACTTTCCCATATTGTGCTCACATACAAATCCTGTTTTAGAATGCCATATATTTTTCACTAGAGTTCAAGAACTAACAGAGAAAGTTGGCAATTGTATTGCTTCTCTTAATACTCTTGCACACGCTTGTGAATTGGGTGAACTGCCTGATTTACTAATAGGAGATCAGTTAACAAGATGTACTAATAGTTATCTTGTGCAAGAACAATTACTATACAGAAATCCTTCACTTAAAGAAGTCATAGTCATTGCAGAATGAATGGAAAATATGTTTGGAAGGGTGAAGAAAATACAAAATGATCATACACTATCTGGCACAGCTAGTGTGCAAAGTAGTATACTATGTGTTAAAGAGAAGGATATACAATTGGACACTTACTGAATTGTACAAAGGGTAGCTGCTGGTGGGGCTAGAGGCAAATCTTTCTTAGATTTACCAGACCACAAAACCAAATGACATAGATGTGAAGCCCTGAACACCTGTCCAACAGTCTCAATTGCTATGTGACAAACTCTACTTATCATACATGTGGTCTTGAAGGGCTTTATGCTCAAATTTGCAAGTCTTCTGAGAGAGTAAGAGCTGCAGAGAAGGTGACAGAGATTGCAAAGATGATTGTTCTTAGTGTAAAGGACAATAATGGTGGGGTTGACAGTGGGATTTTAATCATGCCTGAATGTAAAATTAAAAATGGTGTGAATAATTTCCTTGTGCTGGCTGACTCAGGATCTCCTTATGCCATGATCGGTAACAAGGTGAAGGCAGAGAAGGTGAACAGATGGAATTGATTTCTCCATACATCAACCCCAACACTTATGGTGGAGCCAAAATTCATGCACTATGGTATTTTATATTGAAGACAGAGTCTCACAAAGTAAATTACACAGAAAGTGAAGTGTACATAGGTGCCAAGTTTTCAGGTTGCTTATGTGTGACATTTCCATGGTTGCAGTGTCCTTATGAGTGACATTTTACTACCTGAAGTGTAACATTTTGAGTGACACAAGCAACAAAGTCTAGATAAATATCTAAATATCAGCAATTTCCACATTTTGTGCAAAAAGAAGCACTTTCCTGACTCTATGGCCCATGCTAATCTTATTAATGCCCATTATATGATAAGTAGCCTGTCACAACCCAGTCCATCTTAACTCCATTAACAGTATCAGAAATAGTCAGCCCGACCAAGTGTGTTCAAACCTTACACACATTCAGCGGATCTACTGCTGCTCAATACACTCTAACCCTGTTTGCATCCATCAGTCAGCCCAGCCATTTGAAATACATTCTAGACCCTTTCACATTCACCAGAACCAGTGTAACCCTGTGCAGTCCATTGTATCTGCATTACCACCCATCAGAGCCACCTTGGTCCTACCCAGTAGACCCAATTCCCAATCTGAACCAGTAAGCTCTGCCCAGTGTGCTGAAACACCAGTTAAAACCATCTAGCCATCAGTCTACATCGACCAAAACCACAGAATAACCACATGGCCATTTTTTACCAGCCTGACCAGTATTGTAATGTCCAGGATGGCGCACAAATTAGGAAAATCATTTAAAGCTGATATTTTTCTTCTTTCCTGTGCAGACTTGAATTATAAGAATTTATTCTAGAGCTAGCTAAATGACCCAAGGCTTTTAATTAAAATAAACAAACACAGAAAAACAGTATTAAAAATTAATTCAGTATTTTTTTAATAAAGTCCCGTTTATTATGTCTGGGTTAGTGAAAAAAAATCCATGCTAATGGAAGGCAACCAAAAAGTGTAGGACGTTTAACCTAAAGCGTGTAAGAAGGTATCTGTGCTGTGAGTTTGCTACATTTGTAATGGTTTCATGCCTGATTACGTGGTAATCGGTATATAATAAGTGGTGCTATGTTTAAGAAAATGAGTACGTTCTCTAGCGCTGTTGCATGTAAAGAGCAATGGTCTTTACAATAGCCTTATTAGAAATGGACATAGCTGTCAAATAGAGCTCAGACATACCCAGACCGGTACACATAGCGCCAGATTTAAATGAAAATGACGGTGCGCGTCACTGTGCCAAATTTGGCAGCGTTGCGCACTGTCATTTTCAAAACGCAGGGATGCTCCATATTTACAATAATACGGCGCACCTCTGTGTTTCACCCACGCCAGCACAAAATTTGCTGCTGTGCACCCATGCAACCACCCTTGCACCATAGTGCAAAGATTGCTGCATTGAGGTGGAGATTGTTTTTGTGCAGGAAAGGGCACCTTCCTCCACAAAAACAATCTTTAATGGCGATTTGCTCCTTCTATGTGTGCTGCAAAATGCAACACACATAGAAAGAGCAAAAAACGAGGAGAAATGAAAGCATTTCTCCTTGTTACTCACTCTAATGCCATCCCTGGGGTGACATTAGATTTTGGCGCTGCCTCAGGTTTAAGAAAACTCGTAAATCTGAGGCATTCTCAAAAGGCCCTTCCATGCAAAGTGCTGCGTGTGAAGGGGCCGTAAATACGGTGCAGTGCATAGCGCCACCAGAGTGTCACTATGCCCCATACTTTTTATATAGCTTAAGCAGGAAATACTAAAGGTCGTATATAGAGTTAGGAAATCATTAAGTACCAGACGGTTAAAGACAGGTTCTTGCTTGGTCCATATTGTCGGCCACAGCATGAGAGAAATTAATTTGATGTAATTATTAAAATATTTAATCCTTACTTCATAGTGGTACAGATAGCTGGAAGAAGTACTGAAAGGAACTGCCAGAAACCTCTTCACAAATGAACACCTGATTTTCTGGATACCAGATTGATTCCAGGAACCCCAAACCACCAGCCCATAGGTAGCAATTGGGGAGCACTTGGTCTTATATATAGGCACCATTTCTCTTAAAGGTTTTGCCCCTAATTTACATGATAAACTAAACAGCACTCCTAGTGAATTCAGATGACCTGACACATCTTAATACTTCCCAGCTGCATGTTTCATCAAACATAACCCCAAAGTCTCAAAAAGTAGGGCCTATCCTGATTCTAATGTTGCCAATGGTATAGGCTCTTGGTTGTAGCCCTCCTATGGCATTACACCATTATATGGGTTTTGGATTTTTTAGATTGGTAATGGCTAAGTCTAATTCAGTCATGAAATTGCAAAACAGTCCAGCAGACTCAGCAGCCCATTGCGGGTCCTGGCCTTGAGCACTGTGTCATCAACATATAACAAGGCCAGCATTGGACTGGCTCCTGCTTGTGGCAAATCTTTACTTAAGTCAACCAAATATTTTTCAAGCCTAATGATATCAAGTACAAATAGGGAAAGGAGTCAGTGTACAGCCCTGCCACACTCCCCCTTTAAGTCTAAAAGGCACTGTGGTTTCCCCATTGGGGCATAACTCACACTGGCAATAAGATCGTAGTGCAGTTTCCTAAGGAAACACACAATATGCCCATCTAACCCCAAGGTGGCCATTGCGGTCCACAGTTTAAACCGATTTACATGGTCAAAAGCTGAGCTAAAGTCCATAAAGCCTATCTAAACGTATCCCTGCTTAGCTTTAGTATATTTATTGATTAATAGACACAGACTGAGACATTGTTCTTTGGTGCTTGAACTGGCATGAATATCAAACTGAAGGATGACGAGAATATTATTTTATCTGGGCCCAGTCCTTATGCCAGCCCAAAAGAATTCTACCAACAATTTTCACAATGGAATTGCTAAGTGAAATTGAACAACAACATTTTGGCTTTACTTTATCATCCTTCTTGAAAATTGGCACAATGTTAGAATGTGACCAGGAATGTAGAGGTCTGACTGGACCAGGTGGCTGGTTCTTGGGACACCTATTCACGGCTGCCACAACTTCAAAGATATCAAAATTAAGGTCCACAGAAATTCCCTCGATCCCCACTCAAAAAAGCAGTTACATTTTTGGGATGGGAGATGAATAAACCTCAGAGAAATGGGTCACCCATTTGCCAGGAGGAATAAGAATGGCTGAACCAGACACAGTGGAAGCCGTAAAATAGTGAAGATGTACACATTGCCAAAATGCACGATTATCACTCAACGAACTGGCTGCTAACTCGGTTCCCATTCATTTTCTCTAATACCCTTTTTCCTATGGCCAAGGGCCCTCTTGTAGTGCGTCCTACAAAGGCACACATTGTCTATATTCCTGGGTACTGCTTTCAAATGCGTTCATAAGATTGCGATGTGCTTTTGAGCAGCTGAACTCAAACCATGTGACCCATTTTATCTTATAGCGTCTCTGCGAAACGTCAGTTCTTTGATCGTCCCACATAGAGCACAGTACAAGCTAACTTTGGCCTCGGACTCCACATCTCCATCTAAACATTGCATACAATTAGCTTTGTTACTTGACTTTAAGTCAGCTAATAAGCCTGGGTTATCAACATGTTTCCATTTCAGCAAAACTCCCTTATTTTGAGCAAACACTAAGAGAATTGATTTAGCTAGGGTTTGCACAGTGGAAATCCTCCTACAAAACAAAATTGACCATAAATTGTGATCACTAAACACATTATCAATTACAAAAAGGTTTGCAGTGCACTGTAATGTTGAATGCGAACAACATAAAAATGATAATGCTAAAATGACCTCTGCCAGTAAATGTTGGCGTTTGTGAGAGGGAATTTGAAGTAATATCAGAAGCAAACTACAAATGATACTCGGCAAGAAGCAAATGTACAGTTATGCCATAGGCACTATCCATAAAATGTGTTGGAACCTCTCCTGAAGTATTTTAAAAAAATCCACAAGATGGATTACCTGTCAGGTGACAATTATGAATATTAAAATCCCCCACCCAGGCTATTGCTAAGGCTCCGATATGGTTTCAATCTCCTGACTCAAAGAAGTAATAATACATGTGAGAGGGAGGATTATTAGTTGCTCTTCATGTAAATTCTCACCAATTAATAATGTCACAATTGTGTAGGAGGTCGAGTTATGTCTCAAACATGCAACCTTGAACTCAGTGCTTGGTAGCAGTGACACAGTGGAGGTAAGCTTCACTTTAAAGAGATGTTTAAAGCATGTATCAGAATTAAAGCAATCAGCATGTAGAAAAAACAACTTAATAAAAATCCCACTCCAATCTATAAAATAGAGAAAATCTTAATGAACAAATAGACACCTAAACAACAAAAATCCGAAAAGGGAAATCAGAGTTGTGAATTTTTAATGTTTGAATTACATTTTAGCAACACATTGCAAAATGCACCAACAGCAGGTAGCTGGACATGCTAGACTGGGTCGAAGTCAAACGTTAAGTCCTACCTTGTTTGGGCACAGGTCAGTTACAGGGACCAAGTGCATCCCCATCATAAGCTTTGCCTTCTGAGTTAGTCTCTGAATTGGAAGTCAGAAATCTTTCAGCGAGGCAAGGCAGCAGGCTATGGCCGAGATGAGACTGGATGGTGGTTGGATGAAGTCCTGGTTAATCTGTTGACTTTTGGAGTAGAAAGCTCCAGGTGGAAGAAATTCAAAAGTCATGCCCAAGGAATGTCCCTCACTGGCCAGACACTTTTGTTGCCTTTGCCCTGTGAAGATTTGTACCTTCTGACTTAGGGCCTGATTTAGAGTTTGGCAGACAGGTTACTTTGTCATAAATGTGAATGATATACTGTCCGCTGTATTACGATCTCTATAGGCTATAATGGGATAGTAATAGTGGATGGGATATCTGTCACATTTGTGATGGAGTAGTCACCTCTGCCAAACTCTAAATCAGGTCCCTAGTCACTTTTTGGAGCTCGGATTCCTTCAGAGGGGCAAGACTGCAACCTGTAGCTGAGCAGGGCTCCACAGGGCAGGATACCTTCTCTGCGATAACCAGTTGAGAAGAATTTGCTGCTGGGTAAAACTCATACTGGTAGCAACCTTAATCTCTGGGCCAGCTGCAATGCACCTTCATCTGATTGAGTTGGCAGGTTGGTCCCAGAATTCAGTTGGTTCTAAAGGCACATAGGGGGTCATTCCGACCCTGGCGGTCCATGACCGCCAGGGCGGAGGGCAGCGGAAGCACCGCCAACAGGCTGGCGGTGCTTCCTGGGCGATTCTGATCCGCCGCGGTCAGAAAAGGGGAGCCGGCGGTTTCCCGCTGGCCCAGGGAATCCGCCATGGCGGCGCTGCTTGCAGCGCCGCCATGGGGATTCCGACCCCCTTCCCGCCATCCTGTTCCTGGCGGTAATTACCGCCAGGAACAGGATGGCAGGAACGGGTGTCGTGGGGCCCCTGGGGGCCCCTGCACTGCCCCTGCCACTGGCATGGGCAGTGCAGGGGCCCCCTAACAGGGCCCCATAAAGATTTTCAGTGTCTGCTTTGCACTCGCCACTGCACCCGTCGCACCCCTTCAACTCTGCCGGCTCCATTCGGAGCCGGCTTCATTGTTGAAGGGGCTTTCCCGCTGGGCCGGCCGGCGGTCTTCTGGCGGTCGCCCGCCGGCCCAGCGGGAAAGCCGGAATGGAGCGGTCTTTCGGTGGGAACCGCTTGGCGGGCGGCTACCGCCGACCGCCGCGGTCAGAATGACCGCCAAAGTCTTGAAAAAGTCCAAGGTTTTTCATGATTAGGCAGTAGGAATACACTCTGGCACTTATCCAAGAGCCTTTAGCATATTAGGGGCAGCACTTAGGGGTTAGGACTCACTCAAGGAGAAGCCACTAGCAGAGTTCAGGACAGGTCCAGATGGATCTGGTCAGATGGGCGCTTTAGGAAGGTGGGCTTCTTACAGCTTTTCTGTCACTGTAGCTTAACAAGAGGTTAGCCAACTGATCCTTGGAGTTCACTTCTCTGTCCTCAATTCAGCCCTTGGGATGTCTCTCCACAGGTTCAACAGCAGGTGAAATCCTTCTTCTGTCTTCCACTGTTCAGCATGTCTTCTGAAGGGGTTGCTGAGGGTGCCACATTTATTCCCTATGCCAGCCTGTGGATGAGGGAAGATCCTGGCTGCTCCCTAACCACAGGGGTAAACATTCTCAGTGGTGCCTTGACCCACTTTTCCTTTACTTCCTGTGTTTTTTTACTATAAACTGTCCCACAGTGCCCCTCTTTAGCTAAATGCAACATAGCAGAACCTTTCTTCACTTGTGCAGAGCTCCCTGTGCTCACCCACAGGAGTTGCTGTAATAATGGACAAACCTTCCCTTTTGGTCACATCCTACATCCTACTTTTTAAAAACCTTGTACCCTGCCGTATGGGTATTTAGAGCCTACATTGGGGTCGGTTTAAAGGTATTAAAAAGGAAGGCGTAAACCTGCCAAAAGGTTTATTTTGATATAACTGATTTGAAGTTATAAAACTGCACACTCAGGCTGCCGGGGCAGGCCTGAAAATGAGCTTTGCATTTATTGGTGGAACAATAGGTGCTGCCGTCCAATAGTGACAGGTGACTTGCAGGCCCTAGGTACACGGTGTACTGTGTACCAGTGACCTATAGGTAAGGTAAATGTCCAATTCAACAAATTTGTAGGGGTGAATGCACATGCACTATTTTCTGGTTAGTAGGGTTCCAGAGTACAGAGTCCAAAAACCACCACTATCAGTTCCAAAAAATGGGGATGATCTTCAGTTTCTTACAATATCTATCAAATGAGGATCGAAATTGATTAATACAACTCTTGATTTGCACTCTAGCCAAAACAGTTGGAAATGGAAGGAATTAAATTTGTATTGGTAAGGAAACTGAAAACCAAATAAGCAACCCCCTTAGCACTTCCCAAAGTTACTGCAATGGTGGGACTATGATAAGAAGTAAAACCATTAGGTAAACAGCCCATGTTTCTTGAAAACAAATCAGGTCAAACCTTGTTATAAAACTTGTCCATTATAAATGATTTAACTTGGCATTCAGCCCCACAATATTCCAAGGGACAGGCGTATAGTTTGGGGGCAGAGATGGCACCTCAAGGACCTCTCTTGAAGCAGTTATCAGACAAAGTACTCCAACAAGAGCATTAGAAAATTTGACCAGAGATATGGGCGCTTATGATTGAGCTATATCAGAAATTGGGAGTTAAGTTGGGCTCAAAATAGATTGAACACCTTATTAGAGCCTCATTGGTGTGTCAGTCAACGTTGTCATGCTGGCCAATGTAAACATTTTAGATTGGCAGAAACGGCTGGGATTTTGCAAGCACTAGATCTGTAAAACGACTTCAAAGGAAGCACCTTTATTGTGCTGTGACTCAAAAGAGTGGAATTGAGCCTAATAAGAAGGTTGGGTACCACATTTAATTTCCTAAAATAGATCATAACTGTAGGAGGCTGGCCTGGCTTGTAGTGGGTACCAAGGGGTACTTACACTCTGTACCAGGTCCAGTTATCCCTTATTAGTGTAGAAGAGGTGTTTCTAGCAGCTTAGGCTGATAGAAGGTAGCTATAGCAGAGCAGCTTAGGCTGAACTAGGAGACATGCAAAGCTCCTACTATACCAATGGTGTCATATTCACACTATCATAAGAAAACACAATACACAGATATACTAAAAATAAAGTTACTTTATGTTTATGACAATATGCCAAAAGTATCTCAGTGAGTACCCTCAGTATGAGGATGCCAAATATATACAAGATATATGTACACAATACCAAAAATATGCAGTAATAGCAAAAGGAAGTAATGCAAGCAGTGTAAAGTTACAATAGATTGCAATAGGAGCACATAGGTATAGGGGCAACACAAACCATATACTCCAAAAGTGGAATGCGAACCACGAATGGACCCCAAACCTATGTGAGCTTGTAGAGGGTCATTGGGACTGTAAGAAAACAGTGAGGGTTAGAAAAATAGCCCACCCCAAGACCCTGTAAGGTAGGTGTAAAGTGCACCTACAACCCCCAGAGAGCACAGAAGTCGTGATAGGGGGATTCTTCAAGGAAGACCAACACCAGCAATGCAACAACAGTGGATTTCCGGACCTGAGTACCTGTAAGACAAGGGGACCAAGTCCAAGAGTCGCGACAGTGTCGAGAGTGCCATATGCCCAGGAAATGCCAGCTGAGGGTGCAAGGAAGCTGCCAACGGATGGAAGAAGCTTTGTGTTATGCAAGAACGAAGAGGACTAGGAACTTCCCCTTTGGAGGATGGATATCCCACTTCGTGAAGAAGCTTGCAGAGGTGTTCCCACGCAGAAAGACCGCAAACAAGCCTTGCTAGCTGCAAGAGTCGCGGTTAGGGTTTTTGGATGCTGCTGTGGCCCAGGAGGGACCAGGATGTTGCCACTTGGATGAGGAGACAGAGGGGGCACCAAGCAAGTCAGGGAGCTCTCACAGAAGCAGGCAGCACCCGCAGAAGTACCAGAACAGGCACTTGGAAGAGGAGTGAACCGGAGTCCACCCGAAGTCAGAAAAGGGAGTCCCACGACGCCGGAGGACAACTCAGAAGATTGTGCACTGCAGGTTAGAGTGTCGGGGACCCAGGCTTGGCTGTGCACAAAGGAAATCCTGGAAGAGTGCACAGGAGCCGGAGTAGTTGCAAATCACGCGGTACCCAGCAATGCAGTCTAGCGTGGGAAGGCAAGGACTTACCTCCACCAAACTTGGACTGAAGAGTCACTGGACTGTGGGAGTCACTTGGACAGAGTTGCTGAGTTCCAAGGACCACGCTCGTCGTGCTGAGAGGGGACCCAGAGGACCGGTGATGCAGTCTTTTGTTGCCTGAGGTTGCAGGGGGAGAATTCCGTCGACCCACGGGAGATTTCTTCAGAGCTCTTGGTGCAGAAAGGAGGCAGGCTAACCCCAGAGCATGCACCACCAGGAAACCGTTGAGAAAGCAGGCAGGATGAAGCGATACAAGGTTGCAGTAGTCGTCTTTGCTACTTTGTTGCGGTTTTGCAGGCGTCCTGAGCAGTCAGCGGTCGATTCCTTGGCAGAAGGTGAAGAGAGAGATGCAGAGGAACTCTGATGAGCTCTTGCATTCGGTATCTGAAGAATTCCCCAAAGCAGAGACCCTAAATAGCCAGAAAAGGAGGTTTGGCTACTTAGGAAGGAGGATAGGCTAGTAAGAAAGGTAAAAGCCTATCAGAAGGAGTCTCTGACATCACCTGCTGGCCCTGGCCACTCAGAGCAGTCCAGTGTGCCAGCACACCTCTGAATCCAAGATGGCAGAGGTCTGGGGCACGCTGGAGGAGCTCTGAGCACCTCCCCTGGGAGGTGCAGGTCAGGGAAGTGGTCACTCCCCTTTCCTTTGTCCAGTTTCGCACCAGAGCAGGGCTGGGGGATCCCTGAACCGGTGTAGACTGGCTTATGCAGAGATGGGCACCATCTGTGCCCATCAAAGCATTTCCAGAGGCTGGGGGAGGCTACTCCTCCCCAGCCCTGACACCTATTTCCAAAGGGAGAGAGTGTAACACCCTCTCTCTGAGGAAGTCCTTTGTTCTGCCTTCCTGGGCCAGACCTGGCTGGACCCCAGGAGGGCAGAAACCTGTCTGAGGGGTTGGCAGCAGCAGCAGCTGCAGTGAAACCCCGGGAAAGGCAGTTTGGCCGAAGTTCTGTGCTAGAGACCCGGGGGATCGTGGAATTGTCCCCCCAATCCCAGAATGGCATTGGGGTGACAATTCCATGATCCTAGACATATTACATGGCCATGTTCGGAGTTACCATTGTGACGCTGTACATAGGTAGAGACCTATGTACAGTGCACGCGTGTAATGGTGTCCCCGCACTCACAAAGTCCGGGGAATTTGCCCTGAACGATGTGGGGGCACCTTGGCTAGTGCCAGGGTGCCCTCACACTAAGTAACTTTGCACCCAACCTTTACCAGGTGAAGGTTAGACATATAGGTAACTTATAAGTTACTTAAGTGCAGGGGTAAATGGCTGTGAAATAACGTGGACGTTATTTCAATCAGGCTGCACTGGCAGGCCTGTGTAAGAATTGTCAAATCTCCCTATGGGTGGCAAAAGAAATGCTGCAGCCCATAGGGATCTCCTGGAACGCCAATACCCTGGGTACCTCAGTACCATATACTAGGGAATTATAAGGGTGTTCCAGTATGCCAATGTGAATTGGTGAAATTGGTCACTAGCCTGTTAGTGACAATTTAGAAAGCAGAGAGAGCATAACCACTGAGGTTCTGGTTAGCAGAGCCTCAGTGAGACAGTTAGTCATCACACAGGGAACACATACAGGGCAGGGTCCCAGTGACACATAGACTAAAACAACATATATACAGTGAAATATGGGGGTAACATGCCAGGCAAGATGGTACTTTCCTACAATAACTCAGTGATTAAATTCAGTCAAGGGCCCATTTCAAATCCAGGGAATCCTGTGGAGCATATTTATCTTATCTTGCAGTGTATTCACGTCACCTAATCATCATTAACATAGGGAATAACCTTATTCAAAAGTTGCTCATGTATTTCACTTTGAAGTGGTCCAAGCGAGGTTACTCCTTTAAGCACAATAGCAAAGGGAGTTCCTTCCAGAGGCAATAGGAGGAAAAATATGTTCTTCACAAATGATGGTGTATGAGCTGTGGTATTGCTAGATTGGGCTGACTGGAAAGATGTATCAGGACAAGGCTTGTTTGGAATAAAATTGCTATCAGATGTGCTATAGGCATGAGCACAATGACCAGGAGCTAAGCAATCCTTCAGGGTGGCAGTTTAGGCATGCTTGGTGTGAAACACCTTCCGTGAATCACCTTCTTTATCTTCTGTTCGCAAGGGGCATAGTGAGTCTTTTTCTGTTTAGTTGGCAGTAAACCCAGTAAATCAATTCTCAAATTCATAACAATTACTTCCATTGGGGTGATTGAGAGAACTGCGTCAGAGACGCAGAAGCAGACTGCTTTTCCATTGGCTCTTGCCCCAATTACATCAGGTGTACTCAAAGTACCTGAGTTAGACTCCGAGGTGCCTGTGGATGTTGCGCTACATAAGGACACAGCTAAAGAATTTTTTAATGATGTCCATCCTTTCCTCGACAGACTCAATTTCTTGATTGATAGCCTGATGGTGTCTGTAAGGAAGTTGGCAGTGGAAAAGTGTAGTGGATGTTTCCTTGCACCTGAAACCATTGACCATTTTCACCATTTCTGCCAAATTGGGAAAAATGTAAAAAGCAGGGACTAAGAGCAACGGCCCAGCCCAGACGTTTTTTGGGCTCTGATGGGTCCAAACAGGCCCACTTTTAGCCTGGGCTTCACCAGGCCTGATCCTCGGGTGTGCCCCACATGTGTCCCATGCAGCAGGGAAGGAGAGCGCTCTGTGAAGTGCCAAAAGTAATCAGCCCCAACTCCAACAGGTGGTCTAAGTCCAAGATGTAGTGTGGGCTGTAAAATTCCTTTTACGTCCAAGAGTACCCAGCGCCATTCCACACAACTGCAAGGGCAAGCACCAAAAGTAATCAGCTCTTCGTTCACTAGCTGGGCTAAGGTTGAGATGCAGTGTGGGCAGTGAAGTTTTTTTGCTTTCATGAGTGTGTAGCAGCAGAGTATTTAATTTTATTCTGGTACCCGTAGTTTTGATGTTTTTATTATAAACACAACACCAAAGGCCTTTGAATGATAAACAAAGTAGCCTGGTAATCTCTGCAGGGCACAACTTTTCTACTTGCAATAAAGTGTCAAGGTGCCTCACATTTAATCAGCAATCATTTGCTCACTGCACTGCACCTATAGCAATGTCACACATCTCCAAACTGAGATCTGGGTGCTGGTAGCTATGTTTCTGAGTGCATGGCACTGCTGCTTCCTTTATGCCAAAGTATGCAATGGTTCTGTTGTCTGTGCAGCACTGCAGAGCTCATCAGGAAGGATCCTTGGCTCAAAGATTAGCTTAGACAGTTTGAGACCGCCATTACATTTGAATGTTAGAAATAGATTTGGTTATAACTGTTCGATCTTGTATGTTTAGACTTGAGTGTTTAAACAAGCCTATACCATATATCCACACTCCGCTATCATGACGGGTCCCCTTGGAGCATGTTCAGGCTTACATCAACAAGGAAAGTTCTCCAGCTGAGCATGGCATAATGCACAGGATAACAGAACACCCTGCCTCTGACCACTACCTCTTTTTGTCCTTTCTCCCGTCAGATTCTGCTTCTAGTCAAAGTGACCCGTCAAAGCGAATCAAGTTTGGGCGCCTATGTTTGGTTTAAGATCTTTGTGAAAAGGCATTCTTTAAGCATGTTCATCCCAATGTTTCCTGACTGACACTGGTGGTAACTGACCCTGACTGTACCCTGGGCTCTGCAAAACAGGCCCAGGCCCAGTGTTCTGAATTAAAGATAAATGTTGGAGTGCCACAATTACAATTGGCAATGATAGACCCCTGTGAGTCCCATAGTAGATACTAGGACAAGGGGGGGGTTAAAACTACCTATAAGTCCCTAGTATGTAATAGGGCAGGGAAGTTTAGACGCCCAGTAGATTTCCTGTACTGGAGTGTGCACTGCTGTGTTGCCTGCTGACATTTTTAAAGGCAGCCCTGCCTTGCAGACCGTATTTAAAAAGTAAAATGTGTTCAAGTTTGACTTTGGAATTTAAGGTACTTTGATAGAGATAGTCTACCTTATTTTTTCATAAAGGACACCCCTAAGGTCTACCCTAGAAGCCCTAGGGGTGGGGTGCCCTTTAACTATAAGCAGGGGCATTATAAAATATGTTTTATATGCCCCGGTTAGGGGGAAAAAATTGTACCTTTCATTTTTTTTTCATTGTAGATACTTTGCTCCACAGGCTAAAATGGAAATATTTTCCATAAGCATAGGTTTTCCTAGGAGGGAGCTAAATGTGTCAAGAAAGGAATCAAAAGAATGGTAATGATAAATCCTTCAACTTGCCATTGTTAAATGTAGGTATAACTAGTACAGAAAAAAATACTTTCTTTTCTTCAAGCCAAATTCCAGCCTGCTAGTGGCCTGTCTGGATTGGTCAACCCTAATAAAGTTAGCCAGGCTGCTTTGATGGGGTGATAAGTGGCCTACACTGAGCAGAGGTTATCTGATGGGAAGGTTGGCAGATGTTAAGGCCAGGTCAGGAAGGGGACTGAGTAAATCAAACTAAGCTTCAAAGGAATTAGAACAAAAAGTAATGCCAGCCAGGCCGTCCTCTCACCCTGTACCCCACAGATAGAAAACAGACCCAGGAAAGGAATTTGCAGATGTCCAGGGGGGGAGTTTTAATGGAAATGAGCCAAATCAGAAGATTGGTTTAGCCAGGTCTTGCTCCGCTGGAGGAAAATATTCCATTTGGAATGTTAAAGTGCAGTGCTTTAAGGGACAAGAAAATGTCATACTTTGGAGTAAGCTGTCATGCTTTTGGGTGGCATCTTGCAGCTCATTGAGCCAGGCTGCCTCCCTGCCTGTCCCCCAAGATGATTGAATAAAAGTAGCTGGTCTGCACTGCAACTAAGATTCGCTGCCTAAAACAAGAAGAAGAAGGACTGCACTGCTGGAAGCCTGGTCTGCAACCCAGAGGACCGCACACTGAAGTACTGCTCCTATTGCACACTGGAACAACAGTCAAAGGGTTTTTAGCTTGCTTCAAAAAGGACTCAGGAGTGGACTCCCTGAAAGCAACAGGTTAACAGACCTTGCCTGCACCAACTATCACAAAAGTCCCCAGCCTGGAGTTTGTCCAGTGGACCTTTAAGAATTTGGCAAGGTACACTGTGGAAATTGTGGTCCTGAACTTCCAAGGATCATCTCAGAGCTTCTAGACCATTGAATGTGTGTTTTGGACACTTTGAGCCCGTAAGAGAAACTTCAAAAAGAAGTTTCAAAACTTTGGAGCAACTTTTGGAAAAAGCTTCATAAGTGGACGGACTGGCCGTCGTCGGTCATGCTGACTACCTTCAACCGTGACCCAGCCAGGATTTCACGTTCATCCCACTGAAAGCTTCAGAGTTCCAGACTTTCAGAATTTGACTGGGGCCCCTCTGTAAAGCAGTCCAGTTACATTATATCGAAATGGGCTTGCTCAGGAGGACCGCTGGGAGAGAAAAGCTCCCGAAACGTTTCTAAGTGTGAGGTCAAATTTTGACCACAGCCTCCCACTCAGAATATCCAATCAGGATGCCATCAAACTTTGACTTTATCCTGATCAAGCATGACCACATGTCCCCAGTTGACGCTATTGATTTCAAAGCACTAGAAAGGGCATTTTTAAATGTAATCTTTAAAAATTCATGACTCTGGTTCCCTATACTGAATTATTGCTGTTTTGCTGCAGTGAGGATGGCAGCAGATGGTAAAAATACAGGTATGTCTATATTTGCAAATTTGTGTGTGGTGGTGTATGTGTGAGTGTGTGCTTGCATGCATGGCAGTGTGTTTGTGTGTACATGTGCACTGTATTGCCTTTCTAACAAATTATTGACATTCTTGGAGCTTCCTTAATAGCATTGAGCTTCCTCAACAGCATTCTGATTACAAGTCAATGGTGATAATTCTTGACATATTGGGGGCCTCCATGGCATAGCAGTGCTCATTGGCATAGCAGTGCTGCCATTGTATCCTAGTGAGAATTATTGGCATATTGTATTTATCCATAACCTACTGCTCAGAAATAGTATTTTGTGATGACGTTAGCATAACAGTGGAAGTGCTTGATATAAAGTGGGCATCAATGAGAGACGCTGGCGATACAAGGAGATGCAAGGAAGAATGTATACATGTGTGGCAGCATTACATATGAGCACTTAGTGAAAATGATAAATTGGCATTTAAGCACCAGTCATGTAATTACTAAAAACAAAATGTTGAAATTGCAATACAGAGATGTGTTTTTATGCAAATTACAACTTTTGTTTAGGAGTAATTACGTTTTTACTCTAAAATGAAACTAACATATTTGATAACAAAAAACATGTTCATGAACTGACAAGTTGATAGTTGAAACAAATAGTTAATACACTCAAAACAAATCAATAAACTAGGTGATGACATACATTATTGTTTGTCATCTGTATACTTATTATATATATATATATATATATATATATATATATATATATATATATATATATATATTCATAGTCACTTGAAAAAACAAAGGTTACAGGGATGTTATAGTGAGTCTCACATACATCTGAAACACATAAAACCATAGAAATGCACCTGTTATAGTTAGAGTTCTCTCAAGTAACTATAACTTATGCCCTAAGGTAACTATAACTTGCACCCCCGCCATTCACAGTTGTTTGGTCAAAAAATGTTGTTGCAAATATTTCATTTATATTATCAATGTAATTGATAATATCAATGCAATTTGACCCAAAAAACATTTGTATGCCCTTGTGACAATGTTTTTCTTCAGACCTAGTTGCACTTTACCTTATTCTGTAAATTTTATGAACCTTTTAGTGAAGATTTATTTTACCTATTTTAAAAAAGCAGGATTTTTTACAGTCTAGACCAGCTTTTTAATATTAATATAATACATATTTGGAGTCTACTGACATTTGATTTTGATCAAGAACTACTGTTGTATTGCTTGGAAAGCTATTGCAAATAGTTGTTCAAAATAATTTCATACAATGGAACAATAATCTTGTTAAGTTGCTAGATCTACGTATGTACACTGAAATTATAGAAAAGTTACTTACTTAGGAGAATCCAGAAAATGTATAAAAGTGGGTAATTAAAATTATAGTATGCACCCAAAAATGATGAAATTACAAAACATATTTGAGGATTTACAAAAGTGAGACCAAAGCTATGCTTTTTTGGGGTGAAATTTTATTTTACATAATTTTGTAGAGACAACAACAACAAAGCTACAGCCTCAAACCAGGTCATAGAAAGGTAAGGGCAAAAGCAAGACATGACATTGTGTACATTTCAGCACAGGGAAAGTGAAACAAATGTCTCCCTATCTCTACGAGGCTATTGCTGGTGAGCATGGCCCTTGTATCTGCTGCAGAGCTCCTGTCACTTGCTGGCTTTTATTCAGGGGTGTGTGTGTGGGGGTATCCAAGGCTCCAGTAGGCATAAAGTTCACTTCTGCATCTGGCAAAGTCTCCCAACCAGTTCCCACCAGGGGTGGGTGCAAGCTCTGTCTGTCTCAAGAAGGTTAGCAGGGGTTCCCAGATGTCTTTCGGACAGAACCTTGGTGGAATGAGGTCCCAGTACGTGAAGAGTACTTCCTGGCAGTATACTGCATCTTGCAGCCATGTTTCAGCTTTGGTGGCAGGCCGACGACCCCAGTGCAGGGCTACACGCCATTTAGCCAATGATAGCAACATGGCAGTGAGTCATTGGATACCAGGAGGGACATCTTTAAAATAGCCCAGAAGGCCGACCAGGGGGATCTGTGGGAGCAAGTGGCCTGGTATATTAATCAAGTCACTGTATACCGTAGTCCAGTAGTCGGGACGTAGGGGCACTCACATGCCAAATGGCGGTAGCTGGACTGCGCAGTCGAGTATCTCCGGCAGTATGCCTCCTCCACCAGCCCCCCAAAGCTATACTTATAAGCACCTGTTTAGTGTTTTAAGAAAACAATATCATGACTGACTTGTGCAAAAGAAACAGAGGTTTTATGAGTGTAATTGATTTATAAATAATGATGTAGTAATGAGAAGTAATTCAAATTGTTTTCTGGTTAGTTACTGAGAGTTAAAGATATCCCCAGTTAGCTTAGAAGTGCAGATATCCAAAGAACAATGACATGGATTTATATAAGAATTATATGAAGAATCTTCCTGGAAGCCAAAGATAATATTGTATATTTTGGTGAAGTAACATCAGATATAATGTCGCTTGAGTAGGTTGGTATCATAGCAGAGAAAATTAGAGGCATGAAATTATCAAGAGTAGGAGACCTAGATAGCCTCCAAGTGATATTATTTAAGCCTGATTCCCTTTGGTGGGCAGGAATATGAATACTGTTTTTAAAAGGGTAGCTTCTAGGGGGTCTTTGGCATATTATTGATGTGGTTTCATCATTAATCTGATTAAAAAATATTAATTGGGACTTGCTGTGAAATTATAGATTGATTTCGGTACTGAATACCATTTCTAAATTTTATGCAAAAACCCTTTAAAAACATTTGGAGATTTGGGCGTTCATCTCTAGCATCATTCCAATAGAGCAAGGTGGTTTTAGGGAACATTATTATTCAATAGACCATTGTATGGTACTTTGGTGGGCGGACAAGAGATCCATAATAGCAGATGACAGCCTATATTGCTGTTTTGTGGATTTGTGGCTCCATTTGATGTGATAAATCATAATTTATTATGGAAAAATGGAGGTGTTAGAAATGGGGTTTTTGGTTGGCAGTCAGGTTGCCCTCTGTCCAAGCAAGAACCCTCACTCTAGTCAGGGTAAGTCACACACAATCCAAAATCAGCCTGTGCTCACCCTCCGGTAGCTTGGCACGAGCAGTCAGGCTTAACTTAGAAGGCAATGTGTAAAGCATTTGTGCAATAAATCATACAACACCATAGTATAACACCACAAAAATACACCACACAGTGTTTAGAAAAATATAGAATATTTATCTGGGTAATTGTAGGTCAAAACTATCAAAGTTGCAATACGAATTTGTAAAGATATCACTGAAAAGTGATATTAAGTGTCTTTAAGTCTTTAAAAAGCAATAAAGTGTCTTTCAAGCACAGAGTACCTGGTTTCTGGTGGGAAATCTCCTCAGAGGGCCACAGGAGAAGAGATGCGTGGAAAAAGGGGTGTGTGCGTCGATTTCTCCTCAGCACACACAGACTTGCGTCGTTCTTTTCCAAGCGGGGAAGTCGGGCGTCGTTTTCCGGTGCGCAGACAGTCTCTTTTTGTGGATCGCGGGGATTACCAGATGTCCCGGGTCTGTGCGTGGATTCTCCTGCTTATTTTCCGGCTGCGCGTCGTTCTGCGGGGCTGCGCGTCGAAGTTTCGATCTCACGGTAGGCGTCGCGTCGATTTCTCCTTGGAAGTCGGGCGGCGTTGTCCTTGCGAGGCCGTGCGTTGAAATTTTGGTCTCACGGCAGGCGTCACGTCGATTTCTCCTTGGAAGTCGGGCGGCGTTGTCCTTGCGAGGCCGTGCGTCAAAGTTTCGCGCTCACGGTAGGCGTCGCGTCGATTTCTCCTGGAAAGTCGGGCGGCTTTGTCCTTGCGAGGTTGTGCGTCGAAGTCTCGATCGTCCCGAGGGCGTCGCGTCGATCAGCGTCGGTGTGCGGCGTTTTTCTCGCCGCGAAACAAGCTGTGCGTCGAAATTTTCGGCGCACGGAGCGTCCAAGTGAAAGGAAGAAGTCTTTTTGGTCCTGAGACTTCAAGGAACAGGAGGCAAGCTCTATCCAAGCCCTTGGAGAGCACTTTCACAGCCAGACAAGAGTTCAGCAAGGCAGCAGGGCAACAGCAAGACAGCAGTCCTTTGTAGAAAGCAGACAGGTGAGTCCTTTGAGCAGCCAGGCAGTTCTTCTTGGCAGGATGTAGTTTCTGGTTCAGGTTTCTTCTCCAGCAAGTGTCTGATGAGGTAGGGCAGAGGCCCTGTTTTATACTAAGTTGTGCCTTTGAAGTGGGGGTGACTTCAAAGAGTGTCTAAGACATGCACCAAGCCCCCTTTCAGTTCAATCCTGTCTGCCAGAGTCCCAGTAGGGGGTGTGGCAGTCCTTTGTGTGAGGGCAGGCCCTCCACCCTCCCAGCCCAGGAAGACCCATTCAAAATGCAGATGTATGCAAGTGAGGCTGAGTACCCTGTGTTTGGGGTGTGTCTGAGTGAATGCACAAGGAGCTGTCAACTAAACCTAGCCAGACGTGGATTGAAGGGCACAACAAGTTTTTAGTGCAAAGAAATGCTCACTTTCTAAAAGTGGCATTTCTAGAATAGTAATATTAAATCCGACTTCACCAGTCAGCAGGACTCTATATTACCATTCTGGCCATACTAAATATGACCTTCCTGCTCCTTTCAGATCAGCAGCTGCCACTTCAACAGTGTATGAGGGCAGCCCCAATGTTAGCCTATGAAGGGAGCAGGCCTCACAGTAGTGTAAAAACGAATTTAGGAGTTTTACACTACCAGGACATATAACTACACAGGTACATGTCCTGCCTTTTACCTACACAGCACCCTGCTCTAGGGGTTACCTAGGGCACACATTAGGGATGACTTATATGTAGAAAAAGGGGAGTTCTAGGCTTGGCAAGTACTTTTAAATGCCAAGTCGAAGTGGCAGTGAAACTGCACACACAGGCCTTGCAATGGCAGGCCTGAGACAAGGTTAAGGGGCTACTGAGGTGGGTGGCACAACCAGTGCTGCAGGTACACTAGTAGAATTTAATCTACATGCCCTAGGCACATTTAGTGCACTCTACTAGGGACTTACAGGTAAATTAAATAGTCAATCATGGATAAACCAATCAATAGTACAATTTACACAGAGAGCAAATGCACTTTAGCACTGGTTAGCAGTGGTAAAGTGCTCAGAGGTCAAAAGCCAACAACAACAGGTCAGAAAAATAGGAGGAAGGAGGCAAAAAGTTTGGGGATGTCCCTGTCAAAAAGCCAGGTCCAACGTGACCCCTACCAGCCTAAAGCCAGGGGAGAACAATCACTATCCTGATGTACTTCCCTGTTTGAGGCGACAGAACAAGGACCCAGGCCCACAACAGCAGGGGCATGCTCCAGTTCTTCGCCTTCCTGACTCCAATTGGATCCCTCTGTCCATACTCTCAGGGCCCACTAAGCCCATCCATGGGGAACCTTTCTCCTTTCCTGCGGATCCCATCTGTGCAGCACCTAACCTTACTTTGCTCACAGATGTATCCCAGGAGCAGGATAGTACCACCAGGACCAACACAGTGGTGTTGCCCATTCTATCCTGTGGGTGTGACACTTGTCCCCTCCCCAGGGATAACTCTGTCCACCCGGACAGCAAGCCACAGTGGTTACTGACAGTTGTCAGGGATGAGAGCCAGGCCCCAGGCCTCTCAAAGCTCTCCCACCACTGTGGCTGTGGAGAGTGGGGGGCGGTAGCCCCAGGTGCTGGGCACCCTTTAACCACTCTCCCTTCCACCAGGTCAGGGATGACAGCCTGAACCTGGTCCTCCCCTCTGGGGCTCTGTACCCTCCCTCCTGGAGCGGTACCCCCAGAGTCCACCATGGTCAGGGTGCTTATAGAAGTCGCCCTGTACCATTCCTCCACCAGTGCAGGGCTGTTAACCTGCAACTGGCCCTCCAACCTGGGGTCTGTACCTTCAGGTTGGACTAGGGCCCGGGGTGAGGCTTCCCTCCCCCTGCCCTCCCTTCTGGGGTCCAGCACCCTCCAACTAGGAGTGGCCTCCTCAGAAGACAATAGGGTAGGGGCACTGTTATCAGTAGCCCCTCTCTCCAGGTCCGGGGGGACACCCTGAACCTGGTCTTCCAGCCCAGGGTCTGTACCCTCAGACTGGATCACTGCCTGGCAAACCAGGACTTTCTGGGAGGCACACCTACCCCCCACCAGGTCAGAGTTTAACCTCTGCACCTGACCATTCAACTCAGAGTCGCCACCCTGAAGTTGAACAATTGCCTGGCACGCCAGGACTTCCTGGAGGGCACACTGACCCTCCACCAGGTCAGAGTTTAACCTCTGAACTGGGCCATTCAACTCAGAGTCACCACCCTGAAGTTGAACAATCGCCTGGCACGCCAGGACTTCCTGGAGGGCACACTGACCCTCCACCAGGTCAGAGTTTAACCTCTGAACCTGGTTCTCCAACCTAGGGTCACCATCCTGAGGTTGGACAACTGCCTGGTACACCAGGGCTTTCTGGGGGGCACACCTACCCCCCACCAGGTCAGAGGTTAACCTCTGAACCTGGATATCCAACCCAGAGTCACCACCCTGAGGTTGAACCATTGCCTGGCAGGCCAGGACTTTCAGGGAGGCACACCTACCTCCCACCAGGTCAGAGTTTAACCTCTGAGCCTGGTTCTCCAACCCAGGGTCACCACCCTGAGGTTGAACCATTGCCTGGTATACCAGGACTTTCTGGGGGGCACACCTACCCCCCACCAGGTCAGAGTTTAACCTCTGAACCTGACCATCCAACCCAGAGTCAACACCCTGAGGTTGGACAATTGCCTGGCACAGCAGGACTTCTTGGGAGGCACACCTACCTCCCACCCGGTCAGAGTTTGACCTCTTCACCTGGTAAGCCAACCCAGAGTCACCACCCTGAGGTTGAACCATTGCCTGGCATTCCAGGACTTTCTGGGGGGCACATCTACCCCCCACCAGGTCAAAGTTTAACCTCTGAACCCGGTTATCCAACCCAGAGTCACCACCCTGAGGTTGAATCTTTGCCTGGCATGCCAGGACTTCCTGGGGGGCACTCTCCCCCCCCACAAGGGACACGCCGTCCCCAAGGGCCACACAAGAGTCTGGTTGGCGCAGGTCTCCCGACCTCTGCCCATCCGGCAGAGTCTGGGTTTCCCCCAAACCAGAAACGGTCTCACCTGGGTCATTCCTGGGGGGCTCTGCTCTCAGAGCTGACCCCTGACTTTCAAGATCCTCCACTGGGGTCTGCCACCCCCTCTCAACCCTATGTCTGGACTTCTGCACCCCCTCACTAGGAGTGGTACTGCCAGACACCAGAACTGTTGGGATGCTGTCTACAGTCATCCCCCCAAGTTCTTCTGACACTGCGGGGCTTCCCTCAAAAGGTGGCCCTACGGTACAGGTTAGGCTCTGAGACCTACCTGGGACACTACAATCCTCTCCCACCTCACTTGGTCTGGAACCACCTAGACCACTCCCTTCAGGAGCACCCCCAAATGCCTCTTCAGACTCTCTGGTACTCACCCAAAAGTCTGCCTCCACTGTAAGTTCCCTGGGGTCAGAGAACTCACACTCCACCTGGTGTTGGCGTAGCTCTGGAAAATAAGGACCAGACATATGCTCTCCAGCAATTACATCACTCTGCCCTTCACATGTATTAACCACAGTACCCTTCACCCAACCACCCAGTAACTCAGCCTTGGAAAAGCACTCTATGTCACCCTCTTGAGACTGGTGAGACAGTATCTGCCTGTCCCTGACACTCAACCCATACTCTTCTGGGATGTCTCTACACTCTATATCCAGGACGTCCACCAGGGGGGAACCCTTTTCTCTGTCACTCTCTGCTAGAGTCAGTAAAGTGTCCCTCCCCCCAGTAGGAATATGACTCCCTGTGCCAGTTCCCCAATCCTTCTCAGGGACCCTGTGCATAACGGGAACTACCTCATACTCTTGAACCACCTGGGGTGTGTCAACTCCCTTCTTCAAGTTGGGCACCACATCTCTGGGCTTGTGTCCTTCTTCAGCAGTACTGGATGCAAGATTTTTGCTGCCACCATCTGAACTGGACTCAGCCCTTCCGGCCTCCAGTTTCAGCTCTTTACAGCTCAGCTCCTGAGCTGCAATCTTTTCTTCTTCCAGGGCTAAGAGACTTGTTGCCTCAGCCCTTTCAAGAAACTCATCTAGTTCTTCCACCCACCGCTCTCGAGCTCGGAGCCATTCTGCTCTCACTGGATCTCTTTCCTCATCTGAGTCGTCATCCTCCTCATTTGAGTAGTCCCCCTCCTCATCTGAGGGGTATTTAGTCATTTGGTTTTTTTCTGCCTCTCTCTCTGCCCAGACTACGTAGGCATGTAGCATTTCCATCTTAGTAGATTTCCTTGATACAGGAAGGCCCCATTTTCTGCAAAGCCTCCTTAAGTCAGCCTTAGTGAGGTGGTCAGTAGGCACAAAGAGTGAGTAGGTAAGCAATCTCATTGCTGACAAGGTCTTACCGGCAAAAACCAAAATCCAAAGTCCAAAATATCAATAGTATATCCAGGAGGACATCAGAGAACCAAAAGCAAAAAAAAAAGATGAAAGATCAAGTTGACCTTCAACTGTGGGTAGGTAGTGAAATACTTAGCTACTGTATGTCACTGCACAAACACAAGTCCTATCCTCACCGCTGATCACCAATGTTAGAAATGGGGTTTTTGGTTGGCAGTCAGGTTGCCCTCTGTCCAAGCAAGAACCCTCACTCTAGTCAGGGTAAGTCACACACAATCTAAAATCAGCCTGTGCTCACCCTCCGGTAGCTTGGCACGAGCAGTCAGGCTTAACTTAGAAGGCAATGTGTAAAGCATTTGTGCAATAAATCATACAACACCATAGTATAACACCACAAAAATACACCACACAGTGTTTAGAAAAATATAGAATATTTATCTGGGTAATTGAAGGTCAAAACGATCAAAGTTGCAATACGAATTTGTAAAGATATCACTGAAAAGTGATATTAAGTGTCTTTAAGTCTTTAAAAAGCAATAAAGTGTCTTTCAAGCACAGAGTACCTGGTTTCTGGTGGGAAATCTCCTCAGAGGGCCACAGGAGAAGAGATGCGTGGAAAAAGGGGTGTGTGCGTCGATTTCTCCTCAGCACACACAGACTTGCGTCGCTCTTTTCCACGCGGGGAAGTCGGGCGTCGTTTTCCGGCGCGCAGACAGTCTCTTTTTGTGGATCGCGGGGATTACCAGATGTCCCGGGTCTGTGCGTGGATTCTCCTGCTTATTTTCCGGCTGCGTGTCGTTCTGCGGGGCTGCGCGTCGAAGTTTCAATCTCACGGTAGGCGTCGCGTCGATTTCTCCTTGGAAGTCGGGCGGCGTTGTCCTTGCGAGGCCGTGCGTCGAAATTTTGGTCTCACGGCAGGCGTCGCGTCGATTTCTCCTTGGAAGTCGGGCGGCGTTGTCCTTGCGAGGCCGTGCGTCAAAGTTTCGCGCTCACGGTAGGCGTCGCGTCGATTTCTCCTGGAAAGTCGGGCGGCTTTGTCCTTGCGAGGTTGTGCGTCGAAGTCTCGATCGTCCCGAGGGCGTCGCGTCGATCAGCGTCGGTGTGCGGCGTTTTTCTCACCGCGAAACAAGCTGTGCGTCGAAATTTTCGGCGCACGGAGCGTCCAAGTGAAAGGAAGAAGTCTTTTTGGTCCTGAGACTTCAAGGAACAGGAGGCAAGCTCTATCCAAGCCCTTGGAGAGCACTTTCACAGCCAGACAAGAGTTCAGCAAGGCAGCAGGGCAACAGCAAGACAGCAGTCCTTTGTAGAAAGCAGACAGGTGAGTCCTTTGAGCAGCCAGGCAGTTCTTCTTGGCAGGATGTAGTTTCTGGTTCAGGTTTCTTCTCCAGCAAGTGTCTGATGAGGTAGGGCAGAGGCCCTGTTTTATACTAAGTTGTGCCTTTGAAGTGGGGGTGACTTCAAAGAGTGTCTAAGACATGCACCAAGCCCCCTTTCAGTTCAATCCTGTCTGCCAGAGTCCCAGTAGGGGGTGTGGCAGTCCTTTGTGTGAGGGCAGGCCCTCCACCCTCCCAGCCCAGGAAGACCCATTCAAAATGCAGATGTATGCAAGTGAGGCTGAGTACCCTGTGTTTGGGGTGTGTCTGAGTGAATGCACAAGGAGCTGTCAACTAAACCTAGCCAGACGTGGATTGAAGGGCACAACAAGTTTTTAGTGCAAAGAAATGCTCACTTTCTAAAAGTTGCATTTCTAGAATAGTAATATTAAATCCGACTTCACCAGTCAGCAGGACTCTATATTACCATTCTGGCCATACTAAATATGACCTTCCTGCTCCTTTCAGATCAGCAGCTGCCACTTCAACAGTGTATGAGGGCAGCCCCAATGTTAGCCTCTGAAGGGAGCAGGCCTCACAGTAGTGTAAAAACGATTTTAGGAGTTTTACACTACCAGGACATATAACTACACAGGTACATGTCCTGCCTTTTACCTACACAGCACCCTGCTCTAGGGGTTACCTAGGGCACACATTAGGGATGACTTATATGTAGAAAAAGGGGAGTTCTAGGCTTGGCAAGTACTTTTAAATGCCAAGTCGAAGTGGCAGTGAAACTGCACACACAGGCCTTGCAATGGCAGGCCTGAGACAAGGTTAAGGGGCTACTGAGGTGGGTGGCACAACCAGTGCTGCAGGCCCACTAGTAGCATTTAATCTACATGCCCTAGGCACATGTAGTGCACTCTACTAGGGACTTACAGGTAAATTAAATAGTCAATTATGGATAAACCAATCAATAGTACAATTTACACAGAGAGCATATGCACTTTAGCACTGGTTAGCAGTGGTAAAGTGCTCAGAGGTCAAAAGCCAACAACAACAGGTCAGAAAAAATAGGAGGAAGGAGGCAAAAAGTTTGGGGATGTCCCTGTCAAAAAGCCAGGTCCAACAGGAGGGTTACATTATCCCTCAAGACCTGTTCTTTATGACTGAAAATGGTCTACGACAGGGGTGCGTTTTAGCTCCCTTGCCTTTTGAGTTCTTTTTATTTCTGACCTTGCAAGCTTTTTACACAAAGTAATTTAATTATCTTCTAAAGTGGTCGAGGCCCATACACTGTTTCTTATGTACGTGGATGATTTCCACGTGGACTATACCCCCGTTGGTCTAGAAAGGAAAATCAAAGCCCTTTGTGAATATTGAAAGACAAATAGATTGACTATTAGTTTAGATAGACCAACAAGCCGCATTTTCCGAAGTGGGCAGGAGAGTTCTGTTTGTTCGTAATGATTTACCACTGGAGAAGGTCAGTTCCTACAAATACCTGGTCTCCATTTTTCAGGGCACTCGTCAAATTCAAAAGTATTGCAAGTTACTTGCAATAGACTGGTTCGAGCAGAAAATGTCTCTTAGTCATGTTTTTAGTTTTCCAACAAGGCATTTTTTATCTCAAACCAGTCTCTGGCAGCCAAAATCACACGAAATGTCGTGACATTTCTTCCACGTGAAAAGAAATACCCAAAACCAACCATAAATCAGTTTCACACAGTTTGTGGTAACAGCCGAGTTTCCTGCACTCTTGATTCTCTCTCAACCCTATTGTGCGAGTACTGTAATAATAAACAGGGTGACCTGAATAATGAAGATTACCTATCAGTAATCTGGACATAGAACATTCAAGGGTTACACTCATGTTTAAAGCGGGCTTCGAATTCAATATCTGAAATGTCCAACTGAAGCCGGCTGTGATCTCATAGCCCCACTCCATAGTCTGGAAATCGTGATAAAGAGTACTACAGTGGGTAGGTAGAATGCCTGCATATCCATGGACATCATTTAGGGGTCTCCATGGGTCACAGTTGCGACACCTTGCTTGCCCTTTGCGACACGTGGCACTGTCTTTGCAACCCCTGGCCTCAGAGGTGCCAAAATCAGTGCCAGAAACACAGTGGCAGCTCGTTCTTACCCTAGTCAAACAGGATGACTTTAGAAGCCATCCCAGAGTCATTGGATGATCATCCAACTACAATAGAAGTCATTTTCACATCATCAGACATCATCGAGCTCCTGAAGTCATCAGCAGAGTTTAGAAACTTGGGCTTGATGATTTGAGGATGACTTGAAAATTAGCATCTGATGACTTCAAAAGATGTGATTGTTCCCGATGACTTGAGGATGATTTGAAATGACCTGCTGATTACTTCCCAACCACTAACATTTTGTCTTCAGTTAAAATGTTACCTGATTACTAAAGAATGATCTGCTGATTAGTATCCATTCTGTTTTCTCTCACCAGAGAAAACAGAATTTTGATTACACTTATAGCGAAAAATCTTTCAGTATTCATTGTTAGTGTATCAAAAATGGGGTACAATTAGTTGGCAGGTGAGGTAAGTAAAATGTGCTGTTAAGTGCATTTTGTGTGTGTGCTTGCGGTTGAGAATGTGTTTATGTACGTGAATGTGTGTAGTGTAAATGTGTGTATCTGTAAAAATGCGTGTGTGAAATTGAAGGTGTAAGGGCGTGTGGCGTCTCTTCCACTACGCCTAGCATTTTGGTGATTTGACATTCATGTGCACCCTGTGGATCAGATCTCACTTCAAGATGGAAGACAGGCCTCTGGAGAGAGATTTACAGTCTGAACTGCACAGAGCTGACTCGCTGAGCAAAATTCAAAGTGACAAAAAATAGAAATGATTCAAGTATACCGATACATGACTGTCAGGCCGGGTTACAAGGTTACAGTGAAGGCCCAATCTGTGTTCTGTTTTGAATAAACTGAATTGTTACATAAATGTCAACTCATTCAGCGGCAGCTTTGTGTGTATCCTTCTGCTTCACTGTAAGAGTCAGAAATGATCCTTACCCCTGTGAAGATGTAAACAATGACCTATGAACCTTGGCCTACAGGTGTAATGCGATGAGGAAGTGAAAATAGCAAAGCACTTTGGAATGTTCGTAGCTCAGCGGTCAACTTTTAAAAACGGCTGCCTTGTTGTTTCTTATCGTCAAGAAAAATAAGCAATACGAACACTTTTAGAGTTTTTTGCCTTTGTTGTAAAATGGCATTCCTACGCCCCCGGAAAGGGCTAGAACTATTTCACAAAATGTTTTTAATATTAAAGTTTCTCTATAACTCGTTTAATCCAACTTCTTTAAGAATCTTTGCTTTGTTTGTTGCAGATGTGTCTTTGACGATTTGTTATGCTCTAACTTTGTAGATATTTTTACATGGAAATAACTTGAACAGCTTGCATCAACTCATTCATCCCGAGATCCTGCCATCAGAGTTTGGAGGGATGTTGCCTCCCTATGACATGGGCACATGGGCTAGGACACTGCTTGACCATGAGTATGATGATGACAGTGAATATAACTCAGACTCCTATAACATGCCAACAAAAGAAATGGAGAAGGATCTTTCCCCGAAATCCATGAAAAGGCAAGTTTGAGACTGTTCCAACTTCCCTGTTGTCCTGTTTTATAGGCTAGTGTGTGCATAGCCTTGCCATCCATCATCATAATCTTTTAAATTTCATCCCATATAAAAAAATAATATGGGAAGGTGTTTATTGGATTAGAATGTGCAGGTCTAATCTTGTAAATTTCATTTTGATTAATGATAGTCTGCCTCGGAGATGATCTTCTTTATTAGTTTTCTTTTTATTAAAGACTAAGGAGGTTATTTACTAACATTTACTAACATTGTGCATGGGTGTTCATGTGGTACAAAGCAACACACAGCATTTCACAAATGTGCTTACTATTTAAAAGGTCCAAGGCTGTGTGTGTATATATTTATATATCAAGCAAAAGAGTGATCTACATTTCATGTGGTGGCTTGGAGATGATCCACAAGATCCCGTACATCAAGCAGGGTTTACACAAATACATGGCATCCATTTATTCAGAGGGAGATTAAGGCCCTTATAATTATACTCTGTTTGCGCCAGATTTGCGTCATTTATTTTGGCACAAATTCGGCGCAAACCTAACTCCATATTTATACTTTGGCGCTAGACATGTCCAGCGCCAAAGTTATGGAGTTTGAGTCATTTTTTGTATGTGAAAACCTACCTTGCACTAATGACATGCAAGTTAGGCATTCCCGTGCAAAAAATTACTCTAAGGCATATGCGCCTTATTTATCCTCTGGTGTCAAAATGACGCACAGGAGGAGGCGGGCCTTAAAACAAGGTGCCCAGCCGGATTTGTGCTGTTTTTTAACACCTGGGTCAGGGCAGGCGTTAAGGGACCTGTGGGCTCATTTCCATGTTGGGAGACCATGGAAGCAGTCCACAGGTGCCCTTCCCTGCACCCAGGGAAACCTCCTGCCACCCTCGCCCACCCCTGGAAGACACCCATGGATGGGGGGACCCATCCATGGTGAGTGCAGGTAAGTGCAGGTAAGTATAATTCTTTTTTTTTAAAGTGGCATAGAGGGGCTTAACCTGAACCCCCCTACATGCCACTGTGCCCAATGGCCTCACCTGGGCATGGCCATTGGGGAGGGGGGCATGACTCCTGTCTTTGATAAGACAGGAGTCATTTCCATGGAGGTTGTGTGCCAAAAAATGGCGCTAGTCAGGTTAGAGACAATATTTTTTACTCTAACCTGACTTGCACCATTCTTTGGCGCACAACCCCCATTCTTCCCTTCGCCTCCACTGCCCGTTTACCGTCATTTATTTCGACGCTAACCAGGCCGCAGAGCCGGCTAGTGTCATTCCATAAATAAGGCGCCCGGCTGGCGCGTTAGAATGGCGTTAGCCGGCGGTAAACTTTTTTACGCAAATCTACGCTAGCACTGATTTGCGTCAAAAAGTATAAATATGGGCCTAAGTGATTTGTCCAGAATCTCACACTGTGGAGCCAAGTGCCAAGGGCAGGATTTAAACTTGGACCCCCAGGTTCCAAAGTCAACAGCTCTAGCCACTAAGCCACCTTCCTGCACAAAAACAGTCAAGGGAGGCGTTTTCCTCCTTTTATGTGTGCTGCAAAATGCAGCACACAAAGAAAGAGAACAAAATGAAAAGAAATAAAGATATTTCTTCTCGTTACACCTCCCCTGGGAGGCGTAGGCTTTTGACACATTTCCAGGTTTGCAAATCCTTGTAAATCTGTGAATGCGTCAAAATCCATGGGTGTTTCGTGGGAACACCCAAAACAACATCCATGGAATGCCTTTTGATGCCTTGCCTTACTCCATCTACAAGGCCATGGAAAGCAATGCAAAGTGGCTTTGTGTGACCTTGTAGATATGGGCCTGCAGTCTGCACTGCCCGTGCCTAAAAACAATGACGCACCTGTGGTGCAAGTTGCCTGAAAATATGACCCTTGATTCTTGGTTTCCCCACTGATGCAATGGGTAGTTTTCCACAAAAATGTTTCATTTACCAGGGCGGGAGCACTTTCAGCAAAATAATAAAACTTAATATGCCTACTTTTAATAGGGGTCTAACACAGAAACATTGATATGGTTCTTCAAGCAAATCACAGCAAATGTTCCACAGCCAAGAAGAAAAAGTCTATATTGACATGACTCAATAGTTGCAAGTTTATTCTGCATATAACCAGAGATTGGCTTTTGTGATTTAGTCAAAATTTCAAATACACAATCCAAGTTAAAAAAAATCTTAGTGGTGTCCTCACATGCTGTTCATGTCCTTAATGCACCCAGTGGTAGTTCCATAACCAAGAAACACACAGTAGAAGGTTGTACATTACTTGTTGCAGTCAGAGCTTCTTATGAATTAATCAGAATGCTTATAATAATATATATTGGAGAATCTCTTTTAGCATAAGGTTGATGAGTTTTGGCCCATGGTAGTAGGGCCTCTATATATATATATATATACACATATATATATACACATATATATATATACATATATATATATTCATATATATATATATATATATATATATTTATATATATATATACACACACACACACATATATATATATATATGGGTGGCACAATGAGTGCTGCAGGCCCACTAACAGCATTTAATTTACAGGCCCTGGGCACTTGTAGTGCAAATTACTAGGAACTTACAAATACATTAAATATGGCAAGTGGGTATGAGCCAATGTTACCATGTTTTAAGGTGGGGGGGGGGCACATGCAATTTAACACTGGTTAGCAGTGGTAAAATGTCCAGAGTTGTAAAGCCAACAAAAACGACGTCAGAAAAAGAAGAGGAGGAAGGTAAACAGTTTTGGGGTGGCCCTTCAGAGGGGCCATTTCCAACTTATTCCCCTCCTAGCCTAAAGCCAGGGTAGACTAATCAATACTTTAATGGGCTTCCCTGCTTAGGGCGACAGAACATGGACAATGGCCCACTACTGAAGGGGCAATTGCCAGTTCTATGCCTTTCTGAACTCACTGTGGCTCCTCTTTCTATACTCCCTGAGGCCACTGAACTGACCCATGGGGAACCCTTCTCCTCATCTGAGGACCCCATCTGTGAAGCTCCTAACCTTAATTTGCTCACAGATGCATCCCAATAGGCAGACAGTACCACCATGGCCAACAAAGTGAGGTGGCCCATTTCACTCCTTGGGCCTGACTTCTGTCCCAACCCAGTGAACACTCTGTCCACAAGGACAGCAACCAACAGAGGCCACTTACAGCTGTCAATGTCAAGAGCCAGGCCCCAGCCCATCCATTGTTAAGTGAAGGCCCTGAGTGGGGCCATAGGGGAAGCTTCTACTCCAGCCTTTGGGCTGGCAGGGAGTTCCCTATATGCTCCTGAGGTTTCTCTGACCTCCGAGGCATCTCAGAATGGGGGGCAGTAACCCGAGGGATTTTGTACCCCTTCTCCACTCTAATTCCCACCAGTTCAGAGGTGGTATCCTGACACTGGTCAATCAACCCAGGGTCTGTACCCTGAGGTTGAACAGGGTACAGGGGTGAGTCCTCCCTCACCTTCTCTGCGGAGTGGTATTGCCAGACAACTGAACTGTCAGGGTGCCGTTTGGAGTCACCCCTCTAATTCTCCTACTACCAGGGGTAACTCATTCCCCAGAATGCAGTCAATGGGCATCTGGGGACTAACCTTGACCCTGCTCTGGGTCACTTCCCCACCCCACTCCAGGGATACAAGGGCCATAGGGCAGAAAAATCCTCCCCTTGGGCTAGAGTCACCCTACACACCTGGCCGGTGTACTGTCTTGGGGAAAGTAGTCTCTTCACCATCATGGTATGACTAGCCTCAGTGTCCTTCAGAGCAGTGACTGGAACCCTATTCACTCCCACCTTGTGGAAGTGACGACTCCCACCCTCAGGGATCACCAGCTCACCCTCTGAGTCTATCTCCAAACTGAGGGAGATTAGGGCATGATCTATGACCTGCCCTTAGGGACTACTTTCCCCTAAGGCCACATTGGCCACCCCTGTAGAGGTCCTACCAGTGGGTGGTTTCTTTGGAAAGACAGAGTCCCCCTGCTTGTGACATAGCTGGGAGCACTCAAAGCAGCGGGGTTGGAAATGGGGTGTCCTGGGCCACCGCCCACCAGAACCACCACCCTGTCTCTCAGATGGGGCATGGGAACCCTTTCCTCCCCTCTTACTCTGGCACTTGTCGGGGTCATCTTCAACCTCCCCATCACTCTGCTGGGGGGAACCAGAACCACCCTTCTTAGGGTCACTCTCAGGTACCTTCTTGGAAACTCTGGTGCTAGCCCAGAGGTCCACCTCCTCAGCAAGCTTCCTGGGATTAGTCAGCTTACTGTCAACTAGGTGCTAGTGCAACTCTGTAAAACAAATGCTGAGCATATGCTCTCTCAGGATCAGATTGTACAAACCCATGTAATCATTTACTTTACTGCCCTGCACCCAGCCATTCAATGCCTTACTAGAAGAATCAATAAAGTCTACCCAGGTTTGGTTGGGGAACTTGCTACTGTCCTTGACGATTTGGTGATACTTTTCAGGGGTCAGTCAAAATTTGGCAATCAAAATGGCTTTCATAGGGATATACTTGGTGTGGCCCCGGGCCTCTAGTGTAAAAAGTGTGTCCCACCCAAGTATTGGCACGTGTTTCCACAAGCCTACCCCCCAATAGCTCTTCAGGAACTCCATGAGCCCTTAATGCAACTTCATATACAGAAAACCACTTATCAATGTCATCTCCAACCACATAACTTGGCACCAAATCCTTGGGGATTTAAACCTTTTTGTCCCCAGCAGGTCCTGTCTGTATGCTGCCAACATCATTGCAGGACTCAGACTGCCTAGACTTGAGCTACAGCTTTTTAATACTCAGTTCATGAGCTAACAATAGTTTCTTCTCTGCCAAGGCCCTCTCAGCCTTCCTTTTTTCTGCATCCATTTGCAGTCTGGCCAACTGTAGCCTGAATTCTCTCTCCTCTTGCCTTTCCTTTGTGGTTAGGCCATGATTTGAGACACTGCTCCCTGCTTTCTCAGGGGGCACAAATTCAGGGGTGTCACCCCCTATTACTGATGGGAAGTCCTCGGGAGAGCCATCCACTTATTCTCCCAACTCAACATGCTCCTGTGAACGGGCTTCTGCCCAGGGCCTCAGCACATTTTTGGTACTCCTCAGTCCTGGAGGTTCCCCAGTAGGTACTCCCATCCCCTTGCAGAACCCTTTCAGCTGGCTGACAGTGTATGCCTTCAGCTTGGCTAGGTCAAACTCTCCAGCTCCAATTGTGGACCCAGCCAAAGACATATTGTATAGGATTGATTACAGAATGTCAAACAAAGAAACTGTAGAAAAAAAGAGAACAAATCAAATTGACCTATAACTGTGGGTAGATGGTGTACACGTAGCTATTGTATGGTAGTGCACAAACACAAGTCCTATCCTCACCACTGATCATCAATGCTAGAAATGGGGTCTCTAGTTGGCAGAGGTATACAACCTTGTCCAAGTTGGAACCACAACCCTAGCCAGGGTAAGTCACACACAATCCAAATTATCCTGTGCCCACCCTATGGTAGCTTGGCACTGAGCAGTCAGGGTTAACTTAGAAGGCAATATGTAAAGTATTTGTGCAATAAATCATACAGTAACACAGTGTAAACACCACAAAAATACACCACAGATCTTTAGAAAAATAGATACTATCTATCTGAATATAATAAGGTCAAAACTACAAAGAGCCATTAAACACAAGTTGAAATATCACTTTTAGAATGTTTAAAAGAGTCTTAATCCTTGGAAATATACAGTTGTGTCTTTGCTATACCCAGTACCTGGTATGTGTCAAAAATAACGACACATGGAGACTGCAGAGGAGGAGATGCGTGGAAAAATAAGGTGGCGCGTCGATTTCTACAACGCGGCACAAACAATGCGTTGTTTCTTTCCAAGGTGCAAGGGGGTTGCGTCATTTTTCGGCGTGCAGTCTTGGTTCCTCACTGGTGATCGGGGTATTTTGATGCCCAGGGATGATGCGGGGAAAGATCTTTGATGCACTATAAGAAGACACAGGTGCTGCGTCAATCTGGTAGGCAATGCATCAAATTTTCCTTCGCAAAGCAGGCGGTGGATTGAATTTCTGTTCCGGAAATCGAGCTACGTTGTTCTGATCGGCTGTGCGACGATTTCTCTGTCACAATGCAGGCTTCATGACGATTCAGGCAGGTGGTGCGTTGATTTTGGATGCACAAGGAGGTTCCTGAAGAGATGAAGTATTTTTGACCCTGAGACTTCAGAAAACAGGAGGCAAGCTCAATCCAAGCCCTTGGAGAGCACTTTTGGGGAAGGCAGAGTCCTTCTCAGCAAAGTCAGAGACCAGCAGGGCAGCAGTCCTTCTCAACAAAGCAGTCCAGATGAGTACTTTGGGCAGCCAGGCAGTTCCTCCTGAAGGTTTAGAGGTGTAGGTCCAGAAGTGTCTGAGTTGGTGGGCTCATATACCCAATTTATATACCCCAAAATGCTCTTGAAGTGAGGGAGGCTTCAAAGAATGGTTTTGAAGTACACAATTTCCCCTTTCAGTCCAGTCCTGTCTGCCATGGTCCTAGTGGGAGGCTGATCAATCTATTGTGTGAGGGCAGGTCACTGGCCTTTGAAATGTAAGTGTTAGGCCCTCCACCCTTCCAGCCCTGGAAGACCCATTCAATATGCAGATGAAAGCAGATGAGACTAAGTGTACTGTGTTTGTAGTTGTCTGGGTGAAATGCACCAGGGAGCTGTCAACCAGCACAGACCAGATGTTGATTGGAGACAGGCTGTAAGGCACAGATGGTTTTGAGTGCAAAGGAATTCTCACTTTCTAAAAATGGCATTTCTAAAATAGTAATATTAAATCCAACCTCACCAATAAGCAGCATTTTCTATTACCATTCTGGCCATACTAAATATGACCTGGTTACTCCTTTCAGATCAGAATCTACCACTCAAAAAGTATATGAGGGCAGCCCTAACGCTCGTCTATGAAAGGAGCAGGCCTCACAGCAGTGGAAAATGAAGTTAGGAGTTTTCCACTACCAGGGCATATAAAACACATATGTACATGTCCTGCCTTTTACCTGCATAGCACCCTGCCCTATGGGTTAGCTAGGGCCTCCCTTAGGGGTGACATATGTAGAAAAGGGGGATTTTAAGGCTTGGCAAGTACTTTTAAATACCAAGTCGAAGTGGCAGTGAAACTGTACACACAGACCTTGCAATGGCAAGCCTGAGACATGTTTAAGGGGCTACTTGTGAGGGTGGCACAATCAGTACTGCAGGCCCTCGACTAGCATTTAATTTACAGGTCCTGGGCACATGTAGTGCAGTTTACTAGGGACTTACAAGTAAATGTTACCATGTTTTTAGGGGGGGCAGCACAAGCAATTTAGCACTGGTTAGCAGTGGAAAAGTGTCCAGTGTCCTAAAGCCGAAAAAAATGAGGTCAGAAAAAGAAGAGTAGGAAGGCAGGAAGTTTTGGGGTGACCCTTCAGAGAGGCCAGTTCCAACACATTCTTACCAAAAAGCTTGCTAGTCTGACTCTTTAAAGTTAATGTATGGCGAGACCATTACAATAACAATCTCTCTCTCTCTCTTCCATCTCTCTATGGGATGGAAGAGAGAGAAAGAGTGACAGGACCGCGGGGAAAGCCTGAAGGCCCCACTGGTCCTATCCAGCTCCCCACATCCTACGAGAGCAGTCATTGCTCCCACAAGCAGGCAGCTGCTTTAAATAGCAGCTTCCTGCTTGTGGGAGCAATATTTTCATCTGTTTCCCTGCACTCATATGTGTGTGCAGGAAAACAGATGAAAACTTCACTTTCTGCAGGTTGGAGCTGTTTGACATTTCACACTTGTAGAAAATGGAGTGTTTGCTCTGACTTGGTGGGAGCTGTCAAATCTCCGGCCAGGTGAGAACAAACAGCTATGTTGAGAGGTTGGGGTCCCCAGGGCCAAGTATGGCTCCTCAAGGGGGGGGCACTCAGCCCCCAGCATTATATTTGATCAAGGCCCCGGGGAGGTGGCGGTCCCCAAGGCTGCTGGTGGAGGCCGCACCCGGGGGCTTCATAAAAACAAGCACTTATTTTTTTTTACTTTTGCAAAACTTAAAATGCCACTGGGACCTAGCTAACCCTTGCCCACCTGTGAATTTAAAATGTAATCATGAATTTGTGGCAATTCTTTTTTTTAAGTGCTTTTTTGCCCTGGCAGGTCTACCGCACCGGTGCAAAGTGATCGGGTGTACCTACCCTGGCCCCTTCATTTTGTCTCACTTTTTTTCTGGGACTCAGCTGAAGCCAAGTCCCAAGATGGCTGCCAACACTACCCGGTTTGAAGTGTTGGCAGCAATCAGAGCTCTTGAGCTCCGTGCACAAGGTCGTCATTATTCGTGAAGTCGTCACACCCGCATATGTACAAATTTATTTTCCACTTAATATCTCAAAAACTACTGAACACATTTGATCCAAATATGCAAAAGTGTAATCTGGATGCCGAAACCTACCTTTCTGCCAAATGTGGTGTAATCCATCCAACAGTTTGGGCTGTAGTCATGTTCAAAACTCCTATGGGAATTAATATAGGAAACACATGTTTATTGACACCCCCCATTTTCTCGGCCCCCACTTGATGGATCACCCCGAAACTTCCCATGCGCAACAAGAATCACAGGCACACTTTTTTTTGGAAAATTTTGTGAAGATTCATCGATTGATGCCAGAGATATAGGCAAGTCAAAAAAACGCTCTTTCTATGGAGACATGATCCTAACTATAACTACCTAGCGGAAACTGCCACTAGGTAATATACATATATATATATATATATATATATATATATATATATATATATATATATATACCAACTCAAACAGCCGCATAACACCTCAGTCGACAGCAAGGCAGAACACGACAGGGATGCTACTCCTCTCAGTACAACTTGATTCCGTTTGGGAATGACCAATACCATGGTATACCAAGAAAGATACAGTTGCAACCACATTTCTCTCAAGTGCAGCTGTTATTTATTCCTCCATGGTGACAGATAACCCAACGCGTATCTGAGTATCATGTCTTCCTAATCACAGATAAAACTTTTACTTGTGTAGCATACATTTAAATACCAATAGTGCTTGTGAAAAACAACATAAAAGACAGACTATGGCTTATAGTCGCCCTTCACTTCACCACAATGTGGCAGCCATCTTTGACATGCAGATTCTTGACTGATACAGCACATTAACATTCATTTTTTCTCAGAATCACTTTCTTAATTGTAGTTTTGATTCAATAAATCATCTACTTTCATCTTATTCCAGCGTCGCCTTACCTCTTTGGGTTATACTATTATATTCTCTAAAAAAACTTTTATACTGACATTGACAATCAAGCCCAAGTAGACAAATATTTCAAAATTAATTTATCACTTTCAAATTTACACTCAATTTAATACCCACATCAAAGTACAAATTATGAAAAGGCAGGAAAAAGGATACAATAGTCCTTTGTCAAAATAGTGTGTTTTCCAAAACTGTCAGCTCAGTGCTGACTCGAGACAGCTTGCCATCCGTTCAGTTCTAAAACCAAAGTGAATCCAACATTGAAGTTAAAAACAATGACATACAAAAACCAACGCCTTAGCAGCAGACAACTAAAACTCCATATATACAAACTTAGACCATCATGGTAGCAGTCATCATAAATGTACTTCAAGTTGATCATCCAGGTTTAACCCAATGGGAAACAATGTGTTATAGCCAATAATTATTTTGTATTCCAGTCCTTGCAATTCCAGGGTCCTATTCCCACCCTGTTCATTTAAGGGGATCATATCTATTAGCACAAACTGCAGCTTCTCCACCCTTTTCTCATTAAACTCTTTAAAGTGACGTGCCACTGGGTAAGTTTTATCCTCATAGAGTTTGGCCCTCATATGTTCCAAAATCCGTTTCTTGACTCTGTGTATAGTGCTCCCCACATAGAATGTATTACATGGGCATCTTGGGCATAAACAGGTCAAATATCTGGTTATGTTGAAAGCTTTAGGTACCATGGGGAATTCAACATGATTTTACTGTGCTTGCAGGCTTTACATTTCCCTCAAATATTTAAAAAAAAAAACTGAATTTATGTTGTATTACTAGGTTGTGGGACTAGGCTCTGAGTTAAAGAGTCTTTCAGTGAAGGGCTTTTCCTGAACGTAATCTTTGGATAATCATCCAACATCTGTACAAAAGTGTTGTCTGTTTTATGTACCGGCCAATACTTTCACAAGATGTTTCTTACTTCAGTTGCCTGGTAGTTATATGTTGTAACAAATCTCAAGGAATTCAAATCTTCCTTTGGTCTTTTCTTAGGTACTAGCAAATCATCTCTTTTTACCTGTCTCACTCTATCCAAGACTTTCTTAATGTCAATTCTTAAATACACTCTTTCAATATATCATTTAGTCATAACTTCAACTTCCACTTCAAATGCAGTATCAGAACTACGGTTCCCTCAGGCCCTTATTAGTTCCCCATAAGCAATTCTGCTAATTAAACTTCAAGGATGACAGCTATTTGTATGGGGCAGACTATTACTGTCTGTTTTATTTCTGTACAGCTTACTCTCCAATTTTCCACTCTCAACAGAGATTTGTGTATCCAGAAATTCAATCATATGAGCATTAATGTGACTAGAAAATCTCAATTTCAAATCATTCTCACTTAGGATTTTAACAAACTTTAGAGCTGACTCCTTATTCCCTTTCCAAATACAAAATATGTCATCAATGTACCGGAGCCAGAGGACTACATGTTTGTCCATAAGACCAATGTTCCCGACCATCTGCTCCTCCCAACAGCCAGGGTACAACCTGGCGTAACTGGGGGTGAAGTAACTGCTCATTGCAGTCATAACATAACAAAATTGTTTAGCAGTCATACACTGATCATGTCTAAGAGCATTTCTGTATGCAACAGATAGGACAGAGACCTTGTTCTAAAAAGTATTGCCCAGATCATGTGGTATACAAGTGTATAAGTATAAGTTATTCACATCTAGGCACATTAACAAGTAGTCTTGCTCCCATGATATATATATATATTATTCACCACTAGGTAGTTAAAAGTTAGGACCATATTTCCATAGAAAAAATGTTTTTGACTTGCCTATAGCTTTGGCACTGTTTGGTGAATCTTCTCAAAATGTTCATAAAATAGTGCCCCAGTGATTTTTGTTCTACTTGGAAAATTTCCCAGTGATTCGTCAAGTGGGGGCCAAGAAAAAGGGGGGGTCAAAAAAGTTGCATTTCCCATGTTAATTTCTATTGGACCTTTGAACAAGGCTCCAGCCCGAACCACTGGGCAGAATTACTTTAAATTTGGCAGAAAGCTAGCTTTTTGTACACAGATTACACTTTTGCCTATTTGGCATAAATCCATCCTGTTGTTTAGGTGATATTAAAGGGGACGCTAATTTGTGTATCTCTAGCCACGATGACCGCAAAAAAAGTTGAGCTTGTACAGGAAACTACACAGCTCTGATTGGCTGCCAACACCTCAAACCAGGAAGTGTTGGAAGCCATATTGGTACTCAGTTTCAGCTGAGTCCGAGGAAAAATGCAAAAAAAGTGGCAAGGGCAAAGACACCCTGACCCCTTAGCTAAAACAAATGTTGCCGCACATTTGCGATATTCGTGAATCCGTGGCAAAAAATGTTTAAAAAACCAAGTGCGGGCTCCCGCGCTTGTTTTTTTTAAAAGCCCCCGGGTGGGCCCGGTCTTGGGGGCATTTTGAGTTTTGAATGTGGGGGTATTCCCGGGCCCCACCACCCCAGAGACCACCACCCCTCCTAGTTAGCTAAGGGCATGACTTATAGTTACTTGAGATAACTCTAACTATAACAGATGAATTTCTATGGTTTTGTACATTTAAAATGTGAGCCTAAGAAGAACGTTCCTGTAACCTTCGTTTTTTTTTAGTAAAAAAAAAAAAAAAAATATATATATATATATATATATATATATATATATATATATATATACTGCAGCATTAAAGTGTGTGCAGGAGCGGGGTCCTGGTATACACCGTATCCAGTGAGTTAAAAAAAACAACAAGTAACGGGGTTTGAGCACCAGTGTTAAACCCTCCCTCTTTCATTCAACTAAGCAAAGCTTCTGTCCGTGTGTGTGGTCGCACAGAACATTTGTGGCACCTGAACGAGTTGTGACCACTTTAGCATGGTTTCCAGACTTGCTGGTTTGGCAAGAAGTTCCTTCATTTCTATCTTCCCCCCATATTGTCCTTGACTGATAATTTATATTCAGTACGTCACCATTTCAAATTATCATGGTCTTCATCCTTGCTAATTCATTAAATCCTACTTCTTTTTCCTCAAAGCCTCCTTGATCAGCAACATCACCTCATATTTTGGATTCTCCTACTCCTCATTCACTGATAATGGATTCCTTCTCTTTTATTCAAGCAAAACATAAAAACAAACTGAAATTCCACTGCAGCTAGTAGCCCTTCAATGCCAAAAAATGAACTCTGATAAAAATGACTGTTAGAGAGAGACATTTTTGTGTGGTATTCCCCCAGATTTTTGCCTTCTTTAGCTGAACCCAGTTTTGTTGGCCTTAGGGCTCTCTGCATTGAATCCCTGCTAACCAGTGGTAACATGTGTGAGCTCTCCCTTCCAAGCATGCTAAAAGTGGTAGCCCAATGGGCTATGACCCTTTTTATTTCTCTTTGGATGATACTCATAGGGCCATACAGTGTTTGCAACTCAAGAAAGCCCCTGGTCCCACAAGATTCTGGGTGATTTATTTCGCTCCAAACCCGCAGTGCAGGGCCTTTATATTAATTTATTGTCCAACACAATTATGGCGGTGGAAAGGATTCCCCATTGCTGGTGTGGTGCTGAAATGTTACCGTTATTCAAAAAAAGGGGACAGGACTGCCCCAGATAACTATTTGCCTATTAACATAATTGATAACCTCCAGAAAGTGTTATGCCACCAAGTTTTAGATAAATTGCAAGAGTGGATGACAGAATCTCAGATTCTCTTCTCCTAACAGGCTGAATTCCGTACAAAGAGGAACGTGATGAATCAGATTTTCTATTTTAACTAAAACATGTGATAATATCTGAGGATCATCAAGGGCCACTCATATGTGGTCCTTCTGGACCTAAGAGCAGCGCTTGATTTGCTCCTAGGCAACACTTGTGGTCTACGTTAGAGTCACTGGTAGTTAATCCCACTTTGTTAAGAATTCTGATTAAGCCTCATGAGGATAAGTTTGCCCTTGTGAGATGGGGGGGAGGGCGAACTCACCGATCCCATACCTGTTGAGCTTGTGGTGTACCAAGGCTCCATACTGCCCCCCACTCTGTTTTCTCTCTACATAAATGATGTCATAAAACATATTAGCATCTGTACCCATGACCCCCCCTCCCGCCCAAATTGGGAAGGACTCCCATTCCAACTCTTTAATTTGCAGACAATAATGTTTTGGTTCCCAAGCTCCAATGGGTTTGCAGAATCTCCTCAACAATTTTGCTGTTTTTTGCGACCTATAAGGTTTGAAATTGAATCCATTAAAAACAAAGGTTACTGTGTTTAACTTCCGTAGGTCATTCAAAGGAGGGTTCTTGGTGAAGGGACTGCTGTTGCAAGTAGTTGGCAGATTTGATTACTTTGGGGTCAGAATAGATAAGTCATATTCTTGGAAATCACAAATAAAGAAAAGTGAAATTGCTAATTACACAGACCCTCTGCTGTCATGAAGAGATCTACCTACCCAGCTCTTGAGGTTCACCGTGCTGAGGCATAATTGCAACTCTTTATGGAGTAGAAATCTGGGAATTAGGATAATACTACTAGGTTGAGCACTAAGGAGAATAGCCTTTTAAGATCCCTATTTAGTCTACCTCAAAGCACTCCTTCGATCCCTCAGTTTTTTGATACAGGACGTAAAAGAGTTGGTGACTTAGCTAGCTTGAACCTCATCCTTTTTTTGGATCAGGCTGTGATCAACCCCTGAGTTATTATACTATAGGCCAGCCCTAACACAAATTATGAATATTGAAGGCGTGCTCTGTACCCTGCCTTTCACATATAAAATTGCACACTGATTATTGATGAAATTGCTGGAGCAACTCCACAATAAGCACTCTATAAAAGAGGCATTTTGGAATCTTAAGATTGATTCGTACCATTGAAGTTCCAAACTTGGTAGACTTACAAACGTCTTTTTTCGTCCCAAAAAAGTGTTGCTGTCTTTGGAAACGTATATGGGAACTATCACACCTTGCCAGGCTAAAACATTGTTTATCAAGGTCAGGCTGGTTATGCTGACAATTGGCAAGTTTACCAGAAACTGAAAGCATAATTCTGATGAACCTCCTCTTTGTATGTTTTGCAGTGATACTTTGAGGATGTTGATAATTTTTTTGTGCATTGTATAAAAGGGCATGGATTAGGTCGCTCTCTATTAATTTGGGTGTGATACATTACAAAGTTGCTACTAGAATCCTCCTGATGGACACTAGTCCTGTTATACATTTTCGCTAAGCCGCTACTTATACACTGGACCCTAAAGAAGAGGCTGGGACTATCATTATGAGCTTGAATTACATGACTAAACCTGATTTAGCATACTTGGTTCATGGTTCTCCCTTGTAAGGTAGTATTACCCTTATAGGCTTGAAGTATTATATTGTGCAATACGTTTAGATGGATTTTATCCAATGATTGTATTAATTTTGGTTTTAATTTATGGTTTTGTATTCATCACTGTTTTTAGTTCGAGCACACAAGCGCTTTGACCTGCTGTAAGGATTGTGGGCTTTTAATCATGCCCACCTCATACCCATCACTTTCACTCGTTCGTGGGCTTGCCTTTCAAAAATCCCTTGATGTCATTGGTAATTACTTTACATTTGTCCCACCTTGGGGTGGTTTTGTTACCACCTTGCAGACTGCCCCTATTACATGGATAATGGCACAATTGATGATGTTTGACTGTGAGCAAACTTCTATTTCTTCTTGTGTCTCTCCTTCACTCTCATGCTCATGGCGGCCATGGTGCTTTGAATCGGCTCGCTTATGTCAACTGTTTTACTTTTAATTTTCATCAACGTTGGTGCTGAGAGAGCGTAGCTTATGTAATCAATATTAATATGAAATGCTTATGAACTAATGTATAATAATATTGCATAGAAAATGTATTAACATGTTTTGCTAAAATGTGTGTTTGAAATGTGCCCACGGGGAGTGGCCAGTGGCCACCAATATATACGGGGGCTAATGAAAATGACTAATATTGATTAATCATTATGTTATGACATATTTTTACTCTAATTGTTATAGGTTAAGTTGCTAAAGTACTGTTATTAAATCACTAGGCCTTAGTTAGCATGAGTCGAGGCCTAAGCTGCCTGGCTCTCATATTAAATGTATTTTTCCAACGTGCACTGTGCTGACTTGCTAAAGGACATGATCTCTTGTTTTTTTCAATTAGAAGCTGAATGTAATTGTAGTAGATCCGTTCTCATGAAATTCATCCTGCATGTAGAATTTTTTTTAGCTAAATGCAACAGTGTAGATTAACGTTATGTGCAAGGTCGCCTAAACCGGTACAGACAATGGAGCTACTGACAAAAGATGTGCAAAAGACCACGAGAGGATGAAATCATACCGGACATTCTCCCCCCCTGAAGACGTCAATCATAAGGACCAATAAACTTTGTGAGAACTCTTATGGGGTGACAAATTCAATGACCTAATTTGAAGTTAATTGGGTAGAGATAGTGGAGTGCAACACCTTAGCCAATTAGATTTTAGGGGAATGTACAACGAAAAAGGGATAATACCCCTTGACACACGGAAATTAGTTAGTTAGTTAGGGAGATGCTGATGCGATTTTGATTTGATCCAGGCACTTTGTCACTTTGCTTGGTGACTTGCTAGATTGGTTCTTAGAACCATACTTGTCCTTAGATTGCCCGTTTCATACTTTACCTCCTTATGAGGGAAGTACCCTTTGCCCTTTCCTGCTGAGTTGAGTTCCTGACTGATGGCGAACCAACTGATGTCCTGAAGACGAAGACAGAGCCTATGTGCTGACCCAAGTGGTGGGTAACTATGACAATGAAACTGTAATTGTTTGTTTTGCTTTTCCTTTCTAGGTACCAACTGCTTAATTTTGACAGAGACCATAGCTAGATGTTTTCCAAATTGGTGTTTTCTAAATTGTTTTGCATGAAGTCCAACATGCCAATGTTAATTAGAGGATAGGAGAGGGGTTCACTAGACTGACGCAAATAGACAAATGACTGAATCTATGCTTTGTTGAATTGACGTGTTAATAACACTCTGCTGAAGTTAATTTATGTTGATGTCGTGTTATGTTCTAATAATCGTAATTCTTGCTTTGATTAAGTCTTATTCGAGTTGTCAGATTATGACAGTGTTGATGAGCGTTTTGCTATTGAAATTAATAAATTTGCTATTAGAATTGTAATCAATAGGAAATAAATAACACTAAATCTTACTAAACTGGTGTGGTTATTCATGACTGAAAGGTCATGGTGGTTTCTGAGTTTTATTAATGTCTTTGACTAAAGTGAATTACATTGTTATTGTGAATATTGATGACATTATTGACGTATTGATTATTATGTTGGCTAGCTATCTCGTCCTAAGGTGTCTTCAATCAGGGTCAAAAGATTCATCGGCCTAAAACGAGTCCCAATGTGTATAAATTTGTCATAAAGGGACGCGTTATCAGTTCTGGTAGCAGAGCAACGGTTTGGCCCTTTGGGGCCCTAGGACGGAGAAATATTGTTTAAATTGTTTTTCTGAGATAATGCAAATTGGAGGTATGATGTGTTTCTAAATTCCCCATGACTTTCCCGGAATCTCGGAACCTGCCTTAGTGAGTTGGGTACGTTCTCAACGTTTTAGCATGTGTGGTGCAGAATTTGCGCTTGCTCCGCTTATGCATATTGCAGGTGATTTGTGAAGGTTATGTGTGTTTAGGCCAGGTAATGTTGTTTTAGTAGGAGTGGGCGTATTCCGCAGTATGAGAGTAGGGAAGTCGGCGTACTTCATGTGAGTGTGGCGCTTTGAGCTCAAAATTATCCACGTGGTTGGTTGGGGATGTACGGACCCGTCGTGGTCTAAGACTCCGGAGTATATTGACAAGTGTAGGAGACACTTGGGTTTATGTTGTAATTTGTGCGGTTTAATAGGTCAATCGGGCATGGTTGACAAGTCGAACTTGAGTCAATTTGTGTGAGTGAAACCTTCGATGGAGATTTGGCAAGTTCTAAAGTGCACTAGGACGAACCATTGACAAGTAGAGAGTAGGATTTGCGGGTCGAATTCTGCTTGCGTATGCGGGAGCTGAGAAGGAGAGAGTAGCGGCCGAGGCTTCAAGTGAAATCTCTGTAAAGTTCTGAAGCAATTGTGTACCCTTCCTGTAGTAAAGCGGCAAATTTGAGTTTTTGTGGATAAAGGTGCTCACAATATATTGCATTAGTTTAGTGTGAATCCAGTGTGAGGAGGACAAGCCGCAAGACTTTGTCAGCCGTAGAGTGTGTGAGTGTGACGTCAGTGGTGCCGCGCTGGGATAGGTCAGTTGCAGAGAGGTGTCGCGCACGGATTGGCAGCCGTCCGTGAGAGGCAATAGGTTAAGAAAGGTGGGTGAAGAGTGTTCTGGGAATTAAAGTCCCTTCCTGATCAGATTCTAAACAAAATAAAAGATGCAAAAATGAAGTTTTTCAAGGCTTTAAAGAGTGCTTTGAAGGGAGATACATATATTCTGGCGAGTGATGGGGAGCCTACACCGCCTGAAGGTACTCCAGCTTATATTGTGATGGAGGAAAAGGGAGTAGCGCCGTGTCTTTGGGTGAAGCAGTGGCGCAAATTAACAGAAAAGGAGGGATGTTTAGCGTTTCCTGAGCGTGGAACGTTTAATACAAAAATCTTAGAGAACTTGAGGTGGATATTAAGTGTACAAAAGCCGCCTCCGAGGCCAGCTCAGTATGAGGCATTAGCAGTCTGGGGTTTAATGGCCATACGACAAAGACAGCAAAAATTTGAAAGGAAAATGAAAAGGGCTGAAAAGACTCTAGCGGAGGCTAGATGGGACAATGAGAGCAGGATGTGGAGAAGGGGAATAGTGGACGGACTCAAACTGTTTCCAGCAATAACGCAGGAAGATGAGCCGCAGGGAAAGAAAGCCACCTGTAAGACAGATAAGGGCTCTAGCAAGCCAAAGGATACTCAGAGATCTTGGGTAGATGAAGATGACTCAGACGACAACGAGTTTCTTAATCAGTTGTTACATGATCGCCCGCCACCTTATGTAATAAATGACACTGTTCCAAGTACTAGTGCGGGTCCTGGGGATCCGATACAGAGCAAGGGTGTCCCGAGTACAGTGCAGACAAGTGATTCAGTTTTGATACAAAATGGTGTCAGTGTACCCACTGCACCAGACACGCAGATACAGTTGCAACCTCCGCCGATACAGAGGATTTATCCAGACGTCCCAGTACTAGAGACAAATACAAGTCTGATGGTGCCACCTGATCCGATATACACGAGATCAAAGTTAGTGCAGATTGAGCCAACTCCGAAATTGCTGCCACAGCAACAGCTGATTCCAGGTTATAATCCAATGGCAGGACCGCAGTCATTACCTGCCCCGCCACAGTGAGTCAAGCTTTGGGTGTTAGCGCTCCACGAGGTTTGGGACCTGGTCAGACACCAGCTGCCATATCATTACCAATTACTGTTGGTCCACCAGTACCGCTATATGCGCAAGGTAAACCTGGAACGTGTGATCAGGGAGTGAGGACCCAAGATACAATAAGAGGAGGGTTCACAGGAACTCCCTGACCAATGTCACCAAGAGCACAAGCAGCAGAAGGACTCAGATCTTTGTTGGACCTTAGTCCGATTGGGGCTCCTTTGGAGGCAATGAGGCAAGCAGGGTTAAGTGTGTTAGCTCCACAGACAATGAGTACAGAGACATCACAAGCACCATTGATGCAGTCAGGAAACATTTCGATGCAATGCTTTTCCATGCAACAGCTGAACGAGTGGTTAGGAAATGCCACGCTTCACCAACTACTACAGTGACCACAGAGAGGACAGAGAGGGATGAGTACCTAAACTTTGTAAGACTGGGTGTAGAAGCTGAAGAACGAGTGGAAGGCACAATGGGAGTGAACAGATTAGAGTCATACACAGAAGCAGAATTGAGGTATCTGTGCCCCAAAATTACTAAAGAAGTGGGCAAGATGCATCAGAGGTTGGCAAACCTGGCAGACAGATACGACATAGACTTTGAGAATACTAAGCATTTGAAAAGAAGCTACAGATTAGACTTCGATTCTAAAGATTTTGATCACATGAGGTCTACCGGAATGAAAGCGCATCTCAAAGAATTACTGCAAAGTGCGCAAATCTGGGGAGCCTTAGAAAAGTGGGAAGGCAGATGGGCAAAGAAAAGAGATAAGGAGAAAAGCGATGGTCCGGAACAGAAGCAGGCTAAAGCCGCACCGGACATGGGGACAATAAAGATGTTATCAATGAGAGAAACCACTGGAGGTGTTCTAGTCCATGTGATGTGGTCTAGGGGTGATATTTTGTCCTTTACAAATGACTATGTCAGGTTAAGGGAGAAGCCGATAGAGTGGTATCAGCAGACGGATAGGTTTGTGAAGCTTGCGAAGTGTCTCTGGGAGGACTTGAATACTCTGTTTGAGATTATTGTGCCACCTGACTTATGGCTTGAGTGCAAGAGAGGTGTGGATTGGCCGACACAGGAACCGGCAAGGGATAAGGCGACTGTAGCACCATCTGAGGAGGTGATGAAGTATTACCATAAAGTGATTGAGTTTTTGAAGCAGAAAGTGTCGCAGAAAGTGACTGATTGGCAGAAAATAGATCGAACCTCACAGGAGGCCAAGGAGTCGATACATGCTTACTATTAGAGGTTGTTGAAAGTGTTCAAGCATTACAGTGGCACTGAGACCATAGAGCCGAAAGACATGAATCATCTTGTGTTCAGGTTTGTTGAAGGGCTGAGACCAGAGATTAGTCAGATGATTAAGAATCATTTGATCTGTTGGCAAGCAAAGCCGATTGATGAGGTGTTGCAGTATGCAAAATACTGTAGTGACGAGATTGAGCTGAAGCAGAGAAAATTGAAGGAGAAAGTGATGGTGATGCAAATTAAGGCAGCGCAAGCAGGGATGCAGGGAAATGGAGTACAGCAGGTAATACAGCAGCAAACGCAAGGGAATGGCATGTTTCAGACACAGCCAAGAGGTCTAGGTTTTGTTAACCGCAGTCCAGACTTGAATACTGTTGTGGTTCAAAATGATGTGCAGGGGATGAAAAAGGTGTCACCATGTCACACGTGCGGGGGCGTGGGGCATTGGAAGCGGGAATGCCCGATGGTGGTGCAGGATGGTGTCGTTCAACAAGGCAATGATGTCGGTGCATTTCAAAATGCGCGGGGTCCAAAAATGAGGGGTCAAAATCAGAACTTTCAGAATAACATGGTTCAGATGCAGGGGTTACAGCCCATGCAGCAGATGCAAATGCCGCGTGTCCAACCAGCACAAATGCAACAGGTGCAGCAGCAGGTTCCCATGGTACCTAGACAGCAAATGCAAGTGCCTTTGGCTCCGATGGGACAGCAACAGGTGATGCTTCCTCAACAGGTCACAGGTCAAATGATGAGTCAAAATAACACAGTACAAAAGTTCCCATTGCGTGGTGAGGATGGAATAAATGATGAATGGTCGGATGATTGTTCAGACAGTGGGGAGTGCAGGCTTGTAGCGTCCCTAGAGGTAGATCAGAGGGGTCCCTATGTAGAGTGAAAGGTGATGGCTCACAAGGTTTCATTTGTGGTTGACACAGGAGCTACACGCTCTACAGTCAGAAGTGCAGAGGGTCTGAATTTGCCACTTTCAGGACGTACCATAAGGGTGGTAGGAGTAGAAAATCAGTATTTGACAAATCCGATTACAGATCCAGTCCAAGTTGAAATTGGCAACTTCCAGGGATTACATAAATTTGTGGTCTGTGATTCTAGTCCCGTATCCCTACTGGGAAGAGACTTACTGTGCAAGACGAGGTGCTCAATTACCTGTTCCAATGAAGGGATTGAGGTGCAGACAAACAGTGATGATGAAGGGGACGATGATCCGCTTATAGAACTAGAAACGGAGACCGTAAATGAGGAATACCCTTTGATAACCTTATTCCCTATGCTTACAGTGACTGACTTACCACCTGAGCTGCAGGGAACGGTGACAGAGAAGGTGTGGGACCTGACAGGAAAAGAAGTGGGACTGATAAAGGGAGTAGAACCGGTTAAAGTGCAGGTAAAGCCTAATGCAGTTTTCCCACAGATACCGCAGTACCACATAGCACAGGATGACCTTACTCAGGTATCACAGATAATTGCAGTCTTTGTGAAATAATTGGTTCCTAAAGAAGTGATGAGCAGCCCGTGTAATTCACCAATAATGGGGTTGAAAAAGCCTTGTGGGAAGGTTCAAATTGTGCAGGATTGGAGGAAAATAAATGAGATTGTGGTAAAGTGTTGCCCCATAGTGCCAAATCCAGCAGTAAACATGTTTAAGGTTCCGTGTGATGCAGAGTGGTTCACAGTTGTGGACCTGTCACAAGCATTCTTTTCGGTGCCTCTTCATGAGGACAGCCAATTTCTTTTCAGTTTCAAATTCCTGGATAAAGTGTACAGTTGGTGCAGAATTCCTCAAGGGTTTTCTGAGTCACCTTCCATCTTCAATCAGATATTGAAGAAGGATTTGGAGTCGTTAGAATTGCCTTTCAGTTCGACACTAGTGCAGTACATTGACGATTTGCTGATTGCATCCAGGACAAAAGACGACTGTAGGTATGACACAATTGCCTTACTGAACCATTTGGGAAAGAACAGACATAAAGTGTCCCCAAAGAAGCTGCAATACTGTCAGAGAGAGGTGAAGTACTTAGGTCACCTGATTGAGAAGGGGTCCAGGAGAATATCCAAAGACAGCTATACTGCAGATGAATCCCCCGACAACCAAAAGAGATGTCAGGATGTTTCTGGGAATGGTGGGCTACTGTCGTCAGTGGATTCCCAACTTCTCGATTATCTCTAAACCACTAGTGAAACTGACAGGTAAAGAGGTTCAGGATGACCCGGGTACCATAATCTAGTCCAAGAAAGAGATGGAGGCATTCATGGAGTTGAGAGAATGTATGTGCAGGGCACCAGCTTTAGGTATGCCTGACTACACGAAGCCTTTTCTACTGTTTTGTCATGAACATGATGCTTGTTCTTTGTCTGTCCTAACACAGGTCCATGGAGGTGCAAACCGCCCAGTAGCCTATTTTTCAGCTACTTTGGACCCAGTCGCAGCAGCCTTACCAGGTTGCTTGTGTGCAGTTGCAGCAGTTGGTCAGAGCCTCACTCAGTGTGAAGGCATAGTGATGGGACATCCCTTAACAGTAATGGTCCCTCATTCAGTTGAAATCCTGTTAACCCGAACCAAGACGCAACACATGACAAATGCAAGGCTCACCCGATATGAAACAATTATTCTGGGGTCTCCTAATGTGTCTTTGAAGAGATGTACTGTATTGAACCCGGCAACTTTACTTCCTATTGAAAATGCTGAGATTAATAATGCTGAGGAAGTAGAACATGATTGTCTTGAGGTAACAGAACTGTGCACCAAACCAAGACCTGACATTAAAGATACTCAGAGGAAAATGATTACATTATGTTTGTTGATGGTTCATGCTTACGAGACTCAATTGGAGTACTGAGGGCTAGATATGCCGGGTGTACAATCACCGGTATTTTAGAAGCTTCCTGGCTCGAAAGAGTGTACTCTGCACAAGTGGCTGAACTAATTGCCCTTACAAAGGCATGCCACGCACCTGAAAACCTGAAGGTCACTATCTATACTGACAGCAGATACAGATTTGGAATTGTGCATGATTTTGGCCAATTATGGTCACAGAGGGGTTTCATGACCTCTTCTGGTTCACCAGTGAAAAATGGCGAAAAGATTAAGGACTTGTTGCATGCGATTCAGTTACCTCTTGAAATTGCCATGGTGAAATGCAATGCTCATGTTAAGTCACAAGACTTTGTGTCAATGGGAAACGGCTATGCAGATCAAGTCGCAAGGTTTTGCGCATTGAACTGTATATCGTTCAAGGATCAGTGGGACTTGTTACCAGAAACTGAGAATGAAACATGCTTAAACTTTGCATTAAGGGTGGTTGACACATTAGATGAGCTGAAAGCACTGCAGGGACGTGCTAGCAGGGAGGAAAAACGCTCCTGGCAGAGAATGCAATGTGTAGAGAGAGCTGACGATTTATGGGTCTCAGAGGAGGGGAAAATGATTTTGCCATATAGCCTTCTGTCACAGTTTGCAAGGTTTTACCATGGTCTGGCACATTTAGGGAGAGACGCAATGATCAGGTTGTTCAAAATCGACTGGTTCAATCCGAAATTCAGACAAGCTGCAGAGTTTATCTGCCACAGGTGCATCATCTGTCAACATAGGGAGAGCTGGAGGTCCATTTAGCAAGATGCAGATGGATTTCATTGAGATGCCTGTGTGTGGAGGCTTGAGGTATGTGTTGGTGATTGTGTGCGTTTTCAGTCGCTGGATCGAAGCTTACCCCACACGTAGGAATGACAGTCTCACAGAAGCAAAGCTGTTGCTTAGGGAGTTAATACCACGTTTCGGATTCCCGATCTCTTTAGAATCAGATAGGGGAAGACACTTCGACAATGAGGTGATTAAGCTCTTGTGTGCTGCACTGAACATTGAGCAGAAGTTGCAGTGTAGCTATCGCCCTGAAGAATCAGGACTAGTGGAGCAAATGAATGGTACCTTGAAGTCCAGGATGGCAAAAATGTGCGCAGCTACCAATATGAAAGGGCCAGATGCATTGCCCTTAGTACTGATGTCAATGAGAAACACACCTGACAAGAAGACAGGACTATCTCCCCATGAGATTCTGATGGGTCGAGCTATGAGATTGCCCACACTGCCTGCAAATGCTCTTGTGAATATTACAGATGATATGGTGTTGGACTACTGCAAGGGTCTGGCTGATGTGGTCTGCTCTTTTTCTCACCAGGTGGAGGCTACTACACTGCCACCGATAAGCGATCCAGCGCACACTCTGAAGGCCGATGACTAGGTTGTTGTCAAGAAGCACGTGAGAGAGTTGTGTTTGGAGCCACGTTGGAAAGGGCCATATCAAGTAATACTGACAACAACCACAGCTGTGAAATGTGCAGGCGTTCCAAACTGGATACATGCTAGTCACACAAAGAAGGTGACGTGCCCAACTGACGAGGAACTTGAAGTGTCCAAAACAACAGCTGCAGAAAACGAAGTCTCAGGGCCGGAGAGTATTTAAAGGGGAACTGAGACTGAAGGAGAGCCCGCTGAGGACGGCTTAGTCCCTCAAACAGTAAACAAGTTCGAGAGAGGTGACAGTGAGCCTATCTCAGCTGAGGCAGCAGGGGAACCGAGTCAAAGAGAGGTTCTCCCAGAAGCAGACGGATTTGGGTTTGAACTCGAGCCTGTAACAGACCCTGAAGACGAAGGAGAAGGGTCAGAGGGAAGACAAAGTGTTCTGACTCCTCCTGAGCCGCTAGCAGGTCCATCAAGAGAAAACACCATAGCACAAGAGGATGGTGCTGTTCAACGTCCTGAAAGGCCAAGCAGAAAGAAAACGCATAAAGGAGATAACTGGCCGAAGTCACAAGCTGCAGGAGGGAAAGTGGTACCTTGTGACACAATGGAGGAAGAAATCGACACAACCAGAAAAGAGGATCTCAGTGAAGGAGAGTTGCAGAGTGAACGCAGATTAAAAAGAAAAAGAGTCGCAAACAGTAGGTACGCCGGTCCTGAATGAGCATATGCAACATCAGCTGAATGGCAGCAAGAGTTCTTGGCGTTTTGTTTTGATCGAGAGGTTCCAGGTCAATACTATGGTACCTGAATGCAACTTTAGAAAAAGACTGTGTTAAAATCAAAAGTGGAAAGCTGAAAAGCTGAGAAAAGAGATTGATAAATTACCGGATGTGACACTGATCACCTGAATTGACTCTGAAAAACCGATTGTGACAAGCTGTTAACCTGATTTGACAAAAGGGGTCCTGGAGTGAGTGAAACGCTGTAAATACTTGCTGAACAAAAGAGTCTTTGCATTGAAAAAAAAAAAAAGAGAGCTTTTATATCATCCTCTAAGTTAGATTGTTTGTTTTGTATTATTCTGCTATCTGATTCTTAACAGATCATGAATTACACTAAGAGTAATAGTAAGAAGGGTAAGATGTGTGGTTGGTTGAGTGCTATAATAGGTATTATATGTGCAATAATAATTATAGGTGTGATTGTGGGAATGCCATTGGTAGATAAGAAAGTGACTAACAATGCTTCAAATTCTGAGACTGCTACACTAACACCGTGGGAGAAATTTGAGCAGGATGCAAAATACTTACATGCAGGAACTAATTCAAAAGGGGAACTTTCTGCTAATGTCTTCTATCGCTTGCTGAATGAGTATGTTGATTCTATGGATGCGAAAAACTGTTATGTGTGCACAAAGATTCCTTCATCAGTACAAGAAGGGGTTACTTATCATAGCTTGCCGCTAACCTACGGGATAAATTGCACTCTGCTACTAACAAGATTCTATAATCAAGAAGATGTGCAATATTTTTATTCTAATTTAGATGTAGTGTTTTCTTTTGTGCCTGTGATTGAGTTTTTGAACAAGTTAGCTAAAGAGCATAGCATGAAATTAGTTAGGGGTTTCTTTGAGCCGACACTGACATTTGGGACAGCTTATGCACACCGCAATAATCTAACCTTCTTACTAACTCCTGTAGAGAAGAGTTTCTTAGATCACACTGATGATAGATGCAAAGCACTGAAAGAAAGGCTAGAAAAAGGGTTAGAAAAACACACAATTGCAAATGATTATGCTTACACCGCAATAAAGACGCAAGGCAAATTAGCTATAGATGCATTACATGTAGGTAGGCTTTATATATATAGGCCAAAATCTGAGCATGACACTTTATTTGTGGGAACGAGTGAGTGCAGGCATGTGTTTTTGTTTCAGAGTAAGTAGACGTTCATGTTAAATAGACAGGATCCAGCGATCCCTGGGATCTATTATATATGTGGACTTAATGCTTATTACCGTCTCCCTAAGGGATGGTATGGGACATGTTATTTGGGGATAGTTTTCCCAAAGATTTACCAGATTGATGACTTAAAGCAAATTCCTAAAATGTCTGAATTACAACATGCTAGACAAAAGAGAGAGACAGCGGCTGCTGTCGTTGGTGACATATTTGGAGCCATAATTCCTTCAGTAGGGGTTATCTTAAACTCCATAAAGATTTGAAAGTTGTCTACTATTGTGGATAACATGCTGACAAACTTCACAGGGGCTATACTCCTGATGGATACTGAACTTGCTGCGGAAAGAGCTGTGACTCTTCAAAGCTTTAGACATTCTTTTAGTGAAGAGTGGGGGAGTCTGTAAGATGCTTAAAAAGCGCCATTGTTGTGCGTTCATTCCGGGCAATAGTAAAAAGATTAGAAGTATGCTTACTAACCTAACAAGAGATAGTGCAGATTTGAAAGACCTGAAGGAACCTGGAGTTTGGGAGAAAGTTGGGAAAGGAATTACTAGAGTAGGGAATTGGTTTAGTAATATTTGAAATGGGGTTCTTGCAAAAATATTAGTCGGTCTATTAATTGTTCTAATTTGTTTATTGGGGTTGTGGTTATCATGCATAGGTAATGAAAGAATTAAAAGAAATTCGACAAAACGAAGCAAAAGAAATGAAGAAAATGAAAGGGAGAAAATGTTCAATGAAATTTGGGAAAGCTCACACAAGGGACAAGATGTTGAAATGAGGGTTATGAGAAAAGTGAGAGGTTGAAAGGGAAAGGTTCGTGTGATGACGAGTGTCATCAGAGGAGGGACTGAGAGAGCGTAGCTTATGTAATCAATATTAATATGAAATGCTTATAAACTAATGTATAATAATATTGCATAGAAAATGTATTAACATGTTTTGCTAAAACGTGCGTTTGAAATGTGCCCACGGGGAGTGGACACCAATATGTACGGGGACTAATGAAAACGACTAATATTGATGAATCATAACTTGTGGATGCATGTTGACTGAGTACGATTGAGAGACCTGTAGTTGAGGCTAAATGCAGTGCATTTTTCTCACACTGTGGTCAGTGGGTCGTAGTGCTCACTTTATATGATCATACAATCCTTGGCCTCTCTGTAGAGCAGACATGACAAAGCTCACATATTTAGCTATTGTAAATTACAGTTTATGTGAAAGACTAACAGACTGTGTGAATATAGAGGAAGGTAGAATAAAGGGAAGAACAGAAGTGAACAAGATACTTCGAAGACCACTACTTATTCCACAGACATTAGTATTGTTCAATTCAGTGTAATATTTTCAGAATTGAAATATTTTCATTGTTAGAAAATGGGTCATTGGTAAGGGCAGGTAGGTACCTCCACTTAGCAATAGGCCACTAACCTCCACTAAGGTCCAGTTAGGTCTCAGTAAATTAAACCCAGCTCAACCCTTGGTAGCTTGGCAACAAGCGTCAAGGCTTAACTTAGGAGACAGAGTGTAAAGCATTCAAATATCACAAAACAGTATTCAAATAAAACACAGGAAACAGTTTAAAAATACAAAACCAATTTATAAAAATAGATTATATTTTTATCTTTAAAATGACACCAAAACAAATAAAATCGGATAAGGGAAACCGGAGATATGAATTTTTAAAGAATTGATATTTTTTTAGTGCCTAGAAACAAAAAGCGCCAATCGGGTCATCTGGTTGCACCTTGACCGGGGCAAAGTCAAAGTTTAAGGCCGACCGCGATGGAGCCCTGCTCGGCTACAGGCCACGGGAGGCCTCGGTTAAAAGTTTACCTTCACACTTAGGGGGTCATTCCGACCCTGGCGGCCGGCGGTATGTTGGCGGTTCCACCAGCAATTCTGACCGTGGCGGAAAAGCCACAGTCATACCGCCGGCCCCTCCAATAATCCCCAGGGCAGCAGTGCAAGCACCGCTGCCCTGGGGATTATGAGTCCCCGACCGCCAGCCTGTTCGTGGCGGTAAACACCGCCATTGAAAGGCTGGCGGTAAGGGGACTGGGGGTGCCCCTGGGGGCCCCTGCACTGCCCATGCACTTGGTATGGGCAGTGCAGGGGCCCCCAGGCATAGCCCCATCGCGCATTTCACTGCCCGAATTTCGGGCAGTGAAATGCGCGACGGGTGCTACTGCACCCACTGCACATCAACATTGCCGCCGGCTCTATTACGAGCCGGCGGCAATGTTGATGTGCCATTTCCGCTGGGCCAGCGGAAATGTCGGAATAGGGAGGCATGAATACCGCCGGCAATGGCGGTATTCTGTCTCCCCCGGCCTCGGCGGTCTGGAGAAAAGACCGCCGAGGTCGGAATGACCACCTTAGTCTTTTTTTCGAAGATTTTCTTCAGCGGGACGAACTTGCCAGTCCAATCCAACCTCCTGGAGCCCTTCTCCGGATACGCGATGCTGGAATCCTCGGTGGAGATTTTTACCTTCGGACTTGGTCGTTTTTTCGAGGTGAAAATCCTTCGACCGGGGTAAACCTGGATCTTGATCCGACGTCCATGGAGCCCTCCTCGGATACGCTGGCTGGGATGTCCCGGTCAACTTTTTACCTTCGGACTTAGTCTCTTTTTCAGAGATTTTCTTTACCGGGACGAACCAGTAAATCAGGCCGGGTCGCAGTTGAGGCAAGCCGGCTAGAGTTGCCGCGGCGGGTCGGTCCCTCTATGGAGCTTTTTTTCAAAAGTTGTCCAAACTTCTCCAAACTTCTGGGGCTTCTCCCAGATGTCCTTTTAAGGTTCTTTTGGGGTCCACAGCTCACCCCAAGGGTCCAGAAGTTCTGAGAAGGTCCTTGGGGTGTACGGACTACAACTCCCAGAATGCACCTGGCGCAAACTCCTTTTTGGCCACTGGACAGTGGTCAGCTGGTCGCTTTCTTCAGGAGTTGGTGCAGGGGACTCTGGATAGCAATTTTTCACCTGTAGCAAACAGGGAGTCCCTCCTTGAACCAGTTGAAGCCAGGCAAAGTCCTTCTTGTGGTGAAGCCCAAGTGTGCAGCTGGTGCAGTCCTTCTGAGTGCATGTTCCAGGTGCAGGCCAGGGGTCCAGCAGGGCAGTCCTTCTTCTTCTGTAGTTCTTCCTTGTTGGATGTGGTAGGTAACTGAGGTGTGGGTGCAGGTCTGCCAGTTTTTTCCTTGCTCCTGGGTGAAAAGCAGGGGGGTCCTGGTTCTCCAATCAGGTGCAGGGTCCTTCCCCATGTTATGACCACTTCCTGGGAAGTGTGGCAAAAATCAATCCCAGGAGGCAACATTCTCTAAAAATCCATCATGGCTCAATCTGATTTTTGGAGGTTACACCTGGCTGAGCCCACCCACTCTCCTGCCCTCTCCTAATCTAATCAAGGGGGCACCTAGTTGTCTGGGGTTGCAGGATGTTGGGGTGTTGCTGGTTGCTCCAAATGTCCTTCTCTGCCTTTGAAGACCAGTTTGGCAGCCCTCCCCCTTCCTGCCTCACCATCTGCTGAGGGGAGATTCCCTCCCCCAGGCACATTCCTTTGTGTGAAGCCAGGCCACTTCACACCTCATCAAGGCAGCTTGGCCAAGCTACTAGAGGCTGGCCAATCAGAGCACAGCAGCAAAAACAATGCAGGGCTGAAATGGGCAACTTTTCAGGTAAAGTTTAAAACTCTTTACCTGAACAAGTTATATTAAATGCCACAACTGGAAGTTGTGGGATTTATTACAACAATTAATTTGATACCAAATTCTTGGTATGCATCATTTAAGGAGACTTTAAAAATTAAAATAAAGTCTCCCCATTCTAGCCTATGAAGGCCATTTACTACAATGAGGGAAAAACGAATTTGGCTGTTTTTACCTCACCAGGGCTTATAAAACTATTTTTATAAGTCCCTGCTTATAGTTACATGGCACCCAGCCATAGGGGCACATACGGCACATCTTAGGGGTGACATATGTAAAAATAAGGTAGTTTGAGACTTTGGAACTACTTTTAATTCCAAAGTCGAATTTTCATATAACTTTAATTTAAAAGCAGCCAGCAAGGCAGGCCTGCCTTTAAAATGACACTGGGCACCTCAGCAATGCACCTATGGGTGCACTACCTATGCTGTGGTCCCTAAACCTACATGCCCTACCATATACCAGGGACTTATAGGTAGGTTAACTTAGCCAATTATAATTAGCCTAATTTGCATATCCATTTTACACAGAGCACTGGCCGTGGGACTGGTTAGCAGTACCCATGGCACCATCAGAGTCAGGAAAACACCAGCAAAAAGTGGAAAATGGGGGCAAAAAGTTAGGGGGCCTCTGCAATCAGCCCTGTTTTCTCACATTCATTCTAATTATTTACCCAAAATCATTGCTGATACTTACTTATCGATGCTGCTGACGAGCATTGGTAATAATTCTGGTGTCCCATATGTGTATGTTGTTGTGAGATATGACTCCAAAGTACTGGACACACTGCACACTGTCAAAGGCCATTTATTTTGGAAAGGATTCCTACATGCGCTTCTTTGGTAACATCCTTCTTACAGACCACCCCAATCCCACACACATTTTATTTCATCCCACTTAAGGCACTGATGGTTCTGTTGCCTGGCTACCTGCCTACCTCTGAGCTAAACCCATCTTACAGAAATATTAAAGCCTTGCTCAGTGCGAGTCTATGCGATGTATACGAGTCATTCACTGCTAAGGTCAGACTGGCTGTACCGGGCATCAGGTGTTTCCCCGGGAGGCTGTAAGGGTGGGACACTTGTGTTACTGGGGGGCCGGTTTTGTAGCAGAGCAATTTTAAAAGCATTGTGGAGTTCCTTGTATATCCAAAAGTTTTCAGGCAACAATGAAAGTGCCCAGATAGCTCTGGTGATCAATGTACCTGCTGGAGAGAGATCAGAGTTTTGTCAAATGGCAGTTTTGACTCATCTAAGGTAGTGCAGAGGGTTAATATGCTTGCTGCAAAGAACATGTACTATTGTGATCACAGAAAAGTATTTTATGTGCAGAGTTCAGTCGGTCACTGCTTTTGTCACAGAGATCCTTTTGTTACTGTGCAGTTCATAAGTTACAATCATCATCTATCACAGTGGGTTATGAACTGCCATCACAGAGCTGCATGCAAACTGCATGGTACGGGTTAGAAAGTTATGTTTTTCCCTGTCTTTGTTTATCCTAAATTTTCTAAAAAGGGTTTGTTAGGGTAGAAATAAATTGTTATTAGTAAAGTCAACCCTAAACACAGTTATGTTCTTCATCATGAGTTCATGATGCTTCCCCGGACAAGCACACTTAAAAAATGCCTACCATTGATGACATGTGAATACTACAGCTTGTAGTTCCCTTTGTCTTAGGTAACATTTTCTATACACTGATTTACACATGTCTGAGTTATTGTACGTCTATGTGTGCGTGATGTAAAGTGCTTCAACACCCTACTGTGGTAAGAGAGAGAGGCACTAAAGAACAAATTAAATACATGTGAGAGAGGGGCAATGGAGAGATGGGAGGCACTGTTAGAAGGTGATGGTGAGGGAATCACTGAAAGGCTCCAATAAAGATTGCTTTGTCTTGGTGCACTGTAAGGTCATCATTTATTATGCTTTAAAGACTAATTCAATTGGATATATAATGAAAAATGTGTTTGTAGATTGCATCGTTTTGCCATTTTCCCCACATTTTCTTGGGGGAGGGGTTGGTCTGACAAAATTTGCCAGGGCTGCTTTGGGCTCCCAGTCGGGCCCTGCTCACAGCAATTGAGTTTACTAATAAATAACAATGATGACTTGCCTCCCGAGAGGTGACAGTTCGGAAGACATTAATAAATCCTCCTGTTTGTTGGAACTATCCCCATTGCCACATTTGCCCCCTAGTTTAAAGCACAGGTTTTAAAGCTCAAACCAAAAAGGTTATAATGTCATCACAAACAAAATCAATAATGAATTATCCCAGATGATTAAAAATGAATGCTCTTTCAAAAAGGTTTGTATTTCTTGATTTTAACCTCTTCGCTGCCAGGCCTTTTCCCCCTCAGGTGCCATGCCTTTTTTTGGCTGTGTGAGGCAGTTTGCGCTTAGGCCCTCATAACCTTTTATCCACATAAGCTACCCACGCCAAATTTGCGTCCTTTCTTTCCAACATCCTAGGGATTCTAGAGGTACCCAGACTTTGTGGGTGCCCCTGAAGGAGACCAAGAAATCAGCCAAAATACAGCAAATTTTGTTTAAAAATTGGGAAATAGGGCTGCAGAAGAAGGCTTGTGTTTTTTCCCCTGAAAATGGCATCAACAAAGGGTTTGCGGTGCTAAAATCACCATCTTCCCAGCTTTCAGGAACAGGCAGACTTAAAACAGAAAACCCAATTTTTCAACACAATTTTGGCATTTTACTGGTACATACCCCATTTTTACTATTTTTTTGTGCTTTCAGCCTCCTTCCAGTTAGTGACAGAAATGCACTTAGGGAAACCTACCAAACCTGCACATTTTTTAAAACTAGACACCTAGGGGAATCCAATATGGGGTGACTTGTGGGGCTCTCACCAGGTGCTGTTACCCAGAATCTTTTGCAAACCTCAACATTTGGCCACAAAAACAATTGTTCCTCCCATTTCGGTGACAGAAAGTTCTAGAATCTGAGAGGAGTCACAAATTTCCTTCGACCCAGCATTCCCCCAAGTCTCCTGATAAAAATGGTACCTCACTTGTGTGGGTAGGCCTAGCACCCGTGACAGGAAATGCCCCAAAACACAACGTGAACACATCACATTTTCCCAAAGAAAACAGAGCTGTTTTTTGCAAAGTGCCTAGCTGTGGATTTTGGCCTTTAGCTCAGCCGGCACCTAGGGAACCCTACCAAACCTCTGCATTTTTAAAATCTAGACACGTAGGGGAATCCAAGATGGAGTGACTTGTGGGGCTCTCACCAGGTTCTGTTACCCAGAATCCTTTGCAAGCCTCAAAATGTAGCCAAAAAAATACTTTTTCCTCACATTTCGGTGACAGAAAGTTCTAGAATCTGACAAGAGCCACAAATTTCCTTCTACCCAGCCTTCCCCCAAGTCTCCTGATAAAAATGGTACCTCAACTTGTGTGGGTAGGCCTAGCGCCCGCGACAGGAAATGCCCCAAAACACAACATGGACACATCACATTTTCCCAAAGAAAACAGAGCTGTTTTTTTGCAAAGTGCCTAGCTGTGGATTTTGGCCTCTAGCTCAGCCGGCACCCAGGGAAACCTACAAAACCTGCGCATTTTTGAAAACTAGACACCTAGGGGAATCCAAGATGGGGTGACTTGTGGGGCTCTCACCAGGTTCTGTTACCCAGAATCCTTTATAAACCTCAAAATGTGGCCAAAAAATGCTTTTTCCTCACATTTCGGTGACAGAAAGTTCTGGAATCTGAGAGGAGCCACAAATTTCCTTTCACCCAGCGTTCCCCCAAGTCTCCCTATAAAAATGGTTCCTCACTTGTGAGGGTAGGCCTAGTGGTTGCGACAGGAAATGCCCCAAAACTCTATCTGGACACATCAAAATTATCAAAGGGGGCTGGCATTTTTGGTCCTGGTCTCAGCAGCCATCTAGGGAAACCTACCAAACCCAGACATTTCTGAAAACTAGACACCCGAGGAGTCCAGGAAGGTGTGACTTGTGTGAATTCCCAAATTTTTTCTTACCCAGAATCCTCAGCAAACCTCAAATTTACCTAAAAAAATCTAATTTTTTACACATTTCTGTGTGGGATCACCGCACCGGGCCAAATTTCCTACCACCCAATGTTCCACTCAGTCTCCCGGTACAAATGATACCTCACTTGTGTAGAGGGGTGAATTGCCTGTGACACGGAGGAGCCAAAAACATGTCAAAATTGAGGGGGAACCAAAGCATGTCCAAAAGGGCAGTTTGAAAAAAAACCTTTTTAGGCTGACAAGTGCAGCAGAAATTTTATTGGTATAGATGAGACAATGCTGGGTGGTAGGAATTTTGTGCATTCCTGCAGATTCCGGAAGGTTCCATCACAAAAATGTGGGAAAAATGTGTGATTGCCATCAAAGTTGGAGGTTTGCAGGGCATTGTGGGTAAGAAAATGGTGCGGGGTGCATGTGAAGCACACCACCCTGGACTCACCCAGATGTTTAGTTTTCAGATATGTCTAGGCCTTGTGGATTTTTCTTCCAAAAAGTGCAGCCCTCACAATTCCAAGTGGGACGATTTTGAGAGTTGGACAAGCTCTCATGGCCCAAATGTAAAACCAAAACCCAAAATAATCAAATGTCCTCTTGCTTGCCATGGGATAAGATGTTTTAGTGTGTGGGGGGAAAGCTGAAAGACTATTACCCCCTTCAGTTGTGGTGGGGTCATAACCAGGCCCATACTGGTTGGTAGCCACCACCCCACTATTTATTTATTTTTTAATTCCCTGCCTCTAGTAGACTTTCTGCCCCAGGGGTGTGGATTGGGGGTAATTGCCCCATCTTCCCACTGGTGGGCAGAACAACTTTAGCCCCATTCATTTGGGGTGGGGGTATGGCCATACCCACACCCTCTTATTTTGAAAAAAAAATCTTCCCTGGTCTCTGGTGGGCTTTCTGGTCCTTCCAAAATTAGGCTGATCTGCCCCCAATGGGTGCAGATATGGCCAACAGTTATGTGCCTCCATGGGGAGCGACACTTGCCCAAGGGGCTGCATCCCCAAACAAAACACACACATACACACACACCAATCCCTGGTGCCTAAGTGGTTTCTGTCCCCCCAGGGCAGATCGGCCTAATAGAAATAGGCCGGTCTGCCCCCAAGGGGAGCAGAAATGGCCTAAAATAAATTTGTCCATCCAGGGGAGCGACCCTCACCTAAGGGGTCGCTCAACTTTCGTGAATTTGGTAAAAAAAAAATCCCCAGTGTCTAGTGGTTTCTGCCCCCTTGGGGGCAGATCAGCCTAATAAAAATAGGCGGATCTGCCCCCACGGTGGCAGAAAAGGCCTAAAAATATTCCCCCCTCCCCCAGGGAACGGCCGCTCCCCTTATTGAATAATATATTTTAAAAAATCCCTGGTGTCTAGTGGTTTCTGTCCCTTTTGGGGGCAGACTGGCCTAATAAAAATAGGCCGATCTGCCCTCAAGGGGATCAGAAATGGCCTAAAAGTAATTTTGCCCCCCGGGGAATGACCCTGGCCTAAGGGGCCGCTCCCCACATTTGAATAAAATAAGTAAACAAAAAAAATATCCCTGGTGTCTAGGGGGTTGGCAGAAATGGCCTAAAAATAATTTGGCCTCCTGGGGAGCTGCCCTTGCCTAAGGGATCACTCCCCACATATAAAAAATAAAAATAAAGAACAAAAAAACTTAGCCCTGGTGTCTAGGGTGTTTCTGTCATTGGCCGTCAAGGGGTTAATGAAACTTTGTGTGCCCGTATTAAAAGTTAGAATTACCGTAAAAAAGCACGCATATTGTGGAAACACATTTGGGCCCTCATTACAACATTGACGGTAAGTGCCGCTTACCACCATGCTGACTGCCGACCAACATACCGCCACGGTATACCACTACCCGTATTATGACCCACACATAGAAATCCGCCACTATACAGACACACACACAAGTCCACCAGCCCAAAGGTCAGTGATAAACTGGCAGTACCAAAACCTACACCGTTATGCCAACAGAAATACGCCCACAGCATCATGACCCACGAATCACCGAGGCGGTCATTCAACCGCGGTAAACCATTGGCGGTACAGACCGCCACGCTCAAAATACACACACTCATACAAAACTACACCACATTGGACAATTCAAACTACACACACCTGACACACATACACACACCACACCCACACACCCATACCAATATAAAACACACACACACACACACTACCCACAACCCTTTACGACCCAAAGATTTTGGCAAGTGAGAGAGAGACAAGCCAGGAGCTCCCACTGAATCTGAGCCACAAAACACCATCACCCATACACCATCCATGCACCTCACAGCACACACCCCAACACATCACCCCACACTGCCTCACACATACCTCTCACACTACACCCATGGCACCACAAAGACACTCCAGGTTCTCAGAGGAGAAGCTAAGGGTCATGGTGGAGGAAATCATCCGGGTAGAGCTACATCGGTTCACAGGTGCAACAGACATCTATTGCAAGGAAGATGGAGCTATGGCGTAGAGTCGTGGACAGGGTCAACGCTGTGGGACAGCACCCTAGAACAAGGGATGACATCAGGAAGAGGTGGAACAACCAACGGGGGAAGGTACGTTCTGTGGTTGCAAGACACCAGATAGCTGTACAGAGGACTGGCGGTGGACCCCCACCTCCTCCCCCACATCTAACAACATGGGAGGAGCAAGTCTTGGCTATCATGCATCCTGAGGGCCTGGCAGGAGTAGCAGCAGGACTGGACTCTGGTAAGTCAAATCCTTACTACTTTATCCCCCACCCTACCTGCATGCCATCACAAACAACAACCCCTACCCTCACCCCCATCACCCCACCACCTCACATATACCCCACTATCACAACCCACCCATCCCAATACCAAGCCCTGCATGCAACACCAATGCATGGGCCCCCATCAGAGACCTGCATGGACACCCGTCACAACAGCATGCACACTAGTGACAATCACTTATCCAAACCAATCACAACTCACACAAGCCAAAGCTGCCTTGCTAATAACCAAGAGGGAAAAATGCCCATTCACAAGATGGCACACGCAGAAACAATAACACTGCATTTACATCCCCACAGGCCCCTCACTCAAAGTCACCGGAGAGGAGGTGCCAGCCACATCCACTCTCCCCCCAGAAGAGGCCCACAGTGATGACAGCAGCTCTGCACGCCTGCATCACGATGACCAACCTGGCCCATCAGGGTCCTCTGGACAGTCGGTTACCCAGGCACAGTCCCAACCCACCACAGAGCCTTCCCCCCTCAGGAAACACCACCACATCACCCACCCAGCAGGCCCATCCTTCTGTCCCCAGGACACATCAATCAGCAGTGTGTCCACCACTACAGGGTCCCCAGGCAACCCCACAAACACAGGACGATCAGGGACCTGGGGTCAGTGGCAGTGGGCACACGGTTCAGGGGACAGAGGCACAGGACAACAGGGAAGCTGGGAGGACTGCTGTGCGACAGGGGGAGGAGAGGCCCAGGGAAACGACTCTCCACGAGGCACTCACCAACATCCTGGGAGCATACCACCATTCCCAGGAGACCATGGGACAGATACTGGCCAAGATGCAGGAGACCCAGCAGCTGCAGGAGGGACAGTACCTGGAGATCAGGGAGGACCTGAGGGACATCCACACCACCCTGGTCACCATTCCAGGAGTGCTGGCTGACATGGCCAACACCATGAAGGAGGCAGTGGCACACCAACGGGCCCCTGACACTAGCCACACCGAAGAACAGCCTTCCACCTCTGCCGACCCTAGTGGACAGGAGGCCCACCACAGGAATAACAGGCCACCAGCACCTCACCCCCTGCAGAAGGAGAACCACCCTGCAAATGGTCCCTGCGATCCAGGCAGAAGCCAGAGAACATTGCCAAGACCCCTGCAGGAAATAAGACTCTCCTGATTGTCACCCTTGTGTCCCACTCTTGTCACCCTGTCCATCTTGAAGTGCCATTGCTCCACTTCCTATGCCCCCTTGGACAATGCAGCTGTAATACAAATAGACAGGACTCTATCCTGGACTTTCCTCCATCAGCAACCCAGCCCATTGCAATACCCCCTCCACCTCTTAGCACCTAAATAAACACCCTTGGAACAAATTCAAATATGGAGTCTGTCAACTGTTTGACATATGTATTAGTTTCACAAACTGTAAACATTGCAATTGAAATGTACTGTAAGATTTACATAGGTATGACCTTTAGTGGTCAGCAGTAAACACACCAGGAGCCAGAGTGGGGCACAGAGATCTGAAAATAGAGATGCTAAAGAGTACAGTAAGTGGCCATAGAAATAGGGGAATCAGGCTGCCATGTTCAATGTCAAACACAAAACTGCAATGGAAGGTAAAGTTACAGTGTCTTACCTGTGTGTCACTGGAAGTACTGTTGAATTATTGTAGTTCTGTTGTCCACATCTTCTTCCTCTGCCCCCTCTTCGTCACTGTCCACAGGCTCCACCGCTGCCACACGACCATCCCCGGGCTCATCTTCCTGCAGAAAAGGCACCTGGCGTCTCAAGGCCAGGTTGTGCAACATGCAACATGCAACATGCAAGGATGATCTGGCACACCTACTTGGGTGAGTAATACAGGGATCCACCTGTCAGATGGAGGCTCCGGAATCTGGCCTTCAGAAGGCCAAAGGTTCGCTCAATGATCCTCCTTGTTCGCCCATGTGCCTCATTGTAACGTTCCTCTACCCTTGTCCTGGCATTCCTCACTGGGGTCAGTAGCCAAGAGAGGTTGGGGTAACCAGAGTCACCTGCAAATATCGAGGGATACCTGTTAGCCACACACTCATCCTTACGACCAAACCCACACCCATATACCTACATCAACTGGGTGGGGACCATGGGCTCACCTATTAGCCACACCCGGTGCCTCTGGAGTTGATACATCACACATGGGATGATGCTATTTCTCAAGATAAAGGCATCATGCACAGAGACAGGATACTTTGCATTTACATGGGAGATGTACTGGTCTGCCAAACACACCATCTTGCACATTCAAAGATTGAAAGCTTTTTCTATTTCTGAACACTCGTTCATTTCTCTGGGGGGGGGGGACAAAACAAATGCAATATGTGTACCATTAATGGCACCAATGATGTTGGGGATATGTCCCAGTGCATGGAAGTCAGCCTTCACTGTGGCCAAATCCTCCACCAGGGGAAATACGATGTAGCTGCGCATGTGTTTCAGCAGGGCAGGCAACACTCTGGTCAGCCCTTTTGAGAACATAGGCTGTGACATCCCTGATGCCATGGCCCCTGTCGCTTGGAAGGAGCCACTTGCCAGGAAATGGAGCACTGACAGGACCTGCACTAGAGGGGGATACCTGTGGGGTGGCGGATAGCAGATATCAGGTCTGGCTCCAATTGGGCACACAGTTCATGGATTGTGGCCCTATCAAGTCTGTAGGTCAGGATAATGTGCCTGTCCTCCATTGTCGCTAGGTCCACCAGGGGTCTGTACACGGGGGGATGTCTCCATCTCCTATTCTTCCTCAATGGTTAAACTCTAGAGTGAAAAACTGTGAGCAGAAGGTCATATTCACACATATTTCAACATTAACATGCAATTTTTGCTTTACAGAAACAGTATGTGAACTCGTAAGTCAGTTGATGTGCCAATGTCTTCTGTGACCCAGTTAGATGCCATGGCCTGTGCCCACCTGAAATGGTGGCTGCCTGACCTGTGAGGAGGGACAAGTGGAAATGAGGTAATTCCGCTGGCGTTGTGCGCCGTTGCGGTCGGTGGTCGATGACCGCCGTGCAACACTGCATTGGTTATCATTGGGGTCTATGGGTTCCAGGAGCCAATGGCGATGTACCCCAGCGGTGACGGTACACACCGCCGTGGACGTAACCGCCATTTTCTATCTGTTCACTCACTTGCTACCTGACCTTCAACAGGAGAGGACCTACACTGCAAGTGCTGCTGTGACCTGTGTCTGGAAGCGACAATGGCTCGAGTGTCTGGGGAAAGGGCCCCTGCCTTCACTTCTGCGGAGAATTCACTACAATTTTACACTTAGGGGACTCCTTGCTTCTTTTGTCCCTGGTCCCTTCAAAGGTAAACTTTTCAATGCACCATCTGCAACGCGGCTGATAAACGATGCACTGCCAGCTTTGCCGCTAAAATCGATACTCCACCTGCATCAGGGCTGGAAGATCAACACATCACGGCTGGAGAAACGACGCACAACACCTGCTTGTGGCTGCTGATAACGACGCAAACCCCACACAGCGCAGTTCTCTAACACCATGCAACAGGATTTTCCATGCATCGTCCCTGGGCGTCAAATTCAACCCGACTCTGCGCAGATCTGTAGGGCCCCCTCCAGAAATTGACGCATCGCTCTGTTGCGAAGGAGAAAAACAATGCATCACCGACACAACAGAAGAAGAAACGACGCATGGCCTCCCTTGCGAGGAAGGAATCGACGCATTGCTGCCTTTTCCACTGCACACTCGCCAGTGCTGCTTTATTTTTTACACTAACTAGGTACTTTGTGCAAAATCATTGTTTTAATTGTTTTCTAAAGTAAAACTCTTATTCTTTTGAAAATTCATATTTTAACTTGTGTATGTTAGATTTTTGTAATTTTGGTCTTGTTTGATTTAGATAAATATTGCCTATTCTAAACTGGCGTGGTGTCCATTTTGTAGTGTTTTCACTGTATTACTGTGTGTGTTTGTACCAATATTTTACACATTGCTTCTGAGTTAAGCCTGCCTCCTTGTGCCAAGATACCAAGGGGCACAGAGATCTGAAAATAGAGATGCTAAAGAGTACAGTAAGTGGCCATAGAAATAGGGGAATCAGGCTGCCATGTTCAATGTCAAACACAAAACTGCAATGGAAGGTAAAGTTACAGTGTCTTACCTGTGTGTCACTGGAAGTACTGTTGAATTATTGTAGTTCTGTTGTCCACATCTTCTTCCTCTGCCCCCTCTTCGTCACTGTCCACAGGCTCCACCGCTGCCACACGACCATCCCCGGGCTCATCTTCCTGCAGAAAAGGCACCTGGCGTCTCAAGGCCAGGTTGTGCAACATGCAACATGCAACATGCAAGGATGATCTGGCACACCTACTTGGGTGAGTAATACAGGGATCCACCTGTCAGATGGAGGCTCCGGAATCTGGCCTTCAGAAGGCCAAAGGTTCGCTCAATGATCCTCCTTGTTCGCCCATGTGCCTCATTGTAACGTTCCTCTACCCTTGTCCTGGCATTCCTCACTGGGGTCAGTAGCCAAGAGAGGTTGGGGTAACCAGAGTCACCTGCAAATATCGAGGGATACCTGTTAGCCACACACTCATCCTTACGACCAAACCCACACCCATATACCTACATCAACTGGGTGGGGACCATGGGCTCACCTATTAGCCACACCCGGTGCCTCTGGAGTTGATACATCACACATGGGATGATGCTATTTCTCAAGATAAAGGCATCATGCACAGAGACAGGATACTTTGCATTTACATGGGAGATGTACTGGTCTGCCAAACACACCATCTTGCACATTCAAAGATTGAAAGCTTTTTCTATTTCTGAACACTCGTTCATTTCTCTGGGGGGGGGGACAAAACAAATGCAATATGTGTACCATTAATGGCACCAATGATGTTGGGGATATGTCCCAGTGCATGGAAGTCAGCCTTCACTGTGGCCAAATCCTCCACCAGGGGAAATACGATGTAGCTGCGCATGTGTTTCAGCAGGGCAGGCAACACTCTGGTCAGCCCTTTTGAGAACATAGGCTGTGACATCCCTGATGCCATGGCCCCTGTCGCTTGGAAGGAGCCACTTGCCAGGAAATGGAGCACTGACAGGACCTGCACTAGAGGGGGATACCTGTGTGGTGGCGGATAGCAGATATCAGGTCTGGCTCCAATTGGGCACACAGTTCATGGATTGTGGCCCTATCAAGTCTGTAGGTCAGGATAATGTGCCTGTCCTCCATTGTCGCTAGGTCCACCAGGGGTCTGTACACGGGGGGATGTCTCCATCTCCTATTCTTCCTCAATGGTTAAACTCTAGAGTGAAAAACTGTGAGCAGAAGGTCATATTCACACATATTTCAACATTAACATGCAATTTTTGCTTTACAGAAACAGTATGTGAACTCGTAAGTCAGTTGATGTGCCAATGTCTTCTGTGACCCAGTTAGATGCCATGGCCTGTGCCCACCTGAAATGGTGGCTGCCTGACCTGTGAGGAGGGACAAGTGGAAATGAGGTAATTCCGCTGGCGTTGTGCGCCGTTGCGGTCGGTGGTCGATGACCGCCGTGCAACACTGCATTGGTTATCATTGGGGTCTATGGGTTCCAGGAGCCAATGGCGATGTACCCCAGCGGTGACGGTACACACCGCCGTGGACGTAACCGCCATTTTCTATCTGTTCACTCACTTGCTACCTGACCTTCAACAGGAGAGGACCTACACTGCAAGTGCTGCTGTGACCTGTGTCTGGAAGCGACAATGGCTCGAGTGTCTGGGGAAAGGGCCCCTGCCTTCACTTCTGCGGAGAATTCACTACAATTTTACACTTAGGGGACTCCTTGCTTCTTTTGTCCCTGGTCCCTTCAAAGGTAAACTTTTCAATGCACCATCTGCAACGCGGCTGATAAACGATGCACTGCCAGCTTTGCCGCTAAAATCGATACTCCACCTGCATCAGGGCTGGAAGATCAACACATCACGGCTGGAGAAACGACGCACAACACCTGCTTGTGGCTGCTGATAACGACGCAAACCCCACACAGCGCAGTTCTCTAACACCATGCAACAGGATTTTCCATGCATCGTCCCTGGGCGTCAAAGTCAACCCGACTCTGCGCAGATCTGTAGGGCCCCCTCCAGAAATTGACGCATCGCTCTGTTGCGAAGGAGAAAAACAATGCATCACCGACACAACAGAAGAAGAAACGACGCATGGCCTCCCTTGCGAGGAAGGAATCGACGCATTGCTGCCTTTTCCACTGCACACTCGCCAGTGCTGCTTTATTTTTTACACTAACTAGGTACTTTGTGCAAAATCATTGTTTTAATTGTTTTCTAAAGTAAAACTCTTATTCTTTTGAAAATTCATATTTTAACTTGTGTATGTTAGATTTTTGTAATTTTGGTCTTGTTTGATTTAGATAAATATTGCCTATTCTAAACTGGCGTGGTGTCCATTTTGTAGTGTTTTCACTGTATTACTGTGTGTGTTTGTACCAATATTTTACACATTGCTTCTGAGTTAAGCCTGCCTCCTTGTGCCAAGATACCAAGGGGGGGGGGAGTGGGGATTAACCACGTGTGTTTCTCCTTTGCCCTGACTAGAGTGAGGGTCCTTGCTTTGAGAGAGGGTAACCTGATTGCCAACCAGAGACCCCATTTCTAACACCCTCCATTGCCACACAAGGAGGAAATAAATTAGAGTTAGCGTTAGCTACTAGCTGGCTGCAGCACTCATGCCACCCACTAAAGTAACCCTTTAAACCATGTCTCCAGGTTTAAGTATTGCATATATATTTTACACATTACCTCTAAGTTAAACCTGGCTGCAAAATACCAGAGGTTTGAGCAGAGGTTTATGTAGTGGCTTTTGAGGATGAGCCTGACAAGGATTGTGATTATTATTTGATGTGCATTTTCACCCACCAGCCAACTAATAATTCAATCTTTTACATTGGTGTTCAGAGGTGGAATTGAGTATTTGTCTTTTTCCAGTGCCATTCAGTGAGTTGTGTAACAATAAAACCCTCTTAATAATTTTTACATCAAAATCATTTATTGTTAAAGTCACCTCGTTTTTATTTGGGCATTTTTATATTTTTCTTAATTTAATTCCTATCTCATACTTTGCACCTGTGATTTGTTTTGCAAGAATACAAGGAGATTTGAGAAACATTGAAGGATTCATTGTGGAAAAGCTGAAGAAGGTGAAGAAAGAGAAGAAGCTGAAGCTGTCAAAATGCTCCAAGAATGTGGAGTACCAGATAACGCTCAGACCTGGGAAGAGCCCCTCCTAGTTTTGCCTACATCACTGGAGAATGATGATACTGAAGGGGAGGCTACATGGGGAAGAAGGGATAAAAAATATTGTCAATAGCCCTATATCCAGTGAGGAGAATAGGGCCCACAAGAGTGAGGACCCGTGCTAGGAGCATTGTTTCCTCCCACAGCCTTACTACTGAAGAGTTGGAGGATAGGAAGAAGGAGAGGGCTCTGTGTCTACAACTGGCAACCTTGGCCAGGGCAGAAAGGAAAGCAGAATCAACTGCAAAAAGGGCTCAGGAGGAAAATAAGGCTGGCCCTAGAGGAGAGGACAATTTTGCTGGCTCATGAAGTGAGTCAGAAGCAACTGGCTCTGAAAGCCAAGAGAGTTACAAAGTGCAACGAAGATGGTGGCAGCAACACAGTAGTGCTCAGAGGAGGTAAATGGGTCCACATTCTCAAGGACTTAGGGCCAGATGTAGCAAATTCCGGAATTGCGACTCGCAATTTGCGAGTCGCAATGCCGGATGCAGGATGGAGTCCCTGACACCATCTGCGAGTCGCAAGGGGGTCGCAAAGGCCCACCTCATTAATATTAATGAGGTGGGTCGCAATTTGCGACCCCCTTGCGAGTCGCAGCACTCACAGGGATGGTGGCCTGCTGGAGACAGCAGACCACCATGTCCGTGACTGCTTTTAAATAAAGCATTTAAAAAAAAAAAATTGTAATGCAGCCCGTTTTCCTTAAAGGAAAATTAGTTGCATTACACACGAAAAAATTAAACGTGTCCGTTTCATTTTTTCAGAGCAGGCAGTGGTCCATAGGACCATTGCCTGCTCAGAAAAAATGTTTTCAGGGCCATTCACAAAGGGGAAGGGGTCCCATGGGGACCCCTTCCCTTTTGCGAATGGCTTACCACCAGTATGACACTGGTGGTAACGGCGAATTGCTTAGTATAGGGATAGCCAGAAGCAGTCACATCAGTCCTGGGTACTTTGTGGACCCATCAAGTAAAGTTAAGTCACTGGATGGTTAAATGAAGAGCAGCTAAATGAATGATTACAACAGACTTTATAATCTGATCATGAAGGGGCACATACTGAGTAATTTTTTTAAAGTGTTGCTCCAGATCCTAAGTGATTATAACTCCCTATGCCCAGAGAGCCAGGAAAAGATCCTGACCTCTGGCTCAATACCAGAGTGTCCAGGAGGGTACCTGGGGGGACTCCCAGAACTGTGGATCAGGTCCCTCTTAACAGAAGGATTGGAAGAAACTGGAAAATCACAAGGATTTCTCTAAAAGCCACCAAAAGACGTCTCAAGGGAAGAGTCCCAACTGCCCCCTGACATCAAGAAGTGGGGGTTGCTTTGGGAAGGGGCCCCAGAAGCCCTTCAAGCTCAAGTGCTATGAGTGCTACCAGCCAGAGGACAAAAAGAAATATGCTATATGCTCCTGCAAGAAAAAGTCCCCAACTGAGGACCACCCCCAGATGTTGCTAGTGTAGTGCTTCAGGAGCAGGTGGCATCAATTTATGTGGGGGAGTGAGCAGAGGTTACTGTAGTGTCCCTGAGTGAGTGAGAGATGATGCCTACAGCTCACAGTCTTGACAACATTAAGAAATACAGGCAGTGGCTCACATCAATAGGCAGAGGGTGGAGGCTCTAAGAAACACAGGAGCCAGCATGAATTCTGTTAGGTGTCACCTGGTGTCCTCAGAGCAGGTTATTGACAGTGTAGTCCACCAGGTTGTGACAGAGGACAACCAGGTAAGCTACTACCCTGTGGCTTTTGATCCTCTAGCGGGGTGAGTGGTCTCAGGAACTCTGATGGTAGATGTGAGTCCTGCAATCCCTATTGATTGCCTGCCAGGGAATGACATGGAGCACATTATCTAAAGGAAAGTGGAGCTCAGGTCTCATCTAGAGATGTTGGGGCTGGCTGAGTGGGTGCTGATGACCACACAATCCCTGATGTTCCCACTGTCAAGGGAGTCCAAAGGACCTGGAGCCTGACAGTAGTGTCCCAGGACCCTGCCAGGAAGGGGAGGGGCAAGGAGCACAGGAACCCCATCCCTGCTGTTCCCACTGTCCAGGGGGAGACTGTGCCTGAAGGTGGCACCCTGAATTCTACCGGGGAAGACACTGTTGCCCTGGGAGACCTTTCTGAGCTAGCTGGGTTGCATGCTACAAGAAGATCATCCTAGAGAGAGGTCTGACAAGTGCAGAGAGTGTTCCCCACTCTTGAGGGCTTTTGGTAACAAGCTGAGGCCCACGTCAATGCAAAACACTATGGTGATCACCACATCTGTTTGGAGAATGGTCTTCTGTATAGTGAGCCTAAGGTCCCTGAGCCTGGGGCAACCCAGATGTTGGTGGTCCCCAATGCTATGAGGCCTTCCCCCTGGAGCTGGCTCTTGAGATACCCTTGCAGGACATCTAGGGCGGACAAAACCTTTGACCATCTGGTCACCCACTTCTACTGGCCTCAGATGACAGCCAAGACAGATGCATTGTGCCAGTCCTGTGTTACTTGTCAAGGCAATGACAAGACAGGGGTAACGCATATTGCTCCTTTGCCACCTTTCCCTTCGTGGGAACCCCCTTTGAGACGGCAAGCATTTTTATTGTTGGGCCTCTGGACCTCGAGACAGCTGTAGGCAACAGGTTGAACCTAGTCTTATTAGATGATACCACCCATTACCCGGAGGCTATCCCTCTGACGGGAATCTTTACCCAGAGGGGCTTCCCCTAGAATCCATGAGGCTTAAGTGGGACATCTTGTTAGCATGTCTTCTGTTCACCTCCAGGGAGATAACCCAGAAGAGAGGCTTTTTTGGCTACCCTGTGAGAGGACCTTTAAGCCTTGTCAAGGAGGGATGAGAGCGAGCTCCCCAGAATCCCCAACAAGATGTAGCAAGCTACATGTTTGCCCTATGGTCTGTGATTAAGTGCTTCTGGAAAGAGCTCCCTGAGAACCTGGAGACATCCCAGGAAGTGATAAAGCAGTGGTGTGGCCAGAAGACAACGCTGGTAGAATATACACCTGGCCAAAAAGTGAGGGTCAGGGAGCTTGTGTCTCTCCAGGTCTTACAGAATCAGTCAACTGAGCCTTATGAAATCAAGGAGAAAAGTGAAGTCACCTATGTGGTGGACCTCAAAACATCAATGAACCCCTTGAGGGTACTGCGTGTGAATCATCTCAAACCACATCTTGAGAAGTCTGAATTGTCATTACTCATGGGGACAGATGGTTGTGAAAAGGAGTAGACTGAACTCCTCTAGACCTCCTGTCTTCCAAAGAGGAAGATGGGTCAGTGAAAGGGTTTGTCCTCCCCCTACCCTGACACCAGAGCAACAGAGGCCGAGCAACAGAGGGACTGTTGCTACTTGTTGGGGCAGCTCACCTCTATTTTCTCACTTACCCTGACGATCACTAACTGGTGCACCTATGACATACACACAAGGAACAGCATGCCTGTCAAAAACAAAATTTGCAGGCTATCTGACAAAGTGAGGGTCAGTATCAAGATGAAGTATCAAAGGCCATACCTGTTTGGGGGTCATTTCTGGGTTCAGACAAACCACAGACCCCTCAGATTGCAGATGCAAATGGGGGGTGAGAATCCTAAACTGTTGAGGTGGCCCTTTTTCCTACAGGTTATGGACTTTACATTGGAGCATCCTGTCCTGAAACTGACCACACCATTACCGATGTTCTCTCCAGGTTTATCCCCCTTTAGCAATAAGAACTCCCATGGATGTGGGTAGTTCTCCATGCTTTCTGCTGGGGGGATCAGTCCTTGAAAGGACCATCTTTTGCATGGTATACCCCTAGATTTTTGCCTTCTTTAGCTGAACGATTTTTGGACTTAGCACTCTGTGCACTTTATCTCTGCTAACCGGTGTAAAATGCTTGTGCTCTCCCTTCCCAACATGGTAAAATTGGGATACATTTGATTGGATTATTAAATGTACTTATGAGTCCATAGTATATGGTACTACCCTGCTTAGCACTTCCAAGATCGGGACTCTGTGGCTCAAGGAACTCCGCCTCTGAGGAATTCCACAGAGTTTTTAATCAACTCTGTGAAATTCCATGGAGCGGAACTCTGTGAACTCCTCCCAGGCCTAATTATGCCACGCAACATCATGCAAAAGACAGCATCAATCAACCTTTGCATGCAAAATAATTTTTTATGGAAAATTTAGATGAAAGTGAAGTGCTGAAAGGCGTTACATCTCACAGCACTCAATAATTCATGCAAAAGTGTAGAGGGAACGGCACAAAAACCCTAATATCCTACACTAAGCCTGGTCAACTAAAATCACACAAAGTATCGTAATGTGTCTTTGTGTGGTATCCTGACACCAAATGACAACATGTGCAAGCAATGGGCAAAGAGAAAGTGTGTGACTTGTCCACACGTAACACATTCATTCACCATTTGGTGAGTCCAGTGCAGCGGCCTGAATGAGCCTTTGTTGCTGTGCATGCAGCATTAAGATTGCCTCCATAACGTTTCGCCTATTTAGAGCAGTCCTGGCAGCTCTTGGTATATTTATTGTTGAATTTGTTGATGTGCAAACATCGGGCGATGGTTTTCGCAAGATGATCTAATTAGTTATAATGGTTTATTAATTACAGCTTCCCTGCCATTAGTGTCCCACTGCTTTCAAAAGTCACCAGCCGCAATTGCATTGGCATATTTAAAATTTACAAGAATCAAGACAAAATAGCAAGAATTATGATGACGGATTGTAACTTTTAAAAATTAACCACCTGCTGTGCACACTTCAGTACCAGGGAGCATTTGCGAGAAGCATAACGCTGCTGTACATCAATCAAAGGGTCAACACGGGAATCAAAGATCATTGTGTAAAAGAATGATAAAACTCACAAAAAAAAGTTAAAGTGAATCAAAATCTGTGATGAAACTTTTTTTTGCAAGAGAAAATTTAAATTGAGGCAGTCTCAATTTTCCCTTTCGGAAAAGAAAGTTATCAATAATTAGTGCATTGTCTACATCTGGTTAAAAGCTATTGCACGCATGGTTGGAATACTGATTCCAGACATGGTTCCAGGTCCATTGAGATTAAGGCCATGGTCACAGGAAACACAATTTTGGATTATTGATCTATTTAAGGATGCATGTTAATTGTTCCAGATCTATAACCATAGGAAAAATGATCAAGTTTAATCTAATCTTCAACCAAGCCAAGTCCCATCTCTTCATATACAAAGCAATGTGGTCTACTCAGAGGAAGGTCAAGAAAGTGTCAACAGAAGTGATTTTATTCCCCTTGGAGGCTAAGTATACATCTATACGTGCAAATACCAGAACCATGCGTTAAGATGAGGTGGTATTTCCTTCTTAAAATTTCTAGCAAATGTGGGATAGGCTTACTGCCAGTGTGGAATATAAAGTGAAATAACAGTCCCACTGATTGGAAAAAGGATTGCTTCCTAGATGAAAGGCTGGAGGTCCATGAACAAGTAGTGTTGAAGGTCACAACGAAGTATGAAGAGTGACAGAAATTCCGAATGAGCTCGCCTTTAACTGAGATACATCTTAACTGCTAATTCATAGGACCACCGACCATGATAATTTTTTGTCAGATTTGTCTCTGGAGCATCTTCTCTCTAAAGAGTACAAAAGCATCAATTAAGCATGTTAATCTGGTATTAGTGTGGGACATGATCACTGTGTCATCTGAGCATAACAAAGCAGACATGCTAAGATTTAACCAGTAGAAGACACAATTTTGGTTGAGAAGGGGGAAGTATATGCCTTGACTTCCACAGCAGAGTTAAATTACCGAGAAAAGGAACCTTTTCACTCAATATGGTATACTTGAGTTAATTAATATTTTATTTTTTTGCAAAACATTTGATATGTCCTTTTCATTCAGAACAGATATAGATGTTGAAAAAAAATCCTTTTATAGTTTTTAGATACTAGGGGGCATATTTATGCTCTGTTTGCGCCGAATGTATGTCACAAATTGTGACGCACATTTGGCGCAAACCTTGCCCCATATTTATACTTTGACGCCTGACCCCACAGAAGTAAAAAATCCTCAGTGTGCGTAATTTTTTGGATGCGGGAAACCACCTTGCATTAATGACATGCAAGGTAGGCTTTCCCGCCTAAAAAAATGACTTTAAGGCCTGTGCGCCTTATTTATACTCGTGCTTCATTTTGACGCACAGGAGGGGGCGAGCCTTACAAAACGGCACCCAGCCTGATGTGCGCCGTTTTTTAACGCCTGGGTGAGGGCAGGCATTAAGGGACCTTTGGGCTCACTTCCATGGTCTCTGACCATGAAAGCAGTCCAGAGGTGCCCTTCCCTGCCCCCATGGACACCCCCTGCCACCATCGCCCACCCCTGGAGGACACCCATGGATGGGGGGACCCATCCCAGGTAAGTACAGGTAAGTATTTTTTTTTTTTAAGTGGCATAGGGGGGCCTTACTTGGGCCCCCAACATGGCACTGTGCCCAATGACCATGCCCAGGGGACAGAAGTCCCCTGGGCATGGCCATTGGGCAGGGGGGCATGACTCCTGTCTTTGCTAAGACTGGAGTCATTTCAATGTGGGTTGTGCTTCAAAAAATGCGGCAGGTCCGGTCTGAGCCATGATTTTTGCCTCAAACCTGACTTGCACCATTTTATGACGCACAACCCCCATTTTCCCCTACGCCGGCGCTGCCTGGTCAGAGTCATTTTTTTTTACTCTTACCACCCCGCAGGGCCGGCTAAAGTCAACTTAAATAAGGCGCCTGCATGGCGCGTAGGAATGGCGTTAACCAACGGTAAATATTTTGACGCAAACCAGCGCCTGTGCTGGTTTGCGTCAAAAAGTATAAATATGGGCCTAGGTGCTCCTATAATAAAGGCGCAGTGAAAGTGAATATTGAGGTGCATAAAGTGCCAGTGTTATATACAATATATACAAAAATGTGGTTAAAAACAGACAGTGATCTTCCACCGCTGTGAAAAGGAGAAAACATTTGAGCGATGCCAGCGTATCTCTGAGGAAACACATTATTTCGAGGTCACCTAGGAAAACGAGTAATAGTGTTGGTAACTACTATCAAGAAACAATTTTAAGGAATAATGTATATAATCTTTGAACAAATAGGTGCTAACGGTATAGAGAATTTTCCAGTCCTGATGATGACCCATTATTGATTTATGTCTGTATAAAGGGTCGAAACATTCGACAAAAAAAATTGATGTGGATTGATCTAAAAATAATAAAGTGACTTCAAGACTCCTGGATTGAAGGAGCCTTATGGAAGATCACTGTCTGTTTTTAACCACATTGCTGTATATATTGTATATAACACTGGCACGTTAATGAAATTTAACGTGAGCTAACGCCATCCATGCGCCATATTTAAGAAATGATGCACAATGGCGCTAAGGAATGGCTAGCGTATCAAAAAAAAATACTAGCAGGTGATGGATGGCATTAGGGGAAATGGCACTAGTGGGTCAAAAATGACAGCAGGCTGATTAGCGGCAAAATATCTGCTGTTAGTCAGCCTAGCATCATTTTTTGATGCTCAAGAAGCCGAAAAATAACTCCTGTCTAAGTAAAGACAGGAGTCATTACCACAACCCCAATGCCTACCACAGGGGACCAGTGTCCCCAGGACAACCCCAAAATACCCAGTGCCAGCCAGGGGGCCCCATGTATGGGGCCCCCAGAGACACACCACACTTACGCATGTGCACTGACCTGCATCTTACCTGGGATGGGCTCCCTGCTCCTGTAGTGTCCCTGTGGTGTGGGTGGTGGTGATGCTGGAGGTTGGGGTGGGCATCTTTGTGCCCACTCCATGGTGTTTCCCCATGGAAATGGGCCTACCAGCACATTAACTCCTGGCCTAACCAGGCATTAAATAATGGCACTAATCGGGCTAAGTGCCATTATTTAGGTCCGCCTCCTAGTTGCGCATTGTTTCAACGTCAGGAGTTAAATATGGCGCTGGAGCGTCATTTTTAGGAAGGGAACACCTACCTTGCATCTCATTGATGCAAGGTGGGTTGGCGCTTCCTATAAATGGTGCTAACTCCAGTATTTTGAAGCTAAATTGGTCTAGTGTCAAAATATAAATATGGAGTTAAGTTAGCACCGCTTTAGCGTAAAAATAAATGACGCTAAGGCGACACTAATTTTCCTTAAATATGGGCCATAGTGTTTTGAGCTCCCTGCTGAAAGAATTTCACTCCATAATTAAACCAAAGGGCTTGATTTAAAGTTTGGCAGATGAGTTATTCTATCACAAAATAATGGCTATCCTGTCCACCTTACTAGAAGTACATTCTGTTGTTTGGCGCTTATAATAAGGTTTTAAGGATATCTTGGATGTTTGTGATGCGATAACCCATTGCCAAACTCTAAATCAGGCCTCTAAGTCCACAATTACACTGGACCAATGGACCAAATTTTTGCCACACACGAGTGAAAAGCCCTTTTAGATCTTCCTGGAGAAAGACACTTTCCCCCCTGAATGTCTAACACTTTTATGCTTCTTCTTGAGTATTTGTAACAAGAAATGATTTGTTAGGCCATTTGTTTCCTGCTAGAGTATACATTTGGAATTCTTTCCTTTTGTTGGCAAGCATTCTCATTAGATGTGCTCTGTTAAATTCAAGGAAAGTTCTGTAGCCTCAGAGCTCACATTGTAAAACAACTTCTAACTCTTGATGGGCTGCTAAGAAGAATTTAAGAAGAGTTTCTAAGCTAGGTACACAAGGCAATGAGGCCTTCCCCTTGAGTAGCCTAGGAAATGGGCAAGATTTTCCCCACCCCCAGAGGTACCGATATCAGGGGTACTGGTAAACACTATTGCGAGAAAACTCTGACAGGGTATGAGTTGGACCATGTGGGTCCACTGAGAAATGAAGAATTATCAAGGAGTCAGTAATTATGAAGACAATTCCCCAACCAATTCCTCATTTTGGTCCAGACCTTTGTCTAGCGTTTCCAGCTGCTTTCAGGCTGAAAGTAAAAAACTGGTAATTCTGATGGGCAGATAGCTTCTGTTAGCAGCCCTATTGAAATTAAGAGGCCAGTCATAGTGAGGGTTTTAGGGTATGAGTCACACATTCCTGTTAAAGGCATGAGCTATGAATATTCCATAGAGCACACTCCCAACAAAAGGAAGCCAGAATACAAGGTTTGTCGTCATATGCAGAATTGCGAGGATGCTGGGTGAGAGCAAAAGAGCTGGGTCCATTCACTCTTCAAAAATGAGTAACCGACAACATCCTTATATTTATGCATTTGCTCACAGCACCATTATGGGAGGAAAGATGGATGTCTTTAACATCAGCAGATCTTCCTCCATCCATGTCAGTGCATGGAATACATTCATGAAAAAGGATGATAACCCCTTTTAAATGTTTGGTTTCCATTACTGCTCTACTCTACTCTTCAGCTGTGCTCTAGAAGTTCATGGATGTAATTAAACTATGCTAGTCTGTTGGCTCACTGGACTCATGCAGCCACTTTAGGGTCCTCCATTAAACTGTTGGTCGCAGGTTATAATCCCAGCCTGACCACTCACACTGTCGTCCTTCCGAGGTCGACAAAATCATCAATACCACTTAATTGTCACAATAAACACCTACTATCAACGATAAAATGTAGGTTTGGGAGGGACCGTGGGATTAAAAAATGTGACATATATCATTTTAGACTCCATAAAGCAATCCCATGCGAGCAGTGTCATGTGATCAGTGTTTGACCTGTGCTTTGTCCTGTGCCTGACCTGCAACTAGTCAGACCTTCCACAGAGGAAGACTTAACCGAATTCAGTGTATCCCTGTGTCAGTCTGTACAGGAATGCATGATTTACCCACAAATGTGCTGGCTTTCCTCATAAGCCAGCCCATACGTCTTCCAATGCATGACTTTTTCACACGAGATACCTGCAAATGCACATCACAGTCTGCGCATATGCAAGTGTTGTACGTGAAAATAGCATGCCCAATACGCTTCTTTTCTCACTCTAATGAAAGCACGGGCAGTACCAGACCTGTTATGGCCATCCTTTATAATATTTTAGAAGATGCAGAAGTATGTATGTAGTGACTAGCTGTCAGCTTCATTCCATGCCTGTAATACTGAACCACAGAAAACCGTATGTGCCCAGAATTACACTGTTGTGTGTCTGAAAGGGTATACTACTTCTCTATTGCATATATTATTTCATATGACAATAATACTGCATTCACCACGTCGACCTAACCTTTGCATTACAAAGGAAATATAGGTAAGTATGATAGGTAAGAATAATAGTAAATATAGTTATATAGACGATGTGGAGGTAAAAATAATAGTAATATACTTATTTTCACATTGTAGCGGATGCAATATTGACCTGTATATATCTCATATAACCATCTAAAAGTCTCTGAGGTCTTTTCTTTTCATTTCTAGTTTGGTCTGTGAGTAGAAAGTCATTGACTGATTCGGGTTGGTGATGGGGGAATGCTGTGCGATATATACCACTAACAACCTTTCTAAAGTTCAGCGGAGAAGGAAGCAGGCAATTTTCCTCTTTGTTGACCTCACAAATTGAACGCACAAAAGCCCAATGATAAACTCTTTTACGAACTCCCCCTTGAGGAGCATAAACCGCTCTGATCCTTAACCCTTCTTTCATGAAAGATAGAGACTTCAACAGAGTACACTGTATGTGGTATGAGCATAAAGCCGATGTAGCAAATGTGTGATAGGAAGCGTATATATTGCTGCTTCTATGCACATATAGTCATTTATATAGAGGGGTTATCTCCAGCTAGAATAAAAACCTTACCAAGTATCATGTGCATATATGTGTTTATAGGATAATTTTAGTTGTTTTGCTATTAAAAAAAATCCTCCTTTAAAACTTTGTCCCATCCTTCCTCTGTGAGTCATCCGAAATCTTTCTGACTTCTATGAACCCCCAAACATCCTTCTCAAACTTTCATCTCCTTCCTACTTCCCATTTCAAATCCATTCCCATCATTCTATCCCTACTCCAAACTCTACTAAACACATAAGAATTTCAAGAGCACAAATTAAAAAATTTCTCACTTATAATTACAATTTACAATTACAATAGCATCTGCGTCATTACGTTATGCATATTTCTGCCTGGAACTGCCTAACATTTGCCTTTGTTCTTTTGCAGATCTCAGTCAGTGGCGGATCCCGGGGTACTAAAACGCGTAGACAAGAATGACGATGAAAACATGCAGCCGCTGCTTTCACTTGATTAGCAGCTTCCAAGCAGCATGTCAGCAGTGAACATGACTTGGGGTGGCAGGTTCTGCCTTTCAGCAACAAGAAAACCATTACAGAGAATGTACCAGCTGGAAATATAATTATCCATGTTAATGTTGCATAATGAATTGAGGCAGCAGGTTTTTGGCCAACCTACAAAATGGGTGCCCTGAGCTGGGAATATTCTATTTTTTATGTATGTGCCAACTTGTTTGTAAATATGATATAACCCTCCACTTTGGATATGTGAGTGATGGTAGAAAAACAGTATTACAATGTACCTTCAAAAGATATATTTGTGGCATATAATGTCATAAGGACGTTAAGAGCATTATGTCCTTTTATAGAAAGCCATGTTACAGGCAACTTGTCGACGGCTTTTCCTCTTTTTTTTCATGCTGTTATAATGTTCAAACACAACACTTGAGAGGGTAGGTTATGCGCTAATTAAAATGGGAAGGTTCAGGAGAGAGAATAAACTTACTGGTCAAACAGACAGGCTGTTGATTCAGTAACTGGGCTGAAGGGGTAAAAGGAGGGATTATGTGATTTCCACATATTTTGCGTGCCTACACGGTTTAAAAGTAGTGCTGTGACAAACCTTTAAAAACATGAGTGGTAACTCTGTTAACGTGGGCTATTTCAAATTTTTTCTGTCAGATGTCTCGAGCGGGAGATAACGTCCACTGGTAGCATGATTATTTTAAAAGGAAATTTGTCACAACACGTAGGAAGGCTTGGGAAGAAAAGAACCATTTTGAAACAACTCTGTTTTGTCAATGGGGTTGTGCGCTGCCGAAGAGAAGATAAAACAAAGGGCATTGTATTAAAATGATATATTGTGCCAATTTTTTCTAGTTCGATTTGAGATGCTAGTTTTTTAAATTTTTGATTGAGAAGAATGTAACATATAGAGCAGCAACTGATATATCACAATGAGTGCCATAACAAAATCAATTTGATATCGGTTTGGCAACTCTAGCATGGATCTTCAACTGGACTTTACAACTTCGACACAGAAATCATAACATTCAGTTCTTCAAATGAAAATGAGGAATTGATAGCATATGCACTGACACCAACCGAAACAGGTGTGAAGGGCCCACTGCACCCACAATATGACTGTCTTTTAACCCCTTATTTCGCTAGCAGTAGAGTCAATTCTACCCTTCTTACGTCACGGGTCATTGCTTATGGAATCCATTTTAGATATGTTTGACTTTTCACCTCACATTCCCTTCACACATAAAAAATAACTCAGTAAAAGGTCATGGTAGGCACAACACTTCAGAATGCACTTTGTGGCAGTGACAAAAGATAAAAAATTAATAGGAAAGGGTGAAGACTAATTTCTGGGGCGCAATGAAAAGCAGGGTGTGTGCCTCCTGGACAACTTTTAAGGTAAACGTGTTCAAGAATTATTTTAAAATATAAATAAGTTTTGAGCCTGTAATGTACACACCACCTCACTTCAATGGAACTCTTGTACAAAATATGTGACACATTATTCATATTCTCTATTTAACTATGTGCTCTACAGTCCCCCAAGCAGAGACAATGTATGCTCCTTCTTTGTGGATTCACCACATTCCTGTGTGTTGTACTGTGTACAATAATTTTGTGCATTGGATCACTTTGCGAAGTCACACACTAACGTACTTGCTCATATCTAGGCACTAGCACACTCGTCTTTGTTGACTGATGCTATGCACCTTGTAAAATCAGTGTTCTCAAGGGTGTCATTTATTGTTTCTGTTATGAAATTAAAAATGCTACATTTGTTAAGAAGACATTGCATTGGCAATCCGGTAACGCTAAGAGAAGGAAATTGATTTTGAAAAACATTGACATGGCAGTTGTCACTGAAATCCGTTTGAACTGCAACAGTTTGCCATTTTGGAGATTTGTTTACTTGCTTCATTGAAGAAAATTCCCTCAGCCTGTATCTACCCAAAGCCTACCCTAATTATAGATTTCATTACTTTTAAAATATGTATCGGCTTATTTATTTATTTATTTATTTATATATTATGTAGGTATCATTATTATGGGTACAGCGAAGAAGTAATTGATGAGGTGAGCCTAAGACCTTTTTTTGCTATTAACTTTGTCGTTTCTGCTGCTATTTGTAAACTTGAATGACAATATCCTTGAACATGTTTATAGAAGCCAATCAGAATATCCACTTTGTTCCACTACACACTTATTTCGTTTGTAAATCAGCTGACTCCTTAACTTGTTTTGGGGAAAACTTGGAAATGTAGCTAACAGATTAAAGAAGATGTATGAGGAAATTATTTATTACACACTAACGTTTTATATGATTGTGAGAGAAATTACAGTGTTAGTATTTTATTTCATTGCATAGCATAATTTACAGAGGAAATATTTTTCTCACTCATAAGAACATCCAGAAAGCTATTTTTACCTTTTCTTTTCAAGAAGGCATGTTAGACTTCTTTGTTCTTTCAGGGATGTATCTATTTGTTCAAACTGCTGCCCCAGCAAAATACAGTTTTTTTTTAAAAGAAAAGAAAATGTACGTAGCGTTGGCAAAAAATAAAAAAGAACACTATACATACCCCTAGCCTTCACAGACGTTTTGTTATTGATTTATTGCTCTTGTGCTTTGTAGTGTTTTGAGAAATTCGAACATTAAAGCTAAATTAGGTATCATTTACAATATTTAATATAATAATGTTAATACGAAAAAATAAAAAGGAAAGCTTGCATGTGAAACGTACAACAGGGCGAGAGAAGAGTGAGGGATGTTTCCCGAAAGAAAACAGTATTTCAACTTTTGAAGATTTGAAGCAGAGCAATACTCCTGTTTCAGACTATACAATAAATGAAATTGCTAACAATATTGGATCCGAACCACAGAGACATAATTTGTTTGTTTTTTGTATTTCTTTGTTTATGAGGTTTTGTCAAGGTCAGCCAAGTCCGCAGGTAGCATCAGTGGGAAGAGCCAGCTGAGTGTAGTAGTATAGTCCATACAATGATATCAAATCAGCCAAAAACGGTAAAATAATTGAAATAATCATTTAAAATAGGTAATGTAGCCCATACAGTTACAAAGTGATGTGCAGTAATAGTCCATAGAGGATTCTGGAGCATGACTCCACGGCAACATGATGAAAGTAGCTGGTGGCGAAAAGAGGTGAGGTCAGGAACTTTGAACTTGATATGTTGGCCAGTTTAAAACAAGACATAAGTCGTGGAATCATAACATAGGTCGGGTGAAAGACAGATGTTGAATTCTGTAGCAGATTTGTCAGAATTGTAAGTGTCTTAGCAGCACACCAAGTGCAGCATTGTCACAAAAAGCAATATTTTGAGATTCACACTGCATTACCTTTCTAGCTTTCCCCCAGTATTTATATTGTATTACTTATCCACTGATGATCTTTTATTGTATGAAAAATAACCACAGTCTGCTCTAAGGTATGGTCCTTTTTTATTACACATTGCCAAAACCTAAAGAAAAAGGGTTAGGTAAAACAAATTATTGGAGAGTAAATTGACAAAATACACCATTGTTTTTAGTTCATCTGCAAAGCACAATTGAAAAAACACCAGCAGGTAAACTAAAGAAATGGGTGGAAAAACTGCTTGCACTGCCCAAACCACCCTAACTGCGAACCACAGAAAAACATTTTTTTCACCTGTCTGTGGAATTACCACCTGAAGTTCACCTATTTTGCTCTCTTTGGATGGATGTGGATTTGTTAAAGCATTGGAGATTTGTGCTGGTATCAATACATGTGTACTTTTGACAAAAAAAATCCTCCAGCCGAATAAATACTGAAGAACTTAGGGCCAGATTTACTAAAAAGTGGCGCAGCACGGTGCTGCGCCTAAATTGGCAGTGCCGCTCCCTTTCACTTTAGAAATGCAGGGATGCGCTGTATTTACTAAAATACAGCGCCCACCTGCATTTCCCCCTGCGGAGGTGCTAAATTGAGCTGCCTAACGCCAGCACAGTCATCCTTGCACCACTGTGCAAGGATGTCTACGTTGAGGGGTTTGATTGTTTATGTGCGGGAAGGCGTCCCTTCCTGTACATAAACAACCACTAATGGCCCTTTGGCACTTCTGTGTGTGTTGCAGAATGAGCACACACAGAAGTGTCAGAGCACCATTTTGAAATGATTGTTTATGAGCAGGAAGGGATACCTTCCCACACATAAACAATCATTTCTGGGCTTTTGCTCTTTCTATGTGTGCTGCAGAATGCAGCACACATAGAAAAAGCAAAAAATGAGGAGGATTAAAAGTATTCCACCTCATAGCATCTTGCTAACGCCACCCCTTGGGGTGGCATTAGATTTTGGCTTTGCCTCAGGTTCATTAAAACTCATAAATCGGAGGCAGCGTCAAAATGTAATAGGTGTTGCTGTGGCACACACACAGCAACACTCATTGCACGCCCCTTCCACGTGAAGGGCTGCGTGTAAAGGGGCTGTATTTACAAGGTGGGGTTAAGCCAAAAAAAGTGGCTTAACACCACCTTGTAAATACGGCGCAGGGCATTGCGCCCTGGGAGCGTCACAAAAAGTGACGCGCTGTGGCGTTAGGGGCTCTTAAATATGCCCCTTAGTTTTCCTTTACGGTTAGTTTTAGAAGTTATGTTGAACAATGTTACAGCCGTAACAAACCAATTTAGTCACAATAAACATTGGCAATGCCAATTGGTCTAAGTTGTAATTTTCCCACTGTATGAAGAAACAGTATTAGCATATTAAACCCAGACAATCAAAGAAGCCAAAAACAGACAGTATTGAGAGCTTCATTGCTTTCATTAAACCTTTCGCTAGGTATGCCTTTGGATATTTGGGATAGTTCGCACTTAGGGCTCCATACCTCTTTTCCTACATAGGCTATCCACTCCATATTTGCATCTTTTTTCAGCATCCTGTGGATCCAAAAGGTACTCAGAGATTGTGGATTTCCCTGGAGAGGACTGAAAAATGAGCCAAAATATAGCAATATATTTGTTTTTTGGGGGGGGAAATTGGAAACAAGTGCTGCAGAAGGAAGTGTCTGTTTTTTTCCTGCAAACAGATTCAAACAAAAGGTTTGTGGTGATAAAATTACCATCTTCCCACCTTTCAGGTTTAGGCAGACTTCATTCACAAAACCAAATTTATCACAGTTTTGGCAGCTTATTGGGAAATAGCCAATTTCCCTACTATTTGTGCTTTCAGTCTCTGTTATACTTGGCATTCTTGGCGTGGTCTCCCCTAACTTTTTGCCTCTGCTTCTCCGGTTGATGATGTGTGCTGGACTCTGTTTTTGCTGTTTTTTTATATTCTGGGCACTTTACCATTGCTAACCATTGCTAAAGTGCAAGTGCTCCTATGCAAAATGTATGTGTAATTGGCTTATCCTTGATTAGCATATTCAACTTACTAGTAAGTCCCCAGTTAAGTGCACTAGAGGTGCCCAGGGCCTGTAAATGAAATGCTACTAGTGGGCCTGCAGCACTGGTGGTAACCCAGTAAACATGGCTTAGACCTGCCACGGCAGTGTATGTGTGTGCAGTTGTAAACTGGCAATTCGACTTGGCAAGTGTACCCACTTACCAGGCCTAAACCTTCCCTTTTTTTTACATGTTAGGCACCCCTAAGGTAGGCCCTGGGTAGCCCCATGGGCAAGGTGCAGTGTATGTTAAAGGTGGGACATGTACTGACGTGTGTTACATGTCCTACTAATGAAATACTGCAAATTCAGTCTTCACTGTTGCAAGGCCTATCTCTCTCAGAGGTTAACATCGGGACTGCCTTTAAATAACTTTAAAGTGTACATTCCCATTGAGAGCAGATAGAAATATGGAGTTTGGGGTCTCTGAACTCACAATTTAGAAATACATCTTTTAGTGAAAGTGTTTTATAGATTGTTAGTTTGAAAATGCCACTTTTAGAATGTAGGCATTTTCTTGCTTAAAACCTTCTGTGACTCTGCCTGTTTGTGGATTGCTTGCCTGGGTCAGTTTGACAGTTTTGTTTTTTAATAAGATTTTATTAAAGTTTTAACCCCTTCGCTGCCAGGCCTTTTCCCCCTCCTGTGCCAGGCCTTTTTTTGCCTATTTGGGGCAGTTCGCGCTTAGGCCCTCATAACTTTTTGTCCACATAAGCTAACCAAGCCAAATTTGCGTCCTTTTTTTCCAACATCCTAGGGATTCTAGAGGTACCCAGACTTTGTGGGTTCCCCTGAAGGAGGCCAAGAAATTGGCCAAAATACAGGGAATTTTTTTTTTTTTTTTTTAAACTTGGAAAAAGTGGCTGCAGAAGAAGGCTTGTGGTTTTTCCCCTGAAAATGGCATCAACAAGGGGTTTGCGGTGCTAAACTCAGCAGCTTCCCAGCTTTCAGGAACAGGCAGACTTGAATCAGAAAACCAAATTTTTCAACACAATTTGGGCATTTTACTGGGACATACCCCATTTTTGCAATGTTTTGTGCTTTCAGCCTCCTTCCAGTCAGTGACAGAAATGGGCATGAAACCAATGCTGGATCCCAGAAACCTAAACATTTCTGAAAAGTAGACAAAATTCTGAATTCAGCAAGGGGTCATTTGTGTAGATCCTACAAGGGTTTCCTACAGAAAATAACAACTGAAAAAGAAAAATATTGAAAATGAGGTGAAAAAAACATAAATGTTTCTCTACGTTTTACTCTGTAACGTTTCCCTGCAATGTCAGATTATCGAAAGCGATATACCGTTACGTCTGCTGGACTCCTCTGGTTGCGGGGATATATAGGGCTTGTAGGTTCATCAAGAACCCAAGGAACCCAGAGCCAATAAATGAGCTGCACCCTGCAGTGCGTTTTCATTCTATACCGGGTATACAGCAATTCATTTGCTGAAATATAAAAAGTAAAAAATTGCTATCAAGAAAACCTTTGTATTTCCAAAAAGGGCACAAGATAAGGTGTTGAGGAGCAGTGGTTATTTGCACATCTCTGAATTCCGGGGTGACCATACTAGCATGTGAATTACAGGGCATTTCTCAAATAGATGTCTTTTTTACACACTCTCCTATATTTGGAAGGAAAAAATGTAGAGAAAGACAAGGGGCAATAACACTTGTTTTGCTAATCTATGCTCCCCCAAGTCTCCCGATAAAAATGATACCTCACTTGTTTGGGTAGGCCTAGCGCCCGCGACAGGAAACGCCCTAAAGTGCAACGTGGACACATCCAAATTTTTGAAAGAAAACAGAGGTGTTTTTTGCGAAGTGCCTACCTGTAGATTTTGGCCTCTAGCTCAGCCGGCACCTAGGGAAACCTACCAAACCTGTGCATTTCTGAAAACTAGAGACCTAGGGGAATCCAAGGAGGGGTGACTTGCGGGGCTCGGACCAGGTTCTGTTACCCAGAATCCTTTGCAAACCTCAAAATTTGGCTACAAAAACACATGTTCCTCACATTTCTTTGGCAGAAAGTTCGGGAATCTGAGAGGAGCCACAAATTTCCTTCCACCCAGCGTTCCCCCAAGTCTCTCGATAAAAATGATACCTCACTTGTGTGGGTAGGCCTAGCGCCCGCAACAGGAAACGCCCTAAAGCGCAACGTGGACACATCCACATTTTTGAAAGAAAACAGAGGTGTTTTTTGCGAAGTGCCTACCTGTAAATTTTGGCCTCTAGCTCAGCCGGCACCTAGGGAAACCTACCAAACCTGTGCATTTCTGAAAACTAGAGACCTAGGGGAATCCAAGATGGGGTGACTTGCGGGGCTCGGACCAGGTTCTGTTACCCAGAATCCTTTGCAAACCTCAAATGTTGGCTAAAAAAACACATGTTCCTCACATTTCTTTGGCAGAAAGTTCTGGAATCTCAGAGGAGCCACAAATTTCCTTCCACCCAGCGTTCCCCCAAGTCTCCCGATAAAAATGATACCTCACTTGTGTGGGTAGGCCTAGCGCCCGCGACAGGAAACACCCCAAAGCGCAACGTGGACACATCCAAATTTTTGGAAGAAAACAGAGGTGTTTTTTGCAAAGTGCCTACCTGTAGATTTTGGCCTCTAGCTCAGCCGGCACCTAGGGAAACCTACCAAACCTGTGCATTTCTGAAAACTAGTGACCTAGGGGAATCCAAGATGGGGTGACTTGCGGGGCTCGGACCAGGTTCTGTTACCCAGAATCCTTTGCAAACCTCAAAAGTTGGCTAAAAAAACACATGTTCCTCACATTTCTGTGGCAGAAAGTTCTGGAATCTGAGAGGAGCCACAAATTTCCTTCCCCCCAGCGTTCCCCCAAGTCTCCCGATAAAAATGATACCTCACTTGTGTGGGTAGGCCTAGCGCCCGCGACAGGAGACGCCCCAAAGCGCAATGTGGACACATCCAAATTTTTGAAAGAAAACAGAGGTGTTTTTTGCGAAGTGCCTACTTGTAGATTTTGGCCTCTAGCTCAGCCGGCACCTAGGGAAACCTACCAAACCTGTGCATTTATGAAAACTAGAGACCTAGGGGAATCCAAGGAGGAGTGACTTGCGGGGCTCGGACCAGGTTCTGTTACCCAGAATCCTTTGCAAACCTCAAAATTTGGCTAAAAAAACACATGTTCCTCACATTTCTGTGGCAGAAAGTTCTGGAATCTGAGAGGAGCCACAAATTTCCTTCCACCCAGCGTTCCCCCAAGTCTCCCGATAAAAATGATACCTCACTTGTGTGGGTAGGCCTAGCGCCCGCAACAGGAAACGCCCCAAAGCGCAACGTGGACACATCCAAATTTTTGGAAGAAAGCAGAGGTGTTTTTTGCGATGTGCCTACCTGTAGATTTTGGCCTCTAGCTCAGCCGGCACCTAGGGAAACCTACGAAACCTGTGCATTTCTGAAAACTAGAGACCTAGGGGAATCCAAGATGGGGTGACTTGCGGGGCTCGGACCAGGTTCTGTTATCCAGAATCCTTTGCAAACCTCAAAATTTGGCTAAAAAAACACATGTTACTCACATTTCTGTGGCAGAAAGTTCTGGAATCTAAGAGGAGCCACAAATTTCCTTCCACCCAGCGTTCCCCCAAGTCTCCCGATAAAAATGATACCTCACTTGTGTGGGTAGGCCTGGCACCCGCGGGAACGCCAGGGAACGCCCCAAAGCGCAACGTGGATACATCCAAATTTTTTGAAGAAAACAGAGGTGTTTTTTGCGAAGTGCCTACCAGTAGATTTTGGCCTCTAGCTCAGCCGGCACCTAGGGAAACCTACCAAACCTGTGCATTTCTGAAAACTAGAGACCTAGGGAAATCCAAGATGGGGTGACTTGCGGGGCTCGGACCAGGTTCTGTTACCCAGAATCCTTTGCAAACCTCAAAATTTGGCTAAAAAAACACATGTTCCTCACATTTCTGTGGCAGAAAGTTCTGGAATCTGAGAGGAGCCACAAATTTCCTTCTACCCAGCGTTCCCCCAAGTCTCCCGATAAAAATGATACCTCACTTGTGTGGTTAGGCCTAGCGCCCGCGACAGGAAACGCCCCAAAGCGCAACGTGGACACATCCAAATTTTTGAAAGAAAACAGAGGTGTTTTTTGCGAAGTGCCTACCTGTAGATTTTGGCCTCTAGCTCAGCCGGCACCTAGGGAAACCTACCAAACCTGTGCATTTCTGAAAACTAGAGACCTAGGGGAATCCAAGATGGGGTGACTTGCGGGGCTCGGACCAGGTTCTGTTACCCAGAATCCTTTGCAAACCTCAAAATTTGGCTAAAAAAACACATGTTCCTCACATTTCTGTGGCAGAAAGTTCTGGAATCTGAGAGGAGCCACAAATTTCCTTCCACCCAGCGTTTCCCCAAGTCTCCCGATAAAAATGATACCTCACTTGTGTGGGTAGGACTAGCGCCCACGAAAGGAAAGGGCCCAAAATACAACGTGGACACATCACATTTTTTTATAAAAAGCAGTGCCTACCTGTGGATTTTGGCCTGTAGCTCAGCCGGCACCTGGGGAAACCTAGCAAACCAGCGCATTTTTTAAAACTAGAAACCCAGGGGAATCCAAGATGGGGTGACTTGCGGGGCTCTGACCAGGTTATGTTACCCAGAATCCTTTGCAAACATCAAAATTTGGCCCAAAAAACACTTTTTCCTCTCATTTCGGTGACAGAAAGTTCTGGGATCTGAGAGGAGCCACAAATTTCCTTCCACCCAGCGTTCCCCTAAGTCGCTCGATAAAAATGGTACCTCACTTCTGTGGGTAGGCCTAGCGCCCACGAAAGGAAATGGTCCAAAACACAACGTGGACACAACATATTTTTTCACAGAAAACAGAGGTGTTTTTTGCAAGGTGCCCAGGGTGACATTGGCGCCAAAAAAACAAATCCCAGGTGCCTAGTGGTTTCTGCCCCCTTGAGGGCAGATTGACCTAAAATCGCCCAATCTGCCCCAAAGGGGGGCAGAAATGGCCTAAATACAATTTGCCCCCCAGGGGAGCGACCCTTGCCTGATGGGTCGCTCCCCATCTCTAAAAAAACAAAATAAAAATTTCCCCTGGCGCCTAGAGGTTTCTGCCCCCAGGGAGGACAGAAATGGCCTAAAATAAATTTGCCCCCCCAACCCCCACCCCCCCCCGGAGCGACCATTGCCTACGGGGTCGCTCCCCCTGAGTGACATTGGTGCCAAAAAACAAATCCCAGGTGCCTAGTGGTTTCTGCCCCCTTGGGGGCAGATTGACCTAAAATCGCCCAATCTGCCCCCAATACAATTTGCCCCCCAGGGGAGCGTCCCTTGCCTGATGGGTCGCTCCCCATCCCTAAAAAAACAAACAAACAAAAAAATCCCCTGGCGCCTAGAGTTTTCTGCCCCCCCCTGGGGGCAGATCGGCATAATATTAGGCCGATCTGCCCCCAGGGGGGGCAGAAATGGCCTAAAATAAATTTCTCCCCTCCCCAACCCCCCCCCCCCCGGGAGCGACCCTTGCCTACGGGGTCGCTCCCCCTGCGTGACATTGGCGCTAAAAAACAAATCCCCAGTGCCTAGCGGTTTCTGCCCCCTTGGGGGCAGATTGACCTAAAATCGGCCAATCTGCCCCCAGGGGGGCAGAAATGGTCTAAATACAATTTGCCCCCCTAGGGAGCGACCCTTGCCTGATGGGTCACTCCCCATCTCTAAAAAACAAAACAAAACAAAAAAAAAAACACACAAAAAAAATTTGCCCTGGCGCCTAGAGGTTTCTGCCCCCCCCCGGGGGCAGATCGGCATAATAATAGGCCGATCTGCCCACAGGGGGGGCAGAAATGGCCTAAAATAAATTTCTCCCCCCCCACCTCCACCCCCCCGGGAGCAACCCTTGCCTACGGGGTCACTCCCCCTGCGTGACATTGGCGCCAAAAAACAAATCCCCGGTGCCTAGTGGTTTCTGCCCCCTTGGGGGCAGATTGACCTAAACTCTGCCAATCTAATAATAGGCCGATCTGCCCCCAGGGGGGGCAGAAAAGGCCTTCCCGAAAAAATGCCCTCCATGGGAGCGACCCTTGCCCAAGGGGTTGCTCCCTTATGACAATTTCAGAAGAAAAAAAAAATCCCTGGTGTCTAGTGGGGTTTCAAAAGCTGGATTGCAAGCAATCCGGCTTTTGAAACCCTTGGAGAGACTTCAAAGGGAAGGAAATACTTTTCGCGATTGGGGAGGCCCCTGTGACAAATCAGCGCGCGCGCTCGCGCGCTGACATCACAGGGGGGGGGGGGTGGAGGGGGTTGGGGTGGAAGGGGAAGGTCTTCCCCTTCCATCCCCGCCTTGGGGGGGGAGGGGGGTGCACGGGGGTACGCTAGCGCGCCCCCAAGTTCCCCTGTGCCATGGACGAGATGATCTCGTCCAAGGGACAGGGGAACTGTAGCCTTGGACGAGATCATCTCGTCCAAGGCACAGAACAGGTTAAAACATAGCAATAACGTTGATATAGTAATTACTGTACTTAAACAACTGATCCCCCCTCCCTCCCCTCATGCCACTCCGGTTGTGTGATATAGTTCACTGTTGGCGGGTCTCAATAGGTTTAGCTGCTGTTTTTTTCTTTTGCAGAGCTTTATTGTTCGAGTGCTGTGTTTGAGTCTGTATCGGTATCCGAGGTAGTTACACTTGCTTCTGTGGTAGATGTGTTTGGGGATTTTATTTTTTCCAGAATTGAGTCCCATTGCGTGGCGTCGTCTCTGGGTCTTTGCTCTCGAAGTGCTTCGCGCAATAGAACTGATCCTTCTGTGTCCGCCCATTTCTCGAATGTGTTTTGCCATCTGGTCATTTGTGGGCCTGTTGGGGACTTCCAGTTTGTGGTGATTTATCGTCTTGCCAGGATTAGGGATAGGTCTATAAACATGTTGGATATTTTAAGGGCTAACGGTTTTAGAAAATCCCCTAGTAGAGCCACTGTTGGAGAGTTATTCAGTGATCTTTCAGTACAAGCTGATATTTTTGCAAAGATCCCCTCCCAGAATGAGTTGAGTTGAGGGCAGTTCCAGAGCATGTGTAAGAAGCCTGCTATAGGTTCCGCGAATCTGGGGCATTTTGCGTTATTTGTACCATAGATTTTAAAGATAATTTGTGGGGTTAGATAAGCCCTGTGGAAGATGTATAGGTTTATTAATTTGAACCTGGCATTTCTGGATACTGGGTAGACACGTGATATGATCTGGTCCCATAGCGTTTCATCCCAGGTGGTGCCTAGTTCTGTTTGCCATTTGGATTTAAGTTTTACTAATGGCAGGCGTGTGCTAGCTTGTAGTGTTTTATATATTCCTGATACCACTTCTTTTTGGTCTCCTATTGAGCAAATAATTTTGCAACTGTTATGGGAGGGGTTCGAGGGTCCCTGTTCTCCATGCTTTGTGGGCGATTTTGATGATGGCATTGTGGGTGATAAATAAACCAGGGGGGAGGTTGTATTGGTTTTGTAGTTCAGCGTAGGTGAACATTTTCCCTCCATTGTATAGGTCTCACAATTTAGTAATGTTGTGAGATATCAATTTGTTGAGACCCGGGATGGTTTGTTTCCCTGAGATATTAGTCAGGCAGGACAGCGGGATTTCCGGTGCATATGGGGTTTTCATGTGAGAGTGTTTTAGGTTTGGGACCAGCAATGTCTGGTCGACTCCCATTCTATCGGAAGTCTATCTTTGGATTTCCAGGGGTTCAATAGTATTCCCATTATTTTGTCTATAGAGCAGTTTAAGGGGAGGCGCAGTTCAGCAGTGTTTGGCGGGTTGCCTAGTAGTTTTGCAATCCATTGTACTTCGCCTGCCAAGTAAAAGATTTCCATGTCCGGGGCTGCTAAGCCTCCCACTGCTGTGGGTCTTTGGAGAGTTCGTATTGCGATTCTATGTCTGCTCTGACCCCATATGAAATTTGTTGACATGGTCTCTATTTCTTTGAATGTTGATTTCGGGATTACGAGTGGGATAGTTGAAAAATAGTATAGCAATCTAGGTAGCACTATCATTTTAAGGAGAGCAATTCTGCCTGCGACTATTAGAGGTAGTGTTTCCCAGAAGCGCATGCTAGTTCTAATCCCTCTAAGTGCTCCTTGAAAGTTTCCTTCTAGTAGATCATTTACTGAGTGGTAGATCCTTACTCCTAGGTATTTAAATGTGTTAGGAGACCATGGAAGACCTCTTGTGTTGATGGGTTCTGTGGTGTCAGCGTGCAGTGGGAAAATAGATGACTTCCTCCAGTTAATCCGGAGTCCGGAAGCAGCTCTGTAATTGTCTAGCATACTCATGGCCCCTGGTTGTTCCATCTCTAAGTTGTGTAGGAAGAGTAGCATGTCATCTGCGTACAAAGCAATGTGGTGAGTCCAGTTAATGACTGGGATGCCCTTATAGTAGGAGCCGGATCTTGCCATTTGGGCTAGTGGTTCTATTGCAATTGCAAAGAGAAGGGGGGACAGTGGGCACTCTTGTCTGGTACCCCTTCCGACCTGTAGTCGGGGGATATGTAATTGCCTGTTCTTACTCTTGCGGTGGGGTTAGCATATAGCAGTTTGGTCCATCTTGCAAACCCTTCGCCTAGTCCCATTTTCAGCATGGCTTGTTCTAGATAGTCCCACCTCAGACTATCGATGCTTTCTCTATGTCAACCGGAATGATCGCCGCATTTGGTAGATTTGGGGGCAAGGAGTGAAGTATTGATGTTAGGCGTCTAATATTTTACGATGTGCTGCGTTTGGGAATGAAGCCTGATTGGTTTTAATGCATCAGTGAGGTCATGTGGGGAAGTAGCCTATCGGCTAGGATACGACTAGGTATTTTATAGTCTATATTGAGCATGGATAAGGGGCGGTAAGAGCGGAAGTCTGTGGCGGGTCTATCCGGTTTCAGCAATGGGATCATAATGGCTACATTAGTCGATTGGGGTAGAGTATTGCTATTCCATGCTTCTGCGTATAATGTGCAGAGGTGGGGGGCTAGCAGGTCTTGGTACTGATGGTAAAATTCTAATGGAAGCCCATCTGCTCCTGGGACTTTACCCCTTGCCATGCTTTGGATGGCTGCTTTTATTTCGGCTATTGTTATAGGTAGTGCTAGGGATGACTTTGTTTCTGCAGTCAGGCTGGGGGTGGGGAGGGCTTCCAATTCGCGTAACTGGGTGGTGGTCAATGTTTCGGAGGGAGGTGCACATAGATTTGCATAGTAATCATGGAAGACTGCGTTCATCTCTTTTTGAGTATATACCTGTGTGCCCTGCGAGTTTTCGATTTCAACTATGATGGTTTGTTTTTTGGGGGGTTGCGCGAGCCAGGCAAGTAAGGCGCTAGCTTTGTCCCCTTCTGAATGTTGTCTGCCTAAGTATTGTTTGTAATCAAAACGAGCGAGTTTGTTGCTTGCTGCATAGATTTTTGTCCTGGTTACTACCAGCGTGGGGTGTAAGTTGGGCTGTGTGGGGCGCCTTCTTTCTAGGTCTCTAAGAGATTCTTCCAGTTGTAAAAGTTCTGCTTCTATTGATTTTCAGACACCTATGTTTTCGGCAATGCCCTTGCCCCGGATCACTATTTTAAAAATCTCCCATTCAATGGATCTAGTGGATGCAGTTCCTCCATTATATTAAAAAAATTCTCCTATAGCTGTGTGTAGTGTGTGTTTGAACGCTTCGTCTTCGAGCATTTCCATTCTAAGGCGCCATGTTGGAATTGTGGGCTTTTCTCTACCCCAGGATAGAGTAGATAACAGGGGGTTGTGATCTGATATCGTTCGACTAAGGTATTCAGCTGCTATCATGTCGCTCGGTATTTCAGGAGACACCAGAATGGTGTTGAGTCTAACATGTAGGTTGTGTACTGGTGAGTAATATGAATAGTCCCTTGACTGTGGGTTAGTTGTTCTCCAGCTATCTATTAGTTGCCAGTGTTGTTGCCATTCTACGAACTGCTTGCAGTTTTCAGTGATTGGGATTGTGATATTGGTGGGTGCGATCTGTCTAAATTGTTGCTAGCTATGACATTGAAGTCCCCCCTATTATATTTGTGCCTGCCAGCAGAGGGCCTATTTCTAGTGACAGTTTGTCTAGGAATTTACTTTGATCGTGATTTGGCGCGTATATACTTCCTATAGTTATTTCTCTTCCTCCTAGTCTTCCATTTATCACCACATATATTCCCTCTTTGTGAAGTATTTGGAGGGGGACCCCAGGGCAGATCCACATCAGTGCCCCTCTAGCGTGAGCGGAATATTTGGTGGCTATTATTTGACCCCTCCATCTTTTGCTAAGGGCTTTGACTTCCTGCTCTGTGAGGTGGGTTTCTTGTAATAGGGCTATATGGATTCCCCCACGCTTGAGGTAGTTGTGGACTTTATATCGTTTGGACATGTTATTTAGGCCTCTTACATTCCAGGTTATTATTTTATACCGTGTCATCATTGTCTTGATTGATCTATACTACATTGACAGGATTAAATGTGTGCTCTGCGGTGTGTGAGGTCTAGTTTAGTGACCTATGTTTAGTTTGAGCTCCTCCAACTATTGTGGTTGTGTTTGCATGAGTTGTTCCCTCCATAACTCTCTCCCCAGGACCGGATAATAAAACTTTTCCTGTCCAAACCATTTAACTTATCTTAAGACCTATTGGTGGTGGGAGGTGTGCCAGGGCCGAGAGCTTACACTCCAGGCCGTTCCAGGGGCCCGGTAGAGGTATATCTGCTGCCCTGGGTGGATTATTCAAAGTTTATTATTTACTTTGAGTTGCGTGTCGAGTTCTCCTCGGTGAGGGCTGAATGTTAGTGATGGTCAAAGGGTAGTTTAAGTTTGCTGTGTTCGATTGAAGAGGTATTAGATGATTTCTTCTGCTGTTCTGGGGGTGATTTTTGGTAGGTTAGTGCAGGTATCTTGCGAAGAGATGGAGAAGCTCCCACAGCTTGATTCGTGGTCTGAGGCGTCTCCTGAGGCTTGCGAGTGATGTAAGGTTCCTTTGCTCAGGGCTGCTGCTGTGTCTATTGCCTCACGCATTTCCTGTAAAGATTGGTGTCTAGGAGGTGCTATGTTCAATACCCTATTAGTGGATCTACCCCATCTTTTGCCAAGTGTGCAGGAGGATCTACTCTGTGTACTTGGAGGTGTGAAGTTAAGAGTTTCCATCCAGTCTCCTGCCAGCTGTGGGGTTGAGAAAAAGTGTGTCTTGCCTTCATATTCAACTCTCAGTTTAGCTGGGAATGGCATTGCGTATTTGATGCCTTTTTCGCGTAGGGTGCGTTTACAGTCATTGTATGATGCTCTCTGGGATTGGGTTTCCTTAGTAAAGTCAGGGAATATCATAATATGCTGGTTATTTAGTGTTATTTCCCCTTTAGTGCAGGTTTGCAATAGGATGTAGTCCCTGTCCTTGAAGTGCAGTAGTTTGGCTATAATTGGGCTAGGTCTGGATCCCGGTGGGGGTGGGGTCTGCCGGGGACCCAGTGGGCTATTTCAATCTCAAAAAATGCTGAGAAGCCTTCGGAAGGGACTGTGTCTTTGATCCAGTTTTCTAAAAATGTTTCCATATTTGCCGCGGAAGATTCCGACCACTCCGGCACTCCGATTAGTCGCAAGATGCTCCTGCAGGAGTGGTTTTCCGCATCCTCTGCTCTGGCCTCCTGTGTTTTGATTCGTGCTGTGAGCTCGGCCGTTTCTACGGTAGTTTTTTGAGTGAACGTCACCAAGTTTAGGGTTTTCTCCGCAGTTCCTACTCTTTCTGTTAATTTGCGATGTTCGTCTCGTAATAGTCATAAATCCACGGTTAGATTATCTATTTTCTGTTCAAGAACTTCACAAGATTCTCTTATGGCCTACAGGAATGTGTCCAGGGTTGTTTCTTGTTGAGTTGATGTGGTCTTGGGGGCCGGATGAGGAGGTTGTCCGGGTATCTTGTTGGTCATCTGTTCTTTTTGGTCTTGTCCATCTCGTTTTTTGGATTTGCCCATTTTGCTGTTCTTATCGTTGGGTGGCGTGTGAGGAGAATTCCGGCTGCGGTGACTGTCCTGGGCCCAGGCGATTGGGTGCCGTTGCCGGGTGGTTCAGGTATGTTGCAGTTTTAAGTCGGGTGGAGGATTATTGGGTGGGGATTTCAATCTGTGGCGGGGAGAGCACCCTGCATCCCGCTCCCCGCCGATGGGCTCTCCGCTGGGGCGCAAGCGCAACCCGGGCACCTGGCGACGGGCTGGGTCTCCCTCCATGCACGAATCTCCGGCGGCCCAGGGGGGCGACGACCGCCGCGCCTCCCGAGCCCCTGGCCGACTGGTGGAGCCTGGTGGGCAGGCTCATATGTATGAGGTGGGGTTCGGCTAACTGTAATTGAAACGCTTTAAGCCGAGTAGTAGTTTCTCTGGGGTGGCTCCTTGTGGAGGTTTAGATATCTCTAAGAGGAATTTGTGTCCCTTATTATGTACAGCGCCAGTGTTAGTTTAATGTCTTTCCCCAGTCTTGTTTGTGCATGTTGTTTTTTTCTTTATTTTTCGCTTTTCTGATTTCAAGGTGTTTGATCTTTCGGCTGCTTCCTGCTCTCCCGGCTGCGTGGTAACTCGGCTCTCGCTCGTGATAGGCCTGTTGTCTGCTAGGTCACGGTCCCGTCGCGCCTTCTGCCATAGGGTCCCCCCGCAGCGGTGAGCGCTTAATTATGTTAGGACACCAATGGGAGCGGGTGTTCTTGGGTTGGTGGTGTCCCTGAGCTAGTCGTTTGCGGTGCAACCCGCTGTCTCAGCGTTAATTTTCTCTTTGTTTTTCCCTTGCCTCTGCCCCTCGGTCCGCCTGGCTCTGCGCTCTCACCTGGGTTTCACATATATTCCGCAGTTCTTCTTTTCCGCTCCTTTTGTTCTCCGGGTCGCGCCAACTTTTCTTCCCCAGTTCAGCAAGGGGAGTCGTGTATCCAGTTCCGCGGTTCTCAATTTGGGTGCTCCGCAGTTTCATCGGGGCGGAGTTGGTTTCCCGATGCGGCCGTCATTTTGGGACTTGCGCGTAGTGTAGCTCGCTCGCATTTTTCCTTCTGTATGTCTGATCTTGGGCGATATCACCTCACAGGCTTCTGCTCGGGGGTCCCCAATTATTGGGACCGCTTTTAGTTACGTTTTTTGGGCTTTTTAAAGCAGGATTCTGTCTGGGTCCCGTTCTCAGCCCCGGAGCGCCGCTCTCACACGTGCAGCTTCATTGGCTGCTGGCTACGCCCCCCTCAGTTTGACAGTTGAGCTGTTTCTGAATCTGCTCTAGACAGTGAGACAAAGGGAGCTGGGGTGTAGCCTGCATATGCTGATGAGCCATCTGTGCTAGAGTGGAGGGAGGAGTGGTCCCTTATACCTGAATGGGCTGTGCCTGCCCTCTCACAATGCAGTCTCAAACACCCTGGTGTGTGTCTGGGCTGTGGCCTGGGCAAGGCAGGATCTTGTGAACAACAGACACTTTCCTCTGAAGTAGGCCTACTTCAAAGGCAGACAGAGGTATAAGTATTGGACCCAAAACTCCTGAAAATTAGATCACTTCTGGAACCAAGGCGAACCTCTGCCAAGGAGAAGAGCTGAAGAGCTGAGGAGGAGTGCTGCCCCTGCCTGTGACTGTGCTTTGTTGGGCTATCCTGCAGTTGCTGCTTCTGCCTGTAAAAGGGGACAAAGACTGGACTATGTGGTATATTGCTACTTGTAAAGAATCTCCAGGGGCTTGAACTGAATTTGCCTCCTGTTTTGAAGTCTCAAGGCCATCAAAGACTTACTCTACTAACATCTGGACTCTCTGCTGAGACTCCTGCCCTGCCAAGTGGTGTCTTATTCAGTCCCTTAGCCCCTGAAAGGGAAGCTGGCAGACAATAGCGGAAAATCCACGCACAGAATGCAATGCTGGGAAATTTACGATGCACCATCTGCAACGCGGCTGATAAACGAGAAGCCGCTTGCTTCGTGGCTAAAATCGACGCTCCACCTGTATGGCAGCTGGGAGATTGACGCATTGCGAATGGGGAAACGACGCACCACACCGGCTTGCGGCTGCTGATAATGATGCAAACTTCACACAGTGCGGGTTTCTAACACAGTGCCACAGGATTTTCCACACATCATCCCTGGGTGTCAAAGTCAACCCAACTCTGTGCGAATTCGAGGTACCCCATCTGGAAATTGACGCATTGCTGTCTTGCGAGAGAGAAAAATGACCATCGCTGACCAGAGAATAAACGGCTCACGGCCTCCCTTGCAAGGAAGGAATCGACGCATTGCTGCCTTTTTCAACGCACGCTCGCCCATGCTGCTTTATTTTTTATGCTAACCAGGTACTTTGTGCAAATTCAACGTTTCCATTGTTTTCTACAGAGTAAGACTCTTATTCTTTTGAAAATTCATATTTTAACATGTGTATGTTAGAGTTTTGTTATTTTGGTCTTGTTTGATTTAGATAAATATTGCCTATTTTTCAAAACTGGTGTGGTGTCCATTTTGGAGTGTTTTCACTCTATTACTCTGTGTGTTGCTACAAATACTTTACACATTGCTTCCGGGATAAGCCTGACTGCTGGTGCCAAGCTACCAAGGGGGTAAGCAGGGGTTACGTAAGGGTCTTTCTCCATTTCTCTGACTAGAATGATGGCCCTCGCTTGGACAGCGGGTAACCTGATTGACAACTAAAGGCCCCATTTCTAACAGTCTCTTTCCAGTTTCTGGTATAAACTAGTGTGAACCCCATTGTGGATCTTGGCAAGCTACACATTTCTAAAGACTAGACAAAATTCTGAATTTAGCAAGGGGTCACTTGTGTTAATCCTTCAAGGTGTTCCCAAAGAAACTCAGTGTTTGTAATAAAAAAACAAATGGAACATTAGTCGGAAAATCATCCATTTGTAACAACGTTTTTATTGATATTTTTTTGTCACAATAGCTTATTTACAAAAACAGTATATACCATTACATCTGCTAAACCTTTCTGGTTGTGGGGATATATAGCGCTGAGAAATTTGGCACAGCACATCGTAATTTTCTAGTACATCTGGCCCTAAGTTCCTACCACCTACCATTTCCCTAATTCTCCTGATAAAAATGGTACCTCACTTGGGAGGGTAGGGCTAGTGGCCACGCCAAGAAAGGTACCAAATGGAACTTGGACACAGCACATTTTTTTGTTGAAAACTGACCCCTGTTTTCAATGTGCCTAGCTGTGGATTTTGGGTACTTGCTCAGCCAGCACCTAGGGAAACTCAGAAAGCCTGCCCATTTTTTAAAACTAGACACCTAGGAAAATCGAAGGTGGGGTGACTTGTATGGCTTCCAACAACATTTTCCTCCCCAGAAGCCCTTGCAAACCTCAAACGTTGACTAGAAAAAACACATTTTCCTCACATTTCTGTTCTACAAAACCCCATCCATCCAAGTACAAATGCTGCCCCACTTGTGTGCTCGGGACAGGAATGCTGGGAAAATGCTGGGTAGTAGGAATTTTGTGGATTCCTTCTGATTCTGGAAGAATATGTCACAAACATTCTTGAGAAATGTGTGATTTTAGTCACATTGTGAGGGTTGTAGGACATTGTGGGTAGGAAATCTTTATGGGATCTTCAGGATCCCCCAAGACTCCCATGGGTGTCTTGTTCTCAGAAATGTCTAGCTTTGGTTGGCTTTTGTATATGACTGCTGAACCCAAGCTCAAAAACTGCAGCTACACCTTTCGTGGATGCTGCCACATTGATTCTTGGACCCTGCACTTTTGCGGACACTAGGCCCACCCACACACGTGAGTTATCATTTGAAGTTTGAGGCTCCCAGTAAATTCTAGTACTTTGAGGGATCTACGCAAGCCACCCTGAAGTATGACTGGTGTCTAGTTTTTGAAAATATCTAGAGTTGGCAGATTTTCGCTAGAGACCCTGCAGACAAAGACAGACAAAGACAGAAAAGACAAATAGTACTGCACAACCATCTACTCCTTAAGTAAACACACATACTGGTTGGATTAAGCAGGAGGGTGAGTGAAAAGCTCAAAATGTCAAATTTATGAACAAAAGATTTCACAAAGATTAATTTCAGTGTTAATAATCAATAGTTCAGAATTTCTGTATCCCATGACTAACATCTCGTGAACTGTATAGCCAAGACAAGGTACCAACTGTTTTGCAGGCTATTCAGACACCTTTCATGCATGACACACACAAAACCATTCACACTGCCAGCCATGGACCCAGCACATTACAATACTCATATCAAAATCAGCACCATTCAATGGCCTATCGCTTTCATATACCCACAGAACTGACACAGCAATCCCTCTGCTTGACAGCTGATGGAGTGTGTGGGCTGGCATTTGGCTGACAATGTGTGTGTAGTGACCAGCAGCAAGTTACTACACAAACACTGCCAGCCAAAAGCCCACTAATGCACACCACCAGCCAAGCTCCAGTCCACGCACACCACCAGCCAAGTGCCAGTTCAAACACTCTGCCATTCAAGCACCAGTTCACACTCACCGCAAGTCAAGCGCCAGACCACACACACCAACAACCAAGCACCAGTGCGCACACACACTGTAATTGCATAAAAAAGAAAAAAAAGAAAACACAAACCAGTATGAAGGAGATGAAAAACAAACAATAACTACAAACACAACAGGTCTAACTGAATACATCAAACTACCTCCAACTGTGAAACTGAGCAAAAAATATGATACAATACAGACCAGTCAGTTCACTTTTACTTTCACTGTTGCTCCCAATACACGAGTTGCCCAGGATTAGGACACTAGGGTCAGTAAATAAGGCTCTCCTTTTGCATGCCTCTTTGGACAGACTGTACATCTCCTACATGGAAAGTTTTTTGGGTGTGGGAGGAAACTAGTGATCTTTCAATCTAGCCACATACTAAAGCACTCCACCTCTAGGAATACATGTCTGCTCTACTACAACAAGGATGCCTATCACAGACTGGTGAAACTGATCAAAAGTCATCTTCGAATCTGGAGAACAAACCTTGAATACAACAAAAGCATGGAAGGTTGCCAAATGAAACAAGCAGGCAGTCAAATTCTTATACAAAATGTATGACTTATGAACAGACCTGTAAGGCTCCAACCTCTGATCTACTCTATCTACACCACGGGCGTGCCTATTGTAGCCTAAAATAGACACAGGTCTGTGCAGATCAGTAACCTGACTGCAAACAGTAACAGGCAAAGTACTATCATCATGAATGATTGTCAGCATGTCGACATCTCTCCTGTCTGAAAATTGCACAGTTAAAAGTTCACCACTACTCAAGGTACTGCATTGTCCCTTCTGAAGTTTTTTACATACAAGCTCTTTAGAGTAACCTTTATGGTTAGAGCGGATTGTGTCACATGCAAAAGGGTCCACTTTGAACAATTCCTTGCACAATTGCACACCAGTGTAGAAGTTATTTATGTATAAATGATGACCTTTGTTAGAAAATCCTCTACCAAGTTCCCACACAATTTTCTCTCTGACTCCAAAAGTGGACGGACAACTGGTGGGGGGGGATAAAAAGAAGAATCCTACCGGTGGTCACCTTGAAATTATAGACATGTCCATTACTACTCTCAGACAGCATAAACATCTTATTTCCATAACATGCCCTCCTTTCTAGGAAGGTACTGCTGTTGGAGGAAAATCTATCAATAAAGTAAGACAGAACAATTTTACACAATAATATGGTTTTAATCAATTGGGAACATCAGCCAGTCTCAAAAAGAGACCAAAGTCTGAAGGTCAAATTTCCGGATTACAAGCAGTGGTATATATACTGTAAAAGTCACAAAAACCACGAGTCACAAGTTCCTATATGACATAAATAGCAAGAAGGCAAATAAGATATTGTCAACATACTTAAGTGTTTCCAAGAATTGTGTACGCGTCCATGTTTAGCAGAAGCCTGTAATTCACAGAATATAGGGTGAGATAAGATAGAAAAACATTTTTGCCTTTCTGCATAGCAAACGCATATCTCTTGTTTAAAGTCATTAGACCAAGCCTACCTGACTTTAACATATTCTCAACAGGCTTGCGCTAAGGCAGAATTCCCCCTTATTTCCCTGCATCAGTCCCCTCTCTTCAACTACCTTTCCCACCTTCGCATCTACTATGGGGATCAACTTATTCTCACTATTCTATCCCTCAACATCCTTAGTGTTTTCCTAACCAAAAAGGCTCCTAACATTTTAGCTGTCATCCTTTTATGACATGCTATTATTATCTGAAACATAAGACACGTCAAGAGCAATATCACTATAAAAGGCAACAAGACCTTAAACAACTCTGACATCCAGGATGGCACCCATTCAAACCAACCCTCGAACCACCCATCAGGGGCCTTCCCTTCATTGACTATTTTCTTGTGTAGGTCATGCAATGTCTGAATGGCTTTAGTCAATGTCCAAACGTCCAAATCATCTGTCAGCACATAAGTACAGCAGGCCGACCCAATCTTCTTACACACCTCTCCTTCTATGACGGTCATTAAGTCCAATACATATCTGTGCTGCATTACCATCTAAGGGCTCAGAGTTCTTGCTTGATAGCATTGAATCGATCCTCAGTTGCACTGATTGTCTTCACTAAGTTCCAGTGCGTGACTTGGAGCCACTGGGCAGTTGAATTTGCCTGAAAAAAAATATTGAATGCTTCCAAAAAAGAGGTGGGCAACGTTGAATAGTCTACAGTCCTGTGGGGCTGCTTTAAAAACTGTAGTACCATAGTATTCCACATTTCTTTTTGTCTGGTGCTGATGAAGCCAGTTTGTTGGATGGCCCATGGGATGATCATGTAACTGGGAAATGTTCACACCTGGTATCACCATGGAGGGGGTGTATAAAGCCATGAGGGGAGCAGAGGCCATTCTAGTTTGGGGGTAGTTGCATGTGGAGCCAGGCCCCACACATCCAATAGTGCTCTTTCAGGCTGTAGGTGCCGTCCTGCATATCGGCATTGTAGGTGGTGCCCTTGCAGATGAGGTTACTCCCCTCCCTTACTGTCCCATTTCCTCTGAAACAAAGAGAAATCTGTGTTAATTTCATTGCTACTCTAGGGTGTGTGGTAATTCCTGTCCATGAATATCTCTGTATGTTTGCATCCCATATTTCTTGACACTGGCCTATTATCTTATCAAATCTTAGATGACCATTTGTCTTGGTACCATTCCATAAGGATATTGCTCTACATGTGCACTTGGCTGTGGTGTGCCATTTGTCATGGGCAAATACGGATCCCGTAATGCTAAGATCTGGTCTGCTGACACAATCAGGGAGTAGAGAGCTAACATTCATATGATATATAAGACCCTCCAAACATGCCTCGGTGTAATACCCCTTTTTCTCACTCTGTGTAAGCCCGCTTTTGCCCTGCCTTCTTCATTCTTGATATCTCTTCCATTATCTGTTGTTTTTCTGTCAGGATTTGTAGGACTAAATGGGTGGTGTCAAATCTAATTATATTAACTCATGCAGTTGTAGGACTACCATGAGTTGGTTGTAGCTGTGCTTTCGTTCTACATAAAAAAAGGTGCAAGAGACAGCGTGTAATATTTGGGGATACATGTTTAGGGAGATGCAATCTGTCTACTACAGCAGGATGTGGGATAAGGGAGCATACATAACAGCTGGTGTTGTATGTAGCTGCGTCTATACTATGCATGTGCTGGTACCACATATTCTCAAATAACGCAGTAATGGAGAGGGTGATGGTCAGTATCATTATCAACAGTTCTGCACATGCGTGTAATAGTTGATGTAGGATCAAAGGAATAAAAATGCACTAGGGCTAAGAATAGTGCACTAGGAAGGAAAAACAAGAAATACACAATTTAAAAGAAGTATTGTGTATTGTTGGAATAATAGTGGTAGGCTTTACTCCAGTTGCTTCTCTTGTTCTCACCCTCTTTTTCCTGCTCAGTGTCTGAAGGGATGGAAGGCATGGTTGTGGCTTGGTGTATATCTGTCAGATGGATCCATGCTTTGTAGCCTTGAACTTTGACCGCTGAATCGTGCTCTCGGTCATAGGGAAGGGTCCATTAAATCTGCTATCTTTCAACTTACTCCCAAAATTTCAGATGTTAACTAATGGCAATGGAGTCTGTTGGTCATATACAGGAGGTGCATGGGTGCGCTTGTCGGCTGTACATGTAACCTGGTTGCAGAAGAACTTTGCAATCTTTGTTAACTCAAACATATGTACATTCATTTCAGTTTTTACAACTTCAGGTGAACTCTCAGTCTGCAACTCATGCCTAGTTAATAGCACAAATGTGCTCATTGTTCTGCCTGTCACGATTTGATGCTGAGTCAAATGGTGATCTGATCCGGGGGTGTTTCTCAAGACAAACTGTGCAAGTGGGAGGTAGTATAGCCATTTCTATATCAATGTCACAAATAGTTTACTTATTATATTCTTGAGGAGGCCATTAAAGTGCTCCACAATACCATTGTTTTGGGGATGATAAGCTGAGGGCAGTTTGTGCATTATTCCCAACAAGGTGGTGAGATGGGAGAAAATATTATTGACAAAGTGGGTGCCATTGTCGTATCTGATCCCTTCAGGAAAGCCTTACCGGGGTATTACCTTGTGGTTCATAAAATTAGCAGTAAGTTTGGCATCACAGTGGACACAAGGTCCTGCTTCAATCCACCTTGATAATGGACACACTACAACTATGAACAATTATTGCATCGGTCATTTATATCAATGTAGTCAATGTGCAGTTCCTTAAACAGTCCTTGTGATCGGGTTATTGTGGAAGCTATTATCTTAACCGTAAATACTGCTGGCACACCATACAGGTGTGTATGTACATGTTAATCCTCTTATATAGGCTAAGGACAAACCAATCCTGGTGCATTTGGAGGAACATGTTGTCTTTGGAAGTATGTGAAGGAAGATGTAACTGGATTAGGGCTATTAGCAACAATGCTTGGGGCATGACAGGCTTTCCTGTTGCTATCTGTCTGTATATTAAATCTGTTCCTATCTGTATGTATCCTCTGGATGCCCACAACTGTTTCTCATGCTCTGGGGCACTTTCTTGTATCTCTCTAAGGTGCAGGTAAGCTGTCTCAGTATAATGTCTTGATACATCCAAAGGATCTGAGGGTGTTGATGTTTCACTAGCTACCAAAACTGTGGTGTATGTGTCACTAAGGGGGCGTTTTGCTGCATCTTTGGCTGCCCAATCAGCCAAGGCATTTCTGCGGGATACAAAATCCAGGGCACTAGTGTGGCCTGCACCCTTCATCACTGCGACTGAATGTGGTAGTGTTAAGGATTGTATCAAATTCTCCAAAAGGGGACGGTGCACAACAGTATTGCACTGAAAAGAGTAGTGTACATTTAATCACTGTATGTCAAGTACAAATACAAGTTCAAATCCTCACGGCTGATCACCAATGTTAAAAATGGGATCTTTGGTTGACAGTCAGGTTACCCCCTGTCCAAGCAAGGACCCTCACTGTAGTCAGGGTAAAGGAGAATCACACTCAGGTAACCCCTGCTCACCCCCTTGGTAGCTTGGCACCAGCAGGAAGGCTTTACTTCAGAAGCAATGTGTAAAGTATTTGTACCAACGCACACAGTAATACAGTGAAAACACTACAAAATGGACACCACACAAGTTGAGAAAAATAGGTGATATTATCTAAATCAAACAAGACCAAAACGACAAAATCCAACATACACAAGTCAGGATATGAATTTTCAAAAGAATAAGAGTCTTTAATCCTTAGAAAACTGTGAGAATGCTGTTGTTCCAAAAAGTACCTGGTTGGCGTAAAAAATAAAGCGACACAGGCGAGCATGCATCAGAAAAGTCAGCGATGCGTTGATTCCTTACTCGCAAGTGAGGCCATTCGTTGTTTCCTTCTCTGGTCGGGTCGGCGATGCGTTGTTTTTCTCCTTCGCAAAAGAGTCATGTGCAGATTTCCAAACGGGGCACCTCGGATCCGCGCAGAGTAGGGTTGACTTGGACACCCAGGGACGATGCACGGAAAATCACAGTGTTAGAAAACCACGCTGTGTGGGGTTTGTGTTGTTATCAGCCTCTGTAAGCGGATGTTGTGCATTGTTTCTCCAGCCGCGAGCATCAATCTCCCAGCTGCAATGCAGGTGGAGCATCGATTTCAGCTGCAAAGCTGGTGGCACGTCGTTTATCAGCCACATCATGGAAGGTGTGTCATAAATCTCCCCGCACAGCGTTCTGTGCATGGATTTTCAGTTCTTGTCTGCCAGCTTCACCTCTGAAAGGCACATGGGCTGGATAGGGCACCACTTAGCCGGGTAGGAGTCTCAGCAGAGAGTTCAGGTGCTGGCAGGGGAAGTCTTTGAATGCCCTGAGACTTCAACAACAGAAGGCAAGCTCAGTTCAAGCCCTTGGAGATTCTGCTCAAGCAGGAATGCACAACAAAGTCCATTCTTTGTCCCCTTTCACAGGCAGAAGCGGCAACAGCAGGATAACCCAACAAAGCACAGTCACAGGTAGGGGCAGCACTTCTCCTCAGCTCTCCAGCTCTTCTCCTTGCAGAGGTTCCTCTTGAATCCAGAAGTGATCTAATCTTCAGGGGTCTTGGGTCTACTACGTATACCCCTTTCTGCCTTTGAAGTACGCAAACTTCAAAGAAAATCTCTCTTGTTTGTAAGATCCTGCCTTGCCCAGGCCAGGACCCAGACACACACCAGGGGGTTGGAGACTGTATTGTGTGAGGGCAAGCATAGCCCTTTCAGGTGCGAGTGACCACTCCTCCCCTCCTTTCCAGCACAGATGTCTCATCAGCATATGCAGGCTACACACCAGCTCCCTGGGTGTCACTGACTAGAGGAGGGGTGCAAACAGCTCAACTGTCAAACTGACCCAGACAGGGAATCCACAAACAGGCAGAGTCACATAATGGTTTAAGCAAGAAAATACCTACTTTCTAAAAGTGGCATTTTCAAACACACAATCTAAAAACAACCTTTATTAAAAGATGTATTTTTAAATTGTGAGTTCATAGACCCCAAACTCCACATTTTATCTGCTCCCAAAGGGAATCTGCACCTTAATTATATTTAAATGTAGTCCCCATGTTAACCTATGAGAGAGATAGGCCTTGCACATTGAAAACTGAATTTGGCAGTATTTCACTGTTAGGACATATAAAACACATTCGTATATGTCCTACTTTAAACATACACTGCACCCTGCACATGGGACTACCTAGGCCTACTTTAGGGATGCCTTACATGTACGTAAAGGGAAGGTTTAAGCATGGCAAGTGGGTACTCTTGCCAAGTCAAATTGGCAGTTTAAAGACTGCACACAGAGACACTGCAGTGGCAGGTCTGAGCTATGTTTACAGGGCCACTAATGTGGGTGGCACAACCAGTGCTGCAGGCCCACTAGTAGAATTTGTATTACAGGCCTTGGGCACCTTAATGCACTGTACTAGGGACTTACTAGTAAATCAAATATGCCAATCATGGAAAGCCAATTACATATATGTTTTACATAGAAGCACTTGCACTTTAATACTGGATAGCAGTGGTAAAGTGCCCAGAGTAACAAAAACAGCAAAAACAGATTCCAGCAAACATCAGCAACCTGGGAAACGGAGGCAGAAAGTTAGGGGAGACCACACCAAGGATGCCAAGTCTAACAGCAATGATAATAATATTTCATAGCCTGATACTCTCTGTGTTGTCAGTGTTGTCTTAGCTTTCTGAATTATTGCAAACATTGCATGTTCAGAGTACAGTGTCAAAGGTGCACCCATGACAATGGGGGCAATTTCCTCAACTGCAAAGGCTGTTGTAGCTCACGCTTGTTCAAGGGTAATGGCCTTTCATGACAGAATGAAGTAGACCATTAAAATACACAATTGGCTTGTGGCCTAAAAGATACTTTTGGGTGAGGACAGCTGTCATCACCTGACCATTACAGTGGCAAAAAAGGAAAAACTCTTTATTGTAGTCTGATGTTCCTAACACACTGGTGCAGTTGTTTTCTCTGTTTTTAACTTGCTAAATGTCTGTTGCATCTCTTGAGTCCGTGTTATCCTGTCTTTATGTGTTTTAGACTGTTTGATAGATGCAAGCATTGTGGATATTAAAGTACAGTAATCAAAATCCCATTGGCTAACAGTTGCATAAGCCCAGGAACTTTTGCATTTCATTCACTGTTTCAGGCGATGTCATCTGTCGGATGGATGCTGCTCTTTCTGGCATAACCTGGCAGCCAGAGGCTGACAGCAGTTGTCCCAAGTAATTGACTTCTTCCTGACAGTACTGTAGTTTGTCCCTGTCCACTTTGTTTCCTCATTGAGCAAGGGAGCACAACAGGGACACAGTGTCTTTTCTATACTGCTTGTTTGTCTGACTACCGATGAGTAGGTCATCGACTGCAACGCTGTGCTGTCACATTGAAAATTGTTAAGGTAATTCTTGACGGTCCTATTAATGACACTAGGGGACTCACAATATCCTTGAGGCTACCGAGAATGGAGGTACTGACAACCGCAATGGGAAAACGTGGTCAAATAGTGACTGTCTGGGTGCAGGGGAATGCTAAAGAATACCCTCTTTTAGTCTATGACTGAAAAGTATTTAGCATCTTGGGGTACATTTGTGAGGATGACAGAAGGGTTGGGCACTACAGGGAATTCTTGTATCACTATGTCATTATGGAGGTACAGGTCGTGAATCATACGTCACAAGGTGCCCTTGGCCTTCTTGATGGGGTAGGTTGGGGTGTTGCAGGGGGCTACACCTGGGTATATGACTCCCTGTTCCACTAGTACCTGTATAATGGGTGCAATGCCCTCATCAGCTTCTTTGATAGAGGGTATTGTCTCACTGTTGGCAGTATAGCTCCTTCCTTCAGGGTTATTCTGAATGGTACTGCTGTACGGAAGAGGCCTATATCATAGAGGCCCTTTTTCCACAAATTAGAAGGTACCTGCACAAGATCATTGTCTTTGATAGGGCTATGGAAATGTATTATTACCTCAGGCCTTGCCTCCAGTCTGGTGCATAAGGGTATACTGCCTTGGAAAACAATCTCTGTCATTCTGGGGTTATCTACAAACAACTGATCATATCATATGTCTCCTACCGGTATGTTGGGACCATGAAAGATAGCCCATGCCCACATCACATTGGTGTGGTCAGTTGCCATTAGTGTCCCATAGGTGGGAGACACTTCCAGTGCCTCTATTTCCAGAATGAGGTATTGGTCTAATGCTTCAGAATAGGTGTCCTGCCATCAGAAGAGAAAGTTCTTAGGTAAATGAACTAATTTCCCTGTTGATTCTGTTGTGTCTGTTATGATACTGTACACTACTCTAGTGAAGGCTAAAAGATCTGTGGTTCTAGCATCAACCTCGTCACAGCCTAAAATGTGTGTGACCATAGTCAAGATGCGTATGCAAGATACTCCTGGTGTAGAACATATCATAGATCCATCCTCAAAGTGAATAGTCATGTTTAACTTTCTCATGAGATCATGTCCTAGAAGGTTGGCTGGGGCATTTGGGGAGAATAAGAGACAACTGTCAACATACCCCCCCCCTATTTCCATCTCCACAGGTTTAGTGAAAGGAACCCTCATCACAGCCCTGGAGAACCCCTGTGTGTCAATTGATGAATTTGACAATGGGAGCCCTTCTCACAGATGCAGGACCTAGTGGGCCCAGTGTCAATGAGAAAGGTGTACTCCTTGTCATTTATGGTTACCTTCACAGTGAAAGTTTCACGGTTACCGATAAGACTGGACACATGAGACTACTCCGCGGGCACCTTCATTGGGCAAATCCTCCAATGCAATTTTGCTGGAATGGATTCCCTCCCCTGACAGTCACCCCTCTTTGTGAGTTCCAGTGGTGCAAGGTGGGCTGCACTTTCTGTTGTGGCCCATACTGCATTTGGGGCATGGGCTTCTATAACTGCTGGGGCGGTATCGGTGGTTGAGGCGGCAATTGCATTTGGAGCTGCAGGAGGTATATCCCCTGGGGACTCTCAGCAGGTTGTGTCACAATACCACCAGGTGGTGCCATTTGTTGGCAATATGTCACCCTTGTCTGGTTAAGTTCATCTCCCTTTTTAAACCTTCTATCTCTAATGAAATGTCCTGGCATCTTGAAATAGTGGCGTGTCTGTCCACTCTGGAATGTGCTTACTCTATTTCCCCAAAACCTTCCACGCCCTCCTCTTCCATTATTCCTGCTATTGCCTCTCTGGGCATACTGGCTGGGTGGCATCGGGGTGCCCAGAGTAGGCACCCACAGGGATACTGCAGCTAGGTCGGTGGTGGCAGTGGCAATTTCTCCCTCTCTTTTCTTAGTCAACTTCTGCTAGACCAATTTAACAACTGCTTTCTCTATTTTGCCTTTCCTACTTTTTTTCCTTTTCCAGTTTCTTCTTACAGAAATGTATTATGTGTGCCTGTATCTCTGTCTATGGTTTGGAATCTAACGCCACTATATTATCTAGCTTGTCCTGCATAAAACAGTACTGCATTCTGTCCAGTCACATCCCAACTCTCTCCTACTTCTTGTGTCCATGTTTCCTTCATTCTGCTGAACAATTGGGCTGGATTCTCATTTGAAAGCATTTTCTGTGTCACATGAGACCGAATGTCTGGCCTGTCTTGATACATTTTTTTCAATTGTCTCCAAACAATTCCCCTTACTTTGTTAAAGGGTGCCCCATCCCATTTCTGGCGGTCGGTGATAAAGCGGCGGTAATACCGCCAACAGGCCGGCGGTAACAAAAATGAAATTATGACCACAGCGGAAACCACTCAGACAGACAGCCACTTTAACACACCGACCGCCATGGCGGTAGCAACAAGCACCACTGCGGTAACTGCCAACAGGCAGGTGGAAGACAATGTACCACCCACTGCATTATGACCAGCCTATCTGCCACCTTTTCTGGGGCGGTACCAACGACAGCAAAAGTATGGCGGAAACAGAACACAAAAGTCAAAGGACTTACCTCTGGAGACACAAGGAACAACCATGACGCCATGGATCCCGAGTTGCACATATTTCCCATGCTCGTCTACCTTTTCCTGCACTATGAACACCAACGCCAGTGAAGACGACTACGATGAGTACTGCCTAGAACACAAGGGAGGGGGAAAAAAAGAGTGACAGACACGCAACTCCCCCACCCCAACACTCTACACACAAGCAGATGCAGTAACATTACATATCCACCCCGTACCCCTCAGGAATAATGCAAGGACAAAATGAATGGAAGAAAGTGAGTGTAATACGATTAAAGAACATGAATATGTGCATTAAATTACAAACGTGTATACATATTTACAAATGGAGGGACACCGGGCAGTACTCAATGTCGGTGGGCCACAGGTCCACAACACATAGGCAAAGGCCCCACATCACTCCTGCAACAACACGGAGAGAGCACTGCAGGGGCACAGGCACCTCAGGGGGACAGGGACTGGGGGGCACCTCAGCCAGAAGATGGTACAACACCACTGGTCCTGGAGGGGGCAACATGCCCTGTGTGATGTCCTGGGGCGTGCAAGGCTACAGTCTCTCAAGTGGGTGGTTAGCCCACTGCTTGGTCCTGGGGAATGCAAGGCCACAGCCTCTCTAGTGGGTGGTTTGCCCACTGCTTGGTCCTGGAGAGTGCAAGGCCAGTCTCTCAAGTGGGTTTTTGGCCCACTGCTTGGTCGTGGGGAGTGCAAGGCCACAGTCTCTCTAGCAGATGGCTTCTCCACTGGTTCTGGAGGGGGCATAGTGCCCAGTGTGCTTCATCCTGGGAAGGATGGGGTGAGTGGATGGCTTCTCCACTGGTTCTGGAGAGGGCATTGTGCCCAGTGTGCTTCATCCTGGGAAGGATGGGGTGAGTGGATGGCTTCTTCCACTGGTTCTGGAGAAGGCATTGTGCCCAGTGTGCTTCATCCTGGGAAGGATGGGGTGAGTGGATGGCTTCTTCCACTGGTTCTGGAGGGGACATTGTACCCTGTGATGCAGATCTTGGTGAGTAAAAGGTCACAGTCTCTCACCTGGGTTCCGGCGGTGCTGGCAGTGGTGGTGGGGAGGCCCCAGCCCATCCCCTGCAACCTCGGACAGCTGCCCCCTGGGGCTGCTGCTGCCGGAAGTGGTGCTGGCGGTGGTGCTGCTGGTAGTGGTGGGGGTAGGCTCCAGCCTATCCCATGCAGCCTCGGACAGCTGCCCATTGGGACTGCTGCTGCTGTGGCGGAGCTGGTGGCGGTGCTGGCAGTGATGGGGGGAGGCTCCAGCCCATCCCCTGCAGTCTCGGATGGCTGCCCACTGCGGCTGCTGCTGCTGGCAGCGGTGATGGTGGCAGTGCTGGTGGCGGTGCTGGCAGTGGTAGGGAGAGGCTCCAGCCCTTCCCCTGCAGCCTTGGATGGCTGAACCACCATGGTTGGTGGTGGGGGCTCTGAATGAGTCCCAGCACCAGGCCTCCTGTCCTTCCTGCCTGCTGGTGCAGGCCACTTGCCCTTCCTGTCAGCAGCTGGTGATTTCTCCTTGCCATTCCCTGTCGCAGCTGGTGGTGCCTCCTTGCCCTTTCTATACGCTGCTGGGGGTGTGTCCTTGCCCTTCCCTGTCGCAGCTGGTGGTGCCTCCTTGCACTTCCTTGATGCACCAGGTGCAGGCACCCTCTCAGTGTTGCTGCCTGGTGCCCCCAGATCCTCTCCCACCTGCAGCAGCTGTTGACACTACTGTGCCCCTGGACTGGGTGGCTGAGCTGCTTGCCTGGGTTTTCTTCACCCTGGCCTGACGTGAAGGACGGGGGAAGAAGGGGTATGGAAGAGGTCAATGGTGGAGAGGAAAAGCTTCTTAGCGACATTGGGGCTGGAAGAGGGGGAAGGTTTGGTAGAGGAGAAAGAGGAAGTGGTTGTAGGAGGTGTCTGCTGTGTTTGGGTGCAGGTGCATGGGCTGGATGCTGTTGTGAGATGGCTGTTGGATGTCTGAGTGCTTGGGTTTGTGTACCTTGGGAGGAGGGAGCACAAACACAGTGGGAGAGGACACAGGGGATATGTGCATGGAAGTGAGGGTGGTGCCCGTGAGGGGCTTGTAGTGATAGGCGGTAGTGGATGTAGTGCATACAGATGTGAGTATAAATGCTACTGGGAGGGAGGTGGACAAGGAGGAGGAGGGGGACACAGTGGAGGCAGTGGATGTTGGTATGTCTGCATCTTGATGGTGTTTGTGTGAGTGCCTGTGTGATGATGGGTGGTGCTTGTGTTTGCCTGATCCACTCCTGTGTGTTGTCCTGGGTGCATGCTGGTCTGCCTGTGTGCTTGGGATAGGTTGAAGTTGGGGTTGAGGGGAATGACATTGGGCAGAGGAGGTTGGAGGGGGGAGGTTAGAAACAGGGACAATGGCTGCCATCAGGGAGGAGGCCAGGGCCTGGATTGATTTCTGTTGGGCCACCATGCCCTCCAGGAATGCATTTGTTTGTTGCAAATGGGCTGCCAGCCCCTGGATGGCATTCACAATGGTTGACTGCCCAACAGAGATGGATCTCAGGAGGTCAATAGCCTCCTCACTCAGGGCAGCAGGGCTAACTAGGTCAGGGCCTGAGGTGCATGGGGCGAAGGAGATGCCCACCCTCCTGGGTGAGCGGGCACGGGAAACACGCTGAGGGGCTTCTGGGAGGGTGGTGCTGGTAAGGGTGTGGCAGCTGTACCTGTAGTTGGGGTGGGCACAGAGGTGTCTGCCACCACCAGGGAGCTTCCATCGGAGGAGGTATCACTGTCAGAACTGTCCCCTCCAATCTCCGCCCTGGTGCTCCCCTCGCCCTCCGTCCCACTGGTGCCCTCACCGTCGGTGGATTCAGCCTCCTGGGCCCTGTGGGATGCAGCCTTCCCATCACCGGTGCCTCTGCTCCTCCGCCAGATGATGCGAATGCACAGAAGGACAGGGTGACAAAACAAAAAGGGGGGGGGGGGTGAGACAAAGGATACCCTTGGTCAATGGCCGCAACAACACCACCGTTGGCGTACACAACACACACACACACAGGGAACAGCCCTACGCACTAGGCAATGCACTTCCAGTCACAATGCTAGTCACCAGCCCATGGACAGGGATACCTAATGCCAATTGCAGCATACCTGAGACCCACAGACCCCTTCCCAGTAGTGGAGGCCTACTAGCTTGTTTGGAGGAGGTTGACATCAGACCCTGGATAACATTGGCCCTACCCTGCACTGGCCGGCCTGGCCTAGGGGCACCCACTGGCCCACATCCCCCACCCGGATGCCACCCTACCATGCGCAAGTAGTATATCAGGGTCCTGTACCCACCCCCTTGTGGCTGTTGTGATGCCCCCAAGTGCCCGTCCAGCTTCGGATAGACCACTGCCAATATGCGGGTCATCGGGGGGGGGGGTCAGGGTTCGATGGGCACCCCTTCCTCGTTGGGAGGCCAACCCCAGCTTGGCCTCCTCCTTCTTCCGTGCCCAACGTCTCAGGTCCTCTCACCGTTTGCGACAGTGGGTGCTCTGGCTGCCGCAGACCCCCAGGGTCCTCATGTCCTTGGCGATGAGCTAGGTGATGGCACGTCATATACCCTTTTTTTGATGGCCGCTGACCTTCAGAGAAATACACATAGGAAAAGGTATCAGTCAGACCGTCATGCCTGTTACACTCATGGCCCACCATAGCCCTTACATCCCCATTGCCGACCATGCATGCAGCATGCTGCCCAGGGCTCTTACCCCAACCCCCACCCCTACACGAGGCCCTCACACGCAGCACTCCATGCATTCATGCCCCATTCATCGTGCTCACAGTGTACTCACCTGTTGGTCTGGAGGCCCATACAGCATTCGGTACTGTGGTAGGACCCTATCTACCAGTCTCTCCAACTCTGCGGTGGTGAAGGCAGAGGCCCTTTCCCTAGTGACACGAGCCATGGTCGGTTCCAGACACAGGTCACAGCAGCACTTGCAGTGTGGGTCCTCTCTGGTTGAAGGTTAGGTAGCAAGAGAGTGAACAGATAGAAAATGGAGGTCACGTCCGCAGTGGTGTGTACCGTCAACGCCGGCGTACATCACCATTGGCCATTGTAACCCATAGGTCCAAATGGGATCCAATGAGGAGTTGCACTGCGGTTTTCGACCGTCTCCTGCAACGGCGCACGTCAGCGGAATTACCTCATTTCCATCTGTCCCTCCATACAGAACAGGCAGATGCCATTTCAGGGGGGGGCAGACCATGGCACCTAACTGTGTTACAGTACACATAGGCACCATTTGGGCCTATACAACAATATTGCATTACAGACACAACATGCAATGCAGTGTAGTGTAGTGTAGTGTAGTGTTTGGAAATATGGAATACTGACCAGCTACTCACCGTTTGCCCCCTAGATTGCAACCACTGCGGATGAATAGGAGATGGAGACATCCCCCGTGTAAAGGCCCCTGGTGGACTTGACAACAATGGAGGACAGGCACTTTATTCTCACCTATAGACTGGACAGGGTCACAATCACAGAGCTGTGTGCCCAATTGGAACCTGACCTGATATCTGCTATCCGTCAGCCGACTGGGATCCCCCCTCTTATGCAAGTCCTATCTGTGCTCCATTTCCTGGCAAGTGGCTCCTTCCAAGTGACAGTGGGCTTGGCTGCAGGAATGTCTCAGCCAATGTTCTCAATAGTGCTGACCAGAGTGTTGTCTGCCCTGATTAAACACATGCACAGCTCCATCGTTTTCCCCCAGGTGGAGGATTTGGCCACAGTGAAAGCTGATTTCTGTGCTATGGGACATATCCCCAACATTATTGGGGCTATTGATGGTACACATATTGCATTTGTCCCCCCCCGGAGAAATGAACAGGTGTTCAGAAATCAAAAGAGCTTTCACTCCATGAATGTGCAGATAGTGTGCCTGGCAGACCAGTACATCTCATATGTCAATGCAAGGTATCCTGGGTCTGTGCATGATGCCTTTATCCTTAGGAATAGCAGCATCCCATATGTAATAGCTCAACTCCAGAGGCCCCGGGTGTGGCTCATAGGTGAGCCCTGGTTCCCACCCAGGGGTTGTTGGTGTGTGGGTATGGTTTGGGCTCTAATGGTTAGTGTGTGTCTAACAGTTGTCTCTTGAAAATTTCAGGTGACTTTGGCTACCCCAACCTCTCATAGCTACTGACCCCTGTGAGGAATGCCAGGACAAGGGCAGAGGAACGTTACAATGAGGCACATGGGTGAACCAGAAGAATAATAGAAAGGACATTTGGCCTCCTGAAGGCCAGGTTTCGTTGCCTCCATCTAACAGGTGGATCCCTGTACTACTCACTCAAGAAGGTGTGCCACATCAACATGGCATGCTGTATGTTGCACAACCTGCCTTACGTCGCCAGGTGCCTTTTCTGCAGGAGGATGAGGCTGGAGATGGCCGTGTGGCAGCAGTGGACCCCGTGGACGGTGAAGATGAGGAGGCAGAGGATGAGGATGAGGACAACAGAAGTGCTATAATACAACAGTACTTCCAATGACACACAGTTAAGACACTGTAATTACACTTTACATGGACAGTTTTGTATTTTACATTTTCACTGGCAGGCTGATTTTCCCAGTTCTATGGCCACTTACTGTACTCTTTGGCATCTCTATTTGCAGATATTTGTGCCCCACTATCACTCCTGGTGTGTTGACTGCAGCCATTCCTATGTAAACATTACTGTACAGTTATATTGCAGTGTTTAAAGCTTGTTAAACGAATACATGGTTAAATGATTTGACAGACTCCATACTTGTATTTATGCAAATGGTGTCTATTTAAGTGCTAATGATTAGAGGGGGATGTGCAATGGGCTGGGTGATGATGATGGAAGAAAGTCCAGGATAGAGTCCAGTCTATTTGTATCACAGGTGCATTGTCCAAGGGGGCATAGGAAGGGGAACAATGGCAGTTCAAGGTGGACAGGGTGACAGAGTGGGACACAAGGGTGACATTCAGGAAAGTCTTATTTCCTGGTGGTTTCTTGGCAATTTTCTCTGGCTTCTGCCTGGATTGCAGGGACCGTTAGTGGGGTGGTTCTCCTTCTGCAGGGGGTGGTGTTGCTGGTGGCCTGTTGTTCCTGTGGCTTGGCCTCCTGTCCACTAGCGGCAGCGGAGGTGGAAGGCTGTTCATTGGTTTGGCTAGTTTCAGGGGCCCGGTGGTGTGCCACTGCCTCCCTCATGGTGTTGGCCATGTCTGCCAGCACCCCTGCAATGGAGACCAGGGTGGTGTTGATGTCCTTCAAGTCCTCCCTGATCCCCAGGCACTGTCCCTCCTGCAGCCGCTGGGCCTCCTGCAACTGTCCAGTATCTGGCCCATCGTCTCCTGGGAATGGTGGTATGCTCCCAGGATGTTGGTGAGTGCCTCCTGGAGAGTAGGTACCTTGGGCCTGTCCTCCCTCTATCGCACAGCAGGTCTCCCAGCTTCCCTGTTGTCCTGTGCCTCTGTCGCCTGAACTCTGTGCCCACTGACCCCAGTTCCCTGATTGTCCTGTGTTTGTGGGGTGGCCTGTGGTCCCTGTAGTGGTGGACACACTGCTGATTGACGTGTCCTGGGGACAGAGGTATGGGCCCACTGGGTGGGTACTGTGCTGGTGTTTCCTGAGGGGTGATGGGACTGCGCCTGGGTTACCGACTTTCCGGAGATCCCTGATGGGCCAGGTTGGTCATCCAGATCCAGGTGTCCAGAGCTGCTGTCATCACTGTGGGCCTCTTCTGGTGGTGGACTGAAAGTTGCTGGCACCTTCTCTCCAGTGACGTTGGGTGGGGGACCTGTGGGGATGTAAATGCAGTGTTATTTTTTCTGTGTGTGTAATCTTGTGCGTAGCTGTGTTGCCCTGTATGGTTGATATTGCCCTGGCAGTTTTGCCTTGTGTGAGTAGTGATTTTGTGGGCTAGGTGATTCTCTCTAATGTGCGTGCTTTAGTGTTGGGTGTCCATGCAGGTCTGTGAGGGGTGTCCATGCATTGGTGTTGCATGCAGGGCTTGGTATAGGGATGAGTGGGATGTGATGGTGGGGTATGTGGGAGGTGGTGAAGTGATGGGAGTGAGGGTAAGGGTGGGGGTTTGTAATGGCATGCAGCTAGGGGGGTGATCGTAATAGAGATTTGAATTACCAGAGTCCAGTCCTCCTCCTACTCCGGTCAGGATGCATGATTGCCAAGACTTGCTCCTCCCATGTTATTAGTTGTGGGGGAGGAGGTGGATGTCCACCGCCAGTCCTCTGTACAGCTATTTGGTGTCTTGCTTCTGTGGAACGTACTTTCCCCGTAGGTCATTCCACCTCTTCCTGATGTCATCCCTTGTTCTGGGGTGCTGTCCCACGGCGTTGATCCTGTCCACGATTCTCCGCCATAACTCCATCTTCCTAGCAATGGACGTCTGCTGAACCTGTGATCTGAATAGCTGTGGCTCTACCCAGATGATTTCCTCTACCATGACCCTTAGCTCCCCCACAGAGAACCTGGGGTGTTGTTGCGGTGCCAATGGTGTATTGTGAGTGGTGTGGGTGAGGATGTGTGGGGTGCTGTGTTGGGGTGTGTGATGTAGGGTTCATGGATGGTATATAAGTGATGGTGGTGTGTGTCTGTGGTCTTGCTATTTCTCTTGTGGCACTTGTTTGTAATGGTAAAGGTTTGTGGGTAATGTGGGTGTGTGTTTTATAGTGGTGTGGCTGTGTGGGTGTGGTGTGTGTGTGTATGTATATCAGGTGTGTGTAGTTTGGATTGTCCAATGTGGTGTAGTTTTGTTAGGTTGTGTGCATTTTGAGCCCGGCGGTATGTACCGCCAATGGTTTAGCGCCATTGAATGTCCGCCGTGGTGATTCATGAGTCATAATGCTGTGGGTGTAGTTATGTTGGCCTAATGGTGTGGGTTTTGCTACCGCCAGTTTATCACTCACCTTTGGTCTGGCGGACTTGTGTGTGTGGTTGTACAGTGACAGATTGCTATGTGTGGGTCATAATATGGGTGGCAGTAATCCACTGCGGTGGCGGTATGTTGGCGGCAGTCAGCATGGCGGAAAGTGGGATTTACCGCCAATGTCATAATGAGGGCCTATATGTTTTAAAATGTACTCTAATTGTCTAGATTGATGTGTTCGTTTTCTTATGTTGTGTTTTCTCATTATTACTGTTTCAGTGATGCATAAATCATTTACGCATTGCCTCTAAATTAAGCCTGATTGCTTTTTGTGCCAAGAAACCAAAGGGTTAAACACAAGTTACTTTAGTAATTTTTTGGGGTTCATCCAGTCGTGGATTGTGGTTGTTGCTTGAATAGGGTTCCACGTCCACAATTAATAACCCTATTTCTCACAGATATAGTTAAAACATGGGATACAGATTAACACATCTGTTTCTTTGTTGAACTGTATCCTGTGTTTTATATGTATCTAATGTTCGGACTGGCCATGGATTTTTATTAAAAAGCTTTGGATTGGTGTTTGTATACCGACTTTGATCTTAACTATGGTTTTCATTGCTGTACCTCCTAAATAATAAATGTAATCTAAAGGAAACTGGATTTAACTCTAGATTGGGCATTTACCTGAGAGTGAGTGGAAAAATCACAATAGTTCACTCATGGATTGAGTTCACTTATGACACGAGAACTGGTTTAGTCCACTGAACGTCTGGGGGCCCAGTCTAATTAATATGCACAAAGTGAGCTACCAAATAAAAATATCCCGCAGAGTATACCATAATTTTTTAAAATATCTTTTCAGGAAATGGTGACATTATTACTTGTTTAAATGATCTACATATGAAATGACCCACTTTATTAAATATGGCTAGTGTTTTTCTAGAGGCTCAGAAAACTAGATTTCCCAATCAAATACACAGGGAAATCTTAGATTAGGAATTACCATTTAAAATTTAGCGTGCCATTGTGGAACACATACATAGATTTTACCCCTGAATGAATTGGCGGTCAAACAGCGGGTCTGATTTAGGTCTGTCAGTGAATCACCAGAATTTAATTAAGATATACTGGATATATTTTCAAGGAAAAAAGTGAGAATTGCAAATAAGCTACATGGATGTGAAAGGGTGCAACCTATGAATTTAATCCGGCAATAAACCAGTATTTCCCTCAATCAATGGAATGTGACAAAAATTGTCCTTGTGCTAGAACAATGTCTGCACCCAGATATAGAAAACTTCTCTCTCTCTGTGCCCCAAACCGCATAGTGAACGTTCCTAAATTAGCAGTAACATACTAGAGTAGAAACTAGAGTGAGTTAGTGGAGTATTTTTTAAAGATTAAAAGATAAAGGCCCTCATTTCAACCGTGGCGGTCGGACGAGGCTGACTGCCAAGGCTGAACCGCCAGTCAGCCGCCCATGCGGCCGGAAGCCTGCCGGCCGCATTTGGACATCCCCGCTGACCCAGCAGGGATGTTGGCCGTAACATTGCAGCCGGCTCCTAATGGAACCGGCGGCAATGTGGCGGTGGGCGGGTGCAGCAGCACCCTTCGCGCTTTTCACTGTCTGCTAAGCAGACAGTGAAAATCACGATGGGGCTGTGCCTGTGGGCCCCTACACTGCCCATGCCAAGTGCATGGGCAGTGCAGGGGCCCCCAAGGGCCACGCGACTCCCCTTACTGACAGCTTTTCCATGGCGGTGTCTACTGCCATGGACTGGCCGGCGGGAAGGGGAGTCAAAATCCCCAGGGCAGCGCTGCCCTGGCGGATTCTGACCGCCGGGACAACCATGGCGGTAAACCGCTGATCCCGGCAGTGAATATGGCGATTTGTACCGCCAGCCTGTTGGCGGTACGATCGCCACTTCAACCCTGAGTGTATTGATAATTTAAGAGAAAACAAATGATAATGTACATTCAGTAAATATATGTTAAGACAAGAACAACTTTAAAATCATTTAAAGAAAGAAAAGAGAGAGAGAAAAGGATAAAAATGTCTTCTACGAAAATTGCTCATATACAATATCATTGGTAGAATTCAAATAATAGTTATCTGTTCCTAATGAAATGGTATGATATAAACAAATAACAATAACAAGTATTTCATGGAGGTTTGGGTACTTATTGCATTTGACTATTATGTACATATTGAGCTGAAGAGTTCAGAAAAAATGTAGCAGGTAACCAAAGGATGTCCCTTTTGATAGCTAGAGACAATGGAGTAACATAAGGTCTGTCCAACCTTTGAATATAACAAACATCATACCACTAAGCTTGAAACAATGTATTTGAAGCTTCCTTCCATGACTTGGAGATTTGCTGACATGCAACAGCAAGAAGTAAATCTAAAGTAAATATCTTACCCTGATGAGGTGACCAATCTTGAGCAAGACTACCTTAAAATATATTTGTGGAACTAAAAGGGATATGTGTAATAAAATAGCATTTATTATTGGTCAGACTCTTAACCAAAAGTGATGTGTGGAGGAACATTCAAAGAGCATATGTTTAAGGTCCGAGGGTGAAAAATTGCAAGACCAGCAAGAGGGTGAATTTGTAGAATTTATTTTATGTAGAGAGGTTGGAGGAATCAGCAGCCTATTTTATAGATATTAATAGAGTTTGAATCATATAAGCCACTCTAGATGATTTCCTAGTCTTGAGCCAAACTTTATTCCATAAGGGTATTGGGAAAGTTGCATTCAAATCATGCTCCCATTGTAACTGTAGTACGGACTTATCCCAATCTATAGAGGGAGCAGTGAGGATTTGATAAATATGTGACGCTGAAGGGAAGGTTAACAATGAAGTCGTCAACTGAGAGGTGTGAGAAATAGAAATGTTATCTGGTATAAATGTCTCATAGGTCTTTTAAATGATGTTAATAAGTGTGAGGTATTTAGTTGAATATGAATTTGAGGGAGAGTAACATTGTTGAACTTGTGTAAAGAAAGAAAACCATCATTTTCAAAAAGCTGATTAATACAAGTTAGATCATTTGCATGCCATGGATTTTCAAGAAATAGTTTTATTATTTATTTTAATACATTTTACGGTGCCAAATTGAGGAGCGTAAAAATTGATCCTTAATGTAGAGTGAAAGAGGTTGTTGTGTAAAGGTTACAAATTCTCAAAGAGAGAAGGGATGAAGAAAATAATTTTCCATGTCTACCCAGAGAGGCGATAAATTAGATGTATCCTCATTTAATGAATAAGAAGCTTTTTTGATGAATTATGCAGTGTGATACAAATGGAAATCAGGGAAATTTACACCTCCTAAATACTTGTGTTTGTAAGTTTTTGAGAGACTTTCAAAGTTTTTTATTGTTGCATAAAAAACATAATTTATTTAAGGAGAGTATTTCACATGTTTCTTTGTTTAATTTATATCCAGAGACTGAGGTAAAACTGGTGACTTACATAAGGAAGGCTTGCAACAAAGTCTCTGGTTTCTGCATGAAAAGTAGGATGTCACCAGCATAAGCAGAAAATTGTAATAATTTATTTCCATTTTGAAAAACATAAATGTCTGGATTATTAAGGAGTTTGGTTAGAAAGGGTTCAAGAACAAGAATAAATACAAGGGGGGTTAAAGGACAACCTTGTCGAACTCCACACTGAAGGGCATAAGTAGAAGATACAAGACCATTCAAAAATACCGATGCTTTGTGTGAAAAGTACGATAAAGAGGCAAGTTTTACAAATTCTGAAAGAGAAACAGAGCCTTTCCAAAATCATTCTAGATCATGGCAATCAAGTGTTGTTCATTGTGCAAATGGCCGATTCTTATAATACTAACTAGAAGCATCACGGGCATTGTTAGAAATGGGGTCTCTGGTTGGCAGTCAGTTTACATTCTGTCCAAGCAGGGACCCTCACTCTAGTCAGGACAATGGAGATACACACTTAAGATAACCCCTCCTGACCTCCTTAGTATTTTGGCACAAGCAGTAAGGCTTATCCCAAAGGCAATGTAGAAAGTATTTGTACCAACACACACACAGTAATACAGTGAAAACACTGCAAAATGGACACCACAACAATTTAGAAAAATATTCAATATTTACTAAAACAAACAAGACCAAAAGGACAAAAATCCAACATACACAAGTAAGGATATGAATTTTTAAATGAAAAAGAGTCTTACTCTGTCGAAAACAATAGAGGCGTTGATGTTACACAAAGTACCTGTTTGGTGTAAAAAGCAAAGCAGAATGGGCGAGCCTGCATCGATACATTGATTCCTTACTCACCAGTGAGGCCCGGAGTTGTTTCTTTTCTGGTCCGGTAAGCGATACGTCCTTTTTCTCCCCTGCAAGAGAGCGATGTATCGATTTCCAGATGTGCACCTCAGGTCGAGGATGGTTCACGTCGATTTAGACACCCAGCGAAGATGTGTGCGAAATCCGGCTTCACGGTGATGAGGAACCACGTTGCATGAGGTTTGGGTTGATTTCAGCAGCCGCAAGCGGGTGTTGTGTCGTTTCACCAGCTGAGATACAGGTGATGGGTCGATTTCTCAGCCCCGATGCAGGTGGTGCATCGTCTTGTCAGCCGGGATGCAGGTAGTGGTCAAATTATTCACTGCACTGCTCCTGTGCATGTATTTTCACCTCAGTTTCACCTTTCAGGGGCCTAGGGACTTGAGTGGCACCACTTGGTAGGGTAGGAGTCTCAGCAGAGAGTCCAGGTGCTGGCAGAGGAAGTATTTGTTGGCCCTGAAACTTCAAAACAGGAGGCAAGCTCAGTCCATTCCCTTGGGGGCACTTCACAAGCAGGAATATACAACAAAGTGTAGTCTTTGTCCTCTTCCAGGCGGAAGCAGCAACTGAAGGTCAGCTCAGCAAAGCACAGTTACAGGCAAAGGGGCGTACTCCTCCTCCAGCTCTTTAGCTCTTCTCCTTGGCAGAGGTTCCTCCGGGTTCCAGAAATAATCTGAAAATGTGGAGTTTTGGGTCCACTACTTACACCCCTTTCTGCCTTTGAAGTAGGCAAACTTTAAAGGAAAGTCTCTGTTGTTCACAAGATCCTGCCTTGCCCAGGCCTGGCTCCAGACACACACCTAGGGGTTGGAGACTGCATTGTGTGAGGGCAGGCACAGCCTTTTCAGGTGTAAGTGTCAGCTCCTCCCTCCACTTTAGCCTCCCCCCAGCTCCCTTTGTGTCATTGTCTAGTGAAGATTCAATAAGAGCCCAACTGTCAGTCTGACAACGGCAAGGGAATACACAAGCAGGCAGAGTCACGGAATGGTTTAAGCAAGAAAATGCCCACTTTCTAAAAGTGGCATTTTCAAACTGACAATTTAAATACCAACTTTACCAAAAGATGTATTTTTACATTGTAAGTTCAGAGACCCCAAACTCCACATCTCTATCTACTCCCAAAGGGAAACTGACTTGAAAGATATTTAAAGGGAGGCCCCATGTTAACCTATGAGAGATGGGCCTTGCAACAGTGACAACCAAATTTGACAGTACTTCACTATCAGGACATGTAAAACACATCAGTACATGTCCTACCTTTAACATACAATGCACCCTGCCCATGGGGATACCTAGGGCCTACCTTAGGGGTGCTTTACATGCATAAAAAGGGAAGGTTTGCACCTGGCAAGTCGGTACACTTGCCAGGTCGAATTGGCAGTTTAAAATTGCACACACAGACACTGCAGTGGCAGGGCTGAGCCATGTTTACAGGGCTACTCATGTGGGTGGCACAATCAGTGCTGCAGGCCTACTAGTAGCATTTGATTTAAATCAAATCAAATCAAATCATTAACATTTATAAAGCGCGCTACTCACCCGTGCGGGTCTCAAGGCGCTAGGGGGGAAAGGGGGGGTTATCGCTGCTCGAACAGCCAAGTCTTTAGGAGTCTCCGGAAAGCGGAGTGGTCCTGGGTGGTCCTGAGGCTGGTGGGGAGGGAGTTCCAGGTCTTGGCCGCCAGGAAGGAGAAAGATCTCCCACCCGCCGTGGAGCGGCGGGTGCGAGGGACGGCAGCAAGTGCGAGGCCAGCGGAGCGGAGGGGGCGGGTGGGGACGTAGAAGCTGAGGCGTCTGTTGAGGTATTCCGGTCCCTTGTTGTGGAGGGCTTTGTGTGCGTGGGTGAGAAGACGGAAGGTGATCCTTTTGCTGACTGGGAGCCAATGCAGGTGTCTCAGGTGTGCGGAGATGTGGCTGTTGCGGGGTACGTCGAGGATGAGGCGGGCCGAGGCGTTTTGGATGCGTTGCAGGCGGTTTTGGAGTTTGGCGGTGGTCCCGGCGTAGAGGGTGTTGCCGTAGTCCAGGCGACTCGTGACAAGGGCGTGGGTCACGGTTTTTCTGGTGTCGGCGGGGATCCAGCGGAAGATCTTGCGGAGCATGCGGAGAGTGAGGAAGCAGGCGGAGGACACGGCGTTGACTTGCTTGGTCATGGTGAGAAGAGGGTCCAAGATGAAGCCGAGGTTGCGGGCGTGGTCTGCGGGGGTCGGTGCGGTGCCGAGGGCCGTGGGCCACCAGGAGTCGTCCCAGGCGGACGGGGTGTTGCCGAGGATGAGGACTTCCGTTTTTTCAGAGTTCAGCTTTAGGCGGCTGAGCCTCATCCAATCTGCGACGTCCTTCATACCCTCTTGTAGGTTGGTCTTGGCGCTGGCGGGGTCCTTGGTGAGGGAGAGTACAAGTTGGGTGTCGTCGGCGTAGGAGGTGATGATGATGTCGTGCTTGCGTACGATGTCTGCGAGGGGGCTCATGTAGACATTGAAGAGTGTCGGGCTGAGCGATGAGCCTTGAGGTACGCCGCAGATGATCTTGGTGGGTTCTGAGCGAAACGGAGGGAGGTAAACTCTTTGGGAGCGGTTAGCGAGGAAGGAGGCGATCCAGTCCAGGGCCTGGCCTTGGATCCCGGTGGAGCGTAGGCGGGTGATTAGGGTGCGGTGACAGACGGTGTCAAAGGCAGCCGAGAGGTCGAGGAGAATGAGGGCGACTGTTTCACCGTTGTCCATCAGGGTTCTGATGTCGTCTGTGACTGAGATGAGGGCGGTTTCCGTGCTGTGGTTGGTTCGGAATCCGGTTTGTGAAGGGTCGAGCAGGTTGTTGTCTTCCAGGAAGGTGGTCAGCTGTTTGTTGACGGTCTTTTCTATTACCTTGGCTGGGAAAGGTAGAAGAGAGATGGGGCGGAAGTTTTTCAGGTCGCTTGGGTCAGCCGTAGGTTTCTTTAGTAGGGCGTTGACTTCAGCGTGCTTCCAGCATTCGGGGAAGGTAGCAGAAGAAAAAGAAGAGTTGATGACGGTCTGGAGGTGCGGGGCGATGATGTCGTCGGCTTTGTTAAAGATGAAGTGCGGGCAGGGGTCCGAAGGGGCGCCGGAGTGGATAGAGTTCATGATGGATTTGGTTTCTTCCGTGTTGATGTGGGTCCAGTTGTTGAGGGTGATGTCCGGGGAAGCGGGTTCAGTGGTGTATGGTTGGGTCTGGTGTCCGAAGCTGTCGTGGAGGTCGCTGATCTTGCGATGGAAGAAAGTGGCGAGGGATTCGCACAAATCCTGTGAGGGCGTGACGGCGTTGGCGCTGGCGCTGGGGTTGGAGAACTCTTTGACGATGCTGAAGAGTTCTCTGCTGTTGTGGCTGTTTTTGTCTAGTCTGTCGGTGAAAAAGTTCCTTTTGGCAGTGCGGATCAGGTGGTGGTGTTCGCGTGTAGCGTTCTTGAGGGCGGTCATGTTGTCAGCGGTGTGGTCCTTGCGCCAGGCCTTCTCAAGGGCACGACAAGTTTTCTTTGATTCTTTGAGGGTGTCAGAGAACCACAGAGGTTTTTTGGTGTTGGTCTGTCGATTTACTAGCCCTGGGCACCTGTAGTGCACTTTACTATGGACTTACTAATAAATCAAATATGCCAATCATGGAAAAGCCAATGACACATACAATGTATACAGGGATCACCCACACTTTCTCACTGGTCAGCAGTGGTAAAGTGCCTAGAGTACCAAAACCAGCAAAAACAAAGTCCAGTACACAGTCAAAACATAGGAAGTTCATGTATTGTGGAACATCTATCCCAACTCATCCTGATCAATAGATTTATCATGGGGAATCACTGATGTTGTCAAAGTGAGGTACATTTTACTCATCACCAGTGGTTGCAACAGAGGAAACATAATCAGCAACAACAATAGCAGCAAATGTAAGCATATAGGGCCAGATGTATGAAGAATTTTACCATTCGCAAACAGCCCATTGGGCTGTTTGTGACTGATAAAATGCTCTATGGCATGTACCAACCCTATTTTGAGAGTCAGTTACCTATTACCGACTCGCAAAATAGGATTTGTTAGTCACTTTTAGGAGGGGGGCGTGTAAAGGGCGTCCCTACCTTATAGCGAGTCACATTAGAATGTATAAATGTTTTGCTACTGGAATGCATTTGCAAAACATTCATATTTTGATGACTCACTAGAGGAGGTGGTAACCCATTAGCAAATGGGAAGGGGTCTACAAGGGTCCCCTTCCCCTTTGTGAATCTGGGTGAAAAATTTTTTTAAGAGCAGACCGTGGTCCCATGGACCACTGCTTCTCTTAAAAAATGAATAGAAAACTTCCCAGTTTTCTTTCTGTAATGTGTCCTGCTTTCTTCTAAGGAAAAACGTGCTTCATTACAAAAAAAAAAAAAGATTGCTTTTTTTGAAAAGTAGTCACAGACAGGCGAGTGCCGGCCATTCCCAAAGGGTCACAAATTGCAGCCTGCCTTATGACATTTAATGAAGCAGGTCCCTTGCAACCCATTTTGAAGTTGCCAAACAGTGTCTGAGAGTCACAAAAGCTAAGAGTCGTACAGGGGGCCCATAGTGCATTATGCATGTTGCATTTGCAATGTGTCTTCAAAACAAAATCCTCATAATAAGACAAGTTATTTATGTTGGTATAAACTAAATATTCTGCAGCATCATTTTGGAAGTACATCTCAAACTTCTGAAAGATACGGAAGATCAATCAGTGGTGGCATCACTTAGGGGTCCTTAGTTGAACTGCCAGTTTTTTCTAATTAGTGGATCAAACATTTCTGCCTCCAGCATGATGAGGGCCGTTACAATTGAAAAACCTGTGTTATGGCAATTCCACCTTGCCTCTCTAACAAGGTGAAACTGTCATGATCAATGATGTAATAAAAATGTACTCACAGCTAAAGGTATGTTTTCTGTACCCACATTAAAAATGCCCTGAATATACAGGCTGGTATATTTTGAGGATTTTCTGTACCGGAAGATTATAGTTTACATGGCAGAATATAAACATAAAAAGTGATGGATTCAATAAATTTCCAGGAAAACTATCAAAGTGGCTTGGCCTAAAACAAAACAACTTTCCAGGATTCTGTTTTGCCTTCTAATCTTCACACTACAGGAACTGATAAGACTAGAGTCCTTCTCCTTTAAGCAATCTTTGACATTGGAGGCCAGCTTTCTTCGTACCTGACACGGTATCAGGAGTGCAGATCAGAATTCCCTAATAGGGTCAATTGTGAATTCTCAAGATCTTCAACTTTCTGCACCTAAGTACAACATACTTGTTTAAATTAAACATTTAAACAGGTGGCTCAATGTTGTATGGGAGGTGGACCTAAACAATACTGCTTTTAAATACTTATTGGCAAAGCACCTAGCAATTCTGTCATTTTAGATTGACCTGAAAGAGGTTTCTCGCAAGAAATGTGCATGTCTCTTACTTTCTTCATATGGAGAGAATATTTTTAAAAATATCAGTCAGATCTTTCCACCATGAATTAATTCAAGAAAGTGGATTATTCACTGGGATGGATGTGAGCTAACCACAAAGAATAAGACCACCAACATGTCAAGGTAAAACACACTCTAGTACCTTAAACCTGGGCTCAACCCTCTGGTATTTACGGGACAGAGCAAACAGTCTTAACTTAGGAAAATGTGTAAAGTATTTAGAAGTTACAAACCAATTAAAAAGTCAAACACAACTCACACGAGCACCAGTCAATAGTCACTGTTCAAGTAGATCAGGAGCTAGGCATGATTTCATGCCAACCATGGTGGAATGCGGTTCGTCTGCACTATTCAGGTCCTCCTGGTTAGAAATGTTACTTTTTAATGTAGGACCTCATTAGAAGTCAAAGCCAAAATTCCAATCTCAGTGCAAACATGTGATTGCATAGGGATTGGTATAATGAGTTGTGTGATAATTATTACAACCTCTTAGTTTTCTGTTGATAAATTCTGCAGATTAGCCTGCCGAAAATTATTGGGTGGGAAAAGGCCTGAGAAAAAGGCAAAACATGCTGAATTTGGTGTGTTATTTTCCTTTAAAAAACTTATAATAGTATGTGTTGAAAACACACATTCTAAACACCTCACCCTCAGGTAATGTTATTTACCACACGTGGTATATACCCCACCCTATTCCGACACATTTGTAATATGGCCTTAGGCCTATATTTATACTTTTTGCAGCAAAAAGTGTAGCGCCGGCTTGTGTCATATAATAACGCCAGCCGGGCGATGGATTATTGAATGCCGGAAGCTGGTGCTAAACTTAGCTAGCATCTTAGAAGAAGATGCTAGCTGGTGGGGGTGGTGGTAGGGAAGGAGAGGGTTGTGCAACAGAAAATGACGGTAGCCTGGTTAGAGGCAAAAAAATCCCTCTAACCAGACTAGCTCCATTTCCTGGAGCACAACCACCAAAAAAATGACTCCTGCCTTAGGAAAGACAGAAGTCATGTCCACCTCCCCAATGGCCAGCACAGGGGACAAGTCCATTGCACCCTGTGCCCACCACCCCAAAGGCCAGCACAGGGGACAAGTGTCCACTTGGCATGGCCATTGAACCCAATGCCATGCAGGGGGCCCCTTGTTGGGCCCCCAATGGCACTTTAACACAAAAACAAAAATACTTACCAGTACTTACCCTACTTACCTGGGATAGGGTCCCCCATCCTCTGGTGCCCCTCTGGTGTGGGTGGGGGTGTTTCTGGGGGTTAGGGTGGGCACCTGTGGGTCTATTCCTTGGTGTTTGACCATGGAAATCAGTCCACAAGTCCCCTAACGCCTGGTCTGACCCAGGTGTTAAATAATGGCACTAACCAGGATTAGTGCCATTATTTAGGCCCATCCGTGTACCATTTTTGCACAGGAGGATAAATATGGCGCTATGGGCTTAGAGACGTTTTTTTGGACGGAAACACCTACCTTGAATCTCATTGATGCAAGGTAGCTTCACGCATCCAAAAAATGATGTTAACTCCTATATTTTGATGCTAGACAGGTCTAGCGTCAAAATATAAATAAGAGTTAAGTTTGTGCCGAATTTGCATAAAAAATTATGCAAATTTGGCACAAACAGAGTATAAATATGCCCCTTTGTCTCTGTAATAGAAGATGAAATACCCTACTGGGGCCAGGTACAGGCTGTATCCACCAAATTACTCTCAAAGCCAGATAGCCATTGGACAAGGTTCCGCTAAAGTTAGTGGTTCTGGCTGAAAAAGGTCAAAGTGGAAGCAATTTAAATTTCACGCTTGCTGAGGTTCTCTCGTCGGGCTGATAGGTTTTGTACCTTTGTTGTGTCAATATTTCAGAATTAGCCTTTTTTATGAAGCTCAAAATCCTCCAGTGGGACATGCCTGGAGCTGTGTCTGACAAAAATTGGCCACATTTTCCAAAGATCCTACTGAAGATCAGGAAATCTTGGTAGGCCACAAATGTTTAAAAATTTGCAAGGACGTTTCTCTTGAGCACTTCTAACGCTCCCAGGACCTTGGGAAGAGAATGTATGGCATAGAACAAGGTCTGGGCAAAAAACTCCGCTCGCGGAGTTTGCGGTATTCGGCAACTCTGCGTTCCACAGAGAAAGCAGAGTTACCAGTAAACTCCACACTCCTCAATGGAGCACAGTTTTTTTCCAGTTGTCGCGCTCTTGATGTCTTTGGGCGTGCGTGGGAAGTGCAGCAAGAGACTTGCAGGGCACTCATGAGCACAAACAAGATTTTCTACCCACCCGCGAGTTCCTGCAAGATTTTGCAGCTACACCAGCCACTTATGGCACTTCTTTTGTGACGTTGGCGAGCGCAAGTTAGCGTGATCGACCACTGCTCCAGCAGGCTCCAGCATGCTCCTCCCAGTGCTTTGTCCATCTCCTTGTCACTTTTCACTTGGATTTCGAGCTGGAAGGATACCTTTTTTGTCTCCTGGATGCATCATTGAATTTAAGGACTTTGGGGCATATGTATAATGCTCTAGCAGCACTTTGCGCCACATACACTTCATTATTTTTTACATTAATGTGACCCAACGAGGCCGAAATCGTCACGCGGCATTTACAGAGTGGCGCAATGCATGCATTGTGCCACTCTGTAACACTAGGGCGCTAAATTATGCCTGCGCCTGGCATAATGTATGCAAAGGGGGCATTCCCCGGTAAGGGGAGCCGGAATAATGGCATAAGGAAATCTATGAGATTTCCATGCACCATTTTTTATGGCACATTTAACGCCTCACCAAGAGCAGGGGGTTCAAAGGGAGCTTCCATTCTTTAGAATGGGGCCCTATGTACTCTGCAGGAGTAGCACCAGTATTTTGGCACAGTACATCGATAGCGTCATGAGAATTTACCCTATTGACCCCTACCCTGCACCGTATTTTAAATATGGTGCACACATGGTGGAGGGAGGGGGGTGCTAAGGGACACAGGGAAGTGATGCTGCACTCGGTGCATGGCTACTTTCCATAAATCAGCCCCTTTGTGTTTGAGATTTGACAACAATTAAGTTCAAAACCACTTGTATAACAGTGTTGTGCAATTAGTTTGTTTAATAGAGGATTTGCACCAGGATTTATTTGCACTTTTATTCAATTTTTAAAATTTATTGTGGTGGGTGGCTTGCAGTTTCCGTAGGGACCTAGTTATTGTTTTACTTTTAATTATTCTTCTTTAAAGGAAAAATGTTGCACAGTTTAGTACATTTTCTCCATGTTTTGCAATACATTTGCAATCTTCATTTAATTCACTATGTGGCCTAGTGTGCTAATGGACCTTCCAGTTGTAGGCCCAGTATTAGTCATCATGTGTGCATGATAAAACAACTGTTGTTTTTGTGGTGTCTGTTGAAATGAAACATCACTTATACCATGGATGGCATTGAATTAAATAATTAAATTACAAAACGTTGTTTGGCGGTATTTCATGTTTCTTTTCTGCAAACAGTGTATGGTGGGATAATATATTTGATGCCTTTGTACGATGTGTGTTGTTGTTTTCAAATGTATTTTTTTAGTCCATTTAATTTTTGTTTTTGGAATTGCTGACAATGCTGTTTTTTTCCTCTGGCGTTACCATACCAATGCCTCCTTTGTCTGGCCAGGGCGTGAGTGTGTTTGCCATAGGCTGCCATTTATCTTTGTTCCCCATGCCATGTTGCCAGGGGCCCTTTTTTGTATAGTCAATGATACGCCTAAATGTGTTTTTTCATTTCTATCATCCTACCTGTTGTTTATTGTTGTGGTCATGTCTCCTTGCTCATTGTTGTTGCTGTTTGACCGTTTGGCTGGCAGCCATTTTGTGTAGGCAGCCAGTGTGCTTTTAAGCCTGCATGTGTTCTTTGTTGTGGCCATGCCTCTTTGCTTGTTGTTGTTGCTGTTTGATCATGTGGCTGGTGGCCATTGTCTGTAGGCAGTCAGTGTGCTTTTGGGCCTGCACATGTTCTTTGCCTCCTTGCTGGTTGTTGTTGTTGTTGCTGTTTGACCAGGTGGCTGAAGTCCATTTTGTGTAGGCAGCCAGTATGGTTTTAGGCCTGCATGTGTTCTTTGTTATGGCCATGTCTACTTGCTGGTTGTTGGTTGACCATGTGACTGGCAGCCATTTTGTGTGTCATGTTTGAGGCCTAGTAGCTCAATGCTCATAACTAAATGTACTGTATGAACAGTGTTTTATATTATATAAAAATTTTATTTGCATTTTTTACTGGCACCACTCCTTCCCTCCCAAATCCCAGTGGTTTCTCACGGTATTCCCCTTCCCCTAGTACATCGGCAATTAGATTTTATTTAATTTTTATGACTTTATTACGAATCTTTTCACAAACCTTATATTATTTAATTAATGACAACAATTAATTAATAATTAGTTTAATTTTCAAATGTTTTTAGATTTTTTTTCTTAATTTGTTGATTTTTTGAAAAAATAATAATAAACTAATTCAATGTTTTATTTATTTTTATATATATTTTGTGTATTATTTTTCACAATTTTCCCTATCAGCCTTATGTCTACCATTGGTGCACAGCTGCACAACATTAATTAAGGGTTATTCTTTTGACATCAGCACCTCTCTGAGTGCCACATACCAAATTGATGCACATAAAGCTAACAGTTACATCTGTATGTTGTAGTTGTTGCTGTTTCTTATCATTCCTGAGTGTACATGATGATGAAAGTTTATGTTGGTGTGGTTTTATGAATGAGTACACTGTATTGTTAATTATTTATAATTTAAGTAACCTCTCAATTATATTGTTGTACTACTAATTCAACTGCAATAATGCCACGTTTCACTGATGCTCTTCTTGCATGTTTGCTTGTAGGTGTGCAAGAGAAGAGAAAGAGACATTACCCACAGTAATGCCAGACAGGAGGCTTGTGCATGATGTGAGGCGTGACAACACACATGACACGGACATCTCTTCAGCTTATGAAGCTAAGTGGTACTGCCAACTGACAGCTTCAAGATGGCCCCAAGGAAAGGTGCTACGAAGAACGCGGCCAGTGATAAGAAGGAGCTCCCACCACTGGTATGTCACCCCAGACCTTTTTCAGGGAAAAACATGTGCCTGTTGCATCGGCTTCTGAGGAGCAAGTGGGTAGCAGCACTCCTGCATCAGCGGCCCACTCCAAACTAGGCCCAAGTGCATGTCTGGCACAGAGGTAGTCTCTTTAATCAGGGCAATTCCGACTAGCAGTGATGTTGAATTGGACTTATCACTTTCTCAAAGTAGTACCCAATCATTTCCGGAAATTCAGCTCAGTGGACAACAACAGCCGCAGCCAGCAATAGTAGTCCATCCCAAAGTAGGAGCACATGAGGATATTGAGCTTCATGCTGAGGAAGTTGAAGAAGCCCCTCTTTCACAAGATCCATTGTTTTCCAGATCTCCGCAATCTTCTTCTTTAAGCTCCCCTTCTGATGATCAGGACTCCACTTGGATGCCACGTCAGTCTGAGACACGGCAGGAGGGGCAAGGGGAGAAAAGGAAGGTTCCTGAAAGCCTTAGAGTTATGGATGAAGAAGAGGGGGATGACAACAAAGAGCCAGTCATCATGGATGTTAGCCCAGCCCCAGTGCAGTCCGACATTACCCCATCTTCTAAACCTACTCTGAGGGATGTGGCAGAGATACCACCACCACCGCCAGCTTCCATATTTACAATAAGTCCCTGGCTGCGACCTACATCCACAGCCACCTCGGCAGAAGTAGGCACTGCAGAGAGGCAAACATCATCAAAACACCAACCTACCACCACTTCTTCCGACATTGGCAGTGGCACCAGTTTTAGAAAGCTGACCTCCCCAGTTTGGGACTTCTTTATAGTTAGTGAAAAGGAACCAAACCTTGCCATATGCTCCATTTGCGGAGCGAGTGTTAGTGGGGGTAAGCTTGGTACAAACTATGGTCCCGGAGGCCAAACAACCCATTTGAGAAAACACCAAGCAATTTACTTGAAGGTGCAATTTAGAGATCAGAACCTGCCGGTTTTGTTGGTGAAGGTGGTGAGAGTATGGAATTTGATCCGATCATGGTAGAAGGTGAAAGTGAAGAAGAGGGTGACACTTTCATTAGACAAATTAGCCTTGTCCACAGCAGGACGGTAGTATTGTCACCCACATCAGTAACATCTCAATGGCAAAAGAAGACTCAGAATCAGGTCACAACACCGAGGCAAGAACATACAGTGGCTGCCCCACTGAGATGCACATTGAGCCTACCACCACCTTCTGCTCTAAAGAACACACCTGCATCAGTGGCACCAGTAAAAAAAAAATCCACGCTCCTATTACTAGAATGTTTAGGCACGAGGGGCAGTACAAATGCAACCACTCAACAGCATGTTTGTACAATGGGAAGCTGGCTAAAATGTTACGCTGGACCTCCTCTCTTTTTCATTTGTGGAAGGAGTGGGTTTTCTAGAATTATGGTGGCCATCTGTCCAAAATGGAAGGTTCCCAGACGGACCTATTTTGCCAGAGTTGCTGTTACAGCGCTACATCCCGATGTGCTGGAATTCATTGCACAAGCTTTGCAGCAGAGTGCTGAGCACAAAATCCACTTAGGACAGACATGTAGGCCAATGGATTTTTTTCCACGGACAATGGCAGTAATATAGTGAAGGCCATGTTAGTTGCTGGCTATTTCAGGGTCCTTTGTCTGGCGCACTGCATCAACATCATTGTACAGGACTTTCTCAAAAAAGAACCCAGAGTCAGCAATTTACTGCCCACATGCAGAAGAATCTGCACTAATTTCAGCCATTCTTTTAAAGCCTGGAAGCTGTTGAGGATTATACAGCGTGATAATAGAATGCCAATTAAAGCACTCATACAGAAAGCGCCAACACGTTGGAATTCAACTTATTACATGTTGCAACATCTGTTTGAGCAGTACAGAATGATCATTTAATGTCATGCAAAGAGGGCATGCAAGTGTAAATGGCATGATCATTGAGATGGGCCAATGGAGCCTGGTCAAATGCCTGATAGAGATGCTGCTTCCTTTTGATCGGAAGACAGCAAGGAGGATTGTACCATGGACTAAGCCATCCCATTGTTGCACATGCTGCAGAAACAACTAAAGGAGTTCTCTGAAAGTACGCAGATGTGGATGAAAAAACAGATGAGCAGGAGTTGACAGAGAGCTTAATCCTTTGCCTATCTGTTAATTCAAGGCTGCAAGGAGAAATTGGCCCTTATTATAACCCTGGCGGTCGGTGATAAAGTGGCAGTAATACCGGCAACAGGCAGGCGGTAATTACCGCCAAATTATGACCATAGCGGAAAGAGCTCAGATAGACAGCCACTTTACCACACCGACCGCCAGGGCGGAAACAACAGCCACCAAACGGAAGTCAATGTTCCACCCACCAAATTATGACACATCAATCTGCCACCTTTTCCGGGGCGGTACCAACCACATCAAAAGCCTGTTGGAAACACTGCACAGAAGGGAAACAACTCACCTTTGGAGACACAGGCAACAACATGCTGCAATGGAGCCCGAGGTGCAGATCTTCCCAATGATCTTCTACGTCCTGCTCCACCACGAAAACCGAACATGAGTACAGCCGCCTAGCACACAGGGGAGGGGGGGAGGAAAAAGAGAGTGACATACTCACGCACAACACACACCCCACCCTCAACACCATACACACAATCAGATGCACAAGAAAACATTTTTACCCCGCACCCCTCAGGAATAATGCAAGGACAACACCAATAGATGAAAGTGAGCTTAATAATATAAATACATAAAAAATACGTACATCCAATCTAAATTTATATACACATGTACAAATCAACTCAACATGTGTAGGCCACAGGGCCACATCACAAAGTCCAAGGCCCCACTTGTCTCCTGCAACAACACAGAGAGAACACTGCAGGGGCATCAGTTTGAAAATAGGCAGGCACCTCAGGGGGACAGGGAATGGGGTAGCACCTCAGCCGGCAGACGGAACAAGACCAATGGTTCTGGAGGAGGCAACATCCCCATTGCTTGGTCCTGGGAAGTGCAAGGCCACAGCTTCTCAAGTGTGTGACTTGCACACTGCTTGGTCCTGGGGAGTGCAAGTCCACAGTCTCTCAAGTGGGTGACTTGCCCACTGGCTCTGGAGAGGACAACATGCCCAATGCTTGGTCCTGGGGAGTGCAAGGCCACAGTCTCTCAAGTGGGTGACTTGCCCACTGGTTCTGGAGGGGGCATCTTGCCCTGTGATCTTCATCTTGGGGAGGATGGGTTGAGTGGGTGCCATACCCACTGGTTCTGGAGGGGGCATTGTACCCTGTGCTTCTGATCCTGGGGAGTGCAAGGTCACAGTCTCTCAGGTGGGTGTCATACCCATAGGATTTGCAGGGGGCAGGCCGCACAACCGCCCATGGATGCAGGTCTAATGAATGTCCACAGGCGGTGATGGCTGCTCAGTGGTGGCAGTGGTGCTGCTGCTGGTGGTGGCGGTGGTGGGGGGAAGCTCCAGCCCATCCCCTGCAGCCTCGGACAGCTGTCCACTGCTGGTGGCAGTGCTGTTGGTGATGCTGGTGGTGGTTGTGGGAAGAAGCTCCAGCCCATCCCCTGCAGCCTCAGATGGCTTCACACTGCTGGTGGCGGTGCTGCTAGTGGTGGTTGTGGGGGGAAGCTCCAGCCCATCCCCTGCAGCCTCAGACTGCTGCCCACTGCTGGTGGCGGTGCTGCTGGTGAAGCTGGTGGTGGTTGTGGGGGAAAGCTCCAGCCCATCCCCCTGCACCCTCGGATGGCTGAACAACCATGGTTGGTGGTGGGGGCTCAGACTGAGGCCCTGCACCAGGCCCCTTCTCCTTCCTGTCTGCTGGTGCAGGCCCCTTGCCCTTTCTGGCAGCAGCTGTGGATGGCTCCTTGCCCTTCGTGGCAGCAGCTGGGGGTGGCTCCTTGCCCTTCCTGGCAGCACTTGGGGCAGGTACCCTTTCCGTGAGGCTGGTGGCCTGGATCCTTTACCACCACGAGTTGCTGTGGACACTAATGGGCCCGTGGACAGGGTGGCTGAAGTGCTTGTCTGAGTTTTATACACCCTGGCCAGACATGAAGGATGGGGGAGGGGGAGGGAAGAGGTCAATGGTCGAGAGGAAAAGCTTCTTAGGGACATTGGGGAAGGAAGAAGGAGAAGGTTTAGGAGTGGAGGAAGAGGGAGTGGTTGTGGGAGGTGTCTGTCTGCTGTGTTTGGGTGCAGGTGCATGGGGTGGATGCTATTGTGAGGTGGATGTCTGTTGGGTGTCTGAGTGCTTGCGTTTGCGTTCCTTGGGGGGGGGTGTACAGACACAGTGGGAGAGGATGCAGGGGGCGTGTGCATGGCTGTTGGGGTGGTGTCTGCCAGTGAGGTGTGTGTTCTGAAAGGTTTACTGGTGATGGCCGTAATGGCTGAGGATGTAGTGCATGCAGGTGTGAGTGGAGACACAACTTGGAGAGATGTGGAGGAGGAGGGGGGGACACAGTGGAGGCAGTGGATGTTGGTAGGCCTGCATCTGGATGGTGTTTGTTTGAGTGCCTGTGGGATGAAGTGTGGTGTTTGTGTTTGCCTGAACCACTCTTGTGTGTTGTCTTGTGTACATGCTGGTCTGCCTGTGTGCTTGGGGTAAGTTGGGGTTGAGAGGAATGGGATTGGGTAGAGGAATTTGGAGGGGGATGGTGGAAACAGGGACAATGGCTGTAATCAGAGAGGAGGCGAGAGCCTGGATTGATCTCTGTTGGGCCGCCAAGCCAGTGTGAATGCCCTCCAGAAATACATTTGTTTGTTGCATTTGGGCTGCCAGCCCCTGGATAGCATTCACAATGGTTGACTGCCCAAAAGAGATGGATCTCATGAGGTCAATAGCGTCCTTACTCAGGGCAGCAGGGCGGACTGGGGCAGGGCCTGAGGTGCCTGGGGTGAAGGAGATGCCCACCCTCCTGGGTGAGCAGGCACGGGTAACTCGCTGAGGGGCTGCTGGGAGGGCAGTGCTGGTACGGGGATGGGCCCTGTACCTGTAGCAGGGGTGGTCATAGAGGTGTCCGCCACCACCAGGGAGCTTCCATCGGAGGAGGTATCTGTGTCTGAACTGTCCCCTCCAGTATCCGCCTTGGTGCTCCCCTCACCTTCCGTTCCACTGGGGCCCTCAGCGTCGGTGGACTCAGCCTCCTGGGCCTGTGGAATGTCCTCTGCTCCTCCGCCAGATTATGCTAATGCACATAAGGCATACCTGGGACCAACACAGCCCAGCCCAGTAGTGGATGCCTACTAACTAGGTAGGAGTAATATCAGATCAGAATCCTGCTCAACATGGGATCTACTCTTCAATGTCAGGCCTTGCTTAGGGGCACCCAGAGACACACATCCCCCACCCAGATATCACTCTACCATGGGTAAGTTGAAATGATGGGCACTGTACTCACCCCCTTGTGGCTGCTGTGATGCCCTCAAGCGCCCATCCAGCTACGGATAGGCCACCGCCAGTATGCGGGCCATCAGATGGGTCAGGGTTTGACGGGAACCCCTTGCTCGTTGGGAGGTCATCCCCAGCTGGGCCTCTGCCGTCTTCCGTGCCCAGCATCTCTGGTCCTCCCACAGTTTGCGACAGTGGGAGCTCCTCCTGCCATAGACCCAGCCTGCCGTAGACCCCAGGGTCCACACGTCCTTGGCAATGGCACGCCATATACCCTTCTTTTGATGGGTGCTGACCTGCAGACAAAAAACAGACAGGGAAAGTTATTACTCAGACCGTCCTGCCTGTTACACTTATGGCCCACCATACCCCTTCCCATCCCCATTTGACCAGACATGGCCTAGCACACAAGCTGCTTGTCGCCCAGGGGACATACATCAACCCGTCCCTACACAAGGCCTTCAAACACACCAATCCATGCATTCATACCTCATGCATCGTGCTCACAGTGTACTCACCTGTTGGTCTGGAGACCCATACAGCAGTCGGTACTGGGGTAGGACCCCACCCACCACTCGCTCCAACTCTGCCGAGGTGAAGGCAGGGGCCCTTTCCCCCGTCACACGAGCTATGGTAAGTTCAAGACACAGGTGACAGCAGCACATGCAGTGTAGGTCCTCTACTGTTGAAGCTTAGGTAGCAAGTGAGAGAACAGGTATGAAATGGCGGTCACGTCCAGGGCGGTGCATACAAGCACCGCCGGCGTACATCACCTTTGGCCACTGTACCCCATAGGGGCCAATAATATCCAATGAGGCGTTGCACTGTGGTTCACGACCGCCTCCCTCAATGGTGCAGAACGTCAGCGGAATTACCTCACTTCCACCTGTCCATCCACACTAGACAGGGGGACGCCATTTCAGGGGGGGGCAGGCCCTGGATTACAACTGCGTCACAGTTCACAATTGTACAATCTGGACAAATGCAACAAATACTTTTCACAATCACATCATGCATTGTACTGTTGTGGCTCCAATGTACAGTTTATGACCCCCTCCTCACTCTTTTGCCCCCTAGATTGCAACCGCTGCGGATGAATAGTAGATGGAGACATACCAACATTCGAAGGACACGACTGGCCAGATCCTGGACAATGTGCAGGAGAACAGGCACCCGCAGGATGGAGAATGCCAGGGGATCAGGGAGGACTTGCAGGCTATTAACACCACTCTGGTCTCAAAAGCAGGGGTGCTGGCAGACATGGTCAATATTATGAGGGAGGCAGTCACACAACAGCGGGCCCCTGCCACTAGCCAGACAACTGAACTGCCTTCCACCTCCGCTGCCGCTAGTGGACAGGAGGCCCCACCACAGGACTCACAGGGCATCAGCACCCCTCCCCCGCAGAAGAAGAACCAGCCCTTAAACGTTCCCTGCGATCCAGACAGAAGCCAGAGACTATTGCCAAGACCCCCACCAGGAAATGAGACTCTCCTGATTGTCACCACTGTGTCCCACTCTGTCACCCTGTCCACCTTGAACTGCTACTGCTCCCCTTCCTTTGTCCCCATTGACAATGCACCTGTGCTACAGACTGAAACTATACTCTGGAATTTCCTCCATTATCACCCCATTCCATTGCACTTGCCCCTCAATATCTTAGCACTTCAATAAGCACCCTTGGAAAAAATCGAAGCATGGAGTATGTCCCATTTTTGAAGTATGTATACATTTAACCATGTACAAACATTGCAATTCAACTGTACAGTAAATAAGCACATATGAAAGACCTGTAGTTGGCTGCAGTGATCACACCAGGAGCTATTGTGAGGCACCAACATCTGCAAAATGAATCGTCAAAGGGTACAGTGAGTGTGTATAGAAGTGGGAAATAACAGCAAGTCAGTGCCAAAGAATTTCCAAATCATGACAATGAAATGTGAAGTAACACTGTCTTACCTGTGTGTCATTGGAAATATTGTCTGATCACTGCTGTTCTGTTGTCCTCATCCTCATCCTCATCCTCTGCCTCCTCATCCTCCCTGTCCACAGGGTCCACTGCCGCCACACGGGCATCTCCAGCCTCCTCCTCCTGCAGAAAAGGGACATGGCGTCTCAGAGCAAGGTTGTGCAACATGCAGCATGCCATTATTTTCTGCCAGACCTTCTTGGGTGAGTAGCACAGTGATACACCTGTTAGATGGAGGCACCAAAACCTGGCCTTCAGGAGGCTAAAGGTTCTTCCTACGATCCTTCTGGTTTGCCCATGTGCCTCACTGTAACGTTCTTCTGCCCTTGTCCTGGCATTCCTCACAGGGCTCAGTAGCCATGATAGGTTGGGATAACCAGAGTCAGCTGCAAATATTCAGGGACAACATTTAGCCTCACACTATGCGACATGGCCCACACCAAACCCATACACCAACATATACTGAGTGGGGAACAGGGCTCACCTATTAGCCACACCCTGTGCCTCTGTAGTTGGGCCATCACATTTGGGATGCTGCTATTCCTCAGGACAAAGGCATCATGCACCGACCTAGGATACTTAGCATTAACATGGGAGATGTACTGGTCCGCCACTCACACCATTTGTACATTCATTGAGTGGAAACTCTTACGATTTCTGTACATCTGTTCATTTTGACGGGAGAGACAAATGCAATATGTGTTCCATCAATTGCTCCAATTATGTTGGGGATATGTCCCATTACATAGAAGTCAGCCTTCACTGTGGCCAAATTTTCCACCTGGTGAAATACAATGCAGCTGCACATGTGTTTAATCAGGGCAGACAACACTCTTGTCAGCACAATTGAGGCCACTGGCTGTGACATTCCTGCTGCCAAGCTCCCTGTCCCTTGGAAAGAACCAGTTGCAGGAAAGGGAGCACTGATAGAACTTTCACAAGATGGGGGTCCCAGTGGGGATACAGATAGCAGATATCAGGTTAGGCTCCAATTGGGCACACAGATCTGTGATTGTGGCCCTGTCCCGTCTATAGGTGAGGATGATGTGCCTGTCCTTCATTGTTGTCAAGTCTGCCAGGGGTCTGTACACGGCGGTATGTCTCGATCTCCTATTCATCCGCAGCGGTAGCAATCTATGGGACAAAAGAGTGAGGAGCTGGTCACAAACTAAACAATGGGGCAACAACAGTACGATGCATGCTGTCAAATTGTAATGGGTCACTGAGAACTTTCCTGTATGTCCAAATTTAAACAGTGACACAGTAATTATCCAGGTCCTGCCCCCAGCCCCTGAAATAGCATCCGCCTGTCCTGTGTGGAGGGACAGGTGGAAGTGACGTTGTGCGCCGTTGCGGGAGATGGCCGGGAACCGCCGTGCAACTCCTCATTGGTTAACATTGGGCCCTATGGGTTACAGTGGCCAATGTTGATGTACGCCGGTGGTGAGGGTATGCACTGACACAGACGTGACCGCCGTTTTCTATCTGATTCCTCACTTGCTATCTGACCTTCAACAGGAGAGGACCTACACTGCATGTGCTGCTGTGACCTGTGTCTGGAACCTACCATGGCCCTTGTGACTCTGGGAAGGGCCGTGCCTTCATTTCGGCTGAGTTGGAGAGACTGGTGGATGGAGTCCTACCCCAGTACGGACTGCTGTATGGGCCTCCAGACCCACAGGTGAGTACACTGTTGGCACGATGCATGTGGCATGAATGCATGGAGTGGTGTGTGAAGGCCTCGTGTAAGGGGTGTGTGTGGATGTCCCCTGGGCGGCGTACAGGTTGTGTGCTGGGCCATGTGTGTGTAAATGGTGATGTGAAGGGGTATGGTGGGCCATAAGTGTAACAGGCAGGACTGTCTGACTACTACTATTTTCCTGTCCGTATTCCCTCTGCAGGTCAGTGCCCATCGAAAGAAGGGTATATGGTGTGCCATCGCCAAGGACGTGCGGACCCTGGAGGTCTATGGCAGGCGGAGCACCCACTGTCGGAAACGGTGGGAGGACCTGAGACGCTGGGCACGGAAGACGGTGGAGGCCCAGCTGGGGATGGCCTCCCAATAAGGACGGGGTACCCATTGAACCCTGACCCCCCTGATGGCCCGCATACTGGTGGTGGCCTATCCTGAGCTGGATGGGCGCTTGAGGGCATCACAACAGCCACAAGGGGGTTAGTTCAGTACCCATCATTACAACTTACGCAGGGTAGGGTGGTGTCCGGGTGGGGGATGTGTGTCAGTGGGTGTCCCAAGGCCATGCCTGACATTGTAGCATAGGTCCCCTGGTAGCAAGGGTCCAGAAGGGATAATCCTGTTACCTAGCTCGTAGGCATCCACTACTGGTCAAGGTTGCGTGGGTCCCAGGTGTGCTAGATTTGCCAGTGTGTGCCCCACCCCATGCCTTGGTGGCTAGCAATATCACTGGTAGTGCAATGCATGGTGCGTAGGCCTGTACCCTGTGTGTGAGTGTGCTGTGTATGCCAATAGAGGTTTTGGTGCAGCCATTGACCAAGTGTATCCTTTGTCTCTTCCTCCCCCTTTTTGTTTTCTCACCCTGTCCTTATGTGCATTAGCATCATCTGGCGGAGGAGCAGAGGCACCAGCGATGGAGGGAGCTGCATCCCACAGGACCCGGAGGCAGAGTCCACGGACGGTGAGGGCACCAGTGGGACGCAGGATGAGGGGAGCACCACAGCAGAGACCGGAAGGGACAGTTCACAGATACCTCCTCCGATGAAAGCTCCCTGGTGGCGGCGGACACCTCTGTGACCACCCCAGCTGCAGGTACAGCTGCCATCCCCCTTACCAGCACTGCCGTTCCAGTAGCCCCTCATCGAGTTGCCCGTGCCCGCTCGCCCAGGAGGGTGGGCATCTCCTTCGCCCCAGGCACCTCAGGCCCTGCCCCAGTGAGCTCTGCTGCCCTGAGCGAGGAGCCTATTGACCTCCTGAGATCCATCTCTGTAGGGCAGTCAACCATTGTGAATGCCATCCAAGGGCTGGTAGCCCAGATGCAACAGACTAATGCATTTCTAGAGGGCATTCACTCTGGCTTGGCAGCCCAACAGAGATCGATCCAGGCTCTCGCCTCCTCTCTGATGGCAGCCATTGTCCCTGTTTCCAATCTCCTGCCTCTAACTTCCTCTTCCCAATCCCATGACCCTCGACTACAACCTATCCCAAGCACACAGGCAGACCAGCATGTAGACAAGACAACACACAAGAGTGGAACAGGCAAACACGAGCACCACACATCATCCCACAGGCACGCACACAAACACTATCCAGATTCTGACATAACAGCAACCACAATTTCTACTGTCTACCCTCCTCCTTCTCCTCCACCTCCCTCCCAGTTCCGTCTACACTCACACCTGCATGTACTACATCCTCATCCACTACCAGCATCACCACCACACCCAGCAGAACACACACCTCACTGGCAGACACCTCGATAACAGCCATGTACAAGTCCCCTGTGTCCTCTCCCACTGTCTGTCCCAAAAGTCTCCAAACACAAGCACTCAGACACCCAACAGCCATCCACCTCACTACAGCATCCAGCATATGCACCTGCACCCAAAATCAGCAGACAGACACCTCCAACAACCACTCCCTCTTTCTCCACTCCCAAACCTTCTCCCTCTTCCCGGCCCAATGTCCCTTAAAAGCTTATCCTATCCACCATTGACCTCTTCCCTCCCACCCCCATCCTGCACGTCTTGCCAGGGTGGCAAAAACCCAGCCAAGCACCTCAGCTACCCAGTCCATGGGCCCAGTAGTCACAACACCCACTCGTGGTGGGAAAGGATCTGGGGCACAGTCTTGAGGGTGAAGGAGCCTGTGCCAGGCAGCCTCAAGGGTAAGTAGACTGCCCCATCTGCTGCAAGGAAGACCAAGGAGCCTGCCCCAGCTGCTGCCAGGAAGACCAAGGAGCCTGCCCCAGCTGCTGCCAGGAAGACCAAGGAGCCAGCACCCGCAGGCAAGAAGGGTAAGGGGCCTGGGGCAGGAACTCTCACAGAGCTCCCACCACCAACCATGGTTGTGCAGCCATCCGAGGCTGCAGGAGATGAGCTGGAGCCTCCCCCCCCACCAGCAGCACCCCCACCACCCACGGGCAGCCATCCAAGGCTGCAGGGAATGGGCTGGAGCCTCTCCCCACCAGCAGCACCACCACCACCAGTGGGTAGCCATCTGAGGCTGCAGGGGATGGGCTGTAGCCTCCCCCCACCAGCAGCAGCACCACCACCTCCATTGGGCAGCCGTCCGAGGCTGCAGGGATGGCCTGGAACCTCCCCCCACCAGCAGCAGCATCACCACCACCTCCATTGGGCAGCCGTCCGAGAGTGCAGGGGATGGGCTGGAGCCTCCCCCCACCAGCAGCAGCATCACCACCACCTCCATTGGGCAGCCATTCGAGGCTACAGGGGATGGGTAGGAGCGTCCCCCCACCAGCAGCACCACCACCACCACCCATGGGCAGCCATCCGAGGCTGCGGGGATGGGCTGGAGCCTCCCCCCACCAGCAGCACCAGCACCATCAGTGGGTAGCCATCCGAGGCTGCAGGGAATGGGCTGGAGCCTCCCCCCACCATCAGCAGCACCGCCACCTCCATTGGGAAGCTGTCCGAGGCTGCAGGGGATGGGCTGGAGCCTCCCCCCACCAGCAGCAGCAGCACCACTACCTCCATTGAGCAGCCATCTGAGGCTGCAGGGGATGGGCTGGAGACTCCCCCCACCAGCAGCAGTATCACCACCACCTCCATTGGTCAGCCGTCCGAGGCTGCAGGGGATGAGCAGGAGCTCCCCCCAGCAGCACCAGCAGCACCAACACCACCACCTCCATTGGGCAGCCATCTGAGGCTCCAGGGGATGGGCTGGGGCCTCCTCCCATCAGCAGCAGCATCACCAGCACCAGTGGGCAGCCATCTGAGGCTGCAGGAGATGGGCTTGAGCTTCCCCCCACCAGCGGCTGCAGCAGCACCACTACCACCACTGAGCAGCCGTCACCACCGATGGATGGTATGTAGTCCTGCCTTCATGGACTGCTGTGCGGTCTGCCCCCTGCAAATCCAGTGGGTATGACACCCACCTGAGAGACTTTGACCTTACACTTCCCAGGATCAAGAGCACAGGACTCAATGCCCCCTCCAGACCAGTGGGTAAGACACCCACAAACCCAAGCCTCCCCTGGATCACGAGCACAGGGCACGATGCCCCCTCCAGAACCAGTGGATAAGATACCCACTAACCCCAGCCACCCCAGGATCAAGAGCACAGGGCACGATGCCCCCTCCAGAACCAGTTAACACACCCACCAACCCCAGTCTCCACTGGATCAATAGCACAGGGCACAATGCCCCCTCCAGAACCAGTGGGGAAGTCACCCACTCGGGAGACTGTGGCAATGCACTCCCCAGGACCAAGCACAGGGCACGTTGCCCCCTCCAGAGCATGTGGGCAAGTCACCCACTCGAAAGACTGTGGCCTTGCACTCCTCAGGACCAAGCACAGGGCATGTTTCCCCCTCCAGAGCAAGTGGGCAAGTCACCCACTCAAGAGAGTGCGGCCTTGCACTCCCCAGGACCAAGCACAGGGCATCTCTTGCCCCTCCAGAGCAAGTGGGCAAGTCACCCACTCAAGAGACTGTGGCCTTACACTCCCCAGGACCAAGCAAAGGGCATGTTGCCCCCTCCAGAACCAGTGGTCTTGTTTCATCTCTGGGCTGAGGTGCCCTCCGTCCCTCTGAGGTGCCTGCCTATTTACCAACTGATGCCCCTGCAGTGTTCTCTCCGTGTTGATGCAGGTGACTAGAGGGGCCAGGCAGGAACTCAAGATTGACTGGGTAATCCAAGAAGGATGCAGATGCCCCACCCAATTTGGCAATACAGCATCATTTTTCTTTTAATAATCTTTTTTCAGAACTGTGTGTGTTCGCTTCACTCCAACATTATTTGTATTTACTGTTTTTCAAACCTAGGTGACAGAACAGTTACATATATAGGGACAGTTTTAAGAACCGCTTTCACCATAAAATCACCACATTAGCATCATTTCTTTTTTACGCTAATGTGGTGATATTATGGCAAAAACGCCACACCAGATTTACAAAGTGGCGCAATGTATACATTGTGCCACTTTGTAACCTCTTGTACCACATTATGCTAACACCAGACATAATGTAAGCAAGGGTGGGCGTTCCCCCGTTAGGCGGGCTGAGAAAATGGCGCAAAGAAATCTAAGAGATTTCTTTGCGTCATTTTGTTTCACGATTTTTAATGCCTGCTCAGAAAAAAGAGGACACCCCATACAGCGCTCACATGGTGGTGGTAATGGGGCGCTAAGGGGTGCAAGGAAAGTGGTGCTGCACTGGGTGCAGCATCACTTTTCTTAAATCTGCCCCATAATAACTTGGGTCTCTCTGGGGCTGACAGACTGTTTTCAATGCATTTAAGTTAATTGTCATTCTCATTCCTTTCTATTCCTACCACTGCAGGATACTGATCTTTGCTCAGATGGATATTGTGTTGGTGAAGTGTTTGTCTTTGTGTCACACCTTTCTCTAAATTCCATTTCGATCAATTCATTTAATCAAATCCCTAACCCTCTTCCCCCGGCTGTTTGATTTATTGAGGTGTGAGTTAATAATTCACAGCATTAATTAATCACACACTTGGTGGGGCAGATGTGGTGACAGCAACACCAACTCAGTGTGCAGGATCTTAATTTGAGGCCACCTTGGTGGGAGTGGGACCTCACTTCTGATGACTTCATTATTAGTTCACTAGCATGCTACTACTACCTCCACCATGGCATCTTGGGTAACCATGCATACCTTGCTTCATGTATATAATGGGCAATGGCAAATCTCCCCACCCCACTCCTAGTGGGGCATTAGAGTTGCAGACTGCAGTGCAGAGACTAAGAAAGTAGTAGGTCAAGGGTACCTAACCGCAAAGCTAATTGTTATACACTATCAGCAGATTTTAAAAACACACTACTCTAAAAGGCAGCAGTGTGAAGTAAAACACCCAAAAAAAGATTTGAGGCATAAATAACATTGAATAAATATTTATTAACCAGAAGAATATAAGCTCACCCCTCTCACCAAATTAATCTCCCTGTCCCCAACCAATGTAAAAAACAACTCAAATGTCCATGAGAATAGCCCAACAGTACTGGTCCCAAAAACCCATATTCCCACCCTATCCACCAACAACAAGTCCCACCCAACAAAACAAAAGATATAAAAGGATCAGAAGAGGGTATTAATGGCTGGCCAGGAGCTGTTTCAGGAGCCCCTCCATGCGTGCCTGCCTTGCGTCAGCCTTAGCAGGATGCTGCATTGAAAAGCACTGTCTGAGGGAGGCAGCAGAGAAGGAAATGTGGTGGGCGGCTGCTAGTGGACTACTGCTCCTGTGTTGAAGCTGAGAGGCTGGAGGTGCTAAGAGCTGGCTGGGACCCTGGACGTTGGCAGCTGCCACCAATACCCCCTCCTTCTCCAGGACCACCAGTTACTGAAATTTAGCCCTCATGGCCTCCAGCTTCTTTTGCTACTATTTTCTGCCTTGAAGGTGGACCAGTAGGAGTAGCTCTATCAAGAAAGAAAAAAGACAAATTGTAAACAATACTCTGTGCAAAACACTTGTTTAAAATTATGTAGTGGCACAGAAGCAGTACATTTGCTGGTCACCTCAGGCTATTTGATTTTGATGTGATTAGGGTCACAGCCATTATGCACTATGGAGTACAGGTGTTCTTCTCTCCCTTGTTGTGCTAAATTAATAGAGGCATGATAGCTCAACTGGTGCCATAGCCAAACTTGTTAGTCGTACTTTGCTACTGGCTGCAGCTGGGGCAGCTGTAATAGAAAATTATCTTTTTCAGTGCGCCTGCTCTTCTCCAAAATGCCTTTCAATTTTACCCTGACTACAAGGCAGATGAATACTATGAACAATACATGTCACATACTATAAAATCAATCCTGCAGACAGCCTGTTTGCTGCAAGTAGACAGTGGGAAAAGCGATGCACTGCAGTACAGGGAAAGGATTAAGGAATGGGATAAATAAATTGTATTTGGCTGGCTCATCAGGGACTATCCCACCTGCAAAGGTCAAGGCACTTACTTAGGCCTCACCCTCCTCCACCACACTTTGTAATTACTTTTTTCCAACAAAATACATTTGCTTGGCAATAACAAAAGGAATCTTAACTTACTCTACTGCAGGGTAAGTTAGAAAAGATTAGGCTGGAAAGGTAGAGTAGATGCTTTACTAATCATCAATATCATGCGCCTAAGGTTTGGATAGTGGGGAGTCACTGTGGTTGGCAAATGTTGAAAGGGAAAAATCTGAACAGAAGTAAAATCATAAATCCATTGTGGAAGCCACAACGAAATATATTACTTGGCTAGAAAAATGTGGCACAAGCAAAGAATGGATTTTTCAGAACTCAAGAAAGATCAAAGGAGTGAAGTACTAGGAAGTGACTGAGTGGGCACTGAGAGGGAAGGGAAGCACACCTTGTTTTTGCATTGCCATGCATTGAAAACTTTGTAAATAAATGACACATTAACTTAACTTAAGCAGATGTATATTGCACAGCCAACATTGCAGTGCTGATTCGGCTGAATTGAAACATGTAGATGTTAGGTCATAATGAATGGCAACAGTGAAATGCCATAGGTAGGGAGGGAGGTGATGATTGCTGATGATGGGATACATATTATCTACCTCGCTTGAACAATGCTGTGAGTCAAGGGATTAGTCAGAAATACCACCCCAACCCTTTGAATCAAAGCTTTGATAAAACCATTCCAAGCAAGTAAAGTAGGTGAGAAGAACACACCTATCCAGAAGAGCTCCCTTGTTTCTTCATTCCAAGCATTTATCCATTCATCTTTGCATTGCTCTTCTAGAATTCTTATTCTTTACCATTGTCTTTGATACACACCAGTTAAGCTTTACATTCTCTCATCCATTCTTTCACCATCCATATCCATCCAAATTCCAAATATGGCTCTCAACGAACCTTTCATCAACATCCATTTACCCACTATCCACCCATGTATCCTTTGACCCATTCACCCATCCAAGATCCAACCCACCAGAGGATTACGTTCACCCATCCAGGCAGGCATTCTTTCACCCATACCCTTCCACCCAACTTGGTAGGCATCCTTTCACCCGTACACCCTTTCATCCATCCTTCACCCACCCATGCATCCTATCACCCACCTTTATGATTATGCACCCTTTCGCCCACACATCCTTTCACTCATATTATATTTCACCCATCCTTCCATTTTCCATCCTTCTTTCACTTTTCCATAAACCCATCATAGTTAAAGTTCATTATGAACCTTTGTCTGCTGAGTTTTAGATAGAAGAGGCCATAAATACTCAACTCCTGCTGTATCTGCGAAAGTGGGATGTTCACAAGTGAGTCAACACTAGTACACCCTTGCAGTGAGTATATTACTAATTGTCAATGAGCAAGCAATATGACATACCACCGCCCACCACTGTTGCTGCCAAGACTCCTCCTTCGACCGCAGGCACTGCTGCATCTGCTGCTGTGTTGCCGCTGTTGCTGCTGGCCCCAGCACTGGTGGTCAGTGTGGCTAGAAAAGATAATTACACATTTTAGATGCCATATACGCCTCCCCCTATTGCTTTTGTATAGCAAAATACAACCACAATACATCACTACAATTCGGTTACAGTATCTCCTATCAAAATATCAGGTGGGCATTTTGCTGTTAAGCAATTTTTGAAAAGCCAGGTAGTCAAGCCAAACAAAAACTTTTTTTAATGGAGGGTCAGAGCTATTGATGAATATGAGTTTTTGAAGAGAAATAAAAGGGTGCAGGAATTGGTCACTGGAGGTCATATGGTCTTGGTTGGCAAATGCAAAGGGGCCATCCTCCTCATACTTCCAGCTGTGGTACATGGTCAACTGCTGGTATACTATAATAATAAATAATAATAATACATACATACATACACACACAACATTGGAGGGTCCAATTACATGACCATGTCCAAACACTCTTTTTTAATGATTGCATTACTGCTTTACTGATTGAGCCCTAAACTATGTAAGGAGTAAAGTTGGTGACCACAAGTGCCACGAAGGCCGTCATGAAGAGCAGGGATCTTTGCCTAGTTTCACTGACGTCGAGATGAAAGGGCACTGTAGTGATCCATTCCTGTCCGATCACCAACTGAGGTATCTGAACCCAAGTAATCGTCCCTTTATCTGTGAGAAGAATGTGAAGAACTTACTGTGTCGAGAGAGGAAGCACCATGGAATACCAGCAGCTGCCCTTACAAAGTCAGGAGTGCTACTAACCGCCAGCAACCACTGCAGACCTCTGCACTATCCGAGTGTGGAACAAACCTCAGGGACTCTGGTAGAGAAACCCTTGCAGAAGCAGGTAACATCAATCATAGGGCCGAAGTGCCCAGGGGAACTTGTTCTGACTCAGTGCTTTAAATGCTAGACACTTTTGACTTTGGAAGTGTCGGCATATGACTCCTGTGACTGACTGCTGGTAGGGCCTCACGTGAATGTCACCTATCATGAATGGGGATTAACCACTACCAATAGAGAGAGGGAGGTGGAAGTCAGGAATCTCCCTAACACAGAGTATTGAACTTAGGAGGACTGTGTGCATTATTTCTGCATGCTGTATTCTGCTTTGCGTTCATATATAAATACTCCTTTTTTCTTCAAAGCAAGTATTTGACTGAACACCAACTTATTGTTGCTATTGAACATATTTTTAGTTGTGAGCCAGTGTTCCCCCCCTGCATCTACCTCCACCAGAAAAGCCTTGGAGTTCTTAACCCGAGCTACCACTGGGAATCAAATGCTGAAGGGGCACTTGGAGCAGTTTTTCATGACCTATAGTAAGTCAGGCCCTGGGACACCAGGGAAAAAATGCATCAACCCCCACAGTTCAGCCAAGTAGGTCCTGCTGTCCCTGTGGCCCACTGACAGAGGTTTGTAAAATTTCAATAAGATCCTTACATTGTAACTTAGAGAAGGCTGGTAAGGTAAGGTCCTTTGATAAATAGTAATATTGAATTACTACTATAAGTACAGTTTCTTTGTAGGATCCTAAAGCATGGCATGTTTCAATTACCAATGTTGTCCGGTCCCAGGTGGGAGGAGCTGCAGACCACTTATTCTAAAGTAAAAATAAACCTGCACACTGCCAGTAAGACAATGTGGGCTCAGTACTAAAAAGAAAGCTAAGGAAGTATGATGGGCATAAACCATGTTTCCCCTTTGCTCATGGAGTTTCAGTCCTGGGAATAGTTGTAAATGCTATCATCACAAGGTACCAGAAGTGATAAAGAGCTGGAATCAGTTATGAGCAGAGAGACCAACGTGATGAAATTCATAGGAAATGGGCTCCATATGTTCATTGTATGATCTAAACGTTCTGGAAAATGGGGGACTTAACAAGGTAACTCATGTGCACCTTTCACATAGATCCATACAGACACAGCAATCAACCATGAGTTATAAATAAAACCACAGCTTTCTACAAATCATACTATATCATGTGAATTATATGTTATTATTAGAACAAATAGCAGACCTTTTCAGTACTAACCTTAAGCATCAAGTTTGATAATCAATGTCCAGGGTTAAATCTGGGTGAACAGTCAAAATCTGATTGCCAGTCAATTACGTTTTTCAGAAATCCCCATAATTGGAAAAAGTAAATTGATGATCATCTGAGGTATCCAGCTCACCTAGGAATGTTTCAGGAAACATTTAATAACTCATCTTTATACCTAAACTGCTACTCTTCTCTCCATCCAGCACTGGAAAGCCTGCTCGGATAGCTGTGTGCTTTACAAGTTCTATGAATAGAAATTTTTTATAGAATTTCAATGATTTAGGTTTTAGGGAAGGGGGCAATAATTACACATTCACAGTATGGAATCATTTTTTGAAAGTGATCAGAACATTTATAGATTTCTAATAATATAATATTATACAGGGCATCTTCAGGAAAGCTCATAATAACCAATGAAGTGGAGCCATTGTTAATCAACTATAGACCTGAAAAGATCACTTCTAGCCCTGTGTGTTTAACTGCTGTTTCAGCTGGATAATGATGACTCTTCCATCTCTAATGTTAGGTGTATATATTGGTTATGCTGTACTTGCTCTCTCAGCTTGAAATCCTAAACTATGGGTTTACATATTCATGCTACGTATTAAAAAATTAACACTATTAGTTTATCTGTAGACCAAATAAAGTGGTTGAAATACAAGACGACCTACTTCAGTTTAGTTGATCTAATTTGACCTTATTTTAAATCTGCCTTCAAATGGGTTTTCAAAATTACATCACAGCTCCATAAATTTGTATTCTTTGGATTTGTGAAAGTGAATGATTTAGGAGGAATTTTTTTGTGGGTTACGAAGAATGTCATGAAATATCTAATATGGCACATATGACAGGAATGTAAAAATGTAAAACAAATCTTATCAGCAAATTGATATTAGAGCTATCAGTAATTCAGAGACTTTAAATATTCAAAAAGACTATCTGGGGCAAAGAAGAGTACATGTCTTACTTTGAAAAACATTTGAAAAATCATTGAGGGAATTTTAACACTGCACAAGCAAAGACATGAATTGCTTGCATTCATTTGAAGGCACACAGCTAAGTGAAAGGTCCAGTTGTTTGCATTTGGTCTCCATATAGGTTAGGCATATGTGAGCCGTTGTACCCTTCGGTGGTCTATGGGACTTAAAGATGTACATTCATTGTGCATACCCTTCATGGTGCATTCATGTGCAGCAACATCAGGTTGTCACAAACAAATTGTGCAAAAGTCCACAGATACATTTAGAACCAAGTGAGTACTGTAGACTCAGTGAGACACTATGCGTGTGCTCAGAGAATGTGGATAATGTCTGATAGATTGCATACTGTAATGTTTGCCCAGTGTTTTTGTCAGACAGCATGAGCACTTCTTCTGTTCCTGCTAGGGGTCTCAGATAACAATGTTTTGTAACTTCTGCCATCCCTTTGTTTAAAATCCTGAAGAATGAACAACAATGTCAAAATCTGGGGGCTGTGGCTACCGTCATCTATGATGGCCACACTCTGAAGTGACTCCTGTTGCCCCGCCCCATAATCTCCCTACATCCAATCAACCATCCATCTCCCAGGCCTAATAACAGAGCGTCTAGTGCCCGGGGGCAACAGTGGTGCCAGGGGTGTACCAACTGTCCCCCGTAGCGGCCCTGAAATGAACTTTGAAATGGGCCTACATGCTGCACCCACAATGAGGCCTCCAGCATGAAGGGATTCTGCAGTGAGCCATAGCATTGCACTGAGTGGACAATGCACATCAAATTGAACACGGCCTAGTAGCCCCTGGGCACGCTTACAATTGATGGTGAGTGTGGTGCGTGGTGAAACACCCTAAACCTACTAGTGATTTTGAGACTGCAGCGGAGGGGGTGGAAACATGCAGTGGTTGCATTCAGTCCTGGGCCTGTCAAGGGCCGAATCACAGCTTGTTTCTAGGGAGGGCAGCGATCTCTAGTTGCGCCGCTCCTTGCTTCTATTCCTGCAACTCCTGATAGCTGGAGGCCAGATCCGTGAAACCTTGCATGCTTCTCCTAGAGCTCCTGATGCGCATCCATACTCCATGAAAATTGAAACAGGCCCCTCAGCCCTGCCAAAGACACATGCTACGGTGCAGAGAGTGGCGCGCTGAGGGAGGACAACGACACAGGCCTGCCTTCAAAAGAGACTATCACACCAACCTTCAGGGATACCGGGAGTGTGACCAACTGCTGGCTCCTCCAGCGCTTTGATTTGGGCAGAACAGACTCCTTCTTAAGCCCCCTTTGAACTTGGAATAGCCCCCAATCAAACACCCAGGCACTCTATATCAATCGGTCGCTGGCCTGAAACTTTCCCACCAGGTTGGTCCTGCTGGGGCCCATTGATGGTGCGCTGTTGTATCCATCCTAATGTGGACCGTGACCGTCCATACATCATGACCTTTGGTGGAGGGAACAAGGGCCTCCTGTTTTAACGGTGTTCCCCCACGTGTTGGAGTTCCATAAACACAGGGGTGGCTGAGAACTTGACAACAAGGTAAATTAATTCTGATTACGCCCACACGATGACCAGTGGGAGGGGCTTCCATGGCACACATCAAACTAAAATGGACCACTTTGTAAAGTCCAGGGGACCGGCATCGCCCCTGGGGGAGGAGACACCTCACCTCCAAATGAGGCAAACATCCACAGATCAAGAAACGCCCTCACTCACGGATAGTATGGCCGTGATTCATGGGGTCCACACCAAAATAGACACTGTTGCCACGGATGTCACCCTCATCAGGGCAGATCTCCGAAACTTGGGTCTGAGTAAAGTAAATGGAAGACACAATCCTTAATCTTATGAAAGGCAACAAAACCCTGCAAAATGAAGTGAAAGAACTGCAGGCAACTGCAGCACTACTGGAGGATAAAATGGAAGACTTCGAGGGTCACTCCAGGCGAAACAACATTCGCATCATTGGGGTTCCAGAGAAGACCGAAGGCCTAGTGACAGATCTCTTTGTGGAGGACCTTATATTGCAACAGCAATAACCCCTCCTGACCGATCGGCGAGAGGATGGAGACTGACGAGGCCATTGAAGACAGCCACGGATCTGAGGCCTTAATTACCTGCTACCCAAACACAAGTTAGAATACGGTCACGAGACACTGAGAGCTGTTGCACAATACGAGCTGCAGCAAATTGCAGCAACACAGAGATGCTTAAGCATTGGCTTGCTGGGAATTTCTAAAGAAACCCTGTCAATCAGTGTGGGGAAGCAGATCTGCAGACCTCACTATGGCCTGTGGAGGCAACAGTTTATTGTTTTTAATTGGTGGGGGTGGGAGGGTGAGGCCCAGGAGCACTGGAACCCCAGTAGTTGAAATCATGTTTCGGGGCAACAAACACTATGCAAAGTTGGGGGGGTGGGCAGTTTCAAGTCCGGCATGCAGGGAGGGAGAATGGGAGAGAAATGTTGCTTGTGATTGTCTTGTTTTATGGTTTTCTTATTTGATTGTGCTTTTTATTTACTGAGACAGCCCACACCACAAAGCCTTGTGCTCCTGTCTGGACCCTTAGAGATAGGTGATTCTTACTCACAACAGCTCCATAGATTTTCATGATGTTAAATTGTGACTGACAGCTATTGTCTACTTCATAGCCCTCTATCTGTCTTTTTCGGGTGAGACCTGTGCGAGGTACTGAAGAACTCCTGCAACAACACCAAGCCCCAATGACACACACCCCCTGTCCTCGACTATCAAAATCCTTTGGTGGAATGTCAATAGTTTGGGTGACAAACCGAGCGAGGAATAGTGCTATATTACCTTAAGAGGCACATCCCTGACAAAGTACTCCTTCAGACCCATCTGATGGGCAATACTTGACGACACGGTAACCCCAACTGAAATTCTATGGGAGGTATATAAAACAGTCATTAGAGGTCAGGGTATAACACGGATAGTGGGGTACAAGAAGGAAACCAAGGCTCACCTAGATATGCTTGAATGCTAAATTTTACCTTTAGAAGCCCACCTTCCACATCGGACCCGGAAGACTGTAACCATCGACTTAGCCTTGAACAGAAAGAATACAGGGATGTGATGATGGACGCAACCAGGGCCAGGTACCGTGCAAACCAGCATCACCTCTACGAGGTAGGAGACAAGGCCGGCAAGCTTCTGGCCTGGCTACACAGAAAAGACAGTGGGCTGACAGGTGGGTTTCCATGATTAAAGACGCTGCGGGCGCAAAATAATAGGAAAAACAGGTTACAAAAGTCTTTGCTACCTATTACATTAAGATATACTCCTATACAATTACTGTCACGGGCAAAGGAAATCCGTACCCTACATTCAGATGAACGAGTTACTTACCTTCGGTAACGACTTTTCTGGTGGATACATTAGCTACCTGTGGATTCCTCACCTGATGAATACTCCCATGGCGCCAGCATTCGACGGAAATCTTCTTACTAGTCTCTGCACGTTGACGAGGACGTCACTCTAGCCCACGCGACGCCGTCTGACGTCATACAGGCAATAAGAGGTCCTCGCCGACGTGCCGATGACAGTACCAACATTTTTTACGTGCATGAGAATAATAATAACCCAATGTAATGAAAGAGCAAAGCAACATCTCTTAATATTGTAAATCACACAACATTGCAATAAAATAGCTGTAGATTTAATATAACCTTCTTTTTTTTTTTTTTTTTTTTTAACAAATAAATATATTTATACATACGAATCATGTATATACACAATATATATAGATTTATATATAAATATACACATATATACAAATATCATATATGCAAAATGTATTGCAACTTTGAAGACCAAAAGGAGCACACTCAAGGATTGCTTGGAGAGACCAAAAAGGCAACGGGGAGGCGGGTGGGACCGTGAGGAATCCACAGGTAGCTAATGTATCCACCAGAAGAACGAGTTACTTACCTTCGGTAACGACTTTTCTGGTGGATACATTAGCTACCTGTGGATTCCTCACCTCATGAATACTCCCATGGCGCCAGCATTCGACGGAAATCTTCTTACTAGTCTCTGCACGTCGACGAGGACGTCACTCTAGCCCACGCGACGCCGTCTGACGTCATACAGGCAATAAGAGGTCCTCGACGACGTGCGGACGTCAGTACCAATCATTTTTTACGTGCATGAGAACAACCAGGCAATGCAATGAAAGAGCAAGGCAACATCCCATTATATTGTAAAAATACACAACATTGTATGAATAACTGTAAATCTTTTTATATAAATATATATATAAAACTTTCTCTTTTAAAATATATACACACACCAAGTATATACACAAAGATATATACATATATACATATATATAAATATATTATATACACATCTATTGCACCCTCAAAGACCAAGAGGAGCGCACTCAAGGATTACTTGGTAAGACCAGAAAGGCAACGGGGAGGCGGGTGGGACCGTGAGGAATCCACAGGTAGCTAATGTATCCACCAGAAAAGTCGCTACCGAAGGTAAGTAACTCGTTCTTCTGATGGATACAACTACCTGTTGATTCCTCACCTCATGAATAGAGTCCCAAAGCAGTACCACGCCCGGCGGTGGGTGCCTAAATGGTCAAACCAAGAAATCCTGCAGCACTGACTGTGCAAAATGGCCGTCCCTTCTAACCTCAGAATCCAAACAGTAATGTTTTGCAAAAGTGTGAAGGGACGACCAAGTTGCGGCCTTGCAGATGTCGACCACAGGAACACCCCTGGCCAAGGCCGAAGTGGCCGACTTAGCTCTGGTGGAATGAGCTCTAATGCCCTCAGGAGGATCCTTCTTTGCCAAAGAGTAACATATTTTAATGCAAAGAACAACCCACCTGGATAGTGTTCTCTTGTGGACTGCCTTTCCTCTCCTCTTGCCCACGTATCCAATAAACAGCTGATCCTCCAGCCTGAAATCCTTTGTTCTATCAATAAAGAAGCTCAACGCTCTCTTTGGATCCAGACGGTGCAGTCTTTCTTCCTCTTTGGAAGGATGAGGCGGAGGATAGAACGTGGACAAAGTAATTGCCTGAGCCAAATGGAAGGGTGAAACAACCTTCGGGAGGAAAGCAGCCTTGGTCCTCAACACCACCTTTTCCCCATAAAAAGTTGTATAAGGGGGCTTTACTGATAAGGGCTGCAACTCACTCACTCTCCTTGCTGATGTTATAGCTATCAGGAAGACTGTTTTTAAAACCAAATACCTCAAGGGGCAAGAATGCATAGGTTCAAAAGGGGACCCCATAAGGAAAGTCAGGACCAAGGACAAATCCCATTGCGGCATAACGAATGGCTTTGGAGGATATTGATTTAGAAGACCTTTCAAGAATCTGATAACAATAGGGGATTTAAATAAAGATGGTTGGTCTGGAAGACATATGAAGGCTGACAAGGCCGATAAATAACCCTTAATGGTAGCCACTGCACAACCTTTCTGCGCCAGAGATAGAGCAAAAGACAAAACGTCCGATAGATGAGCATGCAAAGGATCAATCTGCCTCTCTCCACACCACGCAACAAATTTAGACCACCTATTAGCGTAGATAGATTTAGTGGAGTGTCGCCTGGCCGCTAATATAACATCCACTACCTCAGGCGGGAGAGAGAAGGAACTCAGGTTGCCCCGTTCAATCTCCAGGCATGTAGGTGCAGACTCTGGAGGTTGGGGTGTAGAACCTGCCCCTGCGACTGCGAGAGGAGGTCTGCCCTGAAAGGGAGACGGAGCGGCGGGCACATTGAGAGTTGGAGAAGGTCGGAGTACCACACCCTCCTTGGCCAATCCGGAGCTATTAAGATTACTAGAGCCCGGTCTTGGCGAATCTTCCTCAATACTCGAGGAATCAAGGGTATGGGAGGAAACGCGTAAAGCAACTGGCCGCACCAGGTTATTTGAAACGCGTCCCCCAACGCTCCCTGCATCGGATACTGAAGGCTGCAGAACAACGGACAATGCGCGTTCTCTCGAGTGGCGAACAGATCTACCCGAGGAAACCCCCACCTCTGGAAGATTATACGGACTTGATCTGGATGGAGACGCCACTCGTGGTCTGCCGAGAAGTGGCGACTGAGACTGTCCGCACGCACGTTCAAAACTCCGGCCAGATGGTTTGCTATGAAGCAAATCCGATGGTCCTTTGCCCAGGACCATAGTCGAAGAGCTTCTCTGCAGAGAAGGTACGACCCCACTCCTCCCTGCTTGTTTATGTACCACATCGTGGTAGTATTGTCCGTTAGGACCTGTACCGATGACCACGAAGGGAAGGGAGGAAGGCCTTGAGAGCCAGACGTACAGCCCGTAACTCTAACAGATTGATGTGAAACATCTGTTCCTCTGGAGACCAAAGACCTTTGATCTCCAGATCCCCCAGATGAGCTCCCCACCCTAGAGTGGAAGCATCCGTTATGACTGTGGCCACTGGTGGCGACTGCTGGAACGGCTTTCCTTGTGAAAGATTGTTGCTTGCAATCCACCACTTCAAATCCACAGCAGCATCTCTGGAGATCTTGACAGTACCCTCTAGATCCCCTCTGTGTTGAGACCACTGCCTTCGGAGGCACCACTGAAGAGCCCTCATGTGCCAGCGAGCATGCGTGACCAACAGAATGCAGGAGGCAAAAAGACCGAGCAGACGAAGGACCTTGAGGACTGGAACTACCGCTCCATTTCGAAAGATTGGAACCAAATCCTGAATATCTTGAATCCGCTGAGGCGGAGGAAAGGCCCGACCCAATGTTGTATCCAGTACTGCCCCTATGAACAGGAGGCGCTGAGAGGGCTCTAGGTGAGATTTGGGCTCGTTCACCGAAAAACCCAGGTCGAACAACAACTGGGTTGTTGACTGCAGATGATGCAACACAAGCTCCGGGGACTTGGCTTTGATCAACCAGTCGTCCAAGTAAGGGAATACTGCTATCCCCTTCCTTCTGAGTTCTGCCGCAACCACCGACATCACCTTCGTGAAGACTCGAGGTGCTGAAGTAAGACCAAACGGAAGGACCGCAAACTGATAGTGTTGCGATCCCACCACAAACCGGAGATACTTCCTGTGTGACTTGAGTATCGGGATATGAAAGTAAGCATCCTGCAAGTCGACAGACACCATCCAGTGTTCCATGTTCAACGCCAAAAGCACCTGTGCTAGGGTCAGCATCTTGAACTTTTCCTGCTTGAGGAACCAATTCAAGATCCTCAGGTCCAGAATTGGTCTCAAACGACCATCCTTCTTGGGAATCAGGAAATACCTTGAGTAAACTCCTCGACCCCTTTCCTGCTCCGGGACCAACTCCACTGCGCCCTTTGAAAGGAGGACTTGCACCTCCTGTTCTAGCAACAGGAGGTGTTCTTCTGAACAATACGAAGGGCGGGGCGGGATGAGGGGCGGGAACTCCCGAAAGGGAAGGGTGTAGCCTTTTCCCACAACACTGAGAACCCAAGTGTCCGATGTAACAGTCTTCCATTTGGTGAGAAAATGCTGTAATCTTCCCCCTACAGGAGAGGAGTGAGTGGGAAATGGTGGAAGCCTAAGGCTGCTTCCCCTGCTGCACCCCGCCAGAGGATGAGGAAGAGGCAGAGTGCTGCTGAGAGGCTCCTCTGGTGCGGACCCTACCTCTCCCCCTGAAAGATCTATAGGGATGGGAAGAAGCAGGTTGCTGATATCTCCCCCGAAAGGAAGAGGAGGAAGAGCCACGCCCAAATCCACGAAACCTCCTGAAGAATCTGGAAGAGGCCGTGGAAGAAGGAGCTTGGAGCCCTAACGACTTAGCCGTGGCCCTGCTTTCCTTAAAACGTTCCAAGGCCGAATCAGCCTTAGCTCCAAACAGTTTGTCCCCATCAAACGGGAGATCCAACAATGTGGACTGTACATCTGCCGAAAAGCCCGAGTTACGGAGCCAGGCCTGTCTCCTTGCCACCACAGTTGTGCCCATTGCCCTGGCTACCGAGTCGGTGGTATCCAGTCCCGTCTGGATAATTTGGGTCGCAGCAGCCTGGGCATTTGAGACAAGATCCAAAAGACCCTGGGGAAGCTCTGTAAACGAAGAGGAAATGTCATCCATCAGAGCATGAATATACCTCCCCAGGATACAGGTTGCATTGGTGGCTTTTAACGCCAGACTGCAGGACGAAAAAATCTTCTTCGACTGCGCCTCTAGCTTCTTTGAATCTCTGTCCCCAGGCACCGTCGGAAAAGAACCAGGCGCTGACTTAGCCGAACAGGAGGCCTGCACCACCAAGCTCTCCGGCGTAGGGTGCCTAGATAGGAAACCAGGGTCAGTTGGAGCCGTCCGATACCTCCTGGCCACGGCTCTGTGAACTGCTGGGGAAGATGCCGGCCTCTTCCACACCTCTAACACCGGATCCAGCAGAGCGTCATTAAATGGTAACAGAGGCTCCGCCGCGGCTGAGGCCGGATGTAACACCTCTGTCAAAAGGTTTTGTTTTGCCTCCACCACCGGCAAAGGCAGGTCCAAAAAACTAGCTGCCTTCCGTACCACTGCATGAAAGGAAGCAGCCTCCTCAGTATATTCCCCCGGGGACGAAAGGTCCCACTCAGGGGAAGTGTCCAGCCCACTGGCCGACTCCAGTCCACGCAGCCCATCACCCGAGTCCTCTAGCTCTCCTTCCTCTAGGGCTCGTTGGTACTCCTGCTCTTCTAATACACGGAGAGCACGTCTCCTTGAATGAAGTCGTTGCTCAATACGCGGAGTCGACAATGCCTCCGCCGAAGTCGAAGATCGGCGCCGATCTTCAGAAGCCACCGACGCCGCATCCGGCGCCACAGGTAACTTCGGCGCCGACGGAAGAGCAGCTGAAGCAGATGGACCCACCGGAGTCACAGGCCGAAATCCCGACGTCGACGGGATGGAAATCCCCGGGGCCAATCCTTCTGAAGCCACCGGAGCGGCCACCGGCGCCGACACTGGCGCCGAGCCCACGTTCCCAAACGGGAGAAAGGGCATAAAGGGTGCCGGCCGAAGAGGCGCAGGATCACCCAAAGAAAAGGCCAAAGGCCCAGCCGGAGCACCCCCTGGAGCCATCTGTTGGAAGATGGCATACATCGCATTCAAGAATGCGGAACTATCGGCTCCAGGGGTGGGAAAAGCCGGATACTGGGGTGCCTGTCTCGGAGGCGACCCCGACGCCGGCCTCGGCGTCTGCGCCGGAGAAAACACTTGAGGCTCCAATACCTCAATCACCGACGCCTGTCCAGGTGAAGTTGGAGACGCCGGAGAGGGCAACGGCGTCGAAGGATGCGGCGTAACCGTGGGACTGACCTCCCATGTCCTTCGGCGCCGATCCGGAGACCTGGAACGAGTCTCCTTTGAATGACGCCGAGATTCTCTACGGCGCCGGGAGTCTCGATGACGCCGATGTCTTGGGGAAAAAGACTTCTTGTGATGTTTCTCCTTTGACTTGGCCATAAACAGCTTCGCCTCACGTTCCTTGAGGGCCTTTGGATTCATGTGCTGACATGAATCACAAGTCGAGACGTCGTGGTCGGAGCTCAAACACCAAAGGCAATCGGAATGAGGATCCGTCACTGACATCTTGCCTCCACACTCACGACAAGGCTTAAATCCAGACTTTCTCTGCGACATTATTTCCACAGCGAAAGACTACGCAGCAAGATATACACTGTAACCGCAAGAGTAACAGTTGCTCACTCGAAGATAACCGTTTCGAATGCACGGAAAAAAGGGAACTGACGTCCGCACGTCGTCGAGGACCTCTTATTGCCTGTATGACGTCAGACGGCGTCGCGTGGGCTAGAGTGACGTCCTCGTCGACGTGCAGAGACTAGTAAGAAGATTTCCGTCGAATGCTGGCGCCATGGGAGTATTCATGAGGTGAGGAATCCACAGGTAGTTGTATCCATCAGAAAAGTCGTTACCGAAGGTAAGTAACTCGTTCTTCTGATGGATACAACTACCTGTGGATTCCTCACCTGATGAATAGAGTCCCAAAGCAGTACCACGCCCGGCGGTGGGTGCCTAAATGGTCAAACCAAGAAATCCTGCAGCACTGACCGTGCAAAATGACCGTCCCTTCTGACCTCAGAGTCCAAACAGTAATGTTTCACAAAAGTGTGAAGGGACGACCAAGTTGCGGCCTTGCAGATGTCGACCACAGGAACACCCCTGGCCAAGGCCGAAGAGGCCGACTTAGCTCTGGTGGAGTGAGCTCTAATGCCCTCAGGCGGATCCTTCTTTGCCAAAGAGTAACAGATTTTAATGCAAAGAACAACCCACCTGGAGAGTGTTCTCTTGTGGACTGCCTTTCCTCTCCTCTTGCCCACGTATCCGACAAACAGCTGATCCTCCAGCCTGATATCCTTCATTCTGTCGATATAGAAGCTCAACGCCCTTTTTGGGTCCAGGCGATGTAGTCTTTCTTCCTCCTTTGAAGGATGAGGCGGAGGATAAAACGTGGACAAAGTGATTGTCTGAGCCAAATGGAAGGGTGAAACAACCTTCGGAAGGAAAGCAGCCTTGGTCCTCAACACCACCTTATCCCCATAAAACGTTATATAAGGGGGTTTAACCGATAAGGCCTGCAACTCACTCACTCTCCTTGCAGATGTTATAGCTACCAGGAATACTGTTTTAATAACCAAATACCTTAAGGGGCAAGAATGCATAGGCTCAAAAGGGGACCCCATAAGGAAAGTCAGGACCAAGGACAAATCCCATTGAGGCATAACGAATGGTTTTGGAGGATATTGATTCAGAAGACCTTTCAAGAATCTGAGAACAATAGGGGATTTAAATAACGATGGTTGGTCTGGAAGACAAATGAAGGCTGACAAGGCCGACAAATAACCCTTAATGGTAGCCACTGCACAACCTTTCTGCGCTAGAGACAGTGCAAAAGACAAAACATGTGACAGATGAGCATGTAAGGGATCAATCTGTCTCTCTCCACACCACATAACAAATTTAGACCACCTATTAGCGTAGATAGATTTAGTGGAGTGTCGCCTGGCCGCTAAGATAACATCCACTACATCAGGCGGGAGAGAGAAGGAACTCAGGTTGCCCCGTTCAATCTCCAAGCATGTAGGTGCAGACTCTGGAGGTTGGGGTGTAAAACCTGCCCCTGCGACTGCGAGAGGAGGTCTGCCCTGAGAGGGAGACGGAGCGGAGGGCACAGTGAGAGTTGGAGAAGGTCGGAGTACCATACCCTCCTTGGCCAATCCGGAGCTATTAAGATGACTTGGGCCCGGTCTTGGCGAATTTTCCTCAACACTCGAGGAATCAAGGGTATGGGGGGAAACGCGTAAAGCAACTGGTCGCACCAGGTTATCTGAAACGCGTCCCCCAACGCTCCCTGCATCGGATACTGGAGGCTGCAGAATAACGGGCAATGCGCGTTCTCCCGAGTGGCAAACAGATCTATCCGAGGAAACCCCCACATCTGGAAGATTAAACAGACTTGATCTGGATGGAGACGCCACTCGTGGTCTGCCGAGAATTGGCGACTGAGACTGTCCGCACGTACATTCAAGACCCCGGCCAGATGATTTGCCACCAAGCAAATCTGATGGTCCTTTGCCCAGGACCATAGCCGAAGAGCTTCTCTGCAGAGAAGGTACGACCCTACTCCTCCCTGTTTGTTTATGTACCACATCGTGGTAGTATTGTCCGTCAGGACCTGTACCGACTGACCACGAAGGGATGGGAGGAAGGCCTTGAGAGCCAGACGTACAGCCCGTAACTCCAACAGATTGATATGAAACACCTGTTCCTCTGGAGACCAAAGCCCTTTGATCTCCAGATCCCCCAGATGAGCTCCCCATCCTAGGGTGGAAGCATCCGTTATGACCGTGGCCACTGGTGGCGACTGCGCGAACGGCTTTCCCTGTGAAAGATTGTTGCCCACAATCCACCACTTCAATTCCACAGCAGCATCTCTGGAGATCTTGACAGTACCTTCTAAATCTCCCTTGTGTTGAGACCACTGCCTTCGGAGGCACCACTGAAGAGCCCTCATGTGCCAGCGAGCATGCGTGACCAACAGAATGCAGGAGGCGAACAGACCGAGCAGACGAAGGACCTTGAGGACTGGAACTACCGCTCCATTTCGAAACATTGGAACCAATTCCTGAATATCTTGAATCCGCTGAGGCGGAGGAAAGGCTCGACTCAATGTTGTATCCAGTACTGCCCCTATGAACAGGAGGCGCTGAGAGGGCTCCAGGTGAGATTTGGGCACGTTCACCGAAAAGCCCAGGTCGAACAACAACTGGGTTGTTGACTGCAGATGAAGCGACACAAGCTCCGGGGACTTGGCTTTGATCAACCAGTCGTCCAAGTAAGGGAATACTGCTATCCCCTTACTTCTGAGCTCCGCCGCAACCACTGACATCACCTTTGTGAAGACTCGAGGTGCTGAAGTAAGACCAAACGGGAGGACCGCAAACTGATAGTGCTGCGACCCTACCACAAACCGGAGATACTTCCTGTGCGACTTGAGTATCGGGATATGAAAGTAAGCATCCTGCAAGTCGACAGACACCATCCAATCTTCCTTGTTCAACGCCAAAAGCACCTGTGCTAGGGTCAGCATCTTGAACTTTTCCTGTTTGAGGAACCAATTCAAGATCCTCAGATCCAGGATTGGTCTCAACTGACCATCCTTTTTGGGAATCAGGAAGTATCTTGAGTAACCACCTCAACCCTTTTCCTGCTCTGGGACCAACTCTACCGCGCCCTTTGAAAGGAGGACTTGAACCTCCTGTTCTAGCAACAGGAGGTGTTCTTCTGAACAATAAGATGGGCGGGGCGGGATGAGGGGCGGGAACTCCCGAAAGGGAAGGGCGTAGCCTTTCCCCACAATGCCGAGAACCCAAGTGTCCGTGGTGATAGACTTCCACTTGTGGAGAAAATGCTGTAATCTTCCCCCTACAGGAGAGGAGTGAGTGGGAAACGGTGGAAGCCTAAGGCTGCTTCCCCTGCTGCACCCCTCCAGAGGACGAGGAAGAGGCAGAGTGCTGTTGAGAGGCTCCTCTGGTACGGGCCCCACCCCTCCCCCTCCCTCTAAATGACCTATAGGGGAGGGAAGAGGCGGGTTGCTGGAACCTCCCCCGAAAGGAAGAGGAAGAAGAGCCACGCCCAAATCCCCGAAACCTCCTGAAAAATCTAGAAGAGGCAGAGGAAGAAGGAGCTTGCAGTCCTAACGATTTGGCTGTGGCTCTGCTCTCCTTAAATCGTTCCAAGGCCGAATCTGCCTTGGCTCCAAACAGTCTGTCCCCATCAAACGGGAGGTCCAGCAGGGTCGACTGCACATCCGCCGAAAACCCTGAGTTTCGGAGCCAGGCCTGTCTTCTTGCCACCACAGCCGTGCCCATCGCCCTGGCCACCGAGTCGGTCGTGTCCAGCCCAGACTGGATAATCTGGGTCGCGGCAGCCTGGGCGTCCGAGACCACATCCAAGAGACCCTGGGGGAGCTCCGTAAATGAAGACGAAATATCATCCATCAGAGCATGGATGTACCTCCCCAGAATGCACGTTGCGTTGGTGGCCTTCAACGCCAAACTGCATGACGAAAATATTTTCTTGGACTGCGCATCCAGTTTCTTGGAGTCTCTGTCTCCAGGCACCGTCGGGAAGGAACCAGGCGCTGACTTTGAGGAACAGGAGGCTTGCACCACCAAGCTCTCCGGCGTAGGGTGTCTAGAGAGAAAGCCAGGGTCAGATGGTGCAGCTCGATACCTCCTGGCCACAGCCCTATGAACGGCCGAGGAAGACACCGGCTTCTTCCACACCTCCAACACCGGATCCAGCAAAGCCTCATTAAATGGCAAGAGAGGCTCAGCTGCAGCAGAGGCCGGATGCAATACCTCTGTCAGCAAATTCTGCTTCGCCTCTGCCACCGGCAAAGGCAGGTCCAAAAAGCTCGCTGCCTTCCTCACCACAGCATGAAAGGAAGCAGCCTCCTCCGTATATTCCCCTGGAGATGAAAGGTCCCACTCAGGGGAAGTGTCCAGCCCACTGGCTGTATCCAGACCATGTAGTCCGTCTCCAGAGTCCTCAATCTCTCCCTCCTCTAAGACTCGCTGGTACTCCCGCTCTTCTAAAAGACGGAGAGCACGCCTCCTCGAATGAAGTCTCTCCTCGATACGCGGAGTCGACATGGCCTCCGCCGACGTCGAAGAACGGCGCCGATCTCCAGAAGCATCTGACGCCGCGTCCGGCGCCACAGGCAGCTTCGGCGCCGAGGTAGGAGCCGGAGGACGAGGTCTTGGAGCCGATGGACCAACCGGAGTCACAGGGCAAAATCCTGACTTCGACGGAAGGGCAACCTCCGGGGCCGAAACATCCGAAGCCACCGGAGCGGCCACCGACGCCGGCACCGGCGCCGAGCCCACATTCCCAAAAGGGAGAAAGGGCATAAAGGGTGCCGGCCGAAGAGGCGCAGGATCACCCAACGAAAAGGCCAAGGGCCCCGAAGGACCAGCCGGAGCAGCTCCTGGAGCCATCTGCTGAAAGATGGTATACATCGCATTAAGAAACGCGGTACTATCGGCTCCAGGAGTGGGAATAGCCGGATACTGGGGTGCCTGGATCGAGGGCGACCCCGACGCCGGCCTCGACGTCTGCGACGCCGGAGAAAACACTAGAGGCTGCACCACCTCAATCACTGACGCCTGACCAGGCGAAGTCGGTGACGCCGGAGAGGGCAACGGCATCGATGGATGCGGCGTGACCGTGGGGCTGACCTCCCAAGTCCTCCGACGCCGAGCCGAAGGTGACCTCGAACGAGACTCCTTGCTGGAATGACGTCGTGAGTCTCTACGGCGCCGGGAGTCTCGATGACGCCGTTGAGACCTTGGCGAAAAAGACTTCTTATGATGTTTCTCCTTCTTCTTTGACTTTGCCATGAATAACTTGGCCTCACGCTCTTTGAGGGCCTTCGGATTCATGTGTTGACATGAATCGCAAGTCGAGACGGCGTGGTCGGAGCTCAAACACCATAGACAGTCGGAGTGAGGATCTGTAACTGACATCTTGCCCCCACACTCTCGACAGGGCTTGAAACCCGACTTCCTCTGAGACATTATTACCGCAGAGAAGACTACGCAGCAGACAATACACTGTAACCACGAAGGTAACAGTAGCTCCCTCGAAGATAACCGTTTCGAATGCACGGAAAAAAAGGGAACTGTCATCGGCACGTCGGCGAGGACCTCTTATTGCCTGTATGACGTCAGACGGCGTCGCGTGGGCTAGAGTGACGTCCTCGTCGACGTGCAGAGACTAGTAAGAAGATTTCCGTCGAATGCTGGTGCCATGGGAGTATTCATCAGGTGAGGAATCCACAGGTAGTTGTATCCATCAGAAATTCAATTGACTCATCCATTAGATACTGACAGAGGTCTCCTGGAGCAAAAAATAACAGAGGGGAGATCACTCAAGCTATCAGAGCATTGAACTCTGGCAAGGCACTGGGCCCTAATGGTCTAACAGTCGAGCTCTACAAACTCACTGCTCAAGCAGTTGCACCCCACCTCTTGCGCATGCTTCTGGAGTGCCAAGACAAAGGGTCCCTCCACCCATAGCAGAGGCTGGCCACGATAGTGGTAATCCCCAAGCCAGGTAAACCGTGGGAAGAATGCGCCTCCTACGGCTGATTTCTCTGCTAAACTCAGAGGTCAAGATTCTTGCAAAATTACTAGCCATGCGACTTATGAAGGTTGTTCCTGAGGCTGGTCCATCCGGACCAGTCTGGATTCATGCCGGGGAAAAGCACATCCTTTAACCTCAGACAGTTGCATGGAGACACAATACAAGAAGATGTCCTTGTATTCTCACTGGATGCACAGGTGGCCTTTGACACCATTGAATGGCCATTTATCTCTGAGGTACTGCATAGGATGGGCTTTGGCACCTGCTTTCTCTCCTGGGTACAGCTCTTACACTCGTAATTGATGGCACAAGTCCCATTCAACAGGGTTTCATCCCCCCTTTTGGTCCTAGAGCCTTTGGCTATGTGGATCTAAGGGGATCCACTTGTAAGGGGTTTGAGAAGGTCCGCTGACTGAGAATACAGGATCTCTCTATTTTGCTCTATGTGCTCTATCTTCCGGCTCCATTCAGTTTGCACAATTAACTGGGGCAAATTGCTAATTTACCTCCTCCATGGCTCTACTCCACAACTACCTAGGGGCTGTACAGCTCAAGTCACGACAACTGGATTTTGCTATCTAGCGACCCCCAGGCTTTTCACACGCACAATTGCAAACCTCCACTTCTGTTGCTCCGTAACGAGATGCACCATTGGCGGACTTTGCCACTAACCCTCCTGGGGACAGCGGCCCTCCAAAAAATGATGGCTTTACCCTTTTATACATACTCCAAAACATACCATACGCTATCCCACACAGTTACTTCCAGGCGATAGAGGATACTGTGCACTCCCTGCTCTGGGACGGGGGTACCACCAGCATAGCTTATAAGAAATTAACCAGAAGTTGGTACAAGGGTGGGATAGCCCTGTTGGATATACAAAAATATTACTAGGCCTCATAACTGATCATAATCAATTCTGGGCTTACTCACCAGAAGATGAGCTGGCTATTCAAATTGATAGGCGTAACATGCTCCCACGGGGATATCTTAGTATCTTAGATACTTATCTATCGTAACTTTCTAAAAAATTCCCAAGATATACTAACTCATCTCAGAGAACGGTGAGCACATGACCTCCAAGGTACTGAGGCCGATGAATGGGCTGAGGCTCTGGCCTCACTGAAAGAAGTGGCCATCAGACTAATATTCCACCTCATGCAGCTAAAACTTCTGCACAGAGCTCACTATTCATGTACTTTCTTAGCCAAAATTGGCATAGTAACTACCCTGCATGCTCAGGGGGATGTGTAGGAGAGAGATCTTTCGTTCACATGGTATGGAGCTGCCCGGTGTTGCAAAAATATTGGGGGAGTGTAGTGAACTGCTTAAATGAGGTGTGTGGAGGTAGTGTGGAACTATCAGCAAAATGCTGTCTTCTCAATATCTGGGATACCGCTGATCTGGGTCCCATGAAACAGCTTGGATGACTCTAGAGCTCATAATTGCCAAGCGCAATATCACCGGAAAATGGAGAGCAGAACAGGTACCTCTGTTACCGGAATGGAAATGTGATATGGACTGGTGTATGATGGCAGAGAGTGATGTTTACAAAAGTAGGGGCTGCCCACAGAAGTGGTCTAAAATATGAGGGAAATGGAGCACTTACCAAGGCAACTTGAACAGGCCCATAGTGGACACTACTGAAACCGATGTGCACAGGAGATATACAGATATTGTTGCCATCCCTTGATTTAACAGTTGGGAATGGAGGCTGGGAGGGGCATTGACTGAATACTCGATTCTTCAGCATAAGACTACTATTTTGATGGTGCATAGTGTCAAGAACAGTTGATGTTGTTTGTTATGTTGTCTAACATAAAAAGTTTTTTTGTTTTTTTAAATGTCAAAATCGTTACTCACATTTTCTCTGTAGCAAATGTGAAACCTTGTCAAACTGTTTTTCCTTTATGTTTAACCATATAGCAAAATCAGTTTCAGGCCATTTTTTTCAAATCTGTTTAATTTGATTACACCTAATTTTAAGCCAAACTTAAGCATACTTTTAAACTTAATTATCAGTCTTCAGATGCATACTGAATTACCATCAGGGGCATGGAAATGTACTTTTCTTGAATAAAATTGTGAAAATCCATTATTTGAGTTAATTCCATTAGAGTGGTGTGTCACTGAACTATTTGTCAGACGTTCCATTCACGTCTGTCATACATGTTTTAAAAAATCTATAATATGCACAAAACGTTTTTATATATGTAATATACAATGTGCAAGCCAAATCTATATTTCAGCAGTGATCAAGAGATTTAGACATGAGACTCCATCGTACAAGAGAGAGTTTAAGCCCCATTTTGCAAACAGATTGTAAAACGTCCTTATGGAAGAGCAACAGATTGGCGAAATATATAGTCAAGTCGTAATGGGAAATCCTTAGATTTGTGAAGTAAGCTGTACATCCTGCATTTCCAGGTTTTGCATTGTTGAAGCATCTGCCATCATAATTATCCCTGCCTACTTTAAATTAATTGTGGTGGCAGACTCTCAACAAAGGAGAATTCTCCTCTGGAGGATTCATCTCATTGGGTATAATATATTGTCAGTGAAACATTTGCTTTGTGTGGCTCTGGTAGAGAACCACTAGCATGAATAACTGGATTAAAATCCAGTAACTCACTACTATGACGTAGCAACAGTTGTTAACAAAGCTGCTCCCCGCAGTTGCTACGCCACACAGAGGAGTTCCAGGCTGCTCTCATTCAGCTAACTAAGAGCCTTTCAGAGAAGCACTGGAAACCACGGAGCACAGCTTCTGAAGGAGAGGACATATTTAGAAAATGGAAGATAGGCCATGGAATGTATAGCCCATCCATTACTCCTCTGCGCTTGTATTTAAGATGAAAGCAGGGCCAGATTATTTTGTTGGCCATACATAACATACAATTCTAGATGTGTAACAGTGAATTCGGAGGATGATGTTTTTTCCACCTCGAGGTTCTGAGTGACAACTCAAGCTTCATACTCAGAACCCTGTGTGAAAAACATCCTTGTAATTTACTGTTAATTCTCTTTGTAAGACCCTTTTGTCTTGGTTTAGAGAAGTGTGGCGATGTTTCATCTTTTCAAAAGCAGTAGTGATTCAATTACCCCTATAAGTGCAGTACCTTCAGAGGATCCCAAAGTGTGTTACAATTACCACTGTTGGTCACAGGTGCAGGAAAGAGCAGGCTGTGTGGTAAAAAGATTCAAAGAAAAAACACATGCACCCTGTCAGTAACCCCAATAAGACTCAGCACCAACAAGGAAGCCAGGGAAATATGACAGATATTCCATGTTTTGCCTTTACTTACTCAGTGACTCCTGTAGACATAGTTTGTACAAGTCTGTCACGAGGTGCAAGGAGAGCTTGCAGAGTAGAGAACAACTGTTGGCATGGTGTAAGTGTGTAAAAAACTCAACAAGAAACATGCTCTATGGCCCGAGTGTATGATCCTAATATCCAGGAAAGAATGGGACTTTTAGAGATAAATGATACATACTAGCCACCTTTCTCATTGATGTATGCAGACAAGCAATTATCAAGAGATTTTCATAGGCCCAGTGACTTTCTAGAAATCATACTCATTTATGTGAGTCATGTTCTATACATAGACTGTCCACCAAAGGAATTCTTCCAACAGATGAGTTGGACTTTCTCCCACAAAACAGATTATTTCCCATCAGAACCCAACTCTAAACATGTCCTTTTGAGGCTTATTAAAAAATGTGGGGTGCTGTCTGCTCTTTACCTTAGTATCATGCTGTTTTGCAGGATCCATTGATTATACATCATTTGAGGCCCAGCAGCGTATACAGAAATGGCATGTTGTATTCCATGCTTTGGTCAAGTCTACCCGGTGGTCAGTTTGGAGGAGTAGTAGGATTCTCTGAAGTAGGGAGAGCTGTGGTTTTAAGCCTTTGAATTGATATGGGAAATGAAGGGGAGTTTAGTCAAATTACATTCTCAGGCTACTAAGTTCTCACTTTTTATACTTGAATGCATTGGAAGGGTTTCTGGTCCTCACACAATCAATATTTCTGTCTTGGTGTTTCAGATAAGAGAAACCCCCTTTCATTAGAATAATATGTGGTCCAGTATAGGTGGATATGTTGACTTTATTCACCAGCCTTTTTCATGCTAAAAGTAGATCTGAGTATAATCAGCTTACATCTGTAGGTTCACCTTGTGCTTCTTCAGGAGCTGTGTCAATGAATACAAGCATACTTTGAAGACCTGTCATGGAAGGTATAACACCTATTATTCTGTAAATAGGCACCATCTGAGATGTTGATTTCATGGACCCAATTTGTAGCTTTTCGCTGCATTTCGAGAGGAACAACCAAAATGTTTTCAAGGTGGAAACATTACCTCTTTCTGGCTGCTCAATGGTACGTCATGGTCCACAGTGTCCTAGGTTGCTGCGAGGTTGAGAGTATGAGGCCTGTATATTCTTGTTTTCAAACAAGGACACCAAAAAGACCACTGATATTACCCTGATGCTGCTGGCTTGCACCCAGATTGGTATTTATGAAGAAATAACTATAGTTATATTCTGCACCTATCTTGATCTCCCGTTCCATAGTCTTGCTGTTGTAGGCTAACTTGGAGAAAGGCCATTGGATATCGCGATGGTTTAACAGAAGTTGGAGATTCTGAATTATTAATTTGTTGGGGAAGAACCAAACCAAATTAGTAATCTAGTTTTGTGCTATACTAATACATGGTTTCAGTGAGAAAACCAAGGCTTACCTTCAGGTAGTACTGATATAAAGCTGCAGGGTTTTCCACAGAGAAATGTGTGTTAATGTGTTAAACAGCAGTGACATTAAAATAAAGAGACAATCTAATATTAATCCCAAAAAAACATAAAAAGGACCAAGATACAGTAAAGCATTGGTGCTTGTGAATGAATGGGAACAAGTCAATAATTCAAGTTGACGGTGAGACAGCAATGGTATGCAATCATAGCTGGATGATAAAGTTAAAAACAAAATGTTTCTGGAGGAGTTTTTGTGAAGTCAGGTACTTGATTATTACTGTCAACAGAAACCTTAATTTTAGCTGCCAACAAGCTCAGAGTAAGATAAACATGAAAAACACAGCTGCTGATCTCACTTTTCCACCCTTTTCAACACTTGATTTTCATTATCAGTTGGGGTAAATATCTTCTAACCAGTGTGGTGTGGTCAGGCAGGGATTCATGGAGCTGGAAACATTTTCACCAAAGTCCATCTGAAGCCTTTTTGCACAGTAAAAAGCTATAGGTTTCACACACAAACTGTTTCCCCCTGTTTCTCATGTAGCTTTGAGATCTAGTCCCATTCCAATGTATGTACAAAAATCAGCCAGGTATCTTCATCCCATCTACTGAAGCTCCCAACCTTCTTGGGAGATCCCATAGGACCAGGTAGTAGGTGGCAGTGTGGGAAAAGCATATCCACTCACTTCAGCAAAGGGTCCCATACACTGTAGTTTAGTCATCTTCCAACTGGTTAGCTGTTTCTTTCAAAGACAAGCCAGCTGGTCTGACTTATTGGAACCCCATCCTGCACGTGAGTATCAAGAGGTAGTAGGCAAATATCTCAGTCATCCCTTCAAGCAGGTAAATAGCAGGAACATCCTCTTCCAATATTCTAATGTTCAACTGTGGTCCGAAGAGCTAGTGATAAGTTGCCTTTTTGTATTTATTACAAGCCAATGATTAGTCGTACATCCTAAGCCAAGCCTAAGAAAATTCCCATGGCTCACCCAAACCCTTTTTTACAGTACTTCTTGTCCACTTTACTGGAGAAAATCCCAGAAAAACCTGTTCTGTGAGTCTTTAAAGATGGCATAATATCTGTGACAGTGAGCAGATCTTTGAAACTATTTATTTATTAAAATTAGGAAACATCATGAAAGCCAGCCCTTGCTGGTTCTGAGCGTAGGTCCTCTCCTATGGTGAAAGGAAGCATCCTGCCTGGGAACAGGGCAGCTTCAAAAGAAGAATATCATAGTGTACCATAAACATCTTGCTCTAGAAGATTCCCGCCAGTTCTTTTTCAGGATCACCTGTGCTTCCTATCCTCTCAATACTTCCACATCCAGTATAAGTAGCCAGTAGTTACTCCTCTGTGTCAGCAGTCCTAGACCTATTTGATATCTCTTAAAAAATCTATTTAATGTCACTGGAGTAGGTAAAGCTCAGGAAAACACTATTAAGTGCAGATCTTCTAAAATTGTCCTTGCAAAGGCATGGCCCAGATGGCAGCAGTGTAAGATGCTTCCTCTGTTCCTCTGCCAACCCGCCATTCAGCGTGTTGTTTAGAAGAAGATTCGGGCCTTTAAACGGCTTGATGTCAGGCAGGATCTCACCCTGACTGCCCTGGGCAATACTAAAATGCACAATGGGACCAACTGCGTAAGCATGGGACATTGGTGTGCACAGCCTATGCTCCTACCCATTTAAGATGGTGGCTGCTACGACGGAGATGGGTGCAGAGCCCTAAGGACGAGAGCTCCATAGTTTTTTCCCCAGCTCCAGAGAGTCCACATCACCAGATCATAGCTACTGGGGCCCCACACACTGGTGCTGATATCGCCACATCCCAGGCTTACATAGACCCGGCTAGCACCTTGGTGAGTTAAACTCAGGCTATAGCCCCTCTGAGCCTGCTGGGAGGGCTTATGAGTTGTTTTTTTTTATAAAGGAACAAGGGTCCCGTATTTAAAAGGACTATAGATGTGAATACCACATAGAATCACAATTAAGTCTATGGAAAACATGCAATAAACCACTACATTTATTTCAAAAGTAAGTAAGAAAACAGTGTAGTAGGAAAACAAAAATGTTCCTCAAACAAGGTCCTCAATGGGCAATTATCAGTAATTACTGGAACTCCCCCCAAAAAAACTACTACCAAATTATCACCAACTGAACCAATTTTGCAGCATATGAGTTACCAACTGACCTTAGGGCAAAACAAGTTACTGGATGTCCCCATCGGGACCAACAGAGTCTAGAAAATAAGGGGGGGGGGAATCAATTATTACATCCGATATAATCGGCATTTTATAACCCATGTTACCATCTATATCACTCACCTACACAGCATAAGGTGCACGCATGTGCCAGCTTGCAAGCAAATTATTAGAAAAGAAAGCCTGGAGCCATAAGAAGTCACGAATCATGGTCATGGTCATTTACAGTGTGTCCGTTCTCCATAAAGTGATACACCAATGGGGTATAAGCAACCTGACATCGTAGGAGACTTTGATGTTGACAAAGCAGATGCGCACCTTTTGCGTTATTTGGCCAATGTAGATTTTATTGCATGGACAAAAAATAGCGTATACAACTTTCATAGAATTACAATTAGAGAACTGCTTCAACTCAATTTTAATATTACCATTTGTAAATTAATTAGACTCTATAGTGAATTGGCACAACGCATAATTTCCACACTGGAAGTGTCCCACCAAGGGAGGTAAACCCTAAAAATCTGTAAGAATGGAGTTTGTGGTTTTAAATGGCAAACTGGCTCTAACCAAATGATCGTTAATGTTTTTATTCCTACAGAATGCAAACAAGGAAGGTTCCAAATTCGTTTCACCAGGATTAAGCACCAGCCAGTATTTGAGGATACATTTCCTCATCTGATTGGATACAGTTGAGAAGGTAGTGACACATGTTAAGCAGTCAACCCTTGCCCTATCTTTCAGGGTCAAAAGTATATCCCTTGGGCAATACCATGCCCTCTTTAGGGCCTGTTTTACTAATTTCTGGGGAAAACCCCTGGCATACAATTTATTTGCCAGAAAATTAGCCTCCGAAAAAATATCCTGCTTGAAAAAACAGTTCCTTCAGATCCGAAGGAATTGTGACAATAATAAGGAATCTCTCAGAGCCCTGGGGTGACTGCTTTTATATGACAGTAGGGTATTCCTTTCAGTAGGTTTACCTCCTGATGTGATCAGTTCACCCTCAAAACATTTATTTTCAAATCCAGGAAGACAATTTCTGATCTGCTATGTGTAAGTATAAATCTTAGCCCTCTACAGGGAAACGAGGGTGGACTCCAGCAATGCCTAGCGGTCAAGGAGGTGCTACTGTGCTGATCTCAACCTGTCTAATTAGTAGGGAGCCACAGGCTCATTGGTTCCCCAGCAGCTGGTGCATCAACAGGGCACATTCGAAGGGCCCACTCACCGTATATAAACTACCCCCATTTGCCTGAGCTAAAGCTACTGTTGCCCAACCCCACTTCTACAAGGGACCCCTGAGATTACAGCAACATATGGGAAAAAAGAGTGCAATTTTAAAGTCATGCTAATTCGCAAATCGGACATGCCAGTTCAAAAGAGAGCCAGCAGCCCCATTCAGCTGCTGAAGGCGAGTCACCCCTGACAAGGGCATTCATGGAAACCCTCTTCTCCTCCCTGCAAGAAGACCTTCAAACAGTGATGCAAGAGCTATTACAGGATCTGGGAGAAGTGCGACAAGAGCTAGAAGTGAGTCTCCACAGTGGAGGACAGTGCAACAGCACAGGGTGACAGGCTTGATCACCTGAACAAGAAGTACTCTATCTCCAAGAGCGGCAAACCACCCTGCAGGCCCAGGAGGAGGACCTGGAGAACTGCTTCAGCAGAACCGACATCTGCATAGGAGTGGTGCCATATGGAGCGGAAGGTTCAGGCATGATGGAATATTTTCAGGCCCTCTTCTGTCAGGTCCTGCACGCACACGCGGAAACATCTATACAACTCGACCGCACACATACAGTAGGCCTTCCAAGTGGCACCGGTGCACAACCCTTGGACATCATAACATGTGTGCATGATTTTCAACTAAAAGAAAACATCATGCAGAATGAGAGGGATGCCCACTCTATTCATTTCAGTTGCCACAAACTGGGGTTGTATCAAGACCTTTGAACCCTGACGCTAAAGCGGTTCAGAGGATTCAGACCAGTCAGAGTTCCTCAGAAATAGAGGTGTACGCTACACCTCGTCAGGACACTGGTGGTTGCACAACGCCTCTTGAACATACAGGACGATGATGCCTCCAATGCATCACTCAAGGAGCCATGCAGATGGCACGAGGACAGGAGCCTTGTGGCGCCATGTCATACGGTAATCTAAAATTATTGTCTAGGTCGCCCCAAAGAGGTCTAACTCTGAGCCCTGAACTGTTAAAGCATAAGGGGCTTGTCACCACCAGATAGCAACCCCTTTTCCCGATATGGAGCCAATTGGGGGGTGGAGGGGTGATGGACTGTCAATCACATAGTTAGATGTTGAAGGACTTGGGTCCTGGTATCATCCTCTAAAACACATTCAACCATGCCTGGAAGGAGAAAAACAACGCGCCCACTCGTCTTCATGGGAAACAGTCTGAACAACGACAGCTGAACAGTGACGTGCGTTGTCCACGAAAGCGGAACAATGTTTTTCTGGACAATGACCCTGTTTTTCTCTGACTTAACCATGCATGTCCTGAACAATGAACATGAGTGGTTAAGGCAGAGGAAAACAGATTCAGGATCGAAGAGGACACGGGCAGGGAGGTGGGGCTGGGGTAGGGTTGGTGGTAACTTTAGGGACGGGGTGGGTTTCGGGGTAATTTTAGCTTTTAGGGGTGGGGTGGAGGGTGGGGTAATTTTGGGTTTTAATGGTGGGGGTGGTGTGCTGGGGTAGTTTTAGGTTTTGAGGTGGGGTGGGCGGTCGTGGTAGTTTTAGGGGCAGGGGTAGTTTACGTTTTAGGGGTGGGGTACTTTTAGGTTTTAGGGGGTTGCAGTTGTTTTAGGGGCGGGGTGGGAGCTCGGGGTAATTTTAGATTTTAGGAGTGGGGTGGGGCAGTTTTAGGTTTTAGGGGCGGGGTTAGGGGTCCGGATAGTTTTAGGGGCATGGGTGGGGGTCGGGGTAGTTTCGGTTTTATGGGTGAGGTGGGTGGGTCGGGGTGTTTTAGCTTCAGGGGCAGGGATGGGGGGGTCATGGTAGTTTTAGGGGCAGGATGGGGGGTTGAGGTAATTTTAGTTTTTAGGGGTGGGGTGGGGGGTCGGTGTCGTTTTAGGGGTGGGAATTGGGGTTGCTGTAGTTTTAGGGGTGGGGTGTTGGGGTCATTTTAGGCTTTAGGGGCGGGTTGGGGGTCACTGTAGTTTTAGGGGCAGGGATGGGGGTTGGGGTAGTTTTAGGTTTTAGGGGCCGGGTGGGGGTTGCGGTACATTTAGGGGCAGGGGTGGGGGGTCGGGTAATTGTAGTTTTTAGGGGCGGGATGGGGAGGTCAGGGTAGTTTTAGGGGTGGGAGTGAGGGGTTGGTGTAATTCTAGTTTTTAGGGGCAGGGTTTGGGGTTCAGGTAGTTTTAGGTTTGGAGTGGGGGTTGGGCTAGTTTTATGGACAGGGTGGCGAGGTAAGGAGGTCTCATGCTGGAACCATGCATGGTGTTCCACACATGCCTTTACCAGGCATGGCTTTACAATGAAAAATCGTTGTTAAGGCATTAGTAGAAAAGGCATTAGTGGTAACAACGTGGTCGTTGTTCCGACCACGTTGTTCAGGCACGCGTGGTTCCAGCATGCATTGTTCCGACATATATTCCGCCTTCACACATTCGGCAAACCTTACGGTAATTATTAACTTCAATATACAAGGCCTCAATAGCCCATTCAAGAGGATGTGGTGCTGTCGTTCCTGGAGCGCACTGAGAGGGAGAGCAAACTCCTTCAAGAGACACACCTAGTGACAGCATAGAATGATATCACACCATTTCCTCACAAATATGTTTCCTATGGCCCGACCAAACAAGGGAGGTGGGCCATCCTTATAACATGCTTGTCTTAAGGGACGATAGTGAAAGAGTAGTTGAAATATGGGGCAGACTTTTGGCTCTTTGTATCCAAGTCTGAGGGTTCCTGCTTGCTATAGCTGCCATTCATGCCCCAAATGAGAACCATGAGCATTTCTTAAAGAAGGCAGCCCTGGAAACTCTTTGACCAGGCAATCCTGAGGAGGAGACCTTAATCTGGTAATGAACAATGACCTTGACATGCTTGGGCTGTAGTTTTGGCAGGGGCCCTTTCAAACGGTTAGAAGAATGGTTGCATTAAGCAGAGTTGGGAGACGTCTCGGCGATATAACATATACACCCTAGAGACTACACGTACTACTCTTATGCCCACAAAATTTACTCCCCCCACTGACCACTTTCTAGGCTTGCCAGCTGTGCAGTCCAGGGTTTAGGAGATCTCCATTGAGTCCTTGGAGCTATTAGACCACACCTTGCTTTCCCTCATCCTCCGAATAGAATTGATAACAGGTCTGTGGAGACTATGGGATAGCTTACTACACTGACCACACACAGTTTAAAAGCTGACACACGTTATGGTTAAATTTATTACTATTAAATACACTGGGGACATCCACATAGCCACTGTTTGGGAGGCACTAGAAGTAGTGATGAGAAAGAAACTCATATCAATATCAGAAACTGAAACCAAACTGTGAAAGGGATAGATGACAGAGTTAGATAGGCGGGTCAAAGAGCTGGAAACTATTCACAAACAGGCTGAGGCCCCCTAGGATTTCGAGACAATTACAGTCCGCCAGGTCCCAGCTATGGAGTCTAGACCTGGTCAAGGGCAGAATACACACTTGTGAATCCAGCACAAATTCTGCACGGGGGAGGCCAGTGTGGCAGGCTGCTAGCCAATAGATGATGTGCCAAAAGGCAGGCCAAAAGAGCTAAAAGCTATCCAGAGACCGAATGGCACTAAAGTTAAAAGAGACACATATGGCTGCTTGTTTCAGGGCCTTCAAGAAAGCAATATATGACACTCAAAGCCTGAGGGACACAGACAGCCATGCATAGCTGCATGTCCTACATACCACACAACTGAGCCCTCAACAGGCAGTGTCTCTAGACAAACTCATTTACATTTAGGAAGCCATTTCAGCATTTAACCATCTAAAACCCTAGAAGTCCCCTGGCCTGGATGACTTTTCCTCTCTGTTTTATAAGACCTTTTCCCAGGCCCTAGCTCCATTCCTCACTAAATAGTTTCATTCCTTTGCAGACAGAGGGTCCCTCCCACATTCCATGTGCAAGTCTTCTATAATGGTAATCTCAAAATCGGGAAAGGCAAGCTCCAATGTTGCTCATACTGATACATCTCACTCAAAAACTTTGGTCCCGAACTCTTCAAAGGTATCTTAACAGCCTGCCTCAACACTCTAATGCCAGCCTGGATAACCCAGAAGAGGTGGACTTCTTTCCACATCTAAAGTGTGGGGATACCACCAAAAGAACCCTACCACTGCTAGACAAAGCTAAACATTCTTGATGAGAGCTAACACTCCTAACAGTTAACGCTGAGAAAATATTTGGCAGGATGTATTGGCCTTATCTGATTTCCACCCTGGACCATTTTGGCTTCTGGAGCAGATTTTGCAGCTGGATACTGAGGAGCTAGTGGAGCCTTTTTGTGGCCCTTTTCTATTTGAAGAAGGATGGGGCAGGGGTGTCCGCTGTCCCCTCTGCTGTTCACGCTATATATGAAGCCTCACACAGAGAGCAAACGATGACCCATAGGTAACAGGGGGTTGATTTTGGAAAACTCCAGAACAGACACGTTGGGTACAATAGATAGGGCGATCTCTCATACAAAAAGAATGGGGAGAGATGTATCACAGAGCGCTGCACACTCATGCAATGCAGCCAGCACTGCAATGCCCACAAAATAGTCACACCCCGACCAGACTGCACAAAGGGAAGGCTGCCGGCGGGAATGTGGGGCAACTGGCATACTGTTAAATAGCCTGTGGTTGTCTCCTATGATAGTTTGTTGCTGGAAAGAGCTACTGGTGGATAGAGATGCCCATATGACTGCACAGATTCCTGTGCTTGGCCTTCCTAACCATCTAACCTACCCACTAAAATCCAGAAAAGGGCGTCCAATCGCCCTATCATTAGAAACATCTCTCCTGGTGATCCTTTCCCTTTGGGGTTAAAACAAAGTCCCTACACACCACCACCTGGTTGCAAGGATTATGGTCAATTCTAAGCAAGGAGAAATTAACACTTGCTGAAGATCAACACCCTGAGGCCTACCAGTATCTTTGGGGCCCATGCATGGACATCCCTTCCAAAGAGTTAAATTCATTGACCTGCCCTAATAATCTGCAAATTTTGCTTCGGATTTCAGTGGAGCACACATGCACCTCAGAAGGCTCTTCCCTGGATTTGTTAGGTAATACTGGAATTCGACCCTTGTAAGTGCAAACTGTCTGAACTTTGGGAACATTCGGCTGTGAGTACAAGGGGGAGGGGGAAGGGATTGAAACTGTTGGGATTTCTGTACTGCAGGTTTTTCCTTTGGTTACTAGTTAGTTGTTTAGCTCTGCAGGCCCAGACACATGTGGATCCAGTGTCTATGATGTTAGCATACTTGTCTTACTTTATTTGTGCAAAATAATAAAAGCAATAATAATAGATTTAAACTGTAAAATAATCTTTGCTGTATATTTAGATTTTTACAATTATTAAAACCATGTGTGGATGATTCCTCCAGCAATTATTCACCCTGACATGGAAATGATAACATTTGTCCACAAGTAGGCTTTTATCATATTAAAAAAACACTTCTATTCAGTAGGAAAAAGCTTTTATACCCTGTCACTGTAGTGATATGCCAATTAGGTGTTTCTCACGTTTGCACTTTAGGCATCCAGACTTTGCGAACTTTCAGGCACAGCATATTAGTGCCTAAGGGGGAGATTTCTCATTGTGTTGCTTTACCCTTGCGTCACGAAAGGTAACAGAAGGGCAACACAATACTAAAGTCAGATTTACGAAGCAACACAAGACCACCTTGCCTGGCCTTGTGGTGCTTGGTAAATCTGGAGTAATGGAAACCAGCGCAAGTCACTGCCTTGTGTTACTCTGTGCTAAGGAGGCGTTGCATGGGTAGAATGTGGGTGCCCCCATGCAATTACCCACTGAGTTTGGAGCGTTCACAGATTTACCATGAGTTGTAAATTTGGGAATGTGTCAAAATGCTACCCCTTTCCTCTTTATACATGTGCTGCATTCTTCAGCACACATAGAAAGAGGAAAAAGCCTCAGAGGACTGTTTTTGTTCTGGAAGGTGTCCCTTTCTGCATAAAAACAAGCCTGTTATAGTAATGGGAAGTAAACTATGTTAACCAAATCAAAGAATGTAGAAGAGAATTTAGAAATGTAATATAATTCTATGTTCCACATTCTGATGTACATATGTGATGTAATGGAATGTTCCTGAGCAGTTGGGGAGAAGCAACTGTGAAGCTACTTTGTACAAGCGTTGGGGGTTGGAAATAAAGAAGATGAACTCACAACATCGTGTCAATGCTCATTTATAAAAGAAAATACAACAAGAATTTTGGCGATGAGTGGGTTCCAGACCCCTCGTGAACCTTTATGAGTGTTTTTATTGCTGCACTCTTTGAAAACACTGGATGGTGAATTGGCGTGTTGGAAATCTGGACAGAATACATAAAGCTGTGGGGTTAAACAGCAGAAAGTGAAACTGTGGTGATGTACATTCATATGCCATGCATTTAAATTAAAGACTATTTAATTTGCTGTACCGTCAAATATTTCCTTATAAAAGTTTACCTTTGGATCCGTCGCTCTCCCCGTGTATTTGCGCATGTCCTATGTGTGTGAGTGCTGCCTTTCATCCTCATCACAGTGCGCATTTATGGTGCATGCCAGAACCACCATGTCACACGCATGTTCAGAAATGACGTAAGGTCACGCTACATGACCTGGACAGCGGCCATTTTGGGGATAAATATGGCACTTTACCACCTGTTATCCTAACATTGAAACGGAAAACGGTGACAGGCGCACCTTTTTTTTTTTTTAAAGGGAGAACATCAACTTCACTTGGTTTATGCCTGTCTTATAATATTACGGTGACAGGCACACCATTAACAATAAAAAACAATTTGACTGACTCCTGCTTGTGATCAAAGTGCATTAAGCTTACGCCTGTTTCATGATATTACGGTGACAGGCACACGATATATATATATATATATATATATATATTTTTTAATTTATTTTTTAAATAATAGTACTTTGTATTTGTATTTAATATTATTATTTAAATCCCTTTAGGTGGATTTGGGGTATTTTTTTTAATACTGGTTGAGGTTAAAATGTACTTAACCTAACTCTACAGTAAATATTGGATACTAATATTGTTGTGAATAATTAAGTTGATAGTTCAAGTACGAGAACATGGAAAGGAACCTTACCGATTAAAGCACTAGTGGCATATTAAATGTAGGAATAACTTTAAACACGCCTAAAGAAATTCTTATGAATCCTGGTGAACCTAGTGTAAAACGGCAAGAATGGAAAGAGTGTTTTATGAATTATATTGCTACCTTAGAAAATAATAGTCGATTACTAACCCTGGAAGGAAAACAAAAGATTTAATTACATTGTTTGGGCCCTGAAGGTCTTAGAATATATAAGCAAATGCACAAGTCTGAAAAAAATCTGAAAGAGATGGAGATTTTGATGTGTTTAACAATGCCATTTCAGATCTTGATGAACATTACTCACCCACAGTGTGTGTTGCTGTATCTAGACACATTTTTCTTAGGTAAACAAGAACAAAATGAAACAATTGAAGACTATGGGCCTGATTACAAGTTGGGCGGATAGTTTAGGCCATCAGCTAAACGTCCGACTGGGAAGTTGCAGGCATAGTGGCTACTTCCCCGCTGTGCCCATTAGGAGTTTCCTGCCTGTTGGCCTGGGAGAAAACACCCTACAGCATTGTCTCCAGCTCATAATCAAGCTGGCGGTAATGCTGTAGGATGCAGGTTGCACCAACACTCCCACAATGTGCACTGTCTGCAAAGATTTCCTTCACAAAAAATGCTAAATGGTTTTCAACTATAGACCTTTCGTCTGCGTGTCAACAAATATCTCTACATCCCTCTAGTAGAAATGTGACATCCTTCTGCACCCCATTTGGCTGTTTTCAATTCTGTTCATTGCCGTTTGGTTTGGCATCAGCAGCTGCTGTTTTCTAAAGGTTGATGACAAAACTATTTGGTGATATGCTGGAGTCATGTTTTTCCAGGATGATATACTAGTTATGGGTAATAACAAAATAATTCATGATGACCGGTGTTAAACCTGGCATCCTTGGTGTGGTCTCCCCATCCTTCTTTCCCTCTGCTTCCATTGTTTTGACTGTGTGCAGGACCCTGTTTTTGCTACTCTGGGCACTTTACCACTGCTAACCGGTGCTACAGTGCATATGCTCTCTGTGTAAATTGTATTGGTGATTGGGTTTTCCATGATTGGCATATTTGATTTACTAGTGAGTCACTAGTAGAGTGGACTAGAGGTGCTTAGGGCCTGTAAATCAAATGCTACTAGTAGGCCTACAGCACTGGTTGTGCCACTCACATTAGTGTAAACATGGCTAAGACCTGCCACTGCAGTGTCTGTGTGTGCAGTTTTAAATTGCCAATTCAACTTGGCAAGTGTACCCACTTGCCAGGCCTAAACCTTCCCTTTTTATACATGTAATGCACCCCTAAGGTGGGCCCTAGGTAGCCCATGGGCAAGGTGCAGTGCATGTTAAAGGTGGGACATGTACTGATGTCTTTTACATGCCCTAACAGTGAAGTACTGCCAACTTCGCTTTTCATTGTGCAAGGCCTATCTCTCTCATAAGTTACCATGGGGGCTGCCTTTAAATATTTTTAAAGTGGAGATTCCCTTTGAGAGCAGATAAAATATGGAGTTTGGTGTCTCTGAACTCACAATTTAAAAATATATCTTTCAGTGAAGTTGGTTCTTAGATTGTTAGTTTGAAAATGCCACTTTTAGAAAGTAGGCATTTTCTTGCTTTAACCATTCTGTGATTCTGCCTGTTTATGGATTCCCTGTCTCGGTCAGACTGACAGTTGGGCTGTTTGTGAATCTCCTGTAGACAGTGACACAAAGGGAGCTGGGGTGTAGCCTGCATACCCCAATGACCCATCTGAGCTAGAGTGGAGGGAGGATTCGTCACTTACACCTGAATGGGTTGTGCCTGACCTCATACTATGCAGTCTCGTACCCCTTGGTGTGTGTCTGGGGCCTCATCTGGGCAAGGCAGGATCTTGTGAACAGCAGAGACCTGCCTTTGAAGTTTGCCTACTTCAAAAGTAGAATGGGGTATAAGTAATGGACCCAAAACCTCAGACTTTAGACTTTTTCAAGATCACTCCTAGAACCAAGAGGAACCTCTGCCAAGGAGATATGCTCAGGAGAAGTGCTGCCCCTGCCTATGACTGTACTTTGTTGGGCTACCCTGCAGTTGCTGCTTCTGCTTGTGAAAAGGGACGAAGACTGGACTTTGTTGTGTGCATTGCTGCTTGAAGAAGAATCTCTAAGCGCTTGAACTGAGCTTGCCTCCTGTTTTAAAGTCTCAAGGCCATCAAAGACTTCCTCTTCCAGCACCTAAACTGTTTGCTGAGACCCTGCCCTGCCAAGTGGTGCCATAACCATTCCCTGGGTCCTTGAAAGATGAAGTTAATAGAACAAGAGCTGAAATCTACACACAGAACGCCGTGCAGGAATATTTTCAACGCACCATTTGCAACACAGCTGGTAAACAATGTGCTACCCGCTTTGTGGCTGGAATCGACGATCCACCTGCATCGTGCCTGGGAGATTGAGATTGACACATCGCGGCAGGAGAAATTTTGCTATACCCACTTGCGGCTACTGATAATGATGCAAACCCCACGCAGCACAGTTTTTTTAACACCGTGCAGCCGTATTTCTCACGCATCGTCTCTGAGTGTCAAAGTCATTGTGAACCTGCGTGGATCCTAGGTGCCCTGTCCGGAAATTGACGCATCGCTCTCTTGCGAGGAAGAAAAATTACACATTGCCTACCCTACCAGAGAAGAAACGACACACGTCCTCACTTTGAGTAAGGAATTGATGCATCGCTGACTTTTCTGTCACACGATTGCCTGTGCGGCGTTTATTTTTCACGCAAACTAGGTACTTTGTGTAAAATAAATCTTTCCATTGTTTTCTATTGGGTAAGACTCTTATCCTTTTGAAAGTTCATATTTTGACATATGTATGTTGGATTTTTGTCGTTTTGGTCTTGTTTGATTTAGTTAAATATTACCTATTTTTCTAAACTGGTGTGGTGTCCATTTTGTAGTGTTTTCACTGTATCACTGTGTGTGCTGGTGCAAATACTTTACACATTGCTTCTGAGATAAGCCTGACTGCTTGTGCCAAGCTACCAAGTGGGTAAGCAGGGGTTATCTTGAGTGTGTAACTTCATTGCCCTGACTAGAGTGAGGGTCCCTTCTTAAACACAGTGTAAACTGACTGCCAACCAGAGGCCTCATTTCTAACAACCGGCTAAGGGAAGTCATTAATATTTTGTCAAAAAAAGATTTAACAGTTAAAATTTCCAAATGTAAATTTGCTGAAAGAAATGTTACATTCTTAGGTCATTAAATTAGTTCCACGGGAATTAAACCTAAAGAAGTTTTAGTAAAAGTCATAATTAATTCACCTGCTCCTAAGTCCAAAGATGATTTAAGATCATTCTTGGGTTTGTCAGAATTTTATGCAAAGTTCATAGAGAACTTTTCAGAAAAAACTTATGCAATCATTTGAGGAAATTAAGCTATTTGTAAGGCATCACGTTTACAAGGATTTGATCCTAATGCCAAAACAATAGTTACTACAGATGCTAGCAGCAAAGAGTTAGGAGCTGTTTTATATCTAAGGTAATAAAGAAGTAGTAATATCATATGCATAATGTTCAGTTACACCAGGAAAAGATAACTATTCAGTGATTGAAAGAGGAACATTAGCCTGTGTATTGGCTTTAGAGCATTCTAGGAAGTTTATTTGGGACAGAAAATTCATATTAAGGTGCAACCACAAATCTTTGACAAAGTTATTAACACGGAAGGCCTAATTAAAGCTTCAGCAAGTATAGCTAGATTATCTATGAGACTGAAGTCTATATATATGTATTATACAATATGTACCGGGTACAAAAAATTATACTGCAGATTTCTTGAGCAGAATGGCATTACCTATAACAGAAATTGACAGAAATTCATGAAATTAATTTTTGGTAGCCAATATCGAGCAAATTGACAATTCACTAAGCAGCTTTGATCAAAAAGAATAGTTCGAAGCTGACAGTTAAGAGATGAAACATTACAAGAAATAAGAAAGAAAATAATGAGTGGATGGGGTGATTTGGATAAGAAACTTCTTAAAGATGTACAAAGAGGTTTTTAGGAAGTTAGAGATTGAGTATATGCGATTCACTGGTCCAACATGTAGAGAAAGTAGTTCCTTCTAAAGGGTTATGTGAAAAATCATAAATCTATGCCATGAAGGTCATTCTGGTGTTACACATACAAAACACAGACTGAAAGAAAGATACTGGTGGCCTAAGGTTGACATGGATATTGAAAGGTTTGTTAGATCATATGTGAAATGTGAAATAGCTGATAAAACACAGAAGACTTTCAATCCACCAATAGGTTCTTTAGGATACCCAAAACTACCTTGGGAAGAGGTAGTACTGGATAAAGTGGGATCAATCAATTGGCACAATGGCACAAATAAAAACATTTTGGTGCTGGTGGATACATTTTCTAGATGGATAGAAGTTAGTGTAGCGGACAAGGTCAATACTAAAACTGTAATTTCACTTTTAGATGAAATATTTTTAAGAAAAGGTTTGCCAGCATGTATACTTTTGGATAATGGTGTACAGTTTAAAATCATTTGAGATGAAAGATTATTTAAAAATGTCAGGGATTCAACAGAAATTCACTGCTTTATTGGTATTGTGGAAAGAGTGAACAGGAGACTCAAGGGAATCTTACAACTGTCCATTCCTGGGAGAATGAAATTTAAAAAATGGTTTGGGCATACCAAACCTCGACTCATGGTACTGTAAGGAAGAGCCCATTTTCTTAAATGAAGGGCAGGATACCATACTCCAAGAAGAATCCAGGATGGATGAAAAAAAGTGAAGTGATAGAATGTGATGTTCTAGAAGTAAGAAAGTGTATAAAAGATTCCTAAAGAAGAAACAAGTTATTTTATCATTCTAAACACAGTGCCAGAGAAGTAAAGTTATGTGCAGGTCAATAGGTGCAGGTAAAAAATGAAAAGAAAAGTTGCTAAAGGAGTAAGCAAGTTCAGGGAAGCAACAAAAAATAATTAAAGTAATGAATAATACAGTTTTGCTGGAAAATGGGGAAGTATGGCATTTGAGCCACTTAGCACTGCCTAAAAGTGATCAAGATAATAACAAGAAAAATAAACCAAGCAAAAGTAACTTCTGGTGGTTAAATTATAATAGTGGAATTAATTCTACATGTAATTCTGATGAAGATACTACTTATGAGGGGACCTCATACTCGTGTAATAGTAAAGATCAAGGAAAAGAAGTGAGGTCCAGTAACAGAGTGCAAGAAAACGCTACCAGTAATACAAAGAAATGTGCAGATAATGAAAGAAAAACTTCAAAAGGTAGAATTGTTAAGAACCAAAGAAATTAGAAATATTTATTTGTAAATAAAAATATAACTACATATACACACATCATTGACATCACTGATGTCATCTCAAATGATGATTAGGTTGTGTCTTGGGTGTTATATGGGGTGAATACATAAAAATAAATAATACTAATAAAGGGGAGAGATGTGTATTAATGGGAAGTAAACTATGTTAACCTAATCAGAGAAAGCAGAAGTGTAATATAATTCTGTGATCCATATTCATATTTATATATGTGAAGAAATTGAATGTTCTTGAGCAGTTGGGGAGACGCGACTGTAAAGCCACTTTGACAAGCGTTGGGGGATGGAAATTAAGAAGATGAACTCACAACATTGTGTCAATGCTTATTTTTAAAAGAAGATACAACACCTGTCTACAATGCAGACACCTTTGTACCAAGGCACAAAGGTGCCTATGTTGGCGAAAGGCAGCACATTGAGTGCCAGTGCAAGGAGAGGACAGGAATACATCATAAAGTGTTAAATATGGTGCATTTCTGCCCTCTTCTATTCACGCAGAGCAGCAAGGTGTCTTGCTGCCTTGTGTTGTGTGAAAATTTGATAAATCTGGGCCTTGGTATATCATAAGTAGTTTTTATAAACACATAAAGTGAATTCCATAGGCATATGCTTGCTGTAGCTGTGCTTCAAGTATTTAGATCTGCCATGAGAGGCCTAGTCATGATTTTAAAATCACTCATGTGGTTGTTGTAAATCAACAACGCAGCCCACGTGACATCACATTTTTATGCCACAGGTGCTATTTCTGTATCATTGTACTTTTGATTTGCCTGAAAGTTTGATAAACCAGCTGTGAACATCACCAATTATCACAATTTATGACCTACTGCATGTGATCCCTCCTTCCAGGTTGAGTAACAGCATTCTGTTCTTCACTTTATGATTTTATATTATGAACATTTTCTGTTGTTCCATGATGATTTTAATTTGCTTGCACACATAGGCCCTCATTACAACATTGGCGGTAAGTGCCGCCTACTGCCGTGCTGACGGCCGCCAACATACTGTGACCGCAGCAGTATACCGCTATGGGTATTTTGATCCACACATAGAAATCCGCCACTATACAGATACACACACAAGTCCGCCAGACCAAAGGTCAGTGATAAATTGGCGGTACCAAAACCCACACCTTTACGCCAACAGAAATACGCCCACAGTATCAGGACCCACAAATCACTGCGGCAGTCTTTCAACCGTGGTAAACCATTGGCGGTACACCCCGCTGCGCTCAAAATACACACACACTAACAAAACTACACCACATTGGACAATTCAAACTATACACACCTGACACACATACACACACCACACCCAGACCACTATAAAACACACCCCCACATTACCCAAAACCCTGAAAAAGAGATTGCCAACTGAGAGAGACAAGCCAGGAGCACCCACTCTTCTGAGCCACAGAACACCATCACCCATACACCATCCACGTACCTCATAGCACACACCCCAACACAGAACCCCACACACCCTCACACATACCACTTACACCACATCCATAGCACCCCAAAGACAAGTTTTCAGAGGAGGAGCTGAGGGTCATGGTGGAGGAAATCATCCTAGTAGAGCCACAGCTATTCGGATTACAGGTGCAGCAGACGTCCATTGCAAGGAAGATAGAGCTATGGCGGAGAGTCGTAGACAGGGTCAACGCCGTTGGACAGCACCCCAGAACAAGGGATGAGATCAGGAAGAGGTGGAATGACCTACCGGGGAAGGTGCGTTCCGTGGTTGGAAGACACCAGGTAGCTATACAGAGGACGGGCGGTGGACCCTCCCCTCCTCCCCCACAACTAACAACATGGGAGGAGCAAGGCTTGGCATTCATGCATCCTGAGGGCCTCGCAGGAGTAGCAGGAGGACTGGATTCTGGTAAGTAAAATCTTTACTATTATATCCCCCACCCTACCAGCATGCCATCACAAACTCCTACTCCTACCCTCACCCCCATCACTCCACTACCTCACATATACCCCACTATCACAATCCACCCATCACAAAACCAAGCCCTGCACGCCACACCAATGCATGGATACACATCACAGACCTGCATGGACACCCATCAGTAAAGCATGCATATTAGAGAGAATCACCTAGCCCACAAAATGACAACTCACACACGGCAAAGCTAACAGGACAATCACAACCATACAGGGAAACACACCCATGCACAAGATGGCACATGCAGATACAATAACACTGCATTTACATCCCCACAGGACCCCCACTCAACGTCACCGGGGAGGAGGTGCCACCAACATCCAGCCCCCCCCCAGGAGAGGCACACAGTGATGACAGCAGCTCTGCATGTCTGGATCACGATGACCAACCTGGCCTATCAGGGACCTCTGGACAGTCGGTTACCCTGCCACAGTCCCAAACCACCACAGAGCCTCCTCCCTCAGGAAACAGCAGCACAACACCCACCCAGAGGGCCCATACTTCAGTCACCAGGACACATCAATCAGCAGTGTCCCCAGTCAACCCCACAAACCCAAGACAATCAGGGACCTGGGGTCAGTGGCTGTGGGCACACGGTTCAGGGGTCAGAGGCACAGGACAACAGGGATACTGGGAGGACTGCTGTGCGTCAGGTGGAGGATAGGCCCAGGGAACCCACTCTCCACAAGGCACTTGCAGGGATCCTGGGAGCATACCAACATTCCCAGGAGACCTTGGGCCAGATACTGGCCAAGTTGCAGGAGACCCAGTGGCTGCAGGAGGGACAGTACCAGGGGATCAGGGAGGACCTCAAACACATCCACACCATCCTGGTCACCATTGCAGAGGTGCTGGCTGACATGGCCAACACCATGAGGGAGGAAGTGGCACACCAATGGGCCCCTGACACTAGCCACACCGAAGAACAGCCCTCCACCTCCGCCGGCGCTAGTGGACAGGAAGCCCCGCCACAGGATCAACAGGCCACCAGCACCTCACCCCCTGCAGAAGGAGAACCACCACGCAAAAGGTCCCTGCGATCCAGGCAGAAGCCAGAGAACATTGCCAAGACCCCCGCCGGGAAATAAGACTCCCGTGAATGTCACCCTTGTGTCCCACTCTGTCACCCTGTCCACCTTGAACTGCCATTGCTCCACTTCCTATGCCCCCTTGAACAATGCACCTGTGATACAAAGAGACTGGACTCTATCTGGACATTCCTCCACCTTCACCCCAGCCCACTGCCCATCCCCTCCAACTCTTAGCACTTAAATAAACACCCTTGGAACAAATACAACAATGGAGTCTGTCAATTTATTGAATTTTGTATTAGTTCAACAAGCTGTAAACATTTCAAATCATATGTACAGCAATATATACATTGGTATGACCTGTAGTGGGCAGCACTAACCACACCAGGAGCCAGAGTGGGCCACAAAGATCTGAAAATAGAGATGCCAAAGGGTACAGTAAGTGGCCATAGACACAGGGAAATCAGACTGCCATGTCCAATGTCTAACACAAAACTGCAATGGAAAGTGAAGTTACAGTGTCTTAACTGTGTGTCACTGGAAGTACTATTGTATGAGTGAGCTTCTGTTGTCCACATCTTCTTCCTCTGCCTCCTCTTCCTCACTGTCCACAGCTCCATCGCTGCCAAAAGACCATCTCCAGGCTCATCTTCCTGCAGAAAAGGCAACTGGCGTCTCAAGGCCAGGTTGTGCAACATGCAACGATGATCTGGCACACGTTCTTGGGTGAGTAGTACAGGGATCCACTTGTCAGATAGAGGCACCGGAACCTGGCCTTCAGGAGGCCAAAGGTTCTTTCAATGATCCTCCTTGTTCGCCCATGTGCCTCATTGTAACGTTCCTCTGCCCTTGTCCTGGGATTCCTCACTTGGGTCAGTAGCCATGAGAGGTTGAGGTAACCGGAGTCACCGCAAATATTCTAGAGATACCTGTTAGACATACCCTCACTGTTAGACCTGACATGCCTTAGGGTGGTCACCCCTAACTTTTTGCCTGCCTCCCTCCACTTTTTGGACCCTGTTTTGCTGGCTTTTAGACTCTGCGCACTTTACCACTGCTAACCAGTGCTAAAGTGCATATGCTCTCTTCCTTTTTAAACATGGTAACTCTGGATCATACCTGATTGGATTATTTAATCTACTTATAAGTCCCTAGTAATGTGCACTACATGTGCCTAGGGCCTGTAGATTAAATGCTACTAGTGGACCTGCAGCACTGGTTGTGCCACCCACTTAAGTAGCCCCCTTAACCTTGTCTCAGGCTTGCCATTGCAAGGCCTGTGTGTGCAGTTTCACTGCCACCTCGACTTGGCATTTAAAAATACTTGCCAAGCCTAGAACTCCCCTTTTTCTACATATAAGTCACCCTTAATGTGTGCCCTAGGTAACCCCTAGGGCAGGGTGCTGTGTAGGTAAAAGGCAGGACATGTACCTGGGTAGTTATATGTCCTGGTAGTGTAAAGCTCCTAAATTCGTTTTTACACTACTGTGTGGCCTGCTCCCTTCATAGGCTAACATTGGGGCTGCCCTCATACACTGTTGAAGTGGCAGCTGCTGATCTGGAAGGAGCAGGGAGGTCATATTTAGTATGGCCAGAATGGTAATACAAAATCCTGCTGACTGGTGAAGTCGGATTTAATATTACTATTCTAGAAATGCCACTTTTAGAAAGTGAGCATTTCTTTGCACTTAAATCTTTCTGTGCCTTACAATCCACGTCTGGCTGGGCTTGGTTGACAGCTCCTTGTGCATTCACTCAGACACACCCCAAACACAGGGTACTCAGCCTCACTTACATACATCTGTATTTTGAATGGGTCTTCCTGGGCTGGGAGGGTGGAGGGCCTGCTCTCACACAAAGGACTGCCACACCCCCTACTGGGACCCTGGCAGACAGAATTGAACTGAAAGGGGACCTGGTGCACTTCTTAGCCACTCTTTGAAGTCTCCCCCACTTCAAAGGCACATTTGGGTATAAAACAGGGCCTCTGCCCTACCTCATCAGACACTTGCTGGAGAATAAACCTGAAACAGAAACTACATCCTGCCAAGAAGAACTGCCTGGCTGCTCAAAGGACTCACCTGTCTGCTTTCTACAAAGGACTGCTGCCTTGCTGTTGCCCTGCTGCCTTGCTGAACTCTTGTCTGGCGGTGAAAGTGCTCTCCAAGGGCTTGGATAGAGCTTGCCTCCTGTTCCCTGAAGTCTCAGGACCAAAAAGACTTCTCTTTTTCACTTGGACGCTCCGTGCGCCGAAAATTTCGACGCGCAACTTGTTCCGCGGCGAGAAAAACGCCGCACACCGACGCTGATCGAAGCGACGCTCTTGGGACGACCGAAAATCCGACGCACGGCTTCGCAAGGACAACGCCGCCCGACCTCTAGAGGAGAAATCGACGCGACGCCTGCCGTGAGATCGTAATTTCAACGCGCAGCCCCGCAGACCGACGTCTAGAGGAGAAATCGACGCGACGCCTGCCGCAAGATCGTAATTTCGACGCGCAGCCCCGCAGACCGACGCGCAGCCGGAGAACAAGCAGGAAAATCCACGCACAGACCCGGGACATCTGGTAATCCCTGCGATCCACAGAAAGAGACTGTCCGCGCGCCGGAAAATGACGCACGACTTCCCCACGTGGAAAATAACGACGCAAGTCCTGTGTGCACCTCTTCCTCTGTGGCCCTCTGAGGAGATTTTACCACTCTAAACCAGGTACTTGTGCTTGAAAGAGACTTTGTTTATATTCGAAGGACTTAAGAAACATTATATCACTTTTCAGTGATATCTCTACAATTTCCCATTGCAACTTTATTCTTTTTGACCTACAATTATCCTGATAAATATTATATATTTTTCTAAACACTGTGTGGTGTATTTTTGTGGTGCTATATGGTGGTATTGTATGATTTATTGCACAAATACTTTACACATTGCCTTCTAAGTTAAGCCTGACTGCTCGTGCCAAGCTACCAGAGGGTGGGGACAGGATAATCTTGGATTGTGTGTGACTTACCCTGACTAGATTGAGGGCTTTTGCTTGGACAGGGGGTAACCTGACTGCCAACCAAAAACCCCATTTCTAACACTCACCCTTAGGGACACCCACATACCTACATCAACTGGGTGGGGACCATGGGCTCACCTATTAGCCACACACAGTGCCTCTGGAGTCGAGACATCACATATGGAATGCTGCTATTCCTCAAGATAAAGGCATCATGCTCAGAGCCAGGATACCTTGCATTCACATGGGAGATGTACTGGTCCGCCAAACACACCATCTGCACATTCAGAGAGTGAAAGCTTTTTATATTCCTGAACATTTGTTCATTCCTCCAGGGCGGGGGACAAATGCTATATGTGTACCATCAATGGCACCAATGATGTTGGGGATATGTCCCAGGGCATAGAAGTCAGCTTTCACTGTGGCCAAATCCTCCACCTGGGGGAATACGATGTAGCTGCACATGTGTTTCAGCAGGGCAAACAACACTCTGGTCAACACGTTTGAGAGCATAGGCTGTGACATTCCTGATGCCATGGCCACTGTCACTTGGAAGGAACCACTTGCCAGGAAATGGAGCACTGACAGGACCTGCACTAGAGGGGGGGAATACCTGTGGGCTGGCGGATAGCTGAAATCAGGTCTGGCTCCAATTGGGCACACAGTTCTTGGATTGTGGCCCTATCAAGTCTGTGGGTTAGGATAATGTGTCTGTCCTCCATTGTCGCCAGGTCCACCAGGGGTCTGTATACGGGAGGATGTCTCATCTCATATTCCTCTTCAACGGTTGAAGTCTAGGGAGAAAAATGGTGAGCAGAGGGACATATTCATACATCTATTGAATTAATGATGCATCTCTTCCTTTAGAGAAACAGTATGTGAATTCGAGAGTCAGTTGATGTGCCAATGTCTGCTGTGACGCAGTTAGGTGCCATGCTCTGTGGCCCCCTGAAATGGCAGCTGCCTGACCTCTGTGGAGAAACAAGTGGAAAAGAGGGAAATTCCGCTGGCATTGTGCGCCGTAACGGTCAGCGGTTGATGACCACCGCACAACTTCACATTGGTTAACATTGGGCCCTATGGGGTCCAGGAGCCAATGGCGATGTACGCCGACGGTGACGTTACACACCACCGCGGACGTGACCGCCATTTTCTATCTGTTCACTCACTTGCTACCTGACCTTCCACAGGAGAGGATCTACACTGCAGGTGCTGCTGTGACCTGCGCCTGGAAGTGACAATGGCTCAAGTGTCTGGGGAAAGAGCCTCTGCCTTCACTTCGGAGGAGTTGGAGAGACAGAGGATGGGGTCCTACCCCAGTACACTTTACTCTATGGCCCTCCAGACAAACATGTGAGTACACTGTGAGTATGATACATGGGCCATGAATGTATGGAGTGCTGTGTGAGTCAGCCTCATGCAGGGGGGAGGGTCTGAGGGGTTCTGGGCAGAGTGCTCCATGTATGGTGGTCAATGTCTGTGCGTAAGGGGGTGGGAGGGGTATGGTGGGCCATGAGTATGACGGTCCGGACGGTATGACTAATCCTTTTTCTGCTGTCTTTTCCGTGCAGGTCAGCGCCCATCAGAAAAAGGGTATTTGGTGTGCCATCGCCAAGGAGGTGTAGACCCTAGGGGTCTTTGACAGACGGAGCACCCACTGCTGCAAACGGTGGGAGGACCTGCGCCGCTGGGCAAGGAAGACGACTGAGGCCCAGCTGGGGCTGGCCTCCCAATGAGGAAGGGATGCCCGTCCTACCCTGACCCCCTGATGTTCCGCATCCTGGCGGTGGCCTATCCAGAGTTGGATGGGCACTTGAAGGCATCACAGCAGCCACAAGGGGGTGAGTACAGATTCAGATTCCTGACTTTGCACGTGTTAAGGTTTTACCCAGGTGGGGGATGTGGGCTGTGGGTGCCCCTAGGCCACAAGCGAACATGGCAGGGTAGGTCCCTTGTTGGGCAGGCTCTGAAGCACTCTAACCCCAATAGTGTTAGTGGCCATCTACTACTGGGCAGGGTCCTCTGGGTCTTAGGTGTGCAGCTAATTGCGTTAGGCATTGTAGCTCATGGGCTTGTCACTAGCTGTGTAACTGGTAGTACATGGCCTAGTGCATAGGGCTGCTCCCTGTGTGTTGTGTACGCCAACAGTAGTGGTGTTGCTGGCATTGACCAAGTGTATCCTTTGTCTCTCCCCCCCTTTTTGTTTTGTCACCCTGTCCTTGTGTGCATTAGCATCATCTGGTGGATGAGCGGAGGCATCGGCAACGGAGGAAGCTGCATCCCACATGGGCCTGGAGGGTGAATCCATGGATGGTGAGGGCACCAGTGGGACGGAGGGCGAGGGGAGCACCATGACGGAGACAGGAGGGGACACTACATACAGCGACTCATCCTCCGATGGACGCTCACTGGAGGTGGCGGCCACCTCTGTGCCAACCCCAACAACAGGTACAGCCGCCACCCCTGTACCAGCACTGCCCTCCCAGCAGCCCTTCGCCGTGTTTCCCATGCCCACTCACCCAGGAGGGTGAGCATCTCCTTCGCTCCAGGCACCTCAGGCCATTCCCCAGTCAGCCCTGCTGCCCTTAGTGAGGAGGCTATTGACCTCCTGAGATCCCTCACTGTTGGGCAGTCAACCATACTGGATGCCATCCAGGGTTTCGAGAGGCATTTGCAACAAACAAATGCATATCTGGTGGGCATTCACTCTGGCGTGGCGGCATTTCAGGCTCTGGCCTCCGCACTGACGGCAGCCATTGTCCCTGTCTCCAACCTCCACCCTCCAACTTCGTCTACCCAGTCCCAATCTCCTCAACCCCAGCCTATCCCAAGCACACCGTCAGACCAGCAATCACCTAAATCAACACACAGAAGTGGCTCAGGAAAACACAAGCACCACACTTCATCTCACAGGCGCTTACACAAGCACCATCCCCATGCAGACACACCAACATCCCCTGCCTCCACTGTGTCCCCCTCCTCCTCGTCGTCCACCTCCCTCCCAGTAGGGTCTCCACTCACACCTGCATGAACTACATCCTCATCCACTACATCCATCACCAGCACGCCTATCACTTCACACGCCTCACTGACACCCACTGTGTCTGTGACCCCTCCTCCCAAAGTACGCAAACGCTAGCACACACCCACGCAACAGCCATCCACCTCACAACAGCATACTGCTCATGCACCTGCACCCAAACACAGCAGACTGACAACTCCTACTACCATCCCTCTTCCTCCACTCCCAAACCTTCACCCTCTTCTGGCCCCAATGTCCCTAAGAAGCTTTTCCTAGCCCACATTGACCTGTTCCCTACCCCTGCCCCCTGTCCTTCACCTCTGGCCAGGGTGGCCAGAACCCAGCCCAGCACCTCAACCACCATGTCCACGTCTGCTGTGGTTTCTGCAGCTGTCAGAGGCTATAAGGGGGCACGCGTCATGCCAGCCAGTGTGCCACCAACCCCTGCCAAGGCCAAGAAGATTCCGCCACCTGGCAAGGTCAATAAGAGGACAGCATCCAGCTAGGAGAAGGAGCTAAAACCACTCAGCAAGGCCACGTCAAAGCTGGCAGACCCAAGGTGACACCACCATCTGCCAAGGGCAGGAATGGGGACAGAACACCAGCCAAGGCACTTCAGCCGTCTGAGCCTGCAGGTGAAGGCCTGGTGGCTACCAGCACAACCGCCAGCACCGCCACCTGCACCACGGCCAGCACGCCACCTGCACCGCCGCAAGCACCACCACCTGCACCGCCGCAAGCTGCACTGCTGTCAGCAGCCCCAGTGGGCAGCCGTCGAGGCTGCAGGGGAAGGGCTGGAGCCTCCCCCCACCACTGGCAGCACCCCCACCAGCACCGGCACTATCACCACTGTGCAGCCATAGCCGCCGGAGGATGGACTGTAGTCCTGCCTCCATGGAGTATCATGCATCCTGGCCACTGCATATCTCGTGGCTCTGACACCCAGGTGAGGGACTGTGACCTGGCACCCCCCAAGTTCTGCATCACTGGGCAACAAGCCCCCTCCAGAACCAGCAGAAGAAGGCATCCACTGACCCTATCCTTGGCAGGATGAAGCACACTGGGCACAAAGCCCCCTCCAGAACAAGTGAAAGAAGGCATCCACTCACCCTATCCTTGGCAGGATGAAGCACACTGGGCACACAGCCCCCTCCAGAACCAGTGTAGGAGCCACCCACTGGAGAGACTGTGGCCTTGCACTCCCCAGGACCAAGCAGTGGGCAAACCACCCACTTGAGAGACTGTGGCCTTGCTCTCCCCAGGACCAAGCAGTGGGCAAACAACCCACTTGAGAGACAGTGGCTTTGCACTCCCCATAACCAAGCAGTGGGCATGGAGACCCCCCCAAGAGCAGTGGTGTTGTCCCATCTTCTGGCTGAGGTGCCCCCCTTCCCCGTCCCGCTCAGGTGCCTGTGTGTTTTCGACCTGATGCCCCTGCAGTGTTCTCTCTGTATTGAGGCAGGAGTCAAGTGTGGGCTTGGCCTATGTGTTTTGGCCCAGTGGGCCACGGACATTTTGAGTGGACATTGTCCCGCCTTTTGTAAATATTGTATATTTTGTAAATACTGCTTTTGAGTTCTAAACATATTTATAACTATTTCCAATATAACACTTATTTGACTCAATTCCTTTTGTCCTTGCGTTATTCCTAAGGGTTACGGGGTGTATATGTAACGTTATTGCATCTGTTTGTGTGTATGGTGTTGGGGGTGAGGGAGAGGGTGGGGGTGTTGCGTGTTGCGTGTGTGTGTCACTCTCTTTTTCCTCCCCCCCTCCCATGTGTACTAGGTGCAGTACTCACCGTGGTCATTGTCGCCGGCGTTGGTACTCCTGGTATATGAGCAGATACACCAGCATGGTAAAGACGTGCAGCTCGTGCTCAATGGCGCCCTGGTTCTTCCTTGAGTGTCGAGAGGTGAGTTGATTCCCTTCAGAACACTGTTTCTGCAGTGCTTTTGATGGCGTTGGTACGGCCCCAGAAAAGGTGTCGGATTGGCCTCTCATAATACAGTGGGCAGTACATTGTCTTCCCCCTGGCTGTAGGCAGTTACCACCACGGTGCTTGTTGCTACCGCCGTGGTGGTCAGAGTGTTAAAGTGGCTGTCTGTGTTGGCGGTTTCCGCTGTGGTCATGATTCCATTTTTTTACCGCCAGCCTGTTGGCTTTAACACCGACTGCCAGGGTTCTAATGAGGGCCATAATGTGTGAATACAAGTTAATATTATGAATGTTTAAGTATGTGTTGGACCTGACCCTTTTTGCAGGGTTAGCCCCAAACTGTTTGCCTTCTTCCTCCTATTTTCTCTGACCTGTATTTGTTGGCTTTAGGACTCCTGTCACTTTACCACTGCGAGCCAGTGCTCAAGTGCATATGTTCTCTGTCCAAAATGTATTGCTGATTGGTTGCTCCATGATTGACATATTTGATTTACTAGTAAGTCCCTAGTACAGTGCACATTGTGTGCCTTGGCCGTATAAATCAAATGCTACAAGTGGGCCTGCAGCACTGATTGTGACACCCATATGATTAGCCCTGCAAACATGACTCAGGCCTGCCATTGCAGTGCCTATGTGTGCAGTTTTAAACTTCCATTTTGACCTGGCAAGTGCACCCACGTGCCAAAACCAAACCGTTCCTTTTACTACATGTATGTCACTTCTAAAGTAGGCCCAAAGTGGCCCCATGGGCAGGGTGCAGTATATTCAAAAGATAGGACATGTACTGATGTACTTTACATGTCCTGATAGTGAAATACTGCTAACCTCATTTTTCACTGTTGCAAGGCCTATCTCTTCCCTAGGGTAACACTGGATTGCCTTGAAATGTCTTTTAAGTGCAATTTCCCATTAGAAGCAGATAGAGATATGGGGTGCATATTTCGATGAAGTTGGTTTCTGAATTGTACATTTGAAAATGTCACTTTTAGAAAGTGGGCATTTTCTTGCTTAATCATTCTGTACCTCTGCATTTCTGCTGAATACACGTCTGGGTCAATATGATAGATGGGCTGTTTGTGCATTCACTCTTGACAGTAACACAAAGGGAGCTTAGGTGTACCCTGCATATCCTGATGGTCCATCACCAGGCGGATGTGTCTTTCTGAGTTAAAGTGGTGGGGGGAGCTGACACTTGCATTGAATAGGGCTTTGCCTGTCCTTCCACAAAACAGTCTCCAACCCCCTAGAGTGTGTCTGGGGCCAGAGCAGGGAAGAACAGGGTCTTGTGTACTACAGTAACTTCTCTTTGAAGTTTACCTACTTCAGAGACAGAAATGGGTATAAGTACTGGACCTCTGACACCACGTAGTTCAAATACTTCGGTACTGATGACATTCTGCCAAGAAGAAGTGCTGGATTGTGTAGGAGGGACTGACACTCTGCCTGTTGCTTTGGTCCTCCGGCTTACTGTTTGCTGCTTTTGTTCTGGGAGTGAAAGGCCTGGACTTTGCTTATAACATCCTGCTTTCCAAGGCTCTCCAAGGCTAGATTTAAGCTTTCCTCCTGTTCTGAAGTCTAAGACACGTCAGAGATTTCATCTGGGCTCTTCTGCTGAGAGTTCTGATTTGCCAGTTGGTGACAACTCCAGTCTTTGGCCCCTTGGAAGTGTAAGCTGGTGACCTTAAGGAGAAAATCCACACACCAACGTGCTGCGGCTGAAAAATCGACGCAACGCCTGCGAAATCGATGCAGCGCCAGTCTTGCGGTTAAAAAATCAACCCAGCGCCTGCAGAATTGACGCAGTGCCTGTTTCACTGCAGATCCATTATCACCGTGCATTTGGATTTTCCATGAATCATCCTTGGTGGCAATTTCTCATCAAATGCGCCCTGCAGTAGGGAACCGAGTCTTCGTGTCCAGAAATCAACGCATCGCCTTTCCTGCAACAAAAGAATTGAAGCATCACCTCCCCTGCCAGTAAGGAACCAAAACATTGCTTTGCATTTTTGGAGCCTCACCTCCTCGCCTCATCTTTGTTTTTGACACATCCCAGGTACTTTGTGCTAAAAAGGTACAACCACGGATTCCTAGGGACTAAGACACATTTAGACCTTTATAAAACTAATATCTTGACTTGTGCATGTTGGATGTTTGTAGTCGTGGTCTTGTTTTACTCAGATAAATATTGGCTATTTTTCTAAACTGGTGTGCAGTACTTTTGTGGTGTTTTCACAGTGTTACTGTGTTTGTGAACAAATACTTTACAAATTGCCTCAGTGATAAGCCTGACTGCTTGTGCCAAGCTACCAGGGGGTGAGTAGGGGTTATTTTAGCTATGTGGCTCCCTTACCCTGACTAGAGTGAGGGTCCCTATTGGGACAGGGTGCAAACCACTGCCAACTAGAGACCCAGTTTTAACACTATTGCTCTGACTCAGCAATATTATGTGAAAGTCTTCTATTGTGATGATTCCTATGCATAGCCCGTGTATCATGACTCATTACCTCGTGGAAGTATAGCTACTAAGGCTGTGGCCTGATGTCTAGAGAGGGAGATAACGGAGACAGTTCTCAATTTTTTAGATAGGAACAGTGCATAAGAAGCTTGTTTTTCTGGTGCTTGAAGAAGAATTTCTGGATTCTTGGTGGACAGTATGATGCCTGCAAACTTTAGCAATTTCCTAATCTTTCCAGGTGCCTCCTATAATTGGCATTTCCTGGAAGTGGCCGGGAGAGAGATGGGACGGGAAATGGGAAAAGTAGCACAATTACACCAGTGCTTTGACCCTACCAACAGACAAAATGGCCAAGGACGTGGGGTTTGAAAAGTGAAGTGCCGGGATTTTTCCTAGTCTGTCCCCTTTCAGTATCCACGTCCATGTTGATTTCACACAGCTCTTTCATCTCACAATTCTTCTCTGTCCATTAGGAGCACTGTGAGAGGAAGAAGTTGTGCGACTGTGTCGCAGCAAGGAGGCAGACACTAGTTAGATTTTTTATTAACCTAAAAATCCAAAAAGTGCCTGGCTCCACACTGGGGCGCAGGCACACAGTCCTATACCACAGCAAGGACCTAGATGCCGCTTGGATTTTTCTTATGCTAAGAAAAAATGAAAAGTGTGGTTGGATCATTACGTGGGCACAGACACACAGTTCTATGAATAAGCAAATACCCCAATACAGTTCAGATTTTATCTTAGCCTATGAAAATCAATAGCAGTTGACTACATTGGCGGACACAGACATCTACTCCCGCAAGGAGCCAGATGCTGTTTCAATTGTTTTTTGGCTAAGAAAAGATCCAACAACATTTGGCTCCTTGCTGGAGCATGGACACACAGATCTTACTCCAAAAACGAGTGAGATGAAGCTTGTAATTTTTCTAAGGCCAAAAATCCGAGCAGCGCCTGTTTCTTTTTTTTTCTTTTTATTTTAGAACATCACCTATTGCATTCTTATTCCACAACTATTGTACGTCACATTATAAAGCAGAAATAAAAACGTCTCCTCGTGTTCTGACGACCTGTCCTAATGAGACATCAACATTTCATTCTCCAAAATAATAACAATTAGAAAACCTATCACCCTTATTCTAACCTTCCAACAGCCTCAAACACGTATTACAGGACGCAGACCTCAACGCATAACAGCATTCTAATCCCTTTATTTTCATTGTTTGGAGCGCCCGTGCTCAAAAGAGGGAACGTCTTCAGTCTGCCAGTTCCGAGGAATTATAGACCTAGCAATTAGCGCGCCTCAAAAACGTGTTTTCTTACATTCCGACTTCATACTGCCATTAAAAAAGAGAAGCCCAATCACGTTCCCTCCATATCATTTTAAGAACGGATAATTACTGTACGTAGACAGTATTTCTGTTTAGAAATCTAGTACCCCGTAATCTTTGCACAGTTCCAAATGAAAGCTGCCTTCACCCTCCAATGAGCACTTAAAGCATTTTACCAGTATCTGGGGGCTTATTTTATTTAGGAAGGTTGGTGTTCTCTATAGCATTCATTTGGTAAAAAAAACTGCAAATGGAGACTCACACCCTGTAAAACATTGTACATTTTAATCATGTTCCATGTCTCTGCCGAAATTTGCAAACCCTCCTTGGACAGCCGTTTCTGCCTAACTTTACTAAAAACGTCAACTTGTATTTTTCAAAGCATGGTAACCCAGTAGCTAACTGGTCTACGTGTACTGGACTCAATAAATTCTTCCACTAACTCTAGGCCTGCCTTTATTCTTCCAGGGTCTACTTGTATTAATAAATGTCTTACACCAAAAAAGGACCATTAAATCGAGATTTTCGAATATCTAATATTGGGCTCACTATCGCTCCACCTTGTCCATGTATAAAGAATTAACAAATCAACAATACTGTGATAACCTTTAGTCTCCCACCTCTGAGCAGCTCGCACATCTGCAAAGCGGTACAACTCCACAAAAATGTCTGTTGAGCATGGTGAGCCATTAATAACGGTTATGTAATAAGATCCAAACAATTGCTTTTTACGCTTTAGGAGCCATTGCAGCAGTTTTTTGGGGCATTTGGTGAGGTGTAGGAAGTCGTTTATGTTACTTTACTGCAGGATTAAGTTAAAAAAAAAATATCCATAGATTTCTCCACACCTTGAGAATTAAAAAAATCTCATAAAAGTAATTTGTAAAACTGACAAAATAGTATTCTCGCAAGTCAGTTAAAGCCAAGCCCCCTTCTTTTATTGGCCTGTATAAAATGTGAATTCCATCCTGGGTATTTGATTGGCTCAAGTAGAGGTGGAAAAAATTCCCTCTATTTCTTTATAAAAACGTCATCAGTGAAGAAAAAAATCGAACAAAGGTAGCACGAACATCCAATTCAGTGCAATTCGCTCCTTTAAAAATATTGGTAAGTAAGCCCACCCTGAGACTAGTGATTTAGGGCCATATGTACCAACGCATTTTCCCATAGACACAGAATAGGTAAAACCCTTTGATACATCTGGCCCTTAGTGAACTAGGGCCAGATGTAAGAAACTGTTTGCACGTCGCAAACAGCGAATTTCACGGTTTGCGACGTGCAAACTACACTTTGCAATGCACAAAACCCCTTTTGCGATTCGTAACCTGGTTACCGAATCGCAAAACGGGTTTGCGAGTCGCAATTAGGAAGGGGAGTCCCCTTCCTAATAGCGAGTCGCAGTGCAATGCCAGATTGCTTTGTGACCGCGAACGCGGTCGCAAAGCAATCGCAGTTTCCACCCATTTGAAATGGGTGGTAACCCATTCGCAAAAGGGAAGGGGTCCCCATGGGACCCCTTCCCCTTTGTGAATGGAACTGCAAACATTTTTTCAGAGCAGACAGTGGTCCTATGGACCACTGCCTGCTCTGAAAAAATGAAATGAAAACGTTTCATTTTTCGTTTTTGTAATGCATCTCGTTTTCCTTTAAGGAAAACGGGCTGCATTACAAAAAAAAGAAAACTGCTTTATTAAAAGCAGTCACAGACATGGTGGTCTGCTGTGCCCAGCAGGCCACCATCCCTGTGAATGCCGCCACTCGCAAGAGGGTCGCAAATTGCGACCCACACCATGAATATTAATGAGGTGGGCCTTTGCGACCCCCTTGCAAGTCGGAGATGGTGTCAGGGACACAATCCTGCATTCCAATTTGTGACTCTGACTCGCAATTTGCAAGTCGCCAATTGGAATCTTCCTACATCTGGCCCCTAGTCTTTCTGATCAGAGGTTTGCAGTTAAGTGCAAATAGGTTATTTGTGTCCTCTGTGGTATATTTTCCCAGATGTCACTTAGGTTTCAAATTTACGAGGTGGCGGAGTTCTAAAAGTAAAGTGTCAATCGTGCGGTTACATAAAATAATTTCTGTTTTTATTCTATTGATTTTACATGCACTCATTGAATAGAATTCTTGAAACATGTCAAAAACCTTTTTTTTGATCCGAAGGCTGGCATTTTTTAATCCCAACGCTGTGTTTTAAGAACAATGTTACAAATTTGGTGTATAGCATAGGTACTCACAAACATTTTTCCAGGGGCCTCACTGTTTGATCTGTGATGTGACCGAGGGCTGCATTGATGCCAGCAGGGTGGCGGTTGGAGGAGTGGGGAGGGGTAGTGGTAAAGTGGTTGTAGGGGAAATGAAGCATATACATCTAGTGTCTGAATTGCGCAGTGTGAAACCAGAAACTTGGGTATAAATCCCGGCTTCTCCACTTAACCAAATTGTGTGATTCTAGGCAAATGTTTTATTTCACTTTACCTCCTTTTTCTTCATCGTCACATACAAGAACCTTGAAATACGTCTTCAGGATGTATGCTGTATAAAACCTTCTGGGTCTGATTTAAGGAACTATAATATTGTTCATGTATAATAGAAACCCAGCCCTCCCAAAGAGTTCACATAACAACTGACTTGCCTCTTAGTTCACAGTTCACATTGTTATCAGGGTGTGGGGGTGAATGGGGATGAAAGTCTGTAAATTTATGTTTGAAAAATAGCACTTTACAAAAAACTTCTCAAAGCTGCGAAATAATCGTGTGTACTAAGGTGAAATGGTTCTGCAGATTAATGAAATGCACTTTTTGAATTTCAAACAGATCATACTTTTATATTTTTGCTGCAAGATGTCTTTAATAATGAAGGTGTTTCTAAAGTTGAGTTCCAGGACACCCTAGTTACTCCGTTTCAATTAGCCTCCCAAAAAATACTTGGCCATTTATTTAACAATTTTTAGTGCTGGTGCCAAGTCAAATAAACAGCAGCACAGCACAGTGCTGCTGATGACCTGGGGGCTGCATGTAAATGTCAGGAGAGCTGCATGCGGCCCTCGGGCCGTTCTTTGAGTATTACTGGTGTATAGCTTTATTTTCGCCATCCCACTTAAGGGAGATTCTATGCTCCTATCTTCTCTGATAGCTATCTCCAGTTGTTCTATAAATAGTGCAAATAGTATGGGCAAGAGAGTCCATCCCTGCCTTGTATCTCTATTTACCTTGCATGTGCCTATATCCACTGAGTTTATAATTAAACAAGCCATCACTCCCCTATATATTCTGGCTATGACCTGGATAAAATTCACTGGGTAGCCAAACTTCTTGAGTATTAAAAAAAGCCTCACCCACCTAACTAGATCAAAAGCCTTCCCAGCAGCTAAAAGTAACTTTTGGGCAGGGACCTGTTTTTGTCTGAAGAAATCTAAAGCCTCCTGCAAACAATTCTTATTGGTAGAAAGTTGTTAGCCAGAGATAAAACCATATTGATCCCAATTAGTAAGTGTACCAACCATTGTGTTCATTCTATTGGTGAAGAGTTTCATCACTATTTTTGAACCCATGTTTAAAACACTAAGGCCCTCATTACAACCCTGGCGGTCGGTGTTACAGCAGCGGTAACAGCGCCAGCAAGCTGGTGGTAAAAAAATGGGATTATGTCCACTGTGGAAACCACCAACATAGGCAGCCACCTTAACACTCCGACCGTTAGGGAGGTAGCAACAAACACCGCAGCGGTTACCATCAACAGACAGGCGAAAGACAATGTACCACCCACCCTGTCATGAGAGGCCAATCCGCCAGCTTTTCCGGGCGGTATCAACAACATCAAAAGCATGGTGGAAACAGTACATCAAAGAGGAACCACTCACCTTCTGACACTCCACGAAGAACCAGGACGCCATGGAGCCCGAATTGCAGAACCTCCCCATGTTCATTTATCTTCTCATACAGCAGGAAGTCGAAAGAAGGCGGCGACGACGGTGAGTACTGCACCTAGCACACAGGGGAGGGGGGGAGGAAAATGAGAGTGACACACACACACACGCTGCACGCAACACCACCACCCCCCTCACCCACAACACCATACACACTAACATATCCAACAACATTACTGATACACCCCGTCACCGTCTGGAAGAAAGCAAAGACAAAAGGAAATGAGTTTAACCAGTGTTATAGTGGAACATTCAGCTATAGCAATAAAATTTTAAATAATCAGTATAAACTAAATTTTACATTATGTACAAAAGGCCGTACACTGTCCCTTGTAAATGTCCGTGGACCAGTGGTCCCAAAAAGCATGGGCTAAGCCCACACATGACACCTGCCTCAAAACGGAGAGAACACTGCAGGGGCATCAGGACAAAAAAACACAGACACCTCAGGGGAAAGGGAAGGGGGGACACCTCAGCCAGAAGATGGTACGATGGCACTGCTCCTCGAGGGGGCTCCAGACCCACTGCCTGGTCCTGGGGAGTGCAAAGCCACAGTCTCTCAAGTTTCTCAAGTGGGTGGTTTGCCCACTGCTTGGTCCTGAGGAGTGCAAAGCCACAGTCTCTCAAGTGAGTGGTTTGCCCACTGCTTGGTCCTGGGGAGTGCAAAGCCACAGTCTCTCAAGTCTCTCAAGTAGGTGGTTTGCCCACTGCTTGGTCCTGGGGAGTGCAAAGCCACAGTCTCTCTCAAGTCTCTCAAGTTGGTGGTTTGCCCACTGCTTGCTCCTGGGGAGTGCAAAGCCACAGTTTCTCAAGTGGATGGCTTCTTCCACTGGTTCTGGAGGGGGCATTGTGCCCAGTCTGCTTCATCCTGCCAAGGTTTGGGGGAGTGGATGCCTTTCTCCACTGGTTCTGGAGGGGGCATTGTGTACAGAGTGTTTCATCCTGCCAAGGATAGTGATAGTGGATGCCTTTCTCCACTGGTTCCGGAGGGGGCTTTGTGCCCAGTGTGCTTCATCCTGCCAAGGATAGTGGTAGTGGATGCCTTTCTCCACTGGTTCTGGAGGGGGCATTGTGCCCAGAGAGCTTCATTCTGCCAAGGATAGTGATAGTGGATGCATTTCTCCACTGGTTCTGAAGGGGGCATTGTGCCCAGTGATGCTGCACCTGGGGTGTGGCAGTTAACATTCTCTCACCTGGGTGTCTGAGCCATGAGATGTACATGGAACAGGTAGCATGACACTCCTTGGAGGCAGAGCCACACTCCATCCTGCGGCGACTTAGGCTGCAAACTGCTGGTAGTGCCAGTGCTGGTGGTGGTGCCTCATGTGGTGTGTTCAGGGTCCAGGACGTCACCTGCAGCCTCGGACGGCTGCCCACGGGTGATGCTGCTGACTTCCAATGTAGTGGCACCAGCTGGGCGGTGCAGATGGTGGTGCAGGTGGCGGTGGCTGCGGCAGAGATGCTGCCAGTGCTGCCCGTGGTGCAGGTGTCTGTAGTGGTGGAGGGAGACACCAGACCATCTCCGGCAGCCTCAGATGGCTGATCCTTGGGGAGGATGCTGCAGACTGATGTTGTGGCAGCGGCGGTGCAGGCGGTGGTGCAGGTGGCGGTCGTTGAAGCGCTGGTTACCATGGTACAGGTCGCTGGTATCTCTGGGGAAATGGTGGTCACCAGCCCCTCACCAGGAGGCTTCGTGCCCTGAGGTTACTTGGCCTTTGTCTTGTGTCCCTTCCCCACCTTAGTAGATGCTGCTGGGACCTTGGCACTGTCCTCCTGTCCTCTTTGTGTTCGGATGAGGCCTTGCTGGGTGGGTGGTGTGACTTCTCCCCTGCTGCACGCCGGCTCCTTCTTGACCTTGGCAGGTGGTGGAATCGGGGGGTCCTTCTCATCTGTAGGTGGCACACTGGCAGCTCTGACGGGTGCCCCCTTCGATCCTTCCGGACTTGCAGGGACCACAGCAGACGCAAATTTGGTGGCTATGGTGCTGGGCTGGGATCTAGTCATCCTGGCCCTAGGGGAAGGCCGGGGGGGGGGGAGGTGTAGGGAGTAGGTCAATGTTAGCTAGGAAAAGTTTTTTTTGACACACTGGGATGGGAAGATGGAGGGGGTGTGGGAGTGGAGGAAGAGGTAGTGGTTGTAGGAGGTGTAAGTCTGCTGAGTTCGGGTGAAGGTGCATGGGCTGGAGGCTGTGAGATGGATGGCTGTTGAGTGGGTATGTGCCTGCATTTGTGTACTTTGGGAGGAGGGCTCACAGACACACCGGGAGAGGACACAGGGGATGTGTGAATGGTTGTGGGGTGGTGATTGCTCGTGAGCGGTGTGTTGTGATGGGCGTGCTGGTGATGGAGGCAGTGGCTGATGATGTAGTACATGCAGGTGTGAGTTGAAACAAGACTAGGAGGGAGGTGGAGGACGTGAAGGAAGGGGACACAGTGGAGGAAGTGGATGTTGCTATGTGTGCATGGGTGTGGTGCTTGTGTGACTGCCTGTATGATGACGTGTGGTGCTTATGTTTTCCTGAGCCACTTTTGTGTGTTGATGTGTGTGCCTGCTGGTCTGAAGATGTGGTTGGGATAGGCTGAGGTAGAGGGGATTGTGTCTGGGTAGTGGAAGTTGGTGGGGGGAGTCTGGACACAGGGACAATGGCTGCCATCAGTGCTGAGGTCAGAGCCGGAAATGCTCTCTGTTGGGCCTCCACGCCAGAATTAATGCCCTCCAGGTATACATTTGTTTGTTGCAAATGCCTCTCGACACACTGGATGGCATTCTGAATCGTTGACTGCCCAACAGTGAGGGATCACAGGAGGTCAATAGTCTCCTCACTGAGGGCAGCAGGGCTGACTGGGGCAGGGTCTGAGGTGCCTGGGGCAAAGGAGATGCACACCCTCCTGGGTGAGCAAGCATGGGAAACACGCTGAGGGGCTGCTGGGAGGGCGGTGCTGGTTGAGGGGGTGGCAGCTGTACCTCTTGTTGGGGTGGGTACAGAGGTGTCTGCCACCGCCAGGGAGCTTCCATCAGAGGAGGAGTCACTGGTATCCCCTCCTGTCCTCATCGTGGAGCTCCCCTCGCCCTCCGTCCCACTGGTGCCTTCACCCTCCGTGGATTCACCCTCATGTGCCATGTGGGATTTAGCTCAATGCATCGCCGGCGTCTCTGCTCCTCTGCCAGATGATGCTAATGCACACAAGGACAGGGTGACAAAACAAGAAGGGGGAGGGACAGAGGACACACATGGTCAATGCCAGCAACACCACTACCATTGGTGGGCACAACACACACTGAGCTGCCCTATGCACTAGGCCTTGCCGAACCACTCACTATGGTAGTCACCAGCCCATGGGGTACAATGCCTAATGCCAGCACCTGCACACCTGACACCCACAGGACCCTGCACAGTATTAGTTGCCCAATTGTACCACTAGGGTAGGGGTGCTTCTGAGCCTGCAAACAAGGGGCCTACCCTGGCATGATTGCCCTTGCCTTGGGGCACCCACAGCCCACATCCCCCACCCAGCTAGTTCCTAAAGCGTGCAAAGTCATCTTTCTGAAACTGTACTCACTCCCTTGTGGCTGCTGTGATGCCCTCAAGCACACATACAACTCCGGATAGGCCACTGCCAGGATACGGAACATCAGGGGGGTCATGGTGCGACGGGCACCCCTTCCACATTGGGAGGCCAGCCCCAGCTGGGCCTCCACCGTCTTCTTGCTCCAGCAGCGCAGGTCCTCCCATCTCTTGCGGCAGTGGGTGCTCTGCCTTTGATAGACCCCTAGGGTCAGCACCTCCTTGGCGATGGCACGCCAAATACCCTTCTTATGGTGGGCGCTGACCTAGAGGGTAAACAGAGTGAAAAAATGTAATTACTCACCCGTCTGGACCGTCATACTCATTGCCCACCAGTTCCCACCCATGCCCTGATGCACATACACTGACCACCTCACATGCAGCACTCAGGACACCACCCAACATGTGGCTTACATCCAAACCACTCCAAACAGGCATTTCCCACGCATCATGCTCACAGTGTACTCACCTGTTTGTCTGGAGGACCGTAGAGGAGAGTGTACTGGGGGAGGACCCCATCCACCAGTTTGTCCAACTCCTCCTCAGTAAAGGCAGGGGCCCTTTCCCCAGACAATGTAGCCATTGTCGCTTCCAGACTCAGGTCACAGCAGCACTTGCAGGTAGGTGCTCTCCTGTTGACGGGCAGGTATCAAGTGAGTGAATGGTTAGAAAATGGTGAAGACGTCCATAGCGGGGCATACCGTCACCACCAGCGTACATCGCCATTGGCTCCTAGGATCCATAGGGCCCAATGATAACCAATGCGGAGTTGCACGGCGGTCTTCGAACCGCCTACTGTGACGCTGCACAACGCCAGCGCAGTTACCTCATTTCTCCTTGTCCCTCCCCACAAGTCAAGCAGCTGCCATTTCAGGGGAGCACATGGCACCTAACTGCGTCAAAGCACATATTGGCACATATACTGACTCACGATTTAACACACGGCTTCTGTAACATTAGTTCAGACACAGTTGTGCTATCTATGTGGTAAATGACCTTCTGCTCACCGTTCTACTTCATAGGCTACAACCGCTGAGGCAGCATATGAGATGGCGGCATCCTCCGGTGTACAGAACCCTGGTGGACCTGTCGACAATGGAAGACAGACACATCATAATCACATAAAGACTTGATCGTGCCACAATCCAAGAACTGTATGCCCAATTGGAGCCAGACCTGATGTCAGCTATCCGCTAGCCTACAGGTATCCCCCCTCTTGTGCAGGTCCTGTCAGTGCTCCATTTCCTGGCAAATGGCTCCTTCCAAACTACAGTGGCCATGGCATCAGGGATGTCTCAACCAATGTTCTCAAACGTGTTGACCAGGGTGTTGTCTGCCCTGCTGAAACATATGCGCAGCTACATCGTGTTCCCCTAGGTGGAGGATTTGGCCACAGTGAAAGCTGACTTCTATGCCCTGGGACATATCCCCAACATCATTGGTGCCATTGATGGTACTCATGTAGCATTTGTGCCCCCCCCCCGGAGAAATGAACAAGTGTACAGAAACAGAAAAAGCTACCATTTGTTAAATGTGCAAATGGTATGTTTGGCGGACCAATACATCTCCCATGTGAATGCCAAGTATCCTGGCTCTGTGCATGACGCATATATCTTGCGCAATAGCAGTATCCCTTATGTGATGGGCAAACTCCAGAGGAACTAGGTGTGGCTAATAGGTGAGTCCAAGGTCCCCACACAGTATGAGTAGCTGTCTGGGTTTGGGGTTGTCCCTAAGGATTAGTGTGTGTCTCACAATTGTCCCTCAATATTTGCAGGTGACTCTGGTTACCCCAACCTGTCATGGCTACTGACCCCAGTGAGGAATCCCAGGACAAGGGCAGAGGAATGCTACAATGAGGCACATGGGCGAACTAGGCAGATTATTGAGAGGACATTCGGCCTCCTGAAAGCCAGATTCCGGTGCCTCCATCTGACAGGTGGCTCCCTATACTACTCACCCAAGAAGGTGTGCCAGATCATTGTGGCATGCTGTATGTTGCACAACCTGGCATTGAGATGCCAGGTGCCTTTTCTGCTGGAGGATGAGCCTGGTGATGGTCCTGTGGCAGCGGTGGAGCCTGTGGACAATGATGAAGAGAAGGCAGAAGAAAAAGATGTTGACAACAGGACAAACATCATCCTGCAGTACTTCCAGTGACACACAGGTAAGAGACTGTAACTCCTCTTCACATATCAGTTTACTTTAGGACATTGCACATGGCAGCCTCTTAACCTCTGACTATGGACACTGACTGTTCCCTTTGGATTTCCTTTTTCAGATCTGTGTACCCCATTCGGCCTTCTGCGGCTGCCCAACAACTGTCATACATTGATATGAGTAAATGAACATATACCTTACATTTGTGTATCACAGGTGCATTGTCAAAGGGGGCATAGGAAGTGGAGCAATGTCAGTCCAAGGTGGACAGGGAAACAGAGTGGGACAAAAGGGTGACAATCAGGAGGGCCCTATTTCCTAGCTGGGCTCTTGGCAATGTTCTCTGTCTTCTCCCTGGATCGCAAGGACCGTTTGCGTGGTGGTTCTCCTTCTGCAGGGGGTGGGGTGCTGGTGGCCTGTTGGTCCTGTGGTGGTGCCTCCTGTCCACTAGCGCCGGCAAAGGTGGAAGGCTGTTCCTCGGTTAGGCTAGTGTCAGGGGCCCTTTGTTGAGCCACTGCCTCCCTCATGGTCTTGCCCATATCAGCCAGCACCCCTGCTATGGTGACCAGGATGGTGTAGATTTTGGTGAGGTCATCCTTGATCCCCATGTACTGTCCCTCCTGCAGCCACTGGGTCTCCTGAAACTTGGCCAGTACTGTGCCCATGGTCTCCTGGGAATGATGGTATGCTCTCATGATGTTGGAGAGTGCCTCCTGGAGGGTTGGTTCCCTGGGCCTGTCCTCTCTCTGTCGCACAGCAGTCCTCCCAGCTTCCCTGTTAGCCTGTGCCTCTGTCCCCTGAACCGTGTGCCCACTGCCACTGACCCCAGGTCCCTGATCGTCCTGGGTTAGTGGGGTTGTCTGGGGTCCCTGTAGTGGTGGAAACACTGCTGATTGACATGTCCTGGGGACAGTGGCGTGGGCCCGCTGAGGGGGTGCTGTGGTGGTGATTCCTGAGGGGGGAGGGTCTGTGGTAGGTTTGGACTTTGGCAGGGGAACCGACTGTCCAGAGGTCTCAGACAGGCCAGGCTGGTCATCCTGATCCAGGCGTGCAGAGCTGCTGTCATCACTGTGGGCCTCTTCTGTGGGGGGACTGGATGTAGCTGGCACCTACTGTCCGGCGACGTTGGGTAGGGGTCCTGTTGGGATGCAAATGCATTGTTATTGTATATGTGTGTGCCATCTTGTGCAATGGGTGTCTTTCCCTTACAGAATTGTACTTTCCCTGTCGCCTTGACCTTGTGTGATTGCTGATTGTGTGGGGTGGGTGAGTCTCTCCAGTGTGCATGCTGTGATGATGGGTGTCCATGCAGGTCTGTGATGGGGGTCCATGCATTGGTGGAGCTTCCAGGGCTTGGTATTGGGATGTGTGGGTTGTGATAGTGGGGTATATGTGAGGTGGTGGAGTGGTGTGGGTGAGGGTAGGGGTAGGAGTTAGTGACGGCATGTAGATAGGGTGGGGGGATACAGTAGTACAAATTTGACTTACCAGAGTCCAGTCCTCCTGCTGCTCCTGCGAGGCCCTCAAGATGCATGATTGCCAAGACATGCTCCTCTCATGTTGTTAGTTGTGGGGGAGGAGGTGGGGCTCCACCGCCAGTCCTCTGTACAGCAATCTGGTGTCTTGATACCACGGAACGCACCTTCCCCCGTAGGTCGTTCCAACTCTTCCTGATGTCATCCCTGGTTCTTGGTTCTGTCCCACGGTGTTGACCCTGTCGACGATTCTCTGCCATAGCTCCATCTTCCTTGCAATGGAGGTCTGCTGCACCTGTGATCCGAGTAGCTGTGGTTCTACCCGGATGATTTCCTCCACCATGACCCTTAGCTCCTCCTCAGAAAACCTGGGGTGTCTTTGAGGTGCCATGATGTGGTGTGAGTGATGTGTTGTGATGTATTATGTGATGTGCGTGGATGGTGTATGAGTGATGGTGTTCTGTGCCTCTGAGGGAAGGTGTGCTCTTTGCTTTTCTCTCTCTGCTTGTTCTAATTTTTTCATCGAAAGGGTTGTGGGTAATGTGGGTGTGTGTTTTATAGTGGTATGACTGTGAGGGTGTGGTGTGTGTATGTGTGTAAGGTGTGTGTAGTTCAATTTGTCCAATGTGGTGTGGTTTTGTGTGTGTGCATTTTGAGTGCGGCGGTTTGTACTGCCAATGGTTTACCACGGTTGAAAGACCGCTGCGTTGATTCGTGGGTTGTGATACTGTGGAAGTGTTCCTGTTGGCATGACAGTGTGGGTTTTGCTGTCGCCAGTTTATCACTGACCTTTGGTGTGGCGGACTTGTGTGGGTGTCTGTATTGTGGCGGTATTCTCTGTGTGGGTCACAATACCTATGACGGTTTACTGCCGCGGTCACAGTATGTTGGTGCCCGTCAGCACCGCTGTATGCAGCATTTACCGCCAAGGTTGTAATGAGGACCTAAATGGTCTATAGGAATTGATATTCTCCAGGTAGTCATCTTTTTCAAGAAACTGAGGTTGCAGCAGAGAATTAGCTGCTACGTTTGACATCACAATGTTGATCTATACGCAACAAAACTGAAGTATAATGTGTGAATAAATGATGAACTATGTGAAAGTGGTGCACGCGAAGTCCATATTGAAGTGTATTCACTGTAGTGTTAGAGAAGAGATGTGTGTGGTATAACCATATTAACTGAAATGTAACCATTTATTATTATTTTATAACGATCCTTATATTACTGGGGAATGTCTACCTTTGAAATGATAATTCATTTCATAACGTGTAAACTAAATGTTGTAGGCTAATGTTACAGAAATGTAGTTCGCCATCAAATTTGCTTACTTATTTTAACAGTTTATTTTGTTTTGCCTTAACTGAAACATGATGTTTAAATGACAATGCAATTGACATTTTAGAATTGCAAAAGTTGAGCTGCTCAAAGAAAATGAATAAAATGTGCAATTCTAATTTTGTTTTAGATTAGCCATGTTAGGCCTTCAAGGCCAGATTCTCCCTGATGTGGGAAACTGTTCTTCATTTCTGCTAACATGTCATTTCAGTAGTTTTAACATTAAATGTTAGTTTAGAAATAGATGTGCTATTATCTTATTCATAGAGAGCCTGATAAAGCAACCTTTGAGATGATACACAAAGGGACCAAGACTGTGAATACTACCTTATTCATTTTGTTGCAAGTCGTACAGGAGACCAAGGAGAGCTACTTTCCCAGGATCGTCCTGGGAATCTAAAAGACTGTTTCAAAGTTGTTGTGTAATGTGAGGAGATTGGACCACGTGATCCTTGGGCATTACCAGTAGATTATTCATCATTTTAACTAGGACTTTCACTGAGTGATTTAGTTATTTGCAGAGCAGATTCCCTTGGACTTAGAGAGGTCCAGACCTCTTTTCCCTTGCCCCTCATTTCCCCAGGTCTTCCTGAGAGCACTTAGATTTTCTTTGACCCATGAGAAGACCTGACTAAGCTTCTGACATACTGACACCTTCCCTTTTTACCTACTTTTTGCCTCCTTTAGTTTGCTTCTTAAACCCCAGATGTTCTTTTTCCAGGTTCTTTTTGTCTTTTTCTACTTTTTACCTTTTGTTCCCAATTCTTCGAGTTCAGTTCATGTCAATTAGAGGCATGGTGGTTAAGGAGGGTTTCCCATTACTTTAGCTTGTCTATTTGGATAAATTGATTAGCATTAATGTTTAGAAGATTTGGCCAATGCTTAGGTCACCTGTTGGTGATATTGCTTTTTTTAAGAACTGTTGACATTAACCAGTGTATTTATTTGTAATAGAACCATTTGCCTTTATTTCCACATTTGGTTTTCATTGTGTTGCCAAATTGGTCATACTGTAAATTAAATGTCTGCTAGGGTGAAAACAATGTGTCATCCTCGAATTAGAGCATAAAGAAATGCTCCATCACTGACTGCAATGGAGGTGTTGAATGATGGTGGAATTTTGCCCAGCTTAAAAGGTAATTAGCAAGCTTTAATATTTCTAACTTTAAGAGGGATATGAACTTCTTAAAACATTTAGCGGGTATGCCATCCTCTCCACAAGCCATTCCATCAGTTAAAGATTTGATTACCTCAACTTCCTCTAAGGTGAACACAGTCCCTAGCACCTGTGAATGTCTTTGCCTCAGTTTAGGAATGGGGATTTTTTCTCAAAGAGTCTAAGGTGTTCCATGACGACCCCCTGCTGTATATTTTACATCTGCTCGTAGTGTTTCCAAAACATATCTTGAATCGGCTTAGGGTCAGGAACCCAGATCTTATTTTGAGCCTGCCTCTCCCAAGCCTGCCAAACTAAGAATCTGCTGGCATATTCACTCTTCTTATACATCTTTTGTAAATAAGCACCATTGGCGATATTGATTAATTCACAGTCCTAAACCTTTCTTTATTAATATGGGGTTTCTGCAATTTTTTGTTGGCTAATTTCAGTCCCTGTTAAAGCCCTACTAATTTTTCTCTGATGGACCTTTTTCCTGTATTACTCCTGGAGGTTGCACAGGCGCGAACAGTTGCTTTGAAATCATACCAGACAGCTTCTATGCTAGCGGTATTGGAATTCACCATAAAATAATTAACAATTTGCTTTCAGACCTCATTAGACCAAACCTTGTCTTCTAGTTTTACCTTATTAAAGGATGTCCTGTATTGGGGCAATGTTGAAGGAGTTCCTCTTAGCCAATCTTCGATTGCTTTAGCATTTTGTGTATTATTCAAGCTGTTGCCATTGAATGAAATAACTTTCAAGTCCTCATTTTGGAGTCTCATTTCATTGCTATCCTTTTACTAAACAGCAAATAAAAAGCAGCATCAAAAATCTCGCCAGAGGCCTAAAGCCAAATCCATGTGTCCTGGCCCTTTGGTGTTGCATTAATCTATCATGATCCAAACTACCCTTTTTCTATACTACGTAGTCTGCCTTGAAATGTTGAGATTCTAAAAGTGCACAGTGAAGCTTCTCCTGACCTATCTTAAAGAGTTTCCGAAGTTGCTAGGAGTAATTCCTGTGATATCCTTCTGATTCCATTAGAAACTCAAAGTGTTGTATGCTAAAGTGTCGTGCCAAAAGTATCCAAGTGCTCAAACTCATGTCTCCATTCACAATTGCTAACTCTCCTCTTTTTGCATCTTTCGTTTTCACTGCCCCCCGACCATCCTTCTGCGGGTACCCTCCCAGTATGAGTCCCATCCCTACCAAAAGGAGACCTTCCTGCTGCTCCCCTTGGATTCTCCATTTTTCACTGGCACCCTTTTCCTGTGCCTAGGTTGCTTGTACCCTTTGCCCTACTGTGGACCAATACCCTAATTCTGCAGCCTGGATAATTATCAACTACTGCATAAAGTTAGCAAATCAGATTCAGGTTATATTAGCTGTGCCCCCCAGATAGCTGTGTCAGCAGAGTTTAGAACCGTTGCCAGCAGCGCACGTGCATCGCCTACATACAAAAAATATTGAACTGTTCTTTATGCAAATTGTCAACTTTGACTGTTGGAACAGTGAGGCCTGAGCGCCACCTGATCTGAATGGGCTCAGGAGTCCTAGAATCTCCTTCCGTACTCAAGCAGGAGTAATTGACATATCTGAGAACACATGAAGTTTCAACGTCTCTGAAATGGAGAATTCCATATGCTTTCTTGCAGCTGCTAGGATCTAGTCTTTAATCCTATAGTCATTAAAGTTTGCTAGGATAGTTTGTGATATTACATATTTGGAGTGCGCTGAGCAGGTACTCATTGCACTCGCATGAGTGTCAAATCTTTCTCAAAATGTGGTAAAATATATGTTGTAATTAGTTTTTCCAGCAGCTGCATTACATCTGTTCATCCACTCTGAGTGTCATCTCCTTCTGGCATACCTAGAAAGTGTACATTGGATCATCTGCTACAGTTTTCAGGATCTTCAATCTTATTTGACAGCAGTGAAATTTCGTTCTGAGCAGCTGATAGTTTACCTCCTTGCACCTTCACTTTATTGTTCAATGTTAAAATTCTCTGCTCAGCTTCCCGCAATCTCTTGGGAAGTTGCACAATAGCCTCTTCAAATCTCTCACATCATTGCCTGAGGACAGCCATTTCCTCTTTGAGTGTGCATTTTGAATCCCTGATTCACTGAAGATGCTCTCCAACAGATCTCTTAGTGACTTGGACCACTCCTGTGAACATTCATGCATCTGTGACGGCTTTTGGCTCAGTTCTTGTGCTGCCCCGAGTCCATCCCCAAAGGACCTCCTAGATCTTGCAGAAGCTAGTGTTTTCCAGTCTTGTCGAGCCCTCAGAAGATCTATATTCATTCTTGACACAGGTCAAATCTGGCAGTGTCCTCTATTCCCTACTAAAGGCACTTCCACATCCATTAAGGGTGTAGCTCCCTTTGTAGTTATTTTCATTTCCGCTGGACTGAGAGATGGTCTGGCCTCTTGATTCTTCTCCGGGTCTACTTGTGCTTCCCCAGGTCTTCGTATTTTTGAGAAAAGAGAATACTTTCATACCTTTTTCCATTATTCACCCTCTTTGAGGGTCATCTGAGTCTGCTGATCTTCTGGCCAGCCTGTGAATTCCTCCAATGGAGGTTCTTGGGCTATAATGTCTTTTGCCGACCTGTCTGGGCTCATGCCCTGTTTGTTATCTTTATAGGCAACTGGGGCATCACTATGCGCAGTGGCCAGCTCAGCTAACATAAATGAAATGGACTGACACCTTGGAGAGAGAAACGACCTCAGAGTTTGTGCCATTGACAGTTTTTCATACTTTATCTCTCTTTAGATAGGCTGGCCCTAATCTGAGCAGTTTTCTGTGACCCAACTTTAATCTGGGGGATTTTCTTGGATTTTGTCGAAGTTAGTCTCTCTTAAATTCTCTGTCTTTTCTCTTTCTGCAAAGTTGTGCTTATGAATTTGCAGCGGGAAAAGCAGTTCAACTGTGTTTTCACCATATAGTTCCACCATCCACCTATAATCCTTCTTTTGTCGAGTCTTAAAACAGTCTTCACAGTCCTTAAGCTTCTGACCTCACCGCCAATTGCCACACTTTGTTTTCTACTGGCACTGCAGGACTGCCACCTTACGCTTTTGCTCTTTCAATCAATTTGGTTTATGGGGATACAACTATACTATCTCATTGTTATTTGATGGGGGCGGTATTGAGTCAGAGAAGTGCAGCTGAGAAAATAGTTAATCAATTGATTTACAAGAGTGTTTGTTTTTTTATTTATTTTAACTCCCACTTTGAGGGCAACCAGTGTTCGTATAACTTGAGGTACACAACAGGTTCTGGGAAAATTCTATCTGAAGCTTTTACCTTTTAATCCTCTGGAACAAACACTTCCACGATGCTGAAAAAATAGTTATTCAGTGTGCTGTTCATGGGCAGGGAGGAGGGGTGTGTAGTGTCCTGCTGAATACATTCTAGTGTTCCACCAGCCACTCGACTGAGGGCTGGCTTTACACACACACCCCACACCCATCCAACACAGGCATCACCGGTCAGGTGACCCTGACAATAAAAAGGTCCGGGCACACGTGCCTGTGGCCAGTTACCAGAACCCAGTAACCATGTGTCCGTGTCACCTTATTGCAGCATGAGGGCCTAGGGCCCCCAACACTACAGGGTGCAGTTAATGCAGAGAAACCAGTACGGATACAGTACACACAGGCAACCGTCAATGTTGTCGTAACTTGAGCACAGGTAGTGGAGACCCCATGGTGAAGCCGCTGCCACAAGCTCTTAAGATTTACACCACAGGGCACCGGTGCTGCTTTATCGAACCATATACTCAGGCACTGTATCTTCTGGAGGTCAATTGTTGTTTCGGACCCAGGGGGAAACTTACTTCTGCAACCCTTTGCAGGCGCCATCCTCAGGCTACGTACTTAGGGCCTCACAGCAAACTGTGTCCATTGAGGGGCAGGTGCAGGATGGGGGAAGAGGAGGAGCTACCCAGTGACCAGGTTTACGAGTTTGCCTACAACCTCAAAAAGAAAATCTGCCTTGTTCTTTTCTGAGGCACAGACGCACAATTCTGGGAATTAACAAGAACACCGCCACTGTCCGTTTTTATTCAACCCTAGAAAAAAACATAAGTGTGTGACTCCTTAGAGCCTCTAGTTCTTCTTGGGGCACAGATACACTAATCCTTCTGCTCACAATGTATTGCACTTAAGGCCGTTTCTTTATTTTATCACCTTACCAGCAGAAGCCAAGTCGTACAATAACTAGTCAGAAAATTAAACTTATCAAGTATATCAAAACACACCAAAAAACCGTTGAAACAATACAAAAACTACTTGCGATTCCAGAAATGGTTTTAAATACATTTCGATCTTTGTAAGTATTTTTCTTACTATTAAAAAGCAATAGAATACTTCCATGCTAAACATGCCAGTTGCAGGTTACAGCATAAACAAGTAAATGGCGAATCTCAAGGAGCTTACATTCAGTATGACTGACTTTTCTCAGTAGGATAACTTAAAGGGAGGGCACGGGATATTATTATAATTATTGTCATCTTTACTAATGACTGTTAGGGTGCAATAATTGTAGGTATAACAACATGATATGATAACAAGAAATACGGTTATAATTAAGTTGATAATGTACCTCCTACATTTCGAATAAAACCAGATAGATGTAGCCTAGTTACTAAAAGACAGCAGAGACAGATGCCGCATCTTATTGCACAAATGATTATAAAAGGATAAATACAAATGGAACACTGCAATCCTCAACTGTACCAATGGGCTGTTAAAGTGCTACGTATTAAAATCATATATGACAATGCTGGAATTCATGGGCTGATAATAATTGATATACAGTGAATTATGAAGGATAAAATGCCAATAATTCTCCACGTCCTTGGCTGTGCAAATAACTAGTAAAGTGCTTTATACTATAGTCATATGAAATCATTGTTGCAAGCATACGTTTCTGTTCTTATGTATCAATAACTGTGCAAAATATGCTAAATCATGTATGGCTACACTAATTGGCATAGCCTAATAAAGAGTGTACACAGGATTGTTAAATATAAAATGACAATAATCCTCAATGTCCTCGGCTGCGCATTTAACTATCAAAGTGCTTCATATAATAGGCATATACAATCTTCGTTATAAGCATAAACGTCTGTCCTATTCATCTGTGCAGGCAGGGGAATGTCAAAAATTAATAAACAAGCATTCACTTTAGATTTCTATAGATAAGTTTATGTAACGTGCTAAAATGTTCCTACCACTGCTCTTCGGCAGTCGGGCAAGCTGATCCGAATAGTACTTTAGAGCATTCTGTATAGTGCTTTAGTGCTCACCACCGATACACTTATAGAGTATGACATATCCAAGGTCAAAAATAGAATCAGAGCCAGGGCAAAGACAAAATGCAATTGTGGCCAAGAAGTGCCTAATATTATGACTAATATAAAGGGGTCTCAGAAAGCACACTCTGGCCTGCTGGGATGTAGTGCAAAGTAACATAAAATGTACAACAGTTTCTTCTACTCCCTCCAGTACATGTGTTTGTACCACCAATTTTATTTGACCACCTTCTAGCCTGAGACAATACAGGAAATCTACCCAATTTAAATCTTATGTAGAGGGATCTTTTTAATTCTGGCAATACCTGGTGGATATATCTCTCGGATAAGCTGTGGGAATTAATTTCATAAAACTGCAACAATAATTTGCCTTTCCGCTGTAGGCTGATGTAGGACCAGTATTTCTCCTTAACCAGCTGCACACTGAAGGGCAACATTAACTCTGGTTTGTCCAAGGTTCTTCACAGCCAACAGCAGTAAAGGTGTTCCAAACATAAGTATACCAAGGCCCTTAATATGATCTATTGGTTTTGTGTAGTTCACATGTAAACCTCACTCAAATAATTAGCATCCTCTGGCTTTGTCCATATACCAATCCAATACAAAATTTGTTTGAATGTCAAAAGTGCTTCAATAATTGTCATGCCCAGGTCTATTCTAAGAGCAGCCATCAAGGTACCAGGGTCAGAAACAATAACCGTCTTAGAAAGTGGTTCTCAGATTTCGTCAACATATGATGGTGCTGAGGTCCCACAGCTCTGCCCCATAAGACCATGCAGCCACTGCTGTCATAAGATATGCTTCTAAGGTGGGGGTAATTAATCTGTGGCCACATTTATACATAAGTCTGAGGATAGCATTAACCTGTTGATTTAAAATAGGCTCACTTTATACCAGCTGTTTGGACTAGGATAATTACTTGTTGAATCTAATGCCCAAATAGTCGTAGTAGCCCAGATGCTTCAAAGGTTTACCATATATTTCAAAATCTGTTCTTCAGATTTCATCTGCAGTTTAAGACCTTAAACTTAGGGCCTGATTTAGCTTTTGGTGGACCGGTTACTTCATCACAACGGTGAAGGATATCCCATACACCAAGATATAATTCCCATATGAATTAATGGGATTTATATTTTGGCGGACAGAATATCTATCTCCATTGTGACAGAGTAACCCATCTGCCGAAATCTAAATCAGCCCCTTAGTCTTCTTTGAGTTAATTGTTAGGTACTTCACTTTGCAATAATCTTTGAATCCTCTCAATCATTTATACGTTGACTTTTCAGTGGAGGCCAGAAGTACTGCATCATCAGCAAACAGAAGAATGTGAGTCTTTAGCTCCTCACAAATTGGCCCATCCAGATTCAAGGCCGGTAGAAACTTTTCGGCATCATAGATAAAAGTGTTACATATGTCTGGTGCCAATATACAGCCTTGTCCAATGCCAACGTTAATCCCAAATCTGTTTGTGATTTCCCCACCAGAGCCATATGTAACTGTGGTAGAGTTTTCATGATGAAGAAGCTTTATGGCAGTCATACGCTTTTGAGGAAGGACAAAATCTAGTAAATTGTGCCAAAGTAGTAGCATAGTCACTAAATTTAATGTTTTTTTTGGGATTGATAGATGTTATGTACAGCCTCACGTTTTTTATGTGCATATATTTGATGGCAATATTGTGCAGTCTTGTTGCTTTATCTATTGTGCCTTGTGATTTCCTGAAGCTGGTGTGTAGTGGTGAAATAGCTTTATTAACTTCTACCCAATCTTCTACATAATTGAGTAACATTTTTCCATAGATTTTTCCCGTCTCCATCTAGCAGTAAATTTGGACAATAGTAAGCAGGATCACTGAAGGAGCCTTTTTTGTGTAGAGGTACTATATCTGTTGGTCTTCAGGATGCCCGTATATCCACCTTGTCCCACATTATATTGTATATTGTTGTCAGAATGGAAACTCAGGCTGATAAATTGGCATGGTAAATATCAATTGAAACTCCACCTGGGCCAGGTGTCTTCTGCTGTTTTTGACTGATGATAGCAGCCCATACCTCCTCCTCTGTAAATTATATACAATACTCTTTGTTGGTTACATTGATGACTGTTTGCCATCCTTCAACCTATTTGTGTTGGTAGTTAGATCAATGTCTTGGGTGCAGTTAGACAAATTCAACCAATTTGAATCATACAACCTTGAGAAGTGTTTAACCTAAGCACCAGAAGTAATACAGCATAGCAGAGTGTTTGCTGAACCTTCACAACCCCCATCAAACTGGTTTCTAGAAGTTACTTGTCTTTTTGTTTCTTGAATATTGTTTACCCCAGTTTGTTTTTACTGATACATTTTTGCTAGAGAAGTGGCTAAAGTCCTTAAGGTCACTGGAGGCTCCATAAGGGAGTCTTAGAGATGCAGTTCGGGAATTGTGGTCATTTTCAATTCTTTGTATGATACTCAAATCAATCATCATATTCCGGGACACCATGTAAATAATAACGAAGCGAGGCTCTTGCTGGGCCCCAAATGAAAGGTAGGTTATTCTAGAGAATCGGAGGCAGTGCTCCCATTAAGTCAGTGTAATTCATTATTGTTTAACATAAACAAATTTAGGATGGCTCTGAGTTTCAATTTCTAAAAAGATTAAAAATGATTTCCCATCTTTGTGTGGTTTTACACCTACCTCCTGGTCAGCATCTGTTCCCCCCCCCTCTGTGAAGCTCCACCTGTTTGCTACTGTCTCTGCTGCGAGTGGACCGAGAACCTGCCTGACTCTCAGTTCGAGGCCCACTTCCACCCGCAGGCTCCCACCTGCCCCTCATCCCTGGTGGCCTAGTGGCCATCTGCATGTAAGTATCTTGCTGTCTCTCTTTACAACTGCTTTTTACTTCTTATTTTTCTGTCTTTTTTGTTAATTTTTCTTTTTTTCTTTCTTGTCTCTTTCTCTCTCCTTTCACACTCCCTGCGTTTTCCCACGTCATTGCTGCCCCTGTGACCCAGCCCCCATACCATCCCTGCAAAGCACTTTCCCACCCTCCTGCCCGCCTCCCAGTTGACTGGACCACCAGCCTCCCTCCCTTTCTTAGTGGGAGCCGCTGCGTGGCCGCACCGCTGGCACGCTAAAGGCAAGCCCATCTTCACCTGTCTGTGCCTGGACAGCACCCAGCACGATGATCCCTGGCCCTCCTGCCATCTCATGGATCGTTCTCTTGCCTCCACTGCCACCGCATCCTTACCCTACACCGAACACCGGACCCTCCCACTGAGGAGCCATCGAACACCACCCTGGAGCACCTCAGCTGCATCCTCCTCAACATTCGCTCCCTCCACAAACATGCCATAGAACTCTGGGACCTACTAGACTCCTTCCTGACTGAAACTTGGATAAATGCAGCATCTGCATCGTACATCATATCGCCATCCCCAGTGACTACAAAGTGCTCCTCAAAGACCAGCCTTCTTGCCCAGGCAGTGGCCTGGCAATCATACACAAATCCTCCCTCTGCTTGACAACCAATGCAGAAACACACTCCCCCCTCATTGAGCACCTCCATTTACAGATACACGCTACACCCAAGTCAACTGGTTCCGCAGCACTCTCATGTACAGGCCACCCAGCCCCCTCCAAGCCTTCAGCGACTCCTTCGTCGACATAATTTCTCCTCTTGCTCTCGCCTCCTCAAACTACTTATTCCTCTGCGACCTCAACTATCACATTGACAGCAGCGATGACGCCAACACTGCTTCTCTGTTCAACAACCTCGCCACAATAGGTCTAAAGCAACTGGCCACCACGCCAACACTCATCGCAGTACACAAGCTCACCGCCATTTTTTCCACCAGCAACAACATCACCATTGACAAAAGCTCCATACTTCACTGGACCGACCACCACTGCATCCTTCTCACCATCACCTCACCGAGTATCCACCTCCACACACTCTGAGCACCAAGCAGGAAATGGAAGCGGATCACCGAGGACCAACTGTCCAACATCCTCAGCAAGCACCCCCACCCCTCACCGAAGACGCTAACATCTCGGCACACGACCTCCACAAATAGATCTCAGATCGCACCAACACCCTAGCACCTCTCTGTAAGACCTCAGCCAGAAAACCACAGCAAGAAGGCCAGCTGTTCCCCCCGCACTCCAGGACTCAAGGCACGCCTGCAGACGGTTAGAAATAAGATGGAGGAGCAGCAAGTCCTCTGAAGACTTCGAGGCTTTCAAAGTAGCAACCAAATCCCACCAGCACCTCATCAGAGTCACCAGGAAAGCTGACTTACAGGACCGCATCAGTGCCACCGCTCACAACACCAAAGAGCTTTTCATTGTGGTCAAAGAGTTTGCCAACCCCAATCTGAAACAGCAAGCATCCTTCCATCTCAAGACCTCTGCGACAGGGTAGCCTCCTTCTTCCACCAGAAAATCAAAGACATATACAACAGCTTCAGTTTCCAAGATCCTCCGAGCCCTCCAACAACCCTCCAGATCTGTCCTATTGAACCACCACAGACCCTACACCACTGGAATGCCCTCACCACAGACGATACCTGCACCATCATGAGCAGCATCCACTCGGGAGCCGCTATGGAGCCCTGTCCTTCCCACATTTTCAACAAGGCCAATACATCCATTGCACACGAGGTCCGACACACCCTCAACTGTTTCCATAGAGATGGACAACCTTCCCAGAGGAATGGATCATGCCGAGATCTGCCTGAACTAGAAGAGGCCCACAGCCGGCCCCCTGCACCTCAAGAATTACCACCCCATCTCTCTACTACCTTTCCCAGCCAAAGTCATCGAAAAGGCCACCAACGCTCAGCTCCATTAGCACATTGAGGACTACAACATCCTGGACACCTCCCAATCAGGCTTCAGGAGCTGTCACAGCACGGAGACTGCCCTCCTTGCTGCCACAAAAGCCCACAATACACAGAGCCCGTAATCAAGCTATAATTTACAATTTTAATCATAGTTTACTATATGCCCCCTGATAATGAAAAATATCACTAGAAACTGGGGTGTAACAATGTAGTGGGTCTTTTCTACATGCCCCCCCCCCAAATATTTGCCTTTTCTGGTCCTCATGTCTGATCACTATATTGACTTTGTGTCCTTTAACACTGCTTTACAGTACCACAGTGCATGTGCTTTGGCCCTAAAAAAGCACTGTTAAAATTATTCTCACCCAATCAGTTAATTTACCTTTCCTTTACAGGCATGGTAAATGATGCTGATATTGGACTTCAAGAGTGGAAGTTAGATGTCATATGTGGGTTTCAGTCTATAATTACACTAACCACATATATAACCCACATATATAATTAAAATATATAGCTGTGATCTGGATGGGCTGCTATTTAAAAGCAGGGCAGTGACACATCCATGGAATAGAGAAGTGCCTGATGCCTAAAATATAAAAAGTGCTACACAACATACTTTAAAAAAGTTTCTTCACTATGATTGAAGGCTCAAATGCTGCTCTCACTGTGTAGGTTAGGGCTTCATTCGCCAGGAACAAAAATACATATAATTAAAAGTATTATTTTGTATCTCTGCTTTGAAAATTCTAGCAAAAATCATATTTCTACTAACGTTAGTGAAAACTGGCCAAACATGTACTGTAAATGCTGCCTGAGCCAAAAGTAACTTAGAACCAGTTCTGCTCCTCAACATACCTCCAGGGGTCAAAATAAATCCCTGGTGAGAATTAATGACCCTACCCTCCAGAGGACAATACCATGGCCTTCTGACTGCAGAAGGCAGGGATGTTGTCAAAAACAGTTAATAGTGCAGGGATTGGCCATTTGGGAGAAACCAGGAAGCAATGGCAGAACAAAGGGTAGTCTTACCACTGCCAAGTCAGGCTGGTAACATTCATGACCCTTCTAGACATTGTGGTACGACGCCTAGCAGAAAAGAGAAGCAGTTTGGACCCTGAAGAGAAGAGAATTTATCTAAATAGGCGAGTAGTTTTAGAAAAAGCCAGAGATCTTCCTTGTAGAAGGAGGGTTCAGCTGTTTAAATTTAGGGTTTCCAGGACATTTTACAGAAAGGCAAATAGGAAGTACTACAAAAGGAAGATTGCAAAGGATGAGAACATAGACAGGGTTTGGTGGGGAATATTCTCTAATCATTGGCTAATGCACAGGGTAATACTAGCACATTACCACTACCTCCTAGGAAAATTCTTCACTCTAGGAACTACCTGAAGAAGAAGGTCCTCCTTGAAGTAAGAAGAGTCCTGACTTTTTCTGGCTACCTAAGGACTAGAACTGCTCTCCAAGGGTCAGGTTATTGACCTCTTCTATGTTTGCCCCAGTAGCACGAAAAATAGAAAGAGTCTCAACACCAACAAGACCCATGTGATGACAGATACAAGAAGCTGCACAGGCCCTGGATAGGCACATGGTGCCTAGCAGCCTGCAATGAGGGCATGAGTACTCCAGGAGTGACCAGAATAAACTTTACCAGCGATTGGATAAAAGTGTGACTTAGGGCTGATTTTGAGTTTCATAGATGGCACTCTGTCCATTAGGGTGGTGGAGGACATTACTTTCTCGATCCTGAAGGCCTACCGTCCATCAAATTTACAGATGGCAGCTGTTGGAGGGCCATCTCTGTGCATTGAACAGAGCTGTCCTCACAGTGGTGGCTTTCCATGTAAAACACATTTGGTGAACTGCTGACGTCAATTGTAACAGTTGTTCACCAAACGTTTTCAATTATTTTGTGTTTCAGGAAAAAAACTCTCAAAGTTGTAGTTTGATTTAGAAAACAAAATGCTGCCACACTCTGGAAGCATTGTCCCCGGTTTTGAGAGTTTTTATTTGTGTCCCTCACTGCCAGGTTTTGAGTGGCTGTGATGGACAGGAAAAAGAGATATTACAGCGTCCACCCTCAAAAGGGGAGTAGCTTGGAATTTGGTTGATTTTTGGCATAAGGTTCACTGCGGCATTGGGACCAGTTCTTGGCTGTCTCCTATGGAATCCTATTTACCTCAGAAATTTCTGAAACCTAATCACCTAGTGCAGCCCCTGGGTTGTGACTTATGTGGATTCCACCACTTTTCCTTGCCTAGAGTGCCCTGCAAACATCAAACTTTATTTCACAAACCAGAATTTCCTAACATTTCTGTGATGGAAAGTTTCAGAATTTGTGGCTCACAGTAAAGATCCCTCCGGCCACCTAGCGTGGCCAGAGTGGTACCAGTAAAACCCGTGCCTCATATATATATGGGTGGATCTTATGTAATGGACAGGAATAGGCCAAAGTTGTGATGAGTGAAGACAATGTAGTGTCAGTATGGTCTTCACATTGTCAAAGCTTCCTGTTCCAGGCAAAAGAATGACACACATATGTTGGGTAAAATTTTTAGAACAGATATGGGACCAGTGGATGGTTAGACATGTGCTATACACTGCAGGTCTGGAGCTTTTTGTTATAGAGAATTGAAGACATTCTGATGTTTTTTACCTGTCTTTTTTGAATGGGAAAAATTGGGGTATTAGAATTGTATGGAATTCCTGCAGGCCATATCATATTAAATGCCCCTTGATCTCTACTTTTCAGAAATGTCCAGGGATGGCAGGTGTCACTAGTTGTCAGCCAACTCACGCCCAAATAGTGCCCACAGACTGCAGACATTGTTCATGGGAACTCCCTCCCTCAAAAACATGGCCTGGTGACTAGTGCTTGGATCTTTGTTCAAATAGATGAAACACACATACGTCACCCACTAAGCCAACCCAGGAGAATACAGACATGGGTCAAGCCTTGGAAGGGATTTGTTCTTGTGAGAGATAAGCTGAAGGGAACAACCATGTTTTTAAGAAATAAATTGCTGAAAATCTAGCCTCATATTCAGCTGCTGGCCAGCTGATCAAGGTGAGGGTAAGTCTGGTATCCAGTGAGAGAACTGTGAAAAGAACTAAGTGTAAATAGTAAAAGGTTATGATTTATCGCCTGCAGGCACCCCAAACCCACGGACAATCAAATATTTATGGTACTCCACACTCGAGAGACCCAGGGGAACAAAAAAGTAGGTCCTTCCTTGGAAAGGATGTTCTCCTGCCTGAACGATATGCTCCTCCATGCCCCTCTCAGTTTGTGTACCTTAGTTTTGGACTTCTGCTTTTGTAAGGTAGTTAATGCACTCTCAACCCTCATATTGGGGGGATCATTCAACTAGTTTTTGCTGCTGGTGTCTGTCCACTTCTTGAAATTTGATTTAACAGGAGGACATTACAGTATATCGCAGCATATGTTTACAATCAAAGTAGATGTTGTTAGTCTGAATGTAGTTGATCTGATTATAGCCAAATTTAACCCTATTTACAAATGTGAATCAACACTGGCACCACAATGTATTGTGAATATTATTGTTCAACGTAAGGTAACTACCAGTATACTTGTCTAAACTAAAACAATGTTGCTCGTTTTAGCTGTTACATCAAGTGCTGACAAAGTATAGTTCTCTAAAATTTTAACACATAATAACTGATTTCTTAACAAATGTTATGAGCAGCCTGAAAATAGAGCTCTGTTTTTTTCAGCAACAATGAGAGCTTGTTATAATGTCTGATAGCACATGCACGAGTATAAGATAAACTTTGCAAATATTTTGCAAAAGCATTTTTAGAGGAAATCAAAACATTAAGACCAATCGAGCCAGCCTATTCTAAGTTTTCAGGAATATTTTGATACTGAAAAGAAATAGCAAACAGATAATGAGTAAAGTCTTTCAATGGTCCAATTGTAGCATATGGAAACATGAGAAGGTACAGGAATAGATAGCAGAACAGTTCACTGTAAAATGAACCAATCAGAATAGATTACCCAATGCCACACCCACAAGCCTCTCATTGTATATTAGTATCAGAACAAAAGCTCTCACATGGAAAAGTTGTGCTGTCCTTTTTTGTTTTTCCCAATGTTTAGCAGTGGACTCAAAATGTATGGTGATCATAGGGGGTGGTCCATGGTATTTGGAGAATTCACATGTAGACTCTGCTGGCTCTGGGTGCAACCAAAGTGTTCTACCACTCACAAAAAGAGTTGTTATGACACACTCACAGGTGGACATTTAGAAACTAGGACATTGGTGGCAGGTGTTTCTGTGTATTTACAGGCACAAACTATTTCACCTGAATCCTGGGCATGTTATACCAGTATCTCTTTTGTAAAATCCCTTCAATCTCCCACAGCAAGTGTTTGCTATTTACTCCTTCATATGTGGCACACTGCGTTTTATGTGTGCCACGTTATTCATGTGGCTGGGTGACTGTGTTCACAAGCATGTTGTCACAGTGAGACCTGCAGAAAATATAATTTCTCTTTAATCTTTTCTATTTTGTCCTTTATTTTGCATGCTGATGACTCAGTGGTTTTCTTCCAGAGTCTCTTCAGAAGCCTGATGGGCAGAGGGGATATTCTTCCACTTCCCCACCAAAACCACTTGTGACCAGCAACAGTTGCTGTGCTCCCAAATTATTCTCACACTTAGATGAGGGACATTATTACTCATACCAGAATGGGAAGTTGGTGGCAGCCTAGCCAAATTCAGAAGAAAAGGCCTTTTCACAAATTACCTTTGAGACTTGAGTGTTTCTATGCATGCTGTCTTATTTTAGGACATGTTTACCTGTAAAATGCTTTATGATGAGTCTGGGCTCATTACGTTACTGCCAAATCCACCTCTGCCTAGCAATAGTACCTGAGCTGCCCTTACTACATGACTTGTAAAGGTTGTTTCCTAGGAAACAGTATAATTTTTTTGGTAATCTTTATGTCAAGATTGTTGAAGACTTGTGCTGGCTATTCAATGGATATCACATAAGGAACCTACATATGAGCAGTGGAGCAGGGACATGGGAGAGTGGGCACTGACAGAGGAATGTAGGATGCGGGAGGTTCGGACAAATGATATGGTGGAGGAGAATTGTTTTGAGTGGGCTGGAATACTATAAGAAATTATGGCACCGATTGCAGAGGAAGAGTATGACACTGACTCATTTTGATGGTCCTGGCAACAGCATGCTCATTGGCCTTCGGTCATGGGGTAAACATCACTGGGTAGGATACTCTGATGAGAACCCAGTGGTAGGAAATGGTAGGTTATGTCAGGACACACATCTGTATAGGATTTGGGGAACAATGCTGTATTGAATGTCATTCTGCCTGAATTTATTGTACTGAGGGATTCAGTGCATAACACAATTTCTGTTGACCATTTAATGGCAGTCCCTTCTTCTTGTTCTGAAATAGCCAGCAGAAATTTTCGGAAGGTACATGCTACCCACTTTAGTTCAGTGGGTAAATTGTAAATGAAGCTTGAACTGGATGTTTCTTTTCACAAATACTCCAAAGCATAATAAATGCAAGTCAAATCGATTCAATAGCTGTACTTTGTTTAAACTAAAAAAGTAGAGTCTGCACAGTATGTTACAAATACTGGATGGGTAGGATCATAACAGATACTAAAATGAGCAAGGCCTATCTGTAGAGGTTATTGTCATAAAGTGAGACACGCAGGAACAACAAGGGTCTTGCAGTTGTCAGAAAATGGCACAAGTATTGCTGAATCGGCCATGAGGTTGATGGCTCCTTGGTGCTTTTCAAGGCTTCCATATTAGTGATCATGCATTTTCCTAACCCATTCTGGACCATCACAATAGGTTGTGGTAGCTTGCACCTGATTTGACCCTACTCTTGTTTGCCAGTTTCTCAAAAACTCTTGCATTGTCTTGGGGCAGAATCCTGCTCATTCTGGGCAGCAGGATCTGTTATAAGTTGGGGTTTGGAACTTTTTCCTTAGTTGTGTGTCCAATAGAAGCACACAAACTGAGATATACAGCCTTACATCCAGACATTAAGAAACAGAACAGTTGGCAAATGTATTACAACAGCATGATATGTTATGCGATTGTCCTAGTACCTCTTCCCAAATGATGGTATTAAGTAAATAAAGCAAACTAGAGAGTACACCTAAACCCGTACCCATGTGATATCATGAACCCCAGAACTTTGCTTTTCGTACCTAATGCCTTACCTTATAGGCGCTGTAACTGTGGTTTGGGTTGCATCTCAACATTAGATGTTTTGTGCATGGTTCCAATTTTAATGGCCATATTTTATTTTTAACAGAAGACCTGTTCATTTACAACGGTTTAGTTAGGAGTGGACACTGAGTTTACTGAATGTGATTACCCAGATCATACAGTGACTCAGTTCCAGACATATGCTGCCTTCTTGAGTAAAACTTGAATGCTTATTTTTACAATCTATAAAATATGAGACACAGTGACCATCAATAGTACCCAATGTGGATACTAATTGCCCTAGTAACCAGAGAAAAGGTTTGACAATGGGATTCAGTTACAAAAAATGACCTCATCCAACAGGAACTATTAGAAACATATAACTACAGATAAGAAGTGTAATTTGCACAAGGAAAGGCCTGAGCATCCAAATACAATGTACTGCATGATACTTTTATTTCTATCATAGTGTCTCTATTGAATAACAATGTTTAGGTTGGTTTTGCACGTTAACACAGGCAGTGCACACTCAGTCTAGTGGCAACAAAAGATACCCAGTTATAGAAGTGAACTCCTAGCACAGCCTTTGTAACCCTGAACGCCCACAAGGCAGGCACACATTTTAACATGAGACAGACAGATATTCATTCACACACACATACACAGAAGCACCCACCCATAGACACAACACACACACACACACTTGTAAACTTGCATGCTCGTACATACACCAGCGAAAGAACATATGGGTATTACAGTGCATTGAATTCTACATGCCAGGCCTCCATCCCTGTGGTACTCAGAACTCTGCATCCATTCAAAAGAACATACCTGCAATATCTACAGATTACAACTGTGACTAATGTCTCCGTGAACACACCAAAATGGGAACTGCCTGGTGACACCACTGCAAACAGCTCTCATATAAATGCAGATAGCTGCTGAACATTGTGCACTATTCACAAATAAATGCCATAACCAAGGGAGTTACTAAGACACTGTCCCTGTATCAAGTATGTCATCAAGATGACCCCCCCATTCCCCAAGCCAATCAGGTGAAAGTGCATTGCTGGTAGGTCAAAGATTCAGGTTGTTTGCACTCCCTTTTCCACAGCTGAAAATCAATTTCAGCTGAACCCCACGGAGAAGATACCCACCCTTGTCAAACCCTGTTCAGTTACAGCCTGCTGCAGCCTTATCCCGCTGGAAGAATCCAAGGCCCCAAAAGTTCAGAAGGTAGGCTTTTCAACAGGGCAAAGACACCATAGGAATCCAGTTAGGGAAGTTCTTCTCTGGGTGTAAAATTCTAATTTCTCCGTCTCAGTGATTTCCTGCCAAAAGTCAATGGCTTCATTGAGGCTTTTCTCAGAGGATATCCGATGACATGGATCCCTCTTCGGCCACAGCCTGCTGCCTTGCCTTGCTGATGGTTTTGATTTCCACTTCAGAAAGTAGGTCTAAAAGCAAAAATTGCAACCTGGTTTCTGAATCTTCCCGTGTTCCACTATAGTCAGCCTTGTGCCTAGCTGCCTGTCAGGAAACCCAGTTGACTGCATGTGGAGCTTAAAGCTTTTTATTGCTATTGTTATATTTATATTTTAAAAATTCATAGTTTCCTTTATTGGATTGTTGTCCTTTTCTTGATATTTAGGGCCAGATGTCGGTAGAAACCAATTTGCGAGTTGCAAATTGCGAGTCCTTCCGACTCGCAATTTGCAACTCGCAAATTGGAATGCAGAAAGGTGTCTCAGACACCTTCTGCGACTCGCTATGGGGTCGCAAAGACCCACCTCATAAATATTTATGAGGTGGGTCGCAGTTTGCGACCCCATAGCGAGTCTAGGCACTCACGGGGATGGTGGCCTGCTGGAGACAGCAGACCACCATGTCCGTGACTGCTTTTAAATAAAGCAGTTTTTTTTTCTCTTTGCAGCCCGTTTTCCTTAAAGGAAAACGAGCTGCAAATAGAAAAAAATACCGAAACCTTTTTTTTTTTTTTTTTTTCAGAGTAGGCAGTGGTCCATAGGACCACTGCCTGCTCTGAAAAAACATTATTGTGAGCATTCACAAAGGGGAAGGGGTCCCATGGGGACCCCTTCCCGTTTGCGAATGAGTTACCATCCACTTGAAGTGGATGGTAACTGCGGGTTGATTTGCGACCGCTTTCGCGGTCACAAATCAACCCTACATCGCGGTGCGACTCGCAAATAGGTAGGGAACGCCCCTTCCTATTTGCGAGTCTGAAACACATTTTGCAAGTCGGTACCGACTCGCAATATGTGTTTCAGCATCGCGTGAGGGCATTAGCGCCTCGCAAACGGCGTTTTTTGCTGTTTGTGAGGCGCTAATGCCTTCCTACATCTGGCCCTTAGTTATTAAAATGCTGTTTTGTAAATAGGTTTGGGAATTTTCATTGTCTTTACATTAAGCCTGTCTGCTCTGTGCTATAGCTTCCAGGGGGTCTAGCTCAGGGTGACAAGGGTTAAGGTATTACTTGAGGTTGGGACTTACCTCTCAAATAATATCCCAATTTAACACTTGATATATTAGAAGATTCCCTGGCACAAATCTATGCAGAACAAATGAGAGGCTAAACTTTGTGAGATCTGCTGCAGGAGGGTGTAGAAACTGCTGTATACAACATGGTGCGACACAGGGTTCCACTGGTAGGTTGGTTGTTTTTGTCCCTTGGTCTAAGTTCGAAAATGTATGTTTGGTCATTGGGAGAAAGGTGAAGGAGGAAGACAAAATAAGGGGTGGGGCTAAGGGAGAGTTGGTCCAGTGTTGCTCACTTTAATGCCATAGCTTTTTTTCCTTTTACTTTTTGACCACCCAATTTCCTCATCTCTGCTTTGACTTAGTCTAATTAACAGAATCTCGCTCATTGTAAGCGCTGGTAAAATGTCCTTGATGTTTAATTGGGCATGAAAAATAAATATCCACATTTCTTTTTGTTTATAGTGTGATTCTATGCTTCAGTGTGAGTCTGTAGTGCTTCATTATAAGAGTGTAGTGCTCACAGAAACAAAAAGAGGCACGCAGACATCTATCACAACTCAAAGGAGAGCTCCTGTTTTAATTTATGAATGAAATGACTTAGTAAGGGTGACTTTAAAGACACTGGAGACATATTACTGACCACATCTTCATTTCTGCTTCATGGAAAATCTCAAGATGTGTGCATGGATATTGGCTAGGGGTGGAAGGATGGTGTATTTTTGACTGGTGCCCACATACTACGACTCTTCATCTCTACTTTGAAATCCCTGCCTAAGGGATAGACTCTGAGAAATTTGGGGAACTGCAGAAGTCAAGAAAGGAAGGACCTTGCGTGGACAGACCTCTGTCTTTAATAAAGGGCAACTCTGGACTTGTACTGACTTTCACTCTGTTGGACTTGTGTCTCCAAGGTCTATGGCACTAGCTATTCCACTTCTTCTTGGAGACAGTAAAAGGTGGATTTTGGTAGGGACCATGAAGGACAGGGATCTCCTTGAACCTCACTGGAATGGTCCTGTAGTAAGTTGCCCTTCAGGGGGACCCTGTGATTCAAGGTGGCCACGTAGACCTTGCAAGTACCCATGAGCCCATGGAACTGGTGAGTGTAAGCATGGTGGGTAATAGGCCTAAGGAGCCATGGGGAGGTACTGAGGAAGAGCCCTGGATAAGATGTTACCAGGGGTACAGAGCAAGAGAAGCAGATCCTGGGTGGGGTGCTGCAGAACTTCTTGCTGTTATAAAATGCAGCTATGTGTTGGAGCCACAAAGAGGCATTAAAACAGGCTAAGTAGCTAAGGGCCTGATGTAGGAAGCCTTTTGCGCCTCACAAACGGCGAAAAACGCGGTTTGCGAGGCACAAAAGGCCTTACGCGATGCAGTCACATTTTGCGAGTCGGTACCGACTCGCAAAATGTGATTCTGACTCGCAAATAGGAAGGGGTGTTCCCTTCCTATTTGCGACCGCATCGCGATGTTGAGTTGCTTTGTGACCGCGAAAGCGGTCGCAAACCAACTCGCAGTTACCATCCACTTGAAGTGGATGGTTACTCATTCGCAAAAGGGAAGGGGTCCCCATGGGACCCCTTCCCCTTTGTGAATGCCACAAAAAAGTATTTTTCAGAGCAGGCAGTGGTCCTATGGACCACTGCCTACTCTGAAAAAACCGAAACTAAATGGTTTCGGTATTTTTTCTTTTTGCAGCTCGTTTTCCTTTAAGGAAAACGGGCTGCAAAAAGAAGAAAAAAAACTGCTTTATTTAAAAGCAGTCACAGACATGGTGGTCTGCTGTCTCCAGCAGGCCACCATCCCTGTGAGTGCCTAGACTCGCTATGGGGTCGCAAACTGTGACCCACCTCATTAATATTCATGAGGTGGGTCTTTGCGACTCAATAGCGAGTCGCTGAAGGTGTCTGAGACACCTTTCTGCATTTCATTTTGCGAGTTGCAAATTGCGAGTCGCTAGTACTCGCAATTTGCAACTCGCAAAATGAAACCTACCTACATCTGGCCCTAAGTCCTTTGCTCTTCCTCAATGGAATGAGAACAGTTAAAAAACACAAGCTCCAAGATATTGCAAAACGATCATAAGGCAGTAGGCCGGCGTCCACAACTCCTGGTCGCTGGAGCATACCACCAGGAGCAAAGCACAACAATCCCAAAGTGAGTCAGTCTGATGGGGACTGATATATGTCCCTGTATTGCTCTCCCTCATGGGTGGACAGTTTATCAGGTCCTCAGTGTGGTCAGGTGAGAAAAGGCCCTTTTCTGAAATGTAATTTCAAAACCTAACTATCTCCAAGATGCAATAACAACTTCCCCTCCTTGTTATTGGCTGCCTACTCTAATTCTCTCAAATAAGTTTCCTCCTGTCCCTTCTAGCTATTCTTTGGGCTTCTGCATACAACCTCCTCTTATGGACCACCAATTCTCTACACCCTGTCTTCAAAGCTTCCATCATATACCTTCTGGCTACCTTACAGGAGTCATTATACCTCTTGTTTTTATTTTTTTCAAGTGATTTCCTTTCCCCTTGCTCTTTACCATCGAAAAAAGAGGGCTTGATGTTTTCCAACAATTTACAGAAAGTGGACACAACGTGATGTTTTTCACCCCCACAATCTCTTAATTCAGTAAGGGCCCCTGCCACTTCTCCATAAATACTAGCCATGGCCTCTACACTGTTCGCAATGACAGGCCATTTAATCCTCCTTCTATTATTGATTGTAACAACTGGGAAGGTTATTACTTCTGTTAAAGGGGTATCACTCATAGGCTGCAAAAAGTCCACATCCAGATCTGCAGCCAAAGCATTATGATCACTGACCGTTTTTTCAATAATGACCATATCTCTCATGTACCTCCAAAATGGTAAGTCTAACAGAATGTAGTCAATTTGCAAACTTCAATTGATCCTTTTGAATGTGTGGTTAAGCTTCTTATCCAATTTAGAGTACCCATTACATGCTTGCAATCCATGCTTAAGAGTTACCAATGAGACTTGAAAGGCAACTTTGTCTAGCCAGACTAGCAACCCCCAGCTCAGGGATATCCCATGCCTGATCTTCCTCCTATGAGGCCATAGTCAGAAACTCTGGGGGCTCATAGGTGATCTTAAAATCTCCAGCCACCAAAAGATGATGATATCCCTTAATTTGGTCCAATAAATCAACCAGAACAGAAATTGTACACAACTCCTGATGCTGTGAGACAGCTCTTTAGTAAACATTACCCACCAAAACTGACTTTAACATCCTAGGGTCACATAGCTCGACTGCCACAACATCCCTAGATTTAACATCTACCCTTTTCAATTCACACGTAGGTTGACATTTACCCCCTACAGGCCGACCCCTTGAAGACAGAGATGCTTCAACTCTAATATTAATACAACCAACCCTATGTACTAAATGGTTTGCCCATGTCTCTTGAAAACTACAGATATCAAACCACTCTTTAAAATTCCCACACTACTCACAATCTAGTTTGGACTATGGGCCTCATTTTCAAGACCGCCGAGGTACCGCTGTGCTGAAGACTGCCAGTGCAGGCGGTTTTCCGCGCAGCGCATCATGACTGCTGGCAGCCCTCCGTCCTTTTTCGGATGGAGAGCCGCCAGCAGCCATACTGGCGGTCGGCGGGGAAGTGGAGGCTGCTCCACCTCCACTGCCCCATCATCAGAACACCACCCACCAAATCCCAACCCAGGATTCGCTGTGGTGGTGTTCTGGTGATGGGGAGCTGGCGGCGAAGCAGCCCCCATGGATCCCGTTCCCTCCCGGACGATCACTGTACAAGGTAAGGTGATCGTCCGTTAGGGAGGGGGTGGGGGTGTTGTGTGTGTGCATGGGGGTATGTGTGTGAGTATGTAGAGGGGGTATGTGAGTGCATGTATGCATGCAAGGGGTATGTTGTGTGTCTGGAAAATGTGTGCGGGTCGGTCTCTTTGCATGTCTGTTTGTATGTGTGCAGGTATGTGTTGTAGTGTATGTGTGCGTGTAGGTGTGTGTGTGTGTTAATGTTGGGGTGGGGAGGGGGGGTGTTAATGTTCGGGGTGGGGAGGGGTGTGTGTGTGTTAATGTTGGGGGTGGGGGTGGGGGGTCCTGTCACCTTTGGGTGGTGGTAGGGGGGTCAGGGGTGTGGGGGGAGGACTCAGGGTGGGGGAGGGGGCGGCGGAGACCCCTATCAGTGCTAGGGAAGGAATTCCCTGGCACTGATAGTGCCTACCGCCATGAATTTCGTGGCGGTTCCAAACGACACGAAATCCATGGTGGTATGCAGGGTCCTAATACCGCCAGCGGTCTGGTAACGGCCGCTGGGCTGGAGACTGAAGTCTCCAGCCCAGCAGTCGTCACTGCCCTGGCGGTCGGAGTGGAGAAACCGCCATGGTCATAATTCCATTTTTTTTTTCCCCGGCCTGTTGGCGGTATTACTGCCACTTCTCCCCCTCCCGCCAGGGTCTTAATGAGGGCATTAATGCCTGCCAAATTCCATGACAGAATTCTTAACTTTTTTGAAGGTAGGGTCATGGAGAATTGAGTGGGGATATTTCGACAATCCCTCAGTTTACCTCCATTGCTTGGCTTGCCACACTCATTATCCAAATTACTGGGGAAGGAGTTAATTTTATCCAACTGGAAAACCTCCATCCCAGTAACACTCACATTATGTTGAGATACCTTTTCCACAACCTTAAACTCTAAAATAGATGACCTATTTTGTTGGCGCTAGTCCAAATCATCTAGGGGTTCAAATAGTTATAAGTAGGTACTATGCAGGGTGAAATTCTCCCAGTTTGCAGAGGGTTAGTCAAAGAAAAACAATCATTATGTGGCCTAGGCTTCAGTTTGTGAAAATGACCTAACAGGATTGCCTGAATATTTTAAGATGAATGGTTAGATAAATTCCCAATCAGGGTATTCAGAAGGTATTGCACTAGTTGTGAGAACATGACATTTATAATTACACAATCTCCCACTACCTCCTTCAGCCTTAGACCAATCCTCCTGACCATTTTTATCTCTGACTGGAAGTTAACGTCCCCGTCCCCCCGCCATGAGAGGTTAACCAGTTCATGGTCTTATTTTTGAGGCTAAAAAGATCTTCAGGTGCACCTGGTGACAGGACTGGGACCTTTTTAATATCAACATATATGGTGTATATTCAGGGGGTAACTGAATAAGTGTATTCAGCTTAGGCCCTTTATTATTTGGGAGACTTCCATTTCCCTCAAACCCCCAAAGCTATTGGAACCACTGTTGGAGCCTATCCACTACATTAACGCCTAAGTTCCTCTGTTTTTCACTGAAAGATGACCTATCGAAATTGTCCATTAATCTGGAGATATTACTAATCATAGGAAGAGCTCCACACTGATTGTGCTGGTCCCCCCCACTATTCAGACCATTATTTGTCACACTATTTACTTGCTTCTCTTTACAGAGCTTTTGCAAAGAACCCAATTCATCTGCAGTAGTTGCAGTACCAACATTACCACCAGTAACTTTATATTTTTAACCCACGTTACCCAACCAATCCAACTTGGCTTCAATTTTTCTTAGTTGCACAGAAATCCACTTGAATTGCTCCAACAAAAAGGTCTTTTGGTCCTAGCTCAAAAGGCTATGTACACTCTCAGCTTCGTTTTCTCCATTTAATGGCCCTCCTGCTTGTGGGTCCACATCTACTTGCTGCACCAATCTAGAACCCAAATTAGATGTACATAGTCTCTTGGATTTGGCACCCAATTCCACCTTCTTTCATTTACCAGATTAGCCCTTTTTTCCTACTACTTTGCCATGTTGTATCCACCTCCCCCCCCTTTGTCCACATAGGGACCATAGAAGCATTAGGTTGATTTATGCAACCATTAGAGCTTCTGAAATGTTCTATCACCACAAGTGCCTGCTCTCCCCTCACACCACCATACACTGGAGACCCAGGCCCCAGTTAAGCCTCTCCAGCAGGCGAGTTAGAACAAGCTGTTTATAATATGGCTGGACTAGGGACAACCCATGCTCCGCCTGATGAATTTGATCCTAAATGAACCCAACAGCCTTATTTAAAAACCCATCAATTATGGCCTCCTGCCCCCCTGCAACCGTTCCAGGGACCTTTCACTTACCCATATTAAAATAAATTAAACACCACAAAAGTCCTGTAGTACATGAAAGAGGGGTGGCCCATCCCAGTCTCTTCTGGCCGCTGATGGGCGCAGATGGACCCATGCCTGTAGTACATGAAAGAGGGGTGGCCCATCCTAGTCTCTTCTGGCCGCTGATGGGCGCAGATGGACCCATGCCTGTGTACTGAATTTTACGCACCAGTTGGTGCTAACTGTCAGGTGATGGTGGGTCCTGCCCCTAGGCGCTCTGGGCAGCATAGTCCTCCTGGTTCCCAGATCTGGTGTATATGCATCCCTGAGATAATAGAATACTATATTAATTATTTATATGAAAAATGTAACCCTGGCAATCCAAAAATCTCAAAGAACAAACTCAACCCATCACACAAAATAAATACAACACATAAATCACACATTTCCAACTAAAAATAGCATGCTAGTTGCACAAACAATAAAATGTAACATTGCCCTCCCCAAAAAACAAAAATAAATATAGACTACTGTTCAGTAGCTGCAGATCTTCTTTTGTATTCACGTAGTCAAAAGTAATAATTCTCTAAAAACAGGAAAAATATTTTCTAAAAAGCCAAGCAAAGAGTACAAAAATAAAAGAAAGCCAATAGACATCATTTGAAACAATCCAAAAAATGTAGGAAGCATAAAAAAAACTAAAAAAGTGTTTAAAAGAAGAAACAATCCTGAAAACCTGAAAAAGGGAAATCAAAGCTAAAATTATTGGTATAGCAAAAGCCAAAAATGTTTTCCTTTCAAATAAAACAGTAACTCTCAATACCCATAGGACATTTGTTGACAAAAACTTGTAAAGTAAACAAGAAAACCCATCCACAAAACACATAACATTCCCAAAAATACAATTGCATTACTTTTAATTATCATAAAAGATGTAACATAAACTACTAGAATATAACATTCCAAAATTTTACTAAAACAGTGTTTGAAAACCCCAAACTACACACTAGTCAAAACAATGCTAGTAGTACAACAAAATGTACAGAAAATCCACAAACAATACTATAACAAGTCTCTGGACCTCCCATCTACATCTCTTACCCTCAAAACTCTTAGCAAAACCTTAAAAAGTACTTACCTATTCCAATGAACAGCAGCACTTTACTGTGAATTGGATCCCAGACAATATACTAAAAATAACAAAAATAGACTACAAAATAGAAGACAGCAGTAAAAAACTGCCCACTAAACAAAACAAAAAAAAGACTACCTCCCATATGAATAAAAAGGGAAAAATGCATGAAAAAAAACTTAAAAAATATTAAACAAGTACAACATGTCAAAAATGCTATAAAAATGAAAAAAATGGTAAAGTATAAATTAAATATTAGTTTAAATATGTACAAATATTTAATATATACTAAGAAACGTAAACAAAATGCTGAAAATATGTATATAAAACAATTTAGGAAAAGTTGAAAAAAGATAAACAATGGGGGAAAAGTACAAGATGAAACACAATTTATATATGATTTGCAAGTTTCTGTAATATTAAAACTCTACTAAAAGTGTTTTATTTATATATAGATGTTTATGTTTCCCTGCTCAAATCTATAATAGTTTGAAGAAGGTGTTTGACACTAACGGGGTAACATTTACTATTCACATTGCAATCTATACCAATTTGGAGTAGGTGTTTGACACTAAAGGGGTGACATTTACTATTTCACCTTCAAGCTATGCCATTTTGGGGAAGGTGTTGGACATTAAAAATGTGACATTTACTATTCCCATTCCAATCCATACCAATTTGTGAAAGGTGCTGGACACTAACAGGGTGACATTTACTATCCATATTAAAATCCATACCAATTTAGGGAAGAGGTGGACATTAAAAGGGTGACATTTGCTATTCCACTCCACTCTAAGCCAATTCAGGAAAGTATTAGACACTAAAGAGTTAAAATGTACTATTTATTCAACAACCTAAAACATTTTATGGAAGATGCTAAAAACGAAAACATTTATTTACACAGTCAATACTCCATTCTCACACAAAATTTAGGAGATATAGAATAAACTAAATGCACTTTAAAAACACATTAGCCAAAACTACAAATGTGTACATTCATATTTATACATTAAAATATAAAATATTTTGTAACACTAATATTTAGCAATGTATTTTTTAAATGATTAGCTAACATTCCTAAACTTAGAACCATAAAATAAAAATAAAATCATAATCCAAAATTGACAATCATAAAATAAGAAAAACAATTTTGAAAATGTAAATTTAAAAAATGACAAAATTGTCCAAATATTTTTTTCATGTATTTTTGTTTTAAAATGTATTTGTTGTCATTTACAATAAAATAAATATTGCATGCATGTATTTTAATTATTATATAGTTTATTATTTAAAGTGTATTATTCATAATTATTATTGTAACAACATAATTTTACGAATTTTACAAAATATTAATTTGCATATCATTAACATAATTAACATTACAGTTAATTTAAAATATCCACTTTTTAAAACTCTCCTCAAACCTCTCCCCCAAAGCCTATAATTCCATCAATAAGTTTGTATGTATACAATTTAATACCAAAATTTCAACAATTTTATTATTAATAAATAATCTTACTAAACACACTAGTTAATAAAATAATAAGCATATAGAATAAAGCAAACTACAATAAATTACATACCAAATAACACTAACAGTAATACACACAACAATATTTTCTAAATAAATATTTTTACAACAATATTAAAAACAACACTTAAAATGATACTTTTATCTTTGATATTCCTGCCGACAATATTTCTGACATCCTGATCTTTTTGTATAACAATACTTTTTTCGATATTTTGTTCAAGCACTAAGGCCCTCATTACAACCCTGGCAGTCGGTGATAAAGAAAAAATGGAAACATGACCACAGCAGAAACCACCAACATAAACAGCCACTTTCACACACCGACCGCCACGGCAGTAGCGACAAACATGGTAACCGCCAACAGCCAGGCGGAAGACAATGTACCACCCACAGCATTACAACACGCCTCTCTGCCAGCTTTTTCGGGGTGGTACCAACGCCATCAGAAGCACGGCGGAAACAGAACCCTGAAGGGAAACGACTCACCTCTCGACTCTCAAGGAAGAAGCACGACGCCATGGAGCCCGAGCTGCACTTTTTTCCAATGCTGGTGTACCTTCTCATACATCAGGAACAGGAACTCCGGTGAAGACAACCCCGGTGAGTACTGCACCTAGCACACAAGGGAGGGGGAGAAAAAAGAGAGTGACACACACATGCAACACGCAACACTCCCACTCCCAACACCATACACACAAACAGATGCAACAACATTACATATACACCCCGTAACCCTCAGGAATAACGCAAGAACAAAAGGAATTGATTAAATTGAGTGTAATATTATAAATTTTGAAAAATACATTCTTAAAGCAATAAACAGTATGTACATTATATACAAAAGGAGGGACAATGCCCACTCCGAAATGTCCATGGCCCACTGGGCTATAACACATAGGCCAAGGCCACACTTGACTCCTGCCTCAATACGGAGAGAACACTGCAGGGGCATCAGGTCGAAAACACACAGGCACTTCAGGGGGACAGGGAATGGGGGGGCACCTCAGCCGGAAGATGGTACAACACCACTGGCCAGTGCTTGTCCTGGGGTGTGCAAAGCCACAGTCTCTCTAGTGGGTGGTTTGCCCACTGCTTGGTCCTGGGGAGTGAAAAGCCACACTCTCTCTAGTGGGTGGTGTGCCACTGCTTGGTCATGGGGAGTGCAAAACCACAGTCTTTCTAGTGGGTGGGTTGCCCACTGCTTGGTCCTGGGGAGTGCAAGGCCACAGTCTCTCTAGTGGGTGGTTTGCCCACTGCTTGGTCATGGGTAGTGCAAAGCCACAGTCTCTCTAGTGGGTGGGTTGCCCACTGCTTTGTCCTGGGGAGTGCAAAGCCACAGTCTCTCTAATGGATGCCTTCTTCCACTGGTTCTGGAGTGGGCTTTGTGCCCAGTGTGCTTCATCCTGGCAAGGAGGGGCTGAGTGGATGCCTTCTTCTGCGTGTTCTGGAGGGGGCCTTGTGCCCAGTGTGCTTCATCCTGGAAAGGAGGAGCTGAGTGGATGCCTTCTTCCACTGGTTCTGGAGGGGATCTTGTGCTGAGTGTGCTTCATCCTGGATGGGGCAAGGTTACAGTCTCTCATCATCATCATCATCATCATCATCATTTACTTTATTTCGGTAAGAAAAACATAGCATAAAAGTACAATACATAACAGTATATAAAAGAGGTTATAAAAAAACACAGTAAGATAAGTAAAAAAGGTTTTTAGAAGAGAAGTTAAAACCATAGCAGAATAGACATAAAATGTTTCTTTCTCTGATAATATAAAAAACAACACCTCTGAACCCATAAAATGTCAGCTAATATCATACACCAGGGTACAATAAATATACTTGGGGAAGTCTAGATCCAAAAAACAGCCATCCAATCTTATTCTTTGAATCACTAATCTAAAGCGCCATAATTGATCTCATTTTTTTTTTTACCACAGGATGTACTATATAAGCAGATAAATCAAGTATGGAAAGGTTCTCTCTGCAGATAAACGATTCCCAAAGTCCCATTATAACTGATGATATAAAAACAGCGCCTCTAGTACCACAGAATGTCAACTAATATCATACGCCAGAATACAATAAGTATGCATAAAAAGATCTAAGACTAAAAGGCCGCTACCCAATCTTATTCTTTAAAGTCGCTAGTCTGATACGCCAAATTGATTCAAGGAATTTTGCCACTGGATAGGCTATGTATACGAATGGATCAGATTTACAAATTCTCTCATCATGTAAACAACTTCTAAAACCCATTTGTTTATATAGAGGATTGATCCAAGAAGCCCTCTGTTTATCATATGCACGACATTGGAATAAAACATATAAAACAGACTCTTCATTCTTGCATCCCATCGGACATAACATTACAGTCTCTCAACTGTGTGTCACACCGTGTTGCAGGGGCCAGGATGCACTGCAGCCCATGTAGTCACCACTACACACTGCTCGGCGGCGGTGACGGTTGCTCAGTGGATGCCAGTTGTGCTGCAGGTGGCGGTGCTGGCAATGGTGGTGGTAGCCTCCAGGCCTTCACCTGCAGCCTCGGACGGGTGCCTACTGGGGCTGCTGCTGCTGGCAGTGGTGCTGCTGGCGGCGGTGCATGTGGCGGTGCTGGCCGCAGTGCAGGTGGCGGTGCTGGCTGCGGTGCAGGTGGCGGTGGTGCCAGTGGTGGTGGTAGCCTCTAGGCCTTCACCTGCAGCCTCGGATGGGTGCAGTGCCATGGCTGGTGTTGTGTGCCACTTCCTGCCCTTGGCAGATGGTGGTGCCTGCTTGCTTCTGCCAGCTGGAGTTTTTTTCTTGCCCTTGCTGGCTGGTGGTGTCTCCTTCCCCTTGCTGGCTGGTGTCCCCTTCTTGCCCTTGCTAGGAGGCGTACCCTTCTTGGCCTTGGCAGGTGGTGCTGGCACACTGGCTGGGATGACTGGTGCCTCCTTGTAGCCTCTCACACCTGCAGTTGCTGCAGAAACCACAGTGGCCGTGGACTGGGTGGCTGAGGTGCTGGGCTGGGTTCTGGCCACCCTGGCCAGAGGTGAAGGACAGGGAGGAGGGTTAGGGAATAGGTCAATGTTGGCAAGGAAAAGGTTCTTAGGGACACTGGGGCGGGAAGAGGGTGAAGGTTTGGGAGTAGAGGAAGAGGGAGTGGTGGTAGGATGTGTCTGCTGTGTGTGGGTGCAAGTGCATGGGTTGCATGAGTTCTTGCGTGTGTGTACTTTGGGAGGAGGGGTCACAGACACAGTGGGAGAGGACACAGGGGACGTGTGCATGGATGTGAGCGTGGTGACTGCCAGTGAGGGGAGTGTCGTGCTAGGCGTGCTGGTGATGGAGGTAGTGGATGAGGATGTAGTGCATGCAGGTGTGAGTGGACATGCTACTGGGAGGGAGGTGGACGAGGAGGAGGAGGGGGACACAGTGGAGACAGTGGATGTTGGTGTGTCTGCATGTGGATGGTGCTTGTATGAGTGCCTGTTAGATGAAGTGTGGTGCTTGTGTTTGCCTGAGTCACTTGTGTGTGTTGATTTGGGTGATTGCTGGTCTGAAGGTGTGCTTGGCATAGGCTGGGATTGAGGGGATTGGGACTGGGTAGAGGAAGTTGGAGGGTGGAAGCTGGAGACAGGGACAATGGCTGCCATCAGTGCGGAGGCCAGAGCCTGGAATGCTCTGTGTTGGGCCATCACACCAGAGTGAATGCCCTCCAGGTGTGCATTTGTTTGTTGCAAATGCCCTGCAACACCCTGGATGGCATTCAGTATGGTTGACTGCCCAACGGAGCGGGATCTCAGGAGGTCAAGAGCCTCCTCACTGAGGGCAGCAGGGCTAACTGGGGCAGGGCCTGAGGTGCCTGGGGCGCAGGAGATGCCCACCTTCCTGGGTGAGCGGGCACGGGAAACACGCTGAGGGGGCTGCTGGGAGGGCGGTGCTGGTACGGGGTGGCGGCTGTACCTGTAGTTGGGGTGGGCACAGAGTTGTCCGCCACCGCCAGTGAGCTTCCATCGGAGGAGGTGTCGCTGTCGGTACTGTCCCATCCTGTCTCCGTCGTGGTGCTCCCCTCGCCCTCCGTGCCACTGGTGCTCTCACCGTCGGTGGATTCGGCCTCCAGGCCCATGTGGGATGCAGCTCCCCCGTCGCCAGTGCCTCTGCTCCTCCACCAGATGATGCTAATGCACAGAAGGACAGAGTGACAAAACAAAAAGGGGGAGAGAGAGACAGAGGATATACTTGGTCAATGCCAGCAACAACACTACCATTGACGTACACAACTCACAGGGAACAGCCCTATGCACTAGGCCGTGCACTACCAGTTACAATGCTAGTCACAAGCCCATGGGGTACAATGACTAACGACCTTAGCTGCACACCTGAAACCCACAGCACCCTGCCCAATAGTAGATGCCCACTAACATTTTTGGGGTTGGAGTGCATCTGAGCTTGCCCATCATTGAACATACCCTGCCATGTCCACCCTGGCCTGGGGCACTCACAGCCCACATCCCCCACCCCGGTAATACCTTAACGCGTGCAAAGTCATGATTCTGAATCTATACTCACCCCCTTGTGGCTGCTGTGATGCCTTCAAGTGCCAATCCAACTCCGGATAGGCCACCGCCAGGATGCGGAACATCAGGGGGGGTCAGGGTAGGACGGGCACCCCTTCCACGTTGGGAGGCCAGCCCCAGCTGGGCCTCCGCCGTCTTCCTTGCCCAGCGGCGCAGGCCCTCCCACCGTTTGTGGCAGTGGGTGCTCTGCCTGTCAAAGAGCCCCAGGGTCCGCACCTCCTTGGCGATGGCACGCCAAATACCCTTTTTCTGATGAGAGCTGACCTGCAGCAAAAAATACAGCAGAAAAGGTATTAGTCATACCGTCCGGATTGTTATACTAATTCCCAACATATCCCCCCATCCCCTTACATGCATATATTGACCACATACATGCAGCACTCTGCCCAGGACCCCTCAAACTCCCCCCTACTCGAGGCTTACACACACAGCAATCCATACATTCATGCCCCACGCATCATGTTCACAGTGTACTCACTTGTTTGTCTGGGGGACCATAGAGTAAAGTGTACTGGGGTAGGACCCCATCCACTAGTCTCTCCAACTCCTCCGAAGTGAAGGCAGAGGCCCTTTCCCCAGACACTCAAGCCATTGTCGCTTCCAGACACAGGTCACAGTAGCACTTGCAGTGTAGGTCCTCTCCTACTGAAGGTCAGGTAGCAAGTGAGTGAACAGATAGAAAATGGCAGTCACGTCCACAGTGGTGCATACCGTCACCGCTGGCGTACATCGCCATTGGCTCCTGGAACCCATAGGCCCCAATGATAACCAATGCGGTTTTGCACGGCGGTCATCAACCGCCAACCGCAACGGCACACAACGCCAGTGGAATTACCTCATTTCCACTTGTCCCTCCTCACAGGTCAGGCAGCCGTCATTTCACGTGGGCACAGGCCATGGCACATAACTGCATCACAGCAGACATTGGCACATCAACTGATATACAAGTTCACATACTGTTTCTGTAAAGCAAAAATTGCATGTTAATGTTGAAATGTGTGTGAACATGACCTTCTGCTCACCGTTTTTCACTTTAGAATTCAACCACTGAGGATGAATAGGAGATGGAGACATCCCCCCGTGTACAGACCCCAGGTGGACCTGGCGATAATGGAGGACAGGCACATTATCCTGACCTACAGACTTCATGGCGCCACAATCCAAGAACTGTGTGCCCAATTGGAGCCAGACCTTATATCTGCTATCCGTCACCCCACTGGGATCCCCCTCTAGTGCAGGTCCTGTCAGTGCTCCATTTACTGGCAAGTGGTTCCTTCCAAGCAACAGTGGCTATGCCATAAGGGATGTCACAGCCTTTGTTCTCAAACGTGCTTACCAGAGTGTTGTCTGCCCTGCTGAAACACATGCGCAGCTACATCGTATTCCCCCTGGTGGAGGATTTGGCCACAGTGAAGGCTGACTTCTATGCACTGGGACATATCCCCAACATCATTGGTGCCATTGATGGTACACATATTGCATTTGTTCCCCCCCCCCCGGAGAAATGAACAAGTGTTCAGAAATAGAAAAAAGCTTTCACTCTCTGAATGTGCAGATGGTGTGTTTGGTGGACCCATGTCAATGCAAAGTATCCTAGCTCTGTGCATGATGCCTTTATCTTGAGAAATAGCAGCATCCCATGTGTGATGTCTCAACTCCAGAGGCACCGGGTGTGGCTAATAGGTGAGCCCATGGTCCCCACCCAGTAGATGTAGGTATATGGGTGTGGGTTTGGCCCTAAGGGTGAGTGTGCGGCTAACAGGTATCCCTCGATATTTGCAGGTGACTCTGGTTACCCCAACCTCTCATGGCTACTGACCCCAGTGAGGAATGTCAGGACAAGGGCAGAGGAACGTTACAATGAGGCACATGGGCGAACAAGGAGGATAATTGAGCGAACCTTTGGCCTCCTGAAGGCCAGATTCTGGTGCCTTCATCTGACAGGTGGATCCCTGTACTACTCAACCAAGAAGGTGTGCCAGATCATCGTTGCATGTTGCACAACCTGGCCTTGAGACACCAGGTGCCTTTTCTGCAGGAGGATGAGGCTGGAGTTGGTCGTGTGGCAGCGGTGGAGCCTGTGGACAGTGACGAACAGGAGGCAGAGGAAGAAGATGTGGACAACAGAACTACACTTATTCAATAGTGCTTCCAGTGACACACAGGTAAGAGAGTGTAACTTCACCTTCCATTGCAGTTTTGTGTTTGACATTGAACATGGCAGCCTGATTTCCCTATTTCTATGGCCACTTACTGTACCCTTTGGCATCTCTATTTTCAGATCTCTGTGCCCCACTCTGGCTCCTGGTGTGTTTACTGCTGCCCACTACAGGTCATACCTATGTAAATGTTACAGTACATTTGAATTGCAATGTTTACAGTTTGTGAAACTAATACATATGTCAAACAATTGACAGACTCCATATTTTAATTTGTTCCAAGTGTGTTTATTTACGTGCTAATAAGTGGAGGGGGTATTGCAATGGGCTGGGTTGCTGATGGAGGACAGTCCAGGATAGAGTCCAGTCTATTTGTATCACAGGTGCATTGTCCAAGGGGGATAGGAAGTGGAGCAATGGCAGTTCAAGATGGACAGTGTGACAGAGTGGGACACAAGGGTGACAATCAGTAGAGTCTTATTTCCTGGCAGGGGTCTTGGCAATGTTCTCTTGCTTCTGCCTGGATCGCTAGGAACGTTTGCGGGGTGGTTATCCTTCTGCAGGGGGTGGGGTGCTGGTGGCCTGTTGTTCCTGTGGCAGGGCCTCCTGTCCACTAGTGCCGGCGGAGGTGGAGGGCTGTTCTTCGGTGTGGCTAGTGTCAGGGGCCCGTTGGTGTGCCACTGCCTCCCTCATGGTGTTGGCTATGTCTGCCAGCACCCCTGCAATGGTGACCAGGGTGTTGTGGATGTCCCTCAGTTCCTCCCTGATCCCCAGGTACTGTCCCTTCTGCAGCCTTTGAGTCTTATGCAACTTGGCCAGTATCTGGCCCATGGTCTCCTGGGAATGGGGGTATGCTCCCAGGATGTTGGTGAGTGCCTCATGGAGAGTCGGTTCCCTGGGCCTGTCCTCCCCCTGTCGCACAGCAGTCCTCCCAGGTTCCCTGTTGTCCTGTGCCTCTGTCCCCTGAGCTGTGTGCCCACTGCCACTAACCCCAGGTCCCTGATCATCCTGTGTTTGTGGGGTTGCCTGGGTCCCTGTAATAGTAGACACACTGCTGATTGACGTTTCCTGGGGACAGAAGGATGGGTCCACTCGGTGGGTGCTGTGGTGGTGTTTCCTGAGCGGGGAGACTCTGTGGTGGGTTGGGACTGTGCCTGGGTAACCGACTGTGCAGAGGACCCTGATGGGCCAGGTTGGTCATCGTGATCCAGGCGTGTAGAGCTGCTGTCATCACTGTGGGCCTCTTCTGGGGGGGGACTGGATGTGGCTGGCACCTCCTCTCCGGTGACGTTGAGTGGGGGTCCAGTGGGGATGTAAATGCAGTGTTATTGTTTCTGCATGTGCCATCTTGTGCATGGGTATGTTTCCCTCTATGGTTGTTATTAGCAAGGCAGCTATGGCTTGTGTGAGTTGTGATTGGTTTGGCTAAATGATTGTCAGTAGTGTGCATGCTGTGGTGATGGGTGTCCATGCAGGTCTGTGATGGGTGGGTTGTGATGGTGGGGTGTATGTGAGGTGGTGGGGTGATGGGGGGAGCGTAGGGGTTGTTGTTTGTGATGGCATGCAGGTAGGGTAGGGGATAAAGTAGTAAGGATTTGACTTACCAGATTCCAGTCCTCCTGCTACTCCTGCCAGGCCCTCAGGATGCATGATCGCCAAGACTTGCTCCTCCCATGGTGTTAGTTGTGGGGGAGGAGGTGGGGGTCCACCGCCAGTCCTCTTACTGCTATCTGGTGTCTTGCACCCACAGAACGTACCTTCCCCCGTAGGTCGTTCCACCTCTTCCTGATGTCATCCCTTGTTCTTGGGTGCTGTCCCACAGCATTGCCCTGCCCACGACTCTCCACCATAGCTCCATCTTCCCTGCAATAAATGTCTGCTGCACCTGTGATCCGAATAGCTGTGTCTCTACCCGGATGATTTCCTCCACCATGACCCTTAGCTCCTCCTCTCAGAACCTGGGGTGTCTTTGTGGTGCCATTGGTGTAGTGTGAGTGGTATGTGTGAGGGTGTGTGGGGTGATGTGTTGGGGTGTGTGCTGTGAGGTTCGTGGATGGTGTATGGGTGATGGTGTTTTGTGGCTCAGATTCAGTGGGTGCTCCTGGCTTGTCTCTCTCTCTCTCACTTGCCAAAATCTTTGGATCGTAAAGGGTTGTGGGTAGTGTGTGTGTGTGTGTTTTATATTGGTGTGGGTGTGGTGTGTGTATGTGTGTCAGGTGTGTGTAGTGTGAATTGTCCAATGTGGTGTAGTTTTGCATGTGTGTGTGTATTTTGAGCACGGCGGTCTGTACCGCCAATGTTTTACCGTGTTTGAATGACCGCCACGGTGATTCGTGGGTCATGATGCTGTGGGCGTATTTCTGTTGGCGTAACGGTGTGGGTTTTGGTACCGCCATTTTATCACTGATCTTTAGGCTGGTGGACTTGTGTGTGTGTGCATAGTGGCGAATTTCTATGTGTGGGTCATAATACGGGTAGTGGTATACCGCTGCGGTCATGGTATGTTGGCGGTAGTCAGCATGGAGGTAAGCGGCACTTACCACCAATGTTGTACTGAGGGCCTTATTCTGCAAGCTTAAGTGGAACGACATGGCAATAATCAGATTGATGATTAGGCCCAAGTCATTGAAACTAGTCATCACAAACCACTTCTCCACCTTGCTTTTGCATCCTTCATTTAATGTTGAATCAGGTGTTTCTTTAAATCATTGTGAAGCTTTTGCTCTCCCATATGCACAATGCTTGTACATGTCCTGAGTCTCAGCTCTAGAGCATGGTGGTGCTAGAAGGGCTGAGAACTACAGGTTCCACACAACTGTGAAAAGGCATTTGAGTTCAGTGGTACATGTGCCATACAGGAGAAGCAGGACTGGTCATAGAATCTGGAAGACCAGCTTGTTAGCATCATTCCAACTCTTCATGCAATGTGTCAGGGGTTACATCATCAGTGGATGAGAATTCTCAGTGGAGTTAGTGATAGATGAATGGCAAGGTAACTAAGGTGTCTTGGAAGGATGGGTAGAGATGCAGGTGTTAGGAATATGAGTACATTTGGGTTGAAGATTGGATTAAGACATTAATTTAAATGTATGTGGGAAGTGGATGTAGCGTAATAGCTAATGCTGCCGAGTTTGAAATTGTGTAACCTGTTTCGAGTCTCAGCGACGGCTCAACATTCTGGGGTTCTGGGCAGATCACTGAATCTACCCATGCCTAAAAACATGAATGAACGTTTCCTTGTGTAATATAACTGGTGCTGATGTAAAGCACTCCAATACCATTGGGTTCAGTTTGCACTATATAAAACTGCAAAAAACAAAAAATATTGAAATGTACATGGAATATGCATGGATTTACTTCAACAAAAAATATTGATATGTTTAGAAAAACAAGTCAAGGGAAAATGATACGTTTGTATTTGTAACACTTCAAAAACCTGGATGAAATGAAGATGATTTTCTTTATCAAGTAGCCTTATAGGACCTGTTTTGCAACCTTTGAAACAACCCCATATGTGATTGTGCCAACCACCCCTTAATTAAGTAGCCCTCATCATCATTCCAGCAATTCTGTTTACCTAAAGCTTTGTTTATTAACATACGTATACAAATTACACCCACATATTTTTCGGAAAAGCAGTACACATGTGCCATTCTCTGCAATCCTGTATGTAGAGCCACTCAACAAACATCACCTTTCACATCTCCATTTAGGCCAGCAACAGTCTCTAAATGGCTATTGAATAAACAGAAATTCCCATCTAAAACCCTCACAATTAACAGCAAAGACTAGGGGAATGATATAGGGCCCCAGAAAAGACAGACAATTTGAAGTATTAGTTACATTGACTTTTGTGGAGATTTGAGCTCCGGCACTGACCAACGGCACACAAAAACAGCCGAGGCGCAGTTCAGTAACAAATGAGAGAGGTTGTGGAGACTGAACTAAGGAAGCAAATTAAATATTTCTACTGTTCGATGGGCGGGACTCTGCTAGGCTGCAGAGCTAATTCTATGTCAGGACCGGAGGCTCCGATTATGCTTTCTCTTTCTTTACTGACTTAAACAGCAGCCAATGAAATACAAGTAACAGAAAAAACTACAATACCCAGGACACCTATTATCCTGTCACATGGTCCAATCACCATCCATGTCCTTTACTATGAATCCTTTGACCTATGAAGTCTCTTCCTCTTTCTTTGTTCAAACAGATAATGTAAATCTTGAAAGCTCAATATTCTTACGCCACCCCGATTCCGGAGTCATAAACTTCTTCTCCATACTGAAGAACCGAAACTTGGGGGCTACATGCCGGAGAAACAACCGGTAGAACATATCACTCAAACTTCCCTTGAAGTTGCGATTTTCAGGCGTTCTTCTGATCAGAAGCTGTAACAACAATGTAGGTAATATCTCATAAAAATAAACATGTAGGTAATATCTCATAAAATACATTATCTCAAACTTTATAATTGCAAATAATGGGAGGGTTAAATGACAATATCACATCAGATATAGATAGTTAATGATAATACATATTGCATAAAGATAACATGGGAGGGATAATCCTCGCCTCCGTGTCCTTAATAAAATTGAAAATTCTTGACGCGATAGCTAGAATTTTTTTTATTCTATGTCAGGACCGGAGGCTCCGATTATGCTAGTTTAAAGCCGTTCCATCACCACACTGGCTACATCTAATACAGGTTTATGATAAAACTTACGAAAAGTATTTCTGAAGACCAATCTGCAGCTTTCATTATGTCCGAGAACCGAGAACCTAATGCAAATGATTTTGAAGCCATAGCCCCTCTAGCAGAATGGGCCCCAAAAACAGAGGTATCAATACCCGCTTATACCTTCCCCACATCTAACCCAGGAATAGTATTCCCTTCCCCTAAGAAGTTTGGGATGAAAAAAAGGCTGGTGTCAGGCTCCTTTGTGTAAGGCAAGCCCTTTCCACTGCAAGTGTGGCAGGGCACCTGAGCCCCAGCCGTCCTGCATGCCTAGTCTCTTTTGTGATAGTGTCTGAGAGAAATACACAAACCTCAATAGCAGAGCCAGGACGACAAAAACATGCACACTTTCTAAAAGTTCCATTTTCAAAAGTGTGACCTAGAATCCAACTTTACCAGTAAAGAGAGTTTTAAATTACAGTTCATTTGAGTTTAAGCAGCATGTCACTCTGCTCACAATTCAGTTACCACTTATTAAATGCAATAAGGTAACCCAGTGTTAGACAATGAGAGAGATAGGTTGTACAGTACTGAGAAATAACATTAGGAGTTTTTCACAACCGGGACATTATAAAACTTAAATCCACATATCCTGCTTTTTAGATACAATGCATCCTACCCAATAGGCCTTTATAGCCTACTATTGGGGTGACTTATATGTAATAAAAAAGAAGGTTTAGACCTGGCAGGGGATTATTTTGTCTGGTTGAAATGGCATTTTTAACTGCACACAAATCACAGTGACAGACCTGAGACATGTTTTTAAAGGATACTTTAGTAGCATTTAACTTACAGGTCCTGGGTACATGTAGTACAATTTACTAGGGACTTACAAGTAAATGTAATGTGCTAATTAGGCCTCGGGCAGTTTTATCGTGATTGAAGGAGAGAGCACAAGCAGTTTAGCACTGACTACCAGTGATAAAGTAAACAGAGTGGTAAACCTAAAACAAATCTAATCCAACAACAGAGGATTAGTGAAGGTCAAACGTTTGGGGGTAGATGACACCAAAGATGTTAGGTATAACAATGTGTATCTAATCACTCATGTTGTGTCTATGAGGACTTGTGCTCACTTTCTTTAGAAGTAACAATTTGCCTTCTAAAATAGATTTCAAACAGAAAATCTATTAGTAAATACACTAACTACTGGCTTAAATTCTGTGGGTCCCAGGTTAAACTTGTGTTATCATAACAGCTTTAGCATATTACACATGACATGACACGGGGACATTATCTTCTTTATCAGGTGTCTTTCATGCCCTCAGCTACATTTTATAGGGGTACTTTTTCCCAGGGCTAAAGGCCCAACATGTGCTTCTGGAAAAATCTATGTTTCAGTCTTTTACCATGCTTCCCTTGTTGTAACCTTCTACCTAGGATCTTTTTTTAATAGGCTTGGGCCTTCTACTGGTGATCATTATCAGGTTCAACACAATTTCCATCAGATTATGAATGCTCCTTTCCCCCTTAGTGATGATACCCCAGTTTGGGGCAATTCCTCTAGTCTGTCTTCTCTTAAAATATGCAGAAGTCTATACTTAAAAAAGGTAAGGCTTCTTTCTTTTAATAATTATGTGGTACACTATAGGCAGTCATTAATAGATTGATTCATTTACAAATAGTTGAGCTGGGTTCAGGGCCCCAATGAAAAACCAAAAACATTAAACTAGTAACAAATTGTTGTAATTGTAACTGCATTTTTTAGCACTTACGATGAGGCGTGTAAGCATTTTATGCTGGGCAGAATGCTGTTCTGGAACTGGAAGGTTAGTGGTTAGTCCAGTGTTATTGGTTACCATTAGTTACTGGGATTATTGTTGTACGTTCAAGGCAAACCATTCCTTGCAGCCATTCTAGTTTCTTTGTGGTGGATTAAATCATGGTGGTTAGTTGTGATCATTAGTGGGAGTGTGTGAGCTCATGTAGATGATTGGTGGGATTAATAAATGAGTTAGAGAAGACCAGGTACTGTTGATTGCATATGTAGGACTTTCCAAGGAAGGAGGAGCGACGGATCTTGTAAATTAGTTTTCCTGCTAACCAGTGCTAAAGTGCATATGCTCTCTGTGTAAATTGTATGGTTGTTTGGTTTATCTATGATTGGCATATTTGATTCACTAGTAAGTCCCTAGTAAGGTGCACTAGAGGTGCCAGGGCCTGTAAATCAAATGCTACTAGTGGGCCTGCAGCACTGGTTGTGCCACCCACATAAGTAGCTCTGTAATCATGTCTAAGACCTGCCAGTGCAGTGTCTGTGTGTGCAGTTTTTAAATTGTAAATTTGACTTGGCAAGTGTACCCACTTGCCAGGCCTAAACCGTCCCTTCTCTTACATGTCAGACCTCCCTAGGTAGGCCGTAGGTAGCCCAAGGGCAGGATGCAGTGTATGGTTAAGGTACGACATAGTAATGTGTTTTATATGTCCTGACAGTGAAATATTGCTAAATTCGTTTTTCACTGTTGCAAGGCCTGATAGGTTAACATGGGGGCTACCTTTAAATATGATTAAAGTGTAGATTCCCTTTGGGAGCGGATGGAATTGTTGAGTTTGGGGTCTCTGAGCACAAAAATACATATTTTAGTAAAGTTGATTTTAAGATTGTGTGTTTGAAAATGCCACTTTTAGAAAGTGAGCATTTTCTTGCTTATACCATTTCTCTGACTCTGCCTGTTTGTGGATTCCCTGTCTGGGTCAGTTTGACAGTTGGGCTGGTTGCACCTCACACTAGAAAGTGACACAAAGGAAGCTGGGGTGTAGCCTGCATATCCTGATGAGCCATCTGTGCTAGGAGGGAGGGGAGGAGTGGTCACTCACACATGAAAGGGCTGTGCCTGCCCTCACACAATGCAGTCTAAAAAAAAACTACTTCAAAGGAGAAATTGGGTATAAGAAGGGCACCCAAACCACAGACTTTAGAAACACTTCTGGAAACAGGAGGAACCTCTGCCTGGTGAAGAGCTGAAGAGCTGAGGAGCTGAGGAAGAAGAGCGGCCCTGCCTGTGACTGTGCTTTGTGGAGCTATCCTGCAGTTGCTACTTCTGCCAGAGTAAGAGGGCAAAGACTGGATTGTGTGTGCCTCCCATCTTGAGAAGAAATCTCCAAGGACTTTGTTTAGAGCTTGCCTCCTGTTGTTTGAAGTCTCAGGGACAGCAAGGACTTCTCTCTTCCAGCACCTGAAGTCTTTGGAGAGATTCCTACTCTGCCCTGTGGTGCCCATCCAGTTCCTGGGACCTGAAAGGAGAAGCTGGCAGCCTTTTGAAAAGGAAATCCACGCACAGAGTGCTGTGCGGGGAAAAGATCGATGCAACTCCAATCTGCGGCTGAAGAAACGACGTGCCGCCCACCCTGCGGCTGAAAATCGACCCTCGCCAGAAGCACGACCGAAGAATCAACGCACGGATCAAGAGAAACGATGCACAGCATCACTGACGGAGGCTGGGAGATTGCAACCCGCGCTGCGTGATTTTCGGATCATCGTGCAGCTGGATTTCTGACTCAAGTACCACTGGGCGTGTAAAAACAACGCAAGGCCTGCCCAGACCCGAGAGTGCTGACCGGATTGGCACATCGTTCTCCTGGGGGGAGAAGAAATGATGCGCCCCACCCGGTGAAAGGAGAAATGGCGCAAGGTCCCGCTCGTGAGTCGAATCAATGCATCGCAAGCCCTTTTTGATGCACACTCACAAGTGCAGGATTATTTTTGATGCACCCAAGGTACATTCTCATGCTAACAGTGTTAGTGTGTTTAAAACTACTTAAAGACTCTTTTTAAATTTTTATTAATAACCTGACTTGTGGATTGTGGATTTTGGCGTTTTGGTCTTGTTTTGTTTAGATAAATATTTCCTATTTTTCTAAACCTGAGTTGTGTCATTTTGTAGTGTTTTCATTACGTTACTGTATGTGTTGGTACTAATACTTTACACCTAACACTCTGAGGTTAAGCCTACTACTCTGCCAAGCTACCAAGGGGGTAAGCAGGGGTTAGCTGAGGGTGATTCTCTTTTACCCTGACTAGAGTGAGGGTCCTTGCTGGAACAGGTGGTAACCTGACTGTCAACCAAAGTCCCCATTTCTAACATACAATAATAGAGAATAGGTTAAAATATGCATGAGTCAGAGTAGGTTGTGCTGAGAGAAAGGAGACATGCAAAGGATAGTATGGAGGGAGAGGGACATTTGAAAGCAAGATGAAAAAAGGAGATGTGACAAACAAATGTTTTAATAAAAGGTTAGTTGTAACCCCGAATTTAAGGAATGTGGAGAATATTTGTGAGACAGCATGCAATTTGAGGATACAAGAATGTAGAAAGAAACAACATTATTTACTTGTGAAGATGGCGCTGGATTAGGACTTTTTCATAGGTACTAGAATCAGGTGAAACATCTCTCCACTGCAAGGCTACTACTAGACCACCTATCGAGCCAGTTTAGTTAATCAACCCGAGGGCTGAAATGAAAAAGAAAATGACTGGACTCACATGTTGAGAAATATCAAGAGCTTTAGGCAGCACTCCTAGGAAGCAATAACTTCAGAACCATAGCAATGTAATAATATACATGGGAAATGATGTACACATTGAAAAGGAAATTTTATGAATGCTGCTGCTTGTTTCTTTATTCATGAGCTTTTTCCCTTGGTACCTGGATGGCTCAAGTTGATTTAAGGCCTATAGTCAAATCTTGCACTAATGGTACAAAAGTTTGGTCAAGCAATGTTGATCAATGCATGCAGATATCTGGGCCTGAGGAGTGAGACTGTAATGAGTTGACAGTGGGTAACAGTGAGGCTAAGTGTCAACTAGACTCAAGTCCCCCATCTCAGTCTTCCCTTCTGTTGAAAGTGTAGGTGTCCCTCCTCAATTATAATTAGTTGTACTAAGGTGGCTGGGTGCCTGGCACACAGCACACTAATCATCAAACATCTCCCTGCCATATCTGAATTTTCACTGTGCTTCACAAACCTTTGTCTGGATTTCAGTAAGATGGCCACACCTGCTATCTAGGAAGGTGCTGACGCACAATATTGTTAGGGAAAGCTGGATGATTGAATACAATATTGCTTTGTCCAAAGAAGGCAAATCTGCAGGAGGAAGCAGATATCTGCTTCAATGTCTTGTAGTTCTCCTAGGAGTTTGGTTGGTGTGTGGAGGCATCCAATGTTCTGAGGTATTAGTGTCAGCTTCAAGGAATGATGTGACCTCAAAACATGTGAGTAATTACTGCATTGTGTAGGGCTACCATAGTAGCATGCAAACCAAGGTTTGTGCTAATCTGCAGGAACAGTCAGGACCCTCCACACCACCACCCGACTTCCCACTTGAAACATTCAGAGTCTATAACAAGCTAGGTGAGGTAACTAAACTTATTTACATTGTAACTTGCAACTTTAAAATCAATGTTAAATGACTTCCCTTTCCCATTTCCTAACTCACGCCTCCTCCAAGTAGTGCGGGTTATCGACAGTAAGAGAACTGGTATTGGCTCTGACTGTCAAAATCATGGGTATTAAATCCCAACCTGTACCCCACCTCCCTACATAGCTCCAGGATTCCCAGGATCCCAGACACAGTGTCAAGATAGTCTACTATGGAGTGGCTCTCATTTACAGATAGGTACTACCCAAGATAGTTTCCCTAGGGACAACTCTACTAGACGTGTTGCCATCCTATGCATCCCTGGTGACTTTCTGCAGATGCTGCAGTACCTTCTTTCTACCTCATTCTCCTTCACACCAGAGTGACTTTTCTTTTTTTGATGACTGTCCAATCTCCTCCTTTTCTCCCTTCTGGGCGCTAAGCCACCTCATCAGCATCAAGACCCTGATCATTTCAGCCTTCCCTGAGTGAGACAAATGAAAGACGTTTACTTTCCCACTGGAAAATCATCATGAAGATGATTTGTGATTTGTTCTAATTACCTTTGTTTGGTCAGTGAGAGCGAGGAAAAGTCCTGAAGGAAAGAGTTGCATTTGCTCATCCCTGACATGCAATAGATATTACAACGTATTTATCTTAATAGAAGTGCACCCTAGTTAACACATCAGGGACCAAATCTCACTTTTGAGATGGCGGGCCCACTCTCTGTGTTCTGTCTGGTCTTACTTTGTCTGTGGACTCCAAGATGGGTTCAAAGAGATCGCTTATATATCATCTCAGATCTTTGTTGGGCACATCTCATGGAATACCCTGGATGTGGCTATTCATCAGTCTGGAGTAATTCTCAAAGTGTTCACATATCAAGTTACTCTTCAAGGGTCAGTATGCACCTCTGGAATTGCTCACGTCAGTCAACTTGACTCGTCTAGTCCTATTTTCAATTTTTTTCACACTGTCCCCTAGCTCGTTGAGGTCTTTCAATTTGTGTTGCAAGCTCAACATAACTATTTGTATTGCTCCCTTAACTTCTCGGAATCCCAGCAGGAGGAATTCTTCATTTATCGTTTGATCTGAGTACTGCGGGGAATCTGCATGCTACTCTTTTATTGCCTGGCCTTTTGTCATGGAATCAGACTGATCTCAGCTGTCCATGTGTTTAGGGATTTTCTAGGGCTGCCTACCAGGTTGCCTCTACTCGGGGCTATTTAGGGGAGCACGGCAGGTTGCTCCAGGAACCTAAAGCCATGCACTCAGATAGTCGCTTCTGTGATTCAGGTGACACTCATCTCAGATCTCGATCCTCCTGTATCCCTCACCGGCAAAGTAGGTCCAGTGTGGCATTTATACTGAACAAAAGGAACAATGCTTATCATCTATCTTGTAGTGCAGTAATTCTCAGTCCCCAGGGCAGAGAGAAACAAACATCCAGGCTAAGAGCCCCCCCACAGAGGAATCTGCTGCACAATGGCATTGTGAATGAATAATTTTCCATTTTTTTAAAAAAGAATGCAAAGAAGTGTTTTTCATGCCAAACTGACAAAAGGTTAAATGGAGCAGTTGTACAAGTGACGGACAAGATAAATACATAAAAAAATACCCCAAGCGTTTGCAAAGCCAAAGGACTGGCTTTAATCTGCTAACATATATAAATAATATTTCTGAATGTCTTTGCATAGGTTTGCTAATGTTAGCACATTATAGCCTGAACTGCCAGTGTTTATTTTACTTAGTATCATACTGAGGTGCCTTTAATGGATACAGAGGTGGGTAATAAGCCCTACAGTCAGTTTTCTGTTTACCTACATAGCAGCTGGGGGTAAACACAAACCAAACACCGTGCTGTTGTGAGGCACGCGCTAAACTTGTGCTTTTTGAACTCTTTGGAAGTCTTATCAGTGAATGCAACTCTATTTTTCCACATCTTGAGCCATTTTTCCTGAAACCTGCAGAAAGGCAAAGGAGGACTCTAGGAGCACTTTCAAAGTGCAAATGAACAGTGCAAATAGGTTTCTAAACAAAAGCGTCAGCTAGTCTGTTAATATTGCGAAGTTCTCTGAAGTACTGACGTGCACCTACGAGGTTGAACTCACATAAAATAAAACGACATAACTCCGAGTTGTTTATCTGATTAGAGAGGGAGAATGGCAAGACCATGATTAGAGTGCTAGAGAAAGTATAGAGGGGTTAATATATGCTACTTTGTGAATTCAGATCTTGTCAAGATATTAACTCAACTAAAACACTAACAGAACAGCTACCTTTTCAAACCAGTGTACAGTACAGACACGTTCACTTTTCCATGAAAACCCCTCATTACCTGCATATAATTATTAGAAATATTACTTTTTCATACTGATTTGAATGAAATATGATGTTTTTGGCATTCCTTCATTGATGATGAATCTGAATCAAATTTATTCTGCAACTCGAGTATCCTGCTAGCATCCGCTCCAAATGTGCTTACTTTATCCCAATGCCGGTGAGTGCACTCCTCTGCCACAGACTGGCTCTCCTCTTTGTGTGATCCTAGACCACTCATAATTTGTACTCACTTCAAAGTAGACAAATTCAGCCAGTAGCTGACAATTTTAATGGAAGCCTTCGATGCAGCTTTGAACAAGGAAAAAAGGTGCAGTAATTTTATCTTGGAAAGACGGGGTTCTTTAATGACACAACTTCATTACAGAGACTTTTTTACGGCATAAACAAAGTTGGCTCTAACCCTGGGCCCCAGTCTTTTCTGCAAAGAGTTTTGCCTTGATGACCTTGAATAGCTTAAACAGATTGTTTTAGATATCGTTTTCCTTTAATTTATTTTTAATATGGATGATGCGTTAGAAGCTATTACAATTTGCAGAAAAAAAGTGTTATAACATATCCATAAAAAAGATGAATACAGGACCTCACATATAAGAAATGGTCACCCAGATTATTGGCAGTAGTATTAGTGGGCTATTGCTGTGTTACAATATTGCAAATACAGATCACTACCCCCGAGAATCTCTCTGCGGTCACCAAAACATGAAAAAGAAAAATACAAAGTTTCAAGGTGGAACTGCAGATCTGCAATTCCACCTTGAGAATTATCTGATCAAGATGAACTTGGAGCACTTGGCAAAGCTACAGACACACAAGGTCACTGGAGACATATCAGTGCCATTCTTTATGCAGCTGTAGAGTAGGCTAGTTTAGCACTATACATTTACCCAAGGAGGTAGCAGTCACTAATTAGCCAGTGAAAAGTATTGCAGTTGGGTAGACATTTTGCATAAAACCATGGCCTCTCCTTGAATAAATATGCATGGCAGGATTCTTTCTGGCACAATACTCATTTTACAGAAATTAAACCTCAGCGGCAAGCATTTGTAGATACAAGCAAAGCAGGTGCCCATGTTGAAGCTTCACTTCTGTGAAGTACTAATCAGCCTATCTTTGTGTGCATGACCAAGGCAAAGCAAGTGTGTTTTCTGTGCATTTAAACCTTGACAAGTTATCAGTCATCATTGATGGAGGTGCAATATCTCATGTAGTGACTGTGACAAGTGAAGCAAGATAAGACTCTAAAGACGAGGTAAATTTGGTAGTGTTATTAGGATTGCTGCCTAATTGGAAATGGATTTGGACATCATTTGGTATACATTTGGGAAGTTTAATGGATGCTGCTTGAAAAACTGAACCAAGAGGCCTATATTAAGTAAGAGATAGAATCTTAGGGGACACTACAGGGTTCTGGGTATGTGAATATTGTTTCAATATGGATGTTTTTTACTGTGGTTGAAGAGACAAGATTGAATTTAGTAGGGTTTGCTATTCTTGCCCATTTTTGTAGCTAGTCCAATAACATGGAGTGATCACCATTGTCAATGTTGCAGATATGTGGAGGAAAATGAAGTATATTTGTTAGTGCAAGAAAATGAAGCATTAGTAGAATGGAGGTAAAGACCCATCTCAAATAATAATCACAATCCTTGTCAGGTTGGACCACAAACATTTTAAAATAAACCTGTGTGCAACCCCCTAGTAGCTTGGTACAACAAGGTGAAGCTTACCTTAGAGGCAATGTGTAAAGTATTCATGCAGTACACAAATGAATATAAAGTGAAAACATAAGAGAAGGAAACAAACATCCAATTTAGAAAAATAATGAATAACTTATTAAATAAAACAATACCAAAATGACAAAAAAAATCTAATATGTGGAACCCAAAATATGAATGTTTAACGTTTGAATTAAAAATAGCACCAAAAAGCACAAAGCACCTACTGTGGTTTTCTGTTCATACTATACAGTGTCAAAAGTTAAGGCCCGCCTTTATGGAGAGTGGGTAGTATACAGAGACTGAGTTAATCCCAGTAGAAAGTTTACCTTCTGCCTTAGAAATGTATATGAAGAACAAATGGTTGTCGACGAGTCGTGAGAGGGGCAAGCTGCAAGCTGGATCCGAAGCAAGGCTGATGAAGAACAAGGTACCAGTGCAGTCATTGAAAGCTCCAATGAGTGAAGTCTGAAGGGCCATGTTTAGAAAGGCCTCAACACTGATTGGATGCTGCTCAGAGTTGGTCTGAATGAAGCCCTTTATTTTCCAATTTATTTCCTTCAGAGGGGCAAACAAGCAAGCTCAGGCCAACCGGTGATTCAACGAATGTGGCTTCAACAGTGATTTTAGTCTTCTCTGGTTCTCCAGAAAGAAAGTAGTCAAAAAGTTTCTAGGTCCCACTTCTTGCAGTTTGGAGATAGGAGGTGTGAGACTTTTCATCCTTGGCGTGGTCTCCCTTAACTTTTTTCCTCTGTTTCTCAGGTTGCAGAGTGCTGGACTCTGTTTTTGCTGTTTCTGTTACTCTGGGCACTTTACCACTGCTAACCAGTGCTAAAGTGCAAGTGCTCCTCTACAAAATGTGTATGTAATTGGATAATCCATGATTGGCATATTTGATTTACTAGTAAGTTCCTAGTAAAGTACACTAGAGGGGCCCAGGGCCTGTAAATCAAATGCTACTAGTGGGCCTGCAGCACTGGTTGTGCCACCCACATCATTAGTAGCTCTGTAATCATGTCTCAGACCTGCCACTGAAATGTCTGTGTGTGCAGTTTCAACTGTAAATTCGACTTGGCAAGTGTACCCACTTGCCAGGCCTAAACCTTCCCTTTTCTTACATGTAAGACACACCTAGGGTCGTCCATAGGTAGCCACAAGTGCAGGGTGCAGTGTATGGTTAAGGTAGGACATATAGTAATGTGTTTTATAGGTCCTGACAGTGAAATATTGCTAAATTTGTTTTTCACTGTTGCAAGGCCTGTCCCTCTCATAGGTTAACATGGGGGCTAACCTTTAAAAATGATTAAAGTGTAGATTCCCTTTGGGAGCGGATAGACATGTGGAGCTTGGGGTCTCTGAGCTCACAATTAAAAAATACATCTTTTAGTAAATTGATTTTAAGATTTTGTGTTTGAAAATGCCACTTTTAGAAAGTGAGCATTTTCTTGCATAAACCATTTCTGTGACGCTGCCTGTTTCTGGATTCCCTGTCTAAGTACGTTTGATAGTTGGGCTGGTTGCACCTCTCACTAGACAGTGACACAAAGGGAGCTGGAGTGTAGTCTGCATTTCCTGATGAGCATCTGTGCTAGGAGGGAGGGGAGGAGTGGTCACTCACACCTGAAAGGGCTGTGCCTGCCCTCACACAATGTAGTCTCCAACCCCCCAGTGTGTGTCTGGGGTCTGGCCTGGGCAAGGCTGTATTTCACAAACAAGAGAGACTTTGCTTTGAAGTAGGCCTACTTTAAAGGGCAAAATGGGTACAAGAAGGGCACCCAAAACCACAGACTTTGAACACTACTGGAAACCAAGAGGAACCTCTGCCTGGAGAAGAGCTGAAGAGCTGCCCTGCCTGTGACTGTACTTTGTGGAGCCCTCTTGCAGTTGCTGCTTCTTCCTGTGCTAGAGGACAAAGACTGGACTTTGTGTTGCCTTCCTTCTTGTGAAGAACTCTCCAAGGCCTTGATTTGGAGCTCGCCTTCTGTTTTTTGAAGTCTCAGGGACAGCAAAAACTTCTCTCTGCCAGCACCTGGAGCCTCTGCTGAGACTCCTACTCTGCCAAGTGGTGCCCATCCAGTTCCTAGGGCTCTGAAAGGAGAAGCTGGCAGCCCAAGAGTGAGAAATCCATGCATCAACCGCCGTGCAGGGAAAAGATTGACACAACTCCGATCCGTGGCTAAAAAATCAACGCCCACTGGCTTTGCGGCTGAAAATCGACCCTCGCCTGCAACGCGACCAGAAGATCGATGCCTACAACTGGAGAAATGATGCGCAGCATCGCTGACAGAGGTAGGTGAGATCGCAACCCGTGCTGCGTGGTTTCTGCAGCATTGTGCAGCAGGATTTCTGACGCAAACATCGCTGGGAGTGCAAAAACAATGCAAGGCCTGCCCGGACCCGAGAGTGTAGTTCAAATCGATTCATCGCTCTCTTGCGGAGAGAAGAAACAACGCACGCTGACTTGACTGAAGGAGAAACAACGCATGGTCTCGCTCCTGTGTGAAATCGGTGCATCGCAAGCCCTTTTTGACGCACACACGCCCGTGCGGGGTTATTTTTGACACACTCAGGTACATTTCCACGCTAACAGCGTTAGCCCTGTGTTTAAAATTACATGAAGACTCTTTTTGGTTTTTAATTATTAACTTGACTTGTGTATTGTGGATTTTCGTCATTTTGGTCTTGTTTCGTTTAGGTAAATATTTTTCTAAACCTGTGTTGTGTCATTTTTTAGAGTTTTAATTAAATTACGGTGTGTGTTGGGACAAATACTTTACACTTAGCACTCTGAAGTTAAGCCTACTGCTCGTGCCAAGCTACCAAGGGGGTGAGCGGGGGTTAGCTGAGGGTGATTCTCTTTTACCCTGATTAGAGTCCTTGCTTGGACAGGGGGGTAACCTGACTGCCAACCAAAGACCCCATTTCTAACAGGAGGTATACTCTGTAATGCCGGCCAAAGGTCCAGGCAATGCAGTGGACCACTTGAGGGTTAGGACTCACTCCAATAAAGACCAGCAGCAGTGTCCAGGATAGGTCCAATTGAAACACATCAGCTAAGCAGTTGCAGGGAAAGGGCTTCTGGAAGCTGGTTTTGCCCCTGTAGTTCAAACAGTCAACTGACCCTTGGAGTCACTTCTGGGGTCCTGGGTTGAAGGCAAGCTGGTTCAGTCTTTCTTTTGGTTCTTCAGGCAGCAGGACAATCCTTCTCCTCATTCTTCACAGGTGCAGGAGATTACCAGGGATGACACATTTATGCCCAGTGTCAGGCTTTGAGTGGAGACAACTCATTGCTACTCCATAACCAATATGGCACAAGTTTCCAGGAGTGACTTTTCCAATTTTGTGGCACTTCCTTAGTGTTTTACTGTAGATTGTGCCACAGTACCCCTCTTTCATTAAGTCAAGCATGGTAAAATATTTGTTTCCCTGGTCAGAGGTCCCAGTCCCCAACCAGAGGTGTGGTTATGATAATGGGAAAACCCTCCCCTGTTGAGACTCCAATCTGTTTCTGGTGTAGATTCTCTCCTCCCATTTGGGTTGGGGCCATGTTGTCTAGGAATGAAAACGGGAGTCAGGCCTAAGGGTGAGCTACATCGGCTGGTGGCACGGTGGCATCCTTTGAAGCCCATGCTAGGGATGGCCACAGCCCCCAGGCCTTTATGAAAGAAACAATACACTACCCACACCTATACCACTTTTCCACTGTCTGGGAGCAATCCGCATTGCAGGGTTAGCAAGCTGATAATAAATAATAAACCTCTTGTTTAACTTGTTTGGTACCTCTGTGAGGTGTTTTGTGAGAAAGCCTTTTTTAAAACTTTTCTGATTACACTGTGGTAGCTGTTTCTATGTGTGTTGCATGACATTTTTGCTCTTCAGACTGAGAACTGAATTTGTATTTGATGTTGTGGATGATGTGTTTGAGTTAGGCAGATATGTTAAGGTGTTATAAGTTATGCAGGAATGTAGGTGTGATAGAAGCAGGGTTTAATTAAGGCACAAGTGAACTTAAATACTTTAACATGGGTGGTTTTGAAGTGTTTATAAAGGCTTGGGAAATGCTATTAGTGATACAGGCACATTTTTGGTAAGCAAGATCAGATCAGTGGAGTGAAGGAATGGTGATAACATACTACCAGGGTATAAAGTTTGTTTTACATTGGCATGCCAAAAAATATTGACTTCAGACTATTACATAATGCTATAGCATTATGGTTAAGTTGTAAATAGGTAAGTAAAGATGAATTATTCTTAACTTCATATCTTAAAACTATGATGATAAATATATCTTCAACTTTCATAGAAGTGAAGACAAGCGTTGTAATTTCACAGGTACCTGGAAATACTTGCCTCGATGATATAATGCAGCACTATTCATGCATAAAACATGACCAATCCATGTCTCCAGGTGCAATTCTTTAATAATGGATTTAAGACTGTGGCTGCCAATATGTCTCAGTGTGTGTCCAGCTGTGCATATCAGACTGCTAACTATCTGTTGGAGTCCAATTGCTTGCAAATTGTCTGTAAGATCTGTTTTAGGTTTTAGATCAGGTTTATCAACCCAGAAGTTGAGTACCCCATGAACATTTTTGTTGTGTGTAGTCTTCAGGTGGAATTCAAGGATTCTTCAGTGAGGTAGGGATGGTGGCCTGGGCAGTGATACTGCTGCGATAGAAGCCCATTTAGGGTTAATGAGTATGAGAGCAACATGTAGTTCCAATGAGGAAACGGTTGTGTTGGAGATGTCAGTGAAGGTCTGATCTAAAGCATTGGTTACGGCTACCACTCCCATTATTTAAAACTCTCTGTTCTTTAGGCCATAGAGCATTCAGACCACCTATATGACAGTTAGAGTCTGATAATAGGTGAAGCGCAGCAACAGTGCAAATATGTCGAATGAGATGCCAAAATCTTACAGAAATGTGGCAAAATCTATGGGGAAAATTGTAAAATGACAACTGTAGCACTACACATTCAAAGCACTCAAACATATGTGCAAAAATACTCAATTCAGACCTTTAAAGCTGCACTCACATTTTTCTTTCCACATTTCCATTGACATGTATGTTCAAAAGCATCTTTGTAATAATAACTTATGTTTTGATGTCTAGTGGTGCAGGCAGGTGACTTCAGAAATGTTCTACAATGATGCATGATGAAAAGAGCATAGGAGGAATGTAAATGACAACTTTGACTACAGGTGGAGAATCAAAGGGTTACAAAGCCTGAAACCCTTGAACATTCTCAGCCCTCCGGTTCAAACTGAATGCAGCTGCTTTCAATGTGAAGGATGAAACAAAGGGCAGACATGTTTATCTGGGAATTATATAGTAATATAAATTCATGCATAATCCCTTGGCCCTTACTAATACTAATACTATTATTAATACTAATACTAATACTAATACTGCAATACTCAACATTGGTGCAACTTTTTGTTATTTAAACACTTACCTAGCACCCAGTCTATCACCTTATATTGTGCCAGCCCAGAGCAAAAAACATCTATCATCATTTGAGCAGGCATGGAATAACTGAAGAGAACCTTCACATACATCTGACCACTAGAGAACTCTAATTTAGTCCACCACTGCATGTCCTACCTAACCTACAAATGGTGACAGCTTCTTGACCCTCACAATGACATTCACATAAAGAATGATTGTAATTGTAATGAACTCCATCCTGGCAGATATGTGCTGCCCATCTTCCCTTCAACCTACACCTGATCAGGACCATAAACATAAACACAGTCTTGGAATGGACAACCTGTATGTTAACCAATTTAAAGGACTGTGGTCACTGAAACACAATGAAGGGACCAGCAGAGCTGATCAAATGTGCCTGCTTAACAATAAACATATACTGCATGCGCATTTCTTATACTTCATCCCCCATCACATGGGCATTACATCTCATAACATGATGATCACACCTCTGTGCTCATCAAGCATGTAAGTAATTGATTTATTAGTTGCAGAGAATGTGAGTCCTTCTCGAGGAATACATCTGCAAATGTCTCTTTACTAGTAACTATGGTATCCCTTTTAGTGACTCTCTCAGAATAATGAAGTAGAGCAGTCCAAGGCTTACTCAGGGGAGATAGTGTGGGCCAACAATTTCAATTTGCTGCCACACAACAATGTTCAACAGATTATGGCTCAGTCAGTGCTTTGTCTTTTAAAAAGGAAAAGTGATTATTTCAATGTGTAATGTACGCATTAAAATAGAAGTATACATTCGTTCAGGTAGACGAAAATACCTTTGATGACACCCTCATATCACATTACACCCTTAAGCCTGGAGCCTGGTTCCTGAAGCCTATATTCACAATGCATTACCCCAACTATCCCAGATACAGAATAACAATATGAGTATCAGAATATATATTTGGCATCACTATTGGCTTTGTCAGTGTGTCACCACATTTAGAACAATATTCACATTTTACTTTGCCAATGTAACACCATTTAAAAAATAGGAGCAATATAAGTACTCAATTATAAGTCTAAACATTTTACTGCTCATCACCAAAATTAGCAATAAAGCATTTTCAAACCAAAAAAATGTGAGTCTGAAGATTTCTTTACTCTCAACAGGCAACAAATTAAAGGCATCAGACCAACCACAAAGGATTTCTATACTCCTAAGCGTAAGAACCCAACACTCAGGCTCAAAGTGCTTTAAAAGCAGATATACTGTCTCTGCAGGTCATGTACCCTATGATCTTGGAGACATGGGGTTACTTATTAGTGAACATTTCTGTAATGCTGCCACACTGCCTGCAGCACCCCAAACACGCTTGAGCCGTGCTGGTGGTTCCCCTGCCATTCCTATGTCACCAATGTTGAACAAATATGTAAATATGGCCCCCTGCTCAATATGTAGCACTTCTTGGCCAGATGTTTGCATATTTTATGAGTGGAAAATGTGCCACAGTCTTTTTTTGTTGTTGTACAATTGCCCCAATCACAACTGGAGCACTTACAGGCTATTCTGCACTCAATGTTAACTGTGAAGGGAGCTCCACTGCTTATGGCTTCAGCCAGCTCTTCGAGTATTCTCGCCCTCTGTAGTACACATGGAAGCCAGGATCTTTTGTTCTGTTCCACCCAGGGATGAGCAAGCTCTCCTTCTGCTCCTACACAAGGGTGGAAGCTATGCACTCACCATGGTCCATGCTACTAGTGGGCTGTGGAACAAGAGGTTGGTGTTACCTTGCCTTCCCTGACACAGGCATGGGGATGGGCAACGTACTAATCCAGCTCACCTTGCGGGACCAGGGAATGCTGTCCCTGGGCCCCTTTCTTTTGGGGCTGTACCCAGGGTCATTTGTCATGTAGGGGCAGAAAGTGGCCCCACACAAGCTCTTTCCGGAGGAAATATTAAAAGTGAATATTACCCCAACCCACAGGTGCTCAGCCCTCCACTGGGGAAAATGGTCTGTAGGATACAGTGCTTTTTGTTCTGTGATCAGTCTCCCAGGGCTGAAATTTAAAAGACGTTATCTCAGGCCCAGTAGGGTCAATCAATGTGAAGAAGGTGTCATTGTACTCCTGGAGGCAAGCTCCAGCCACCAGGAAAATCCTCTTCAGGGATCCTGGCCTGTAAAGGGGATTTTGCATGGGGAGCTGGATGCTTAATTGTCTGTGTGGCAGAACTATCCTCTTCTATTCTCCTGCTGGTGAGAGCATAGTCCACAGCCTCTCTGCAACCAGCCAGCAAAACACACTCATTGTCATAGTCCCCCTGCTCCAGAGCCTCCAGACATCTTGAATTGCACCAGTGAGTCAGTGGAATGTATGAACAGTCCACTTACGTCAATTGGGATGGGGCAGCAGGATCATTTCCCCAACTGCTTCTTAGGGGAACCATAATCACTGATCCTCAAGAGACCAATCCTATTTTAGAGAGACCCCTGAGAATCTTCTGAAGTGAAAGTCCTTCATTCTATCTTAGCAGGATGTCAGGTGCCTTCCCCTTCCAGCTGAGCTTCCCTTTGCTGCTGTCACTCCCAGATCCAGTTTCCTCTTGTTTGCCTTTCAATGTGAAAACGTTTTTAAGTTTTAAGTGGGGGTGGAAAGTTTTAGGAGCCAGGCACTACTGGCCTATCCTAGGATGCCACATCATCCTTCCACCCATGTCCCTACCATCCTGCACAGTATTCTGGGATAATCCAAAATGGTGATTTCACATTGTGTCTCGTTAGGTCTCTTTTGCCTAATCCCTTCCCACCAAAAGCTCAAAGGCAAGACCCTTGTGTGTTGGCTCCAGAGGTCTGGGATTCCTCCTTTGGTCCGGTGGGCCTGGGCTGTCCTGCAGTGTGACAAACTAATTATCAGATTCCTACTCACTTCTGTCCAATGACTGTAATGCAGCAACCAAACTAGCAGCTCAATTGAAATATGAGGTCACTAGCTGATCATGTACCTGCACACCATGACCCCCTATTCTGAGTCTCCCCCCTGGAACTCCGGAAGGGGCCATAGGTCAGGGAGATGGTCTTTATGTGGGCTTTGTCACATGGTTGTGATGTACAATTTGATAAGGCACAAAATGTGCACTCAATGATGTTTCACTTTCGAATTTGTGCTCCGTTATACCTCTTTTGAGGCTCTGTGGTTCGACATCAAAAATGGATGGGAAAAGAGGGCATATCCTTCTCAGTTGCAACAAAAACTTGTGATATTATTTATAAAGTTGTTATCGTTGGCATTGATTTATATGGTAGTACCTTGCAATACCAGTGATGGCCATGTGTGGTTTGTGACTTACTCCAAGGCTTGGCTGAAATAGATGTGACTCTCTTTGGTCAGTAGTACTTATGCAGTAGCGGATGGTGTAACTTTGGTGAATAGAAGTGCTTTATTCTTTTGTCAGTGTGTTTATGTACTTACCAGTGGGTTCCTTTGCCATTTGTTGAGTTTCCATTTACTCCACCCAATTAGCAGTAGATATTTCTCATTTTCCTTCCATCCCTCACTTGCCTCTCCCACATAATCACCAAAGACATATACCGCCATATGTAGAGTACTCCACATCCCTCCACATGCAGAGTTCCCCACACACTTAGCAAAGAACTCCACACTTAAGATATAGGACAGATATAGGTGGAAATCTCTGGCAATATACTAGTAAATAGGATCTATGAATACATACAGCAGCTACACTGGAGTACTTCTGGGCACAGTTAAAGTGCTTTGGTGATTAAGCCCCTTTGTTTTATTGTAAAGACATTCAGATTAATGATGGATGACGTGTTTAATAACTACATTCTGATTAAACAAGTTACGTGCTGAAACTGGCACGAAGGACTGATTATTATTATTAATGAATTAAGTTGTTTGTTTACACAGTAGATTATCTAATACAATGCCCTGCAAGGCTAGACAGGCCATATGTTTGTCCTGGGCAATACTCCAGTGCTTCAGAGCTCTGAGGAGCTGGTTTTAGCCTTCTAAGGCCTGTTATCGTCAGTGTCTCTAGCCTGGGCCCAAAGCGGATGATGCCTCCCTGCCTTTGAATGGTCAGGCTCTATCTCACACTCACACTGTGATTGAAAGTCCAGGGCCCAGGAGTGTATATGGTATTGGGCTCAACATAGAGCTTGGTCAACAGGACCTGGATCTGCATCTCCAACTGTGGGGAGCATTCTCGGAAGAGGCTGAGGGAGACATCCTGTGTAGGAGATGGAATCTTGGTGGGAAGGAAGCACAGCAGATAAGTACTAAAATTATAAAAAACCTTCTAGTTGAGAGAGGTGGTTGTGTGCACATATGCATTCATGGATGAGTGAAAGTTAGTGTGCCCTTATCTGGCTTCCACTGTTATTTTTCTGACTTCTGCACACTGGCTGCAACTGAAGCAGAGGACCACATTCAAAACCATTTGCAAAGCTGATTAGGCTTTTAATTCAACCAGGCGATACTGTTAGGAAACACCATAAAGTGATGCACCAAATAATACCAGTTAACATTCTCATTCTTACCAGTGATTCATCAGGGTTCCATCTCTTTCTCTTCTTTGTGTTTCTCTAATTCCATTTCTCCCTTAATCTCTATCGCCTCCATCTCACACTTGTTTTTGCTCTCCCACTCTCCCTCACAGCTCTAATTACTCTTCCTTTATCTGTTCCTATCTTCTTTCTCTAGCTGTAGCACTATTTATCTCTCTTTTTACTCCTTATCCCAATCTATCTTTAACACTCTTTGCCCCATCCCCTCTTTTCCTGTGTTCCTTCCTGGCAGTCCATCACCCTCCTTGACTCTTTACTTTGTATCTGTCTTTGTGAGTCTATCTTTTTCCCAAGCAGAAGTAAAGCGGACAAACAGATACCAAAATTTGAGAAGATTTGAGGCTAAAATTGTCGTAACTATCATTACTGTCCTTGTACAGGTCTTTTTTTATTTGTGAAGTCTTTGGTTCTTCTTTATTCTTTTCTTTTCGTCAAGGAGGTACGATCTACCTCCTTGTCGCTGTGATGTCGTCGCTAAACAATGTACATATCACTTTCTACTGTGCTGCCCTCTTTTCTGGTTCCTTCCCTGGGTAGCATAACTATGAGACAACATCCAGATGGCGTGGTGTCCCTGCAGCTACTTTGCACAGTAGACATTTGTCATGCGGTCATAAACGTTGTAAGAATTGCTGGAAAACAGCCTTCTCTGAAGGGTCACCCCAAACTGCCTTCCTCCTCCCCTTGTTTACCTCGTTTTTGTTGGCTTTAGTACTCTGGACAATGTACCACTGCTAACCAGTGCTAAAGTGCATGTACTCTCCTCTAAATATGACACCATTCACTCATACCCAATTGGCATATTTAATTCACTTATAACTCCGTAGTTAACTACACTACATGTGTCCAGGGCCTGCAAATAAAATGCTACTAGTGGGACTGCAGCACTGATTGTGCTATCCACTTAAGTAGCCCTCTAACCATGTCTCAGGCCTGTCACTGCAGAGCCTGTGTGTGCAGTTTTACACTACCTGGTAGACCTGGCAAAACAACCCTTTTGTCAGGGCCAAAACATCTATTTTTATACTGCTAGAAATTGGGTTTCTGGTTGGCTAGGTTATGCACCTAAGACATTCAGAACCCACCCACTCTAGTCAGGGCAAGGGAGTTACACACCCAGGATAACCCCTGCTCACCTCCTTACTAGCTTGGCACGAGCAGTCAGGCCTAACCTAGAGGCAATGTGTAAAGCAATTGCACAACACACACAACACATGTGACGCACTATCCCCACCACAAAGAAAACACAACACCATGTTATATAAAAATAAACTGTATTGTACACAACATTATTAGACCAAGCACAACATGTCAGTAATACCCTGCTACCCAAGCAGTTGCCAGAACATTACATAGTACTATTACTCTGCGAATACCAGCAGTAGTCACATACAACCCATAGGTTACTGGTTATCCTGCAACATGAGCAGTAGTCAGGTAAACACTACTAAAAGAAAGACCATGTCATAATAACATACATCATCATGAATGCACCAAGTCAGAGAAAACATGTTACCAAAAATGCACATGCCCTAGTACACATGCCATCCTAAAGGCTCATACAAGGAACACGAGAGAACTCAAGGGCAAGTCAGGAAAAACATATCACCATACATGCATGGGTCATAGTAAACATGTACTCATAAATGCCCATGTCAGAAACATCAGACAACATGGCAAGCCATGAGGAACACCCACATGGCTGTTCATATCAGGGAAGTATTCCTAGCCAGCACATGTCATAGTAAAAAAAATACATCACCAGGTGTGTCAAGACATTAGCAAGAAAATATACACATCCCCAGTGAGGTATTATGAGCAACACAGGGGAGGGGGCAAACGGTGCAGTTCTGCAGGGCGACCTCCCTGGTCCCCCATGCACCCAGCAAACTCTTTGCAGCCTCCGCCCAGAATCTTAATGTGTCTGGTGCTCTCCGGGGCCTCCCGGCATGCTACAACTGCGCAACTGGGTTAACACCAGGGAGACTTCACTACATCTCCTCCTCCAGAATCTTAGCATGTCCGATGCCATCCGGGGCCTCCCGACATGCTACAACTGCGTGTCTGGGCTCATGCGGGGGAGACTTCCCCGTGTTGCCTTCTCCGTGCCAACACCCTGCTCCACCGTAACTGCCCGTGACCCTGTGGTGCAGATGGCGAGCCTGGGACCTTCCTGGGTACTCCCAGGTCTGTTCCGACCTGGGTGCCATGTCCGGGATGGCAAGGGCACACATCTGACACTCTCACCAGAGACTCCTCCAGGCCTCTCCAGCAGTAGTCCTCTGGGGCTGCAGCAGTGACTCATCAGCCAGCAGCTTCTATCTATGCCCCAGGGTTACTGCTCGAAGGGCTCCCGTGCCCCAGGGGCACTTTCCTAAGTACCTAGGCCACGCTCTCAGCTTTGCTCCTCATGACCCACCTGGGTCGCTGTGGGGATTTCATTCTCCGTCAGCAATTACAAGCAGCGCTTTTCCTGCGCTGTAAGTAGGAGGAAAGAGCACAGCTGTCAGCACTCTTACCACATTATGCCCCAACCTAGGGGGGCCATCAAATATAGTGCTATCAATGCAACCAGACTGCTGCACTTCCCTCATGCTGGGGAAGCAGAAAATGCAGCGCTTGGGCTGCACTGCGAGGCAGGAAACAGGGGCCTCAGCATAGAGGCAGCAGAAAGGGGACACAGGGCGGTAGGGCCCAAACAAAACAGGCCAGCACAAGGGACTGCAATCAGTTGCAGTTCCTCCTAGTGACCCAGCAGGTCACAGGTCAGCACAACAGCAGCAGTCCATGTCGGTTCCTGGTGATTCCTTCCAGCAGCATTCTGTGTCCAGTCGAGTGTCTCTTCTTGTTCCAAGGTGTCTCATTTAACCTGGAGAAACACCCCTGTACTTATATTCAGTTTTGCACAACTGTTACAAAGAGGGGAAGAAGAGGTTCCAACCAGTTACAACTGGTTTCAGTAGTGTCCCTTCTCTCCTCCAGCACAGGCTCCAGACATCAGTTGGGGGTAAACAAGCCCTTTGTGTGAGGCCAGGGCACAGCCTTTACAATGCAGGTGTGTCCTGCCTCCCCTTCTCTGAGCCCAGGAAGACCATTCAACACACAGATGCTCTTCTGTGATACCTCCACCCTCCCTGTGTGCAAGCTGTCTGAAAAGTATGCACAAAGCCCAGCTGTCACTCTGCCCCAGATGTGGATTAAAGTTGAGATGCAAAACAGCAGAGTCATAAGCACAGAGAAATGCTCACTTTCTAGAAGTGGAATTTTTATAATGGTAACAAAAATCCACCTACACCAAGAAGCTGAATTTCTCACTACCATTACAGCCATATCAATCATGCCTATGCTACCCCTCACAGATCAGACAATACCCCCTAGATATAAGGCAGGGCATTTCCAATGCAATTCCATGAGTAAGGCAGCACTCACAGCAGTGAGAAACCAAAAAGGCTGTTTGTCATTATCAGGACAGGCCACAGAACCAGGCACATCTCCTGCTTTTACATACATAGCACCCTGCCTATAGGGCTAGGTAGGGCCTACCTTAGGGGTGACTCATTCATTCATTCGCTTTATTTCGGTAAAAGTAAATACCATAAAAGCACATCATCACAATTAATAGTTTCGTAGTTTTGCAAAACAACAAGCTACATAATTTTTTTTTCGATCATAAAAAGAGGTGTTAGACATAAGCATTTTCCTACTTGAAATTCATACCTTATTATAAAATTGTATAAAAATACATAATAGGTATTAAGAATCAAATAAAGACCTAACCAAACATTTCAGATAAAATAAGACATTTCCATTAAAAAATATAAAAGTATCTAAGCATAAAAATGAAAAGGATGCATCCGAGCAATATAAAATGATAAATACATAAAAAAATAGGTTCATCAATGACTTTTCCCCACATGCATTGATAGCTTTCCCTCTAATTTTTTTAGCCTATTCAGTCTATTGTGCCAGATTGAATCTAGATATTTTGCCAGGCAGCAAGCCACTTAAACAGATGGGTCAGATTTAAAAATTCTCAAAGCCAATGAACAGTTTTTAAAACCCATTTTCCTGCATAAAGGAATAATCCAACAGACTCTTTGTTTGTGGTATGCGGGGCATTGAAAGAGGATGTGGGTTATAGATTCTGACACAGCCCATCGGACACATCTTAGAAGTGCAATTAGCGTTAGACCATTTGTATGTAAGGGTACGCAGCGGAAGAGAACCTATCCTAAATCTAATATATAGTGCACGTGCATGTGGTGAAGAAACGATGTCCATATACTGCGCAAATTCATAGTGGCATTTGAATTGTGAGAAGTTGCCCGTCATGGAAGATGGCGAAACAGCAGACAGTTGTAAAAGTTGGACATAGGGCCAAAATGCATCCTTTAATATCTGTGTTGCATTTTTTGGGATAGATAGCGGGTCCTTCCAATAAGACCCCAAGCCAAGTAGTGAGAAGGTCCGTTCTATGTATACACACCACTTGATTTTTGGGCTGGTGTGGTTGGCCATCAAATTGGCAAGCCCACATCTATAGGGGGCAAGGGAGTCTAGTGACCATAAACGAATCCAATATAGTAAGGGCCTAAGTGCGACGATCTGGCTGATGGGGGGCAGATTTAAATCCATTCGGATTGGGAGCATTGGGGTGCTGGAAGGGACTCTTAGCAACGACCTTAAGAAGGAATTTTCCACCTTTGTCAGATCATCTATACCACAGTGGCCCCACAGTTCTGCTCCATAAATGGCCCCCCCTCTTGCTTGTAATTTGTAGATTTTGACAGCAGGCGTCATGGCAAAGCTAGGGGATCTAGCTGCAAATCTTACAATGCCACTTGCCCGTTGTTTCAATCGCAGGGTGGCCTTCTGGATATGGCAGTGCCACTTATGCGAGTCTTCTAATTTCAAACCTAAATAGTCAAAGTTACTGACTCTTTCCAGCGTGGCACCCTCTAGATAGATAGGTCGTCGCATCCTGCCTTTTTTATCCCCAAACACCATACACTTGGTTTTTAATCGATTAATTTCAAGGCCATTGTCATTACAAAAATCCATGAACCTCGAGAGCAGAGTTGAAAGACCTATGGCTGTTTGGGATATCAGCAAGGTGTCATCAGCAAATAAAAGGCAGGGAATCTTCTGCCCTCCCAATTTGGGGGCATCATTGGAGCACTCCATAAGATAAGGAATCCATGCATTTATAAAAAGGAGAAATAGAGTAGGGGCAAGCACGCAGCCTTGTCTTACTCCACGAGCGGTAGGAAATTTTTCAGTTAATTCGCCTTGGCCGCCCCATCTGATTCTTCCATAATTGCCAGTATAAAGGTCTCTAATGATGTTTAAAATAGAGCAAGGAACTCCTATTTTGGACAGGACTTCCCACAGTTTGTGGCGGGGTACTAGATCAAAGGCCGATTTTAGGTCAACAAATGCTACATATAAATGACCTAAGTCTACGTCAACAACTTTCCATTTGATTGAAATAAAACGGAATACCTGATCTATTGTACTAATTTTTTCTCTAAAACCCGCTTGGAGGTGATTTAAGATTTTATTTTCTACCATCCATTTACTCAGCCTGCTCAACAATTGATGGCAAAATATTTTTTGAAGATTGTCGAGAAGGCTGATGGGTCTATAATTTCCCGGGAAATTCCTCTCTCCTTTCTTATATATGGGCACAATGATTGCCTCTTTCCATGATTCAGGATAAATTCTAGTGGTCAAAATGATGTTGGAGAGCCTATTGATGTATGGGCGCCAGATGTTTTGGTCCGCTTTAAACATGTCAGAAGGAATCCCATCCAACCCTGGGGCCTTTGCTGCTTTCTGAGCAGTGATGGCCAGCACAGTTTCATTCAATGTAAAGGGGGGCCAGGAGGGCGTGGGCTCACTCAAAATTGTTGACACCCCCAGACTTGGAACATCACTATCCGGTAAAGGGCCATACAGTTCGTTGAAGTGAAAGAGCCAGGCATCAGGACTAATATGAGACTCCAAATAAGGTGCTCGGTTCTGATCGCTACAAGAAACCAGAAGCCAAAACCGTTTGGAGTCGTGAACCATAGCTGCCTCAAGTAAATTGCTCCAAAGCCCCTTTTCATACTCGAGTTTGCTTTTGTTACATGTGGAGACATAATGACGTCTAGCATTAATAATACCTGGTCTATCCTTTGACCTTAACACATTGACCAAAGTATTTTTAGCATCCCTACATCTCTTGTTAAACCATTTAGAATGAGGTTGGGTTCGGGAGTTAGTCAATGGCCTAGGACATTTGGTAAACAGCTCTTTCAAAGTAACAAAGAGTTCCAGATGGAGAGACAATACTTCAGTTGGAGCAAAGGTAAGGCTATCATCAAATAGCTGGTGGGAAAATGTTAAGGCGCACAATTTTTCTCGAAGCTTGTTTGATTGCGCAAAGGAGTCCCATCTTACCGTACGCCTATTGCTGGACAACTCCATAGCGGTAGAAGAAGCAGGAGGAAGTACGGCTCCTGCTAAAAGAGATCTCTTGTACGTGATCTGGAGAGGGGCGTGGTCACTAGAGTAGGGGTCACCCAATTCCACATCTAATATATAATGCCAAGTTCTTAAATCAAAGAAAATGTAATCCAATTTATTACTATATGAGCCCCTAAAAAAAGTTGGTCTGGCAGGAGTGTCAGCTGGAAAACGGCCATTACCAAAACGAAGGCCGTGGAATATCATAAGATCTATTATCTGTGAAGCCCTGGCACACGATTTATATGAATTTTGCTGGATAGAATGAGGAATCAAAAAAGAAGGGATGTTCCATACACTATCTTCAAGCTGCATAACCTCTATGTAATCAGCATTAAGTTCAAGTTGGACATTAAAATCTCCTGCTATTATGATGTGATATTTAAGACGAAGGTCCGGAATTAGGGTATTCAATAGCTCGATAGTGGTGGAACAATGATTGGAAGGTCCCGGCCTACTATAGATGTTTATACAAAGAACAGAGACTGGAGACTGAGACTGGATGGATGGCAACAGCCAAAATATCGTAAGAATCCACATATATCTCCTTTATTCCTCTCACCTCTGTAGATTTTACCCAAGTGATTAAATCCCCTGCTGCCCTACCTGCTGGAGAAGGCCTGGCAGGTTTAAAAAAATAACTAAACCCCTGTGTGTACGTACAATGTGTGGCCCAAGTTTCCTGGAACATACAGACATTAAATTTTTCAACAAATGTCCCCCACTCAGTGTCCATGAGTTTGCCATTAATGCCAGCCACGTTCCAGGACAGAAGTTTAGCTGTTTCCTGGGGAATAGGGTCGCTTAGGTTCGTAATCTTATCATCCAGAGAATGGCTGTCAATAGGTTTCGCCATAGATGAGTTTGTGGATTTATTAGTAGTTTCAGGTTGAAGATCCGATGAAAGGACAGCGCCCGGACTAGATAGATTAGGTGGAAAATCAGTAGCCGCTGAGTCTGAACTAAAAAGGGGAATACAGGGGTTAGTAAAACATAGTCAGTCAACGTCCGATGTGGCCCCCTGAAGATTGGGATTATGTACTGCTTGGCCCCTTAGAACAAGACCAGAGCTGGTCATAGGGGCCAAACCAGATAAAGGGTCTCTTCGAGCCTGGTGGTCTAAGGTCTTGGATGTTTACAGAGTGGTTCAAGGCCACATTAGCTGTTCTGATGGAAGAATTCGGTTGCATGTGACCAACAGAAGGGCAGCTAACTGTGAGGAAAATAGCTGAGGGCTTCCTGCTTGTTGTCCGTGCTTCCATATCTAGGAGACCTGCTACCAGATGGGAGTTTATGAGTTTGAGTCTTATAAAGGCACTGCGTCCAGAAGAACCGGGGGAACCATTAGCTCGTTCGGCAAATAATATGTTGTCATGGATGACTGAACCACAGCCTCTGACGTGTCTTAGCCAATGCGAGACCTTGTTAACTAATGAAGCTTTGTCTTCTCGCATGTTTGGAGGCAGAGGTGGAACATTGCACATATATATGTAATTATTATGGATTGGGTTAGAATTATAGCGAGAAGCTTTGGTGGTATCCCATTTAAGGGGAACATTAGAAAGAAGAGGAGTGTTACTTCCGAAAGAGGGCATGTGCTGTCTATCAGGACACTGGTCATCTATAAGATCTACTTCACTTGCTGGCGATGGAAGGGGCCCAGTTAACGGAATGCCTTTTGGAAGTGGGTGTTTGATTATCATAGGTTTTGGCCTGGACTCGCTAGTAGTGAGAGAATGTTTATTTTTGAGGAAGGTGGTAATTTCAAGCAATAATGATCTCAGTTCACCAACTTCGGTCTTGAGGCTACACACCAGTGCTAACAAGTCATTTTGCAGGGGGGCACTTTCTGTGCGTGGCAAGGTTGAGGGGGATGGTTGATGATTATCCAGATCATGGGGCGCCAAAGGAGAAAAACGATTGGAACAAGGAATTATAGGGTGTATTGCGTAGGCTCTTGATACTTCCGAGTCAGAGTGAAGTACAGAGGGAACAGAGGAGCTACTGGAACTAGTGGGGTCTTGACATACTAACAGCTGGTGACATGAAGCAACGGATTGTGAATTAGAAACAATGTGTGGTCTGGATGTTAAAAATGGAATAAGGGTACCAGATTTGGGCTCCTTTCGTTTGACCCTCTCCTTGTTATTTAGGATCTGTTCTACCTCTTCTATCAGATCATCTATTTCCTTAGCGACACAGTTAGTATGGGGTAGCGTGGCCTTGTTGGTTTTGGGTATTTTAGACTTGGCAGAGCCCGATACCGGGCTATCTTTTGCCTTGCGCTTCCCAATTGGGGAATTATACTACAACACAATGAGGAAAAAGGATTTTGGAATACTGCCCTGTACTAAAATGGCTGGTACCGTACCTTAGGGCCCAGAGGGGGGGCCCAGCCCGGCCTCCTTCGGTCTCTGACGGGCACGGACGGGCCCGCCCTTGGCCTGGGCTTCGCCCGCACGCATCCCGCGAGCGGGAGCGCTGTAAAGATATTTAAAGGGCTCCTGCCCTTTTCGTCTGCTGCTGCTCTGCTGTGCTGGCCCCCAGGTGAGGGAAGACGAAAGGCGCGTCCCGCGATCCCGCGAGCGGGGGAGCTGTAAAGATATTTAAAGGGCTCCTGGCCTTTTCGTCTGCTGCTGCTCTGCTGTGCTGGCCCCCAGGTGAGGGAAGACGAAAGGGGTGACTCATATGTAGTAAAAGGGGAGTTCCAGGCCTGGCAAGTAAATTTGGATGTCAGGTCCCTGTGGCAGTATACTGCGCATGCAGGCCCTGTGCTAGCAGGCCTGAGACAGGTTTGAAAGACTACTTCTGTGGGTGGCACAAGCTGTGCTGCAGGCCCACTAGTAGCATTCAATTAACAGGCCCTGGGTATAGAGATACCACTGTACAAGGGACTTACAGGTAACTTAAATGTGCCAATTAGGTGTAAGCCAATCATCCCAACTTTAGAAGAGAGAGCACCTGCACTTTAGCACTGATCAGCAGTGATAAAGTGCTCAGAGTACTAGAGCCAACAACAAGAGGTCAGAAAAATAGGAGGAAGAAGGTAAAAGGTTTGGGGATGACCCTGGAAAAAGGACCAGGTCCAGAGTATACATTTAAATCACCCCTAATGTAGGCCTTGGACAACCCATAGGGCAGGGTGCAATGTATTTAAAAGGCAAGAGATGTACTTTTAAGTTTTACATGTCCTGGTGGGAAAAAACTCCCAAAGTCATTTTTACTACAACAAGGCCTATCTCTCTCTCAGGATAACATTGGGATTATGTTATTGCATGTGGAGTAGCTAAATTTAGACTTCATCGTTTACGCATTATCATTGTGCAATTTCGAGTTTATTTTTTACCCTTATTTTTTACTGTGTGCCTTAAATAATTTTCACATATTTGAATATTTAAGCACAGTAATGAAATATAACTATAGAGAACCTGAAGCTTTATGAACATGCACATCAATGTTCATTTAAATTGCTTTCATGTATTCATTATTCATATGAACATTTTAAGTTGTATTTGCAGAAGTAACTTTTTTTTTTGTTCATGTTCTACATTTATTTGAAAGTTACATGAACGTTGTATGTGTGCATGTATAATCATATATTCAAAATGTACATTGAGGGACATATTTACAAGAAATGTGGTGCAGGGCAGAGCCACAAGTTACATTGCTACTTACAGGGAAAGGGCAGAAATGTGCTTTATTTAAGCAATATGGCACATTCCTGTCCTTTCCCACTGTGCTGGTGGAGCCTAGTGCCAACGTAGGCACCCTGGCATCATGGTGCCTGTTTTGTAGGCAGCATTGTTTTTGTGCAGAAAGGGACACCTTACTGCACAAAAACAACACATACAGGAGTGCAGCACACATACAAAGAGGAAAAAACTAGCAGAAATAAAGATATTTCTCCTCGTTGCACCTCCCCTGGGAAGCGCAAAGTTTTGGCGCATCCCCAGGTTTACAAGATCTTGTAAATCTGGGGATGCCTCAAAATCCATGGGCCTTGTGTGGGAAAACCCACTGAAATGCCCATAGAATGCCTATTCAGGGTAAAGTAGTGCAACGCAGCGACTTGCACTGCATTGCCCTACACTAAATGTATGAGGCCCTTCAAAGCCATGCATGCACCACTTTGTATGGTGCAAACGTGATGCAATGCTCTCATAATTATGCCGCTAGGACCCACATTTATGGGCTTTGTGGTGCAGGGCAGTGCACAAAGTCATCTTGATCTGGTTCCCCATCTAAACCAATGTGAGTGGGATGCCCCTAGGTTGGCACACATTAAGGTTCCACCACTAATGTTTGCTGACATCAACCAAATATATAATGTTAAATCCTTGCCACACCATTAGACCAAACCCCACCCCCAAGGGAACCCTGCTGGAACAGGTCCACACTTTTGATTATACCAGGCTCATCCTCACAGGACAATTGGACTGGCACACCCACATTACAAGGCTCAAACTGCAATGCAACTTATTGGGAAGTTGGTGAACGTTCATCGAGGTAACCTTTTTCACCCAATTTCACCAGTTGTCCAAATTTACACCCATCAGGCCCTTGGCGACATTTGTTATGGCACAGAATTATGGAGGCACAAGGATGTTAATGCTCTGGTGTTATCTGAGAATCTATTCTTACAGCAGTTGACAGGACTTCCTTTTAGAACTCTACTGGTCCCTCTTAGGTTGGATATGGGGCTCACACTGATCTTTGATGGGACTGGTGTGAGACCAATCCTGTATTGGAGGAGTATCTGGGCTACCCCCAAGCTCTAATACTACTGTCAGGAGCTTGAGGAGGTGTTTAGGATCCCAGAGGCATGTGATCTCCCTTGGCTTAAGTATTTTAGAGATACCTTGAGTAAGGAGTGGAATGTCAGACTGTTGGAGGGTCCTTGGGTGGTACCATCCATTCCAAAATCAAACCTCAAGAGAAATTATGCACAATCTAAATTGCACTCTCTCCTGACTTGGACGTCTTTGGTTTCATTAACAGATACTTTTCTCCTGATGAAGGTTCAATTCAAAGCAGAGCAGTATCTAGATGAGATTGAACCCGCACTGGCCAGGAAGCTTTAAATCCAGTTCAGATATGGGTCTTTGCCTCTTCGCTCATTCATCGCCAAGGGTGCCTGTACTCCTGGAATACTGGAGTGGGCAGGTCAGTCTTGTGGAACCACAAAGGAAATGGTAGAACATGCCCTCTTTGTTTGCCCAGCATACAGCAATAGAAGAGAAAAGTGACTAATCCCAGTTTGCTGGAATTTCGGCACAAAGCAGTATAAGGAGGCCCTTCAAATCCTTCAATGAGACACAATACAATACATCATTTTGCTGTCTTACGGTAGTTGCCGTCAACTTGGTGTACTAGCAAAAACTGAGCTTACAATCAATTGACTCAGGCACTACTGACATAGTGCAACCTTGCTGCTGATTACTTTAATTTTAAAGCACTGTGCACTTTATCCTGTCGGGGAGAACAGACATACATTTGAGCTAGCTGTATTAGACATTATTGTGGCTGTGATCTGTTACTGTTTTCTCCTCCCTTAATTAATTTTGCCCTTTATCTGGTTGAGGGGATAAGCAGCATTCATTACTCTTTGTTGTCGATTGCAGCTTCCCAAATGAATGAGAGGCTCAAATTATAGAATGTACTTCAAAACGAAAGGTCGAAAAACCAATACACAACACTGGGTAAAGGCCAGCAGCTTGCGGTACAATAGTCTATCACCAGTCCAAGACAGGACCAGGGAAGTGCAGTGTTACAGGGCCCACTGTCAGCCGACACATCCTCCTCTTGGGACAGGGAGCACAATGCCCCAGCAAGACACAGACTGAGTGGAGAGACATTCACATGTTGAATGTCAAGGCCACCCAAACAATGAAGGTGGGTCTTTCCACAGGTGTCTGAAGATGACTAATTTCGGAACAAAGGTTGGTGGCCCTGCCCTGGCTCTTCCTGATGCTGACGAGTGCAGGACAATCTCACCCTGGACCAGGCCTTGCCCAGGTGCGCCTGCTCGTGTTCGACACAGCGGGAATGTCAGGAGGTCTAAGAGTGTGTTGATAGGCGGCTCCACCTCCTTCTGGGCCCACCCTGCAATTGCACCACCTGTCGCACAGCACATGGGGGGATAGAGTCCCATTTGGTCCTGCCAGACGTTGGGGGTCAACAGTTCCCCCTGTGCTGGTGCCCTTTTGGCAGCCTAGCACCAATGCAAGAACCCTTGCACCATGCTTTGTTTTTGTGCAGGAAGGCAGACCTTTCTGCACAAAAACATTCCTGAGAGGCTTTTTTTCTCTTTCTATGTGAGCTGCAGAATGCAGCACACATATAAAGAGGAAAAAATGAGGAGAAATAAATATATTTCTCTTCGTGACACCTCTCCTGGGGAGGAGCATCTTTTTGGCGCATTCTTAGGTTTACAAGTTCTTGTAAATCTGTGAACATGTTAAAATCCATGGATGGTGTGTAGGAACACCCATGCAACACCCATAGAAATGCATCCCTGGCACAGAGTAATGTAATACAGTTATTTAAACTGTGTTAGATTACTCGAGATTTATGAAGCCTTGCAGGGCCATGCATGGTGGCCTTGCATGGCTTCACAAATCTCACTTAAGGTTTGCATCTTTCTTACACCATGTTGCACCTGACTAAAGGCCTTATTTTTTAAATGTATTTTGCTTGATTAGCATGTTCTTTCTGTTGCATGTGCATTCTCATGATTTTATTAGCTAGAGAAGAAGTATTTTTCTATGTAGTAGTTTACTGATAGTAAGGTCTGAGAAGAGAAATCTTGGCAAGAAATCTGAAGACCTAATGAGTAGATGAAGCCTCCAATTTCCGAGATGTTTTGTTATCAATGCGTCCACCTCCATTGGCAATGGAAACTATGGAATAGCCACCACAGCAGTTAATATGGGCCAGAACCTGATGGGAGAAAGTTCACAGATCAGTGCCCCTGTCAACGCCACTGTTCCTAATGCCCCAGGTGGAATAGTTTTCCGGTCAATGTTGGTCCCACAGTTCCTTTGCATAAATTTTAGTCAGCAGGAACCACAACACATACTTTGACAGTCCCTACTGGAATAGATATATCTGCTAATGCTCCTGTGATTTCAGGAATGGGAGGAACTCCTTTAATCCCAACTTATGTTACCTCTACAGAATCAATCATGAGTCAGACAGGATTTATTCCTGTTGGAGAGTCCACTCAAAGACAGCAAAATTCTAACATGTCTATTTGGAATTCATCTCAGAGTGTCATCAACAGTAGTCCCATAGGAAGGGTAGTGTTGAGTACCTCTGTAGTACAGAATGGCACTAATTCCTAAGAACTAAATGATTTAACTGGATTTTTCAATGGGTCCCAAGAGAAAGTAAATACCCACAAAGAGGACAAACTTGTATTCATGTGTAAAGACATCACTAAGAATGTAGGACAAGCTCATGATAGATTGTTTGAGTTGTCCCGAACGTATGATGTAGATTTAAGCCATTTTATTTTATTGCAGAAAAGCTATTGTGTACAGTTTGATGAGAATAACATTTGCAGTGCTGAGCCCTTTTATTTTTCTATTTGCTGTAGTTTGCACGTATGCCTCCATACCTTTTTGTGCACATAAGCTATCCATGCCAAATGTGTGGCTTTTTGTTCCAAACTCCTATGAATTCTTAAGGTGCCCAGGGTTTGTGAATCCCCTGGAGGAGATTGAGAAAATAGGCAAAATACAGAAACAACATCCACAAACGGTTTGCGGTACTAAAGTCACCATCTTCCCAGTGTTCAGAAACATGCAATTCTGAATCAAAAAAACCTAATTTTGTACCATAGTTTTAGCATTTTTCTAAGAGGTAGCCTATTTTCACTATTTTTTGTGGTCTCAACCTACTTCCAGTTTGTGATGGGAACCAGTGTGAAACCCATGGGTGAGACAGAACAGCTATAGGTTTCAGAAAAGTAGACAAAATTCAGGATTCAGCAAGGGGTCACTTGTGCAGATCCCTCAAGCTTTTTATCAAGGAAAATAACTGTTGAAAAAAGAAATGTTGAAAATGGTTAGGAAACAACAAACAATTGTGACAACATTTTCATCTGTAACTTTTCGTCACAATGGCAGATTGAGAAAAGCAATATACCATTACGTCCACTAGAGCCTTGTGGTTGCGGGGACATATGGGGTTTGTAGGTTCTCCAAGAACCCAAGGTGCCCAGAATTAACAACTGAAGTTCACCCTTCAGAGGGTTTTCATTGAGACCAATTCTTATAGTGAAAAGGCAGAGTGAAAAGTAGGTATCAAGAAAACTTATGTATTTCTGAAATGGGCATAAGATATAGAGTTTAAGAGCAGTGGTTATGTCTACATCTCTGAATTTGTGGGTATCTATGCTAGCATATGATTGGGAGGGTATTTTTCAAAATGTCATCTTTTGTATTCACTGGCTTACATTTGAAAGGCACAAATGCAACGAAATCCAATTGGTAATAACAATGTTCTGATATTTTATGATCTTACAGGACTCCCAATAAAAATGGTACCACACTTGTGCGGGTAGGATTAGTACCCGCAACAAGAAATGGCACAAAATGCAAAATGGACACATTCCATATTTCCATCAAAAACGGACCCTCTTTTTCCAATGTGCTTAGCTCCATATTTTGATCCAAGCTTAACCGGAATGTAAGGAAACCTAGGCACCCCAGAATATCCTGCAAGCCTCAAACATTGACTAAAGAAACACTGTTTCATCACATTTCTGTGATGGAAAGTTCTGGAATCCATGGGGAGCCACAAAAGTCCTTTCACCTGACATTTCCCCAAATCTCTTGATAAAATGGTACCTCACTTGTGTGGGTAGGCCTTTTGCCTGTGACAGGAAACTGCTCAAAATGCAACATGGGCCTAGGACATTTTCCACTGAAAACTGACCCTCTTTTTCCGATGTAGGCAGCTGTATATTTTGGACTCTTGCTCAGCAGCCACTTATGGAAACCTAGCCAACTTGTATATTTTTAAAAACAAGACACCTAGGGGTATCCAGGGTGGGCTGAATTGCGTGGCTCACTTCACGTTTTTTCACTTAGAATACCCCATAAACCTCAAACATTGACTAAAAAAACTCTGTTTCCTCACATTTCTGTGACGGAAAGTTGTGAAATCTGCGGCAAACCACAAATTTCATTCCACCCAACATTCCCCAATGTTTCCTGATGAAAACAGCACCTCACTTGTGTGGGAAGGCCTAGTGCCTGCGTTATGAAGCAGACCAAAACATAGCATTGATGCATCACATTTTTCCACCGAAAACTGACCCTCTTTTTCCAATGTGGGTAGCTCTAGATTTTGGACACTAGCTCAGAAGGCACCCACAGAACCTAGCTAACCTGTTCATTTTTTTAAAACAAACACCTAGGGAATCCAGGTTGTTGTGACTTGCATGAATCCCATTAGGTTTTTTCACCCTCAATGTCCTGCAAACCTCAAACTGTGCCTGAATTCTCTTTCCAATGATACGTCTTCTGCCTTCCAGGTGCTCGGGGGACTGAGATAACCCCCCTTGCACCTAGGCAGTGAGAGAGAAATGTGCTGATGGGCTCATTTCACTCTCGTTTTCAGTGAAATTATGCCATTACACCCTGCGCACTGATCGTAATTTCACTGAAACCCAAAAACCACCTTGGGAGCTAGGCAAGCGATTCCCCCCCTCCTAAGGCTGTTTTTGGCAGATATTAAATCCCTCTGGTGTCAACATCTGAGGGATTTCCTGTGCCATGTGCATGGATGGCCAGGAGCCATCCGACACACATGAGCGCTGCAGCATTGGGTGGCTCCTGGCTGTCTGATGGATGCAAGTGGTTAATCAGAAACATCTGAAAATGGAGCAAATTAGATAGTGGGAAGGCAGATGTGTGAAAAAGAAAGATTAAAAAAAAAGGAAGGGCCCCTTCCGTCTTTAATGAATGGAGAGGGCGCTTCAAATTTTCCATGGAGGGAAGTGTCATGTTCTTTGGAGTAGGAGTGATCTTGCTTAACTCACCAATGATTTCCCAAAATTGAGAGAAAAGCCAGTGTAATGGCATACACAGGTTGAGCAATTTTAGTTTAGTGGGTGGATTTGAATAACTTATTTGACATTATGGTACTGAGTTATTTGTGGGTAGAATGTAAAGTGGCTGCAGAGTGGCCAGAGAAGAAACCTCAGCTAAATCTGATATCACATGCCCATTACCGTTGGTAATAAAAAAGCATCCACAGTAAGGGTGGGCAGAACTCGCAGAACTGAACTCAACAGAACGAGGCAGTTATATAAAAACATTGTGAGATTCCGCTGAGTTCTGACTACACAGAGGCCGCCTCACTTTTGTCTAAACTTGAAGCACTGCTGGAAGCGTCTCACATGTGCCAGCATTTGTTTTATTTTTGGACAGCATTGGAAGAAAGTTGGGAGCCCACCAAACTGAGATTGTCCTCTGCTAACGCTGTCCCCATTTTCCTTACCGTGACATGGGTGATAATGGATTGCTCACTGAAGCTCCCCTCATTCCCTGGCTCACGCAACACGACCACTAACATGGTTGCCGCTTCTGCGCAGAAGGGCGACAGCCACGCAAGGCACCATGGGGCATGTTAAGGCTTGACGGCACACTCAGCAATCGAGGATTGCAGCATTGGCCCACTCCCACGCCCTCTGCTTTGCAGTTGTAAATAAACACTGGTCATAGAAAGAGGACGATTAATGATCTGCTCGCTATACAGCACCCACAAACTTTAGGCAACAACACATTGACCATGTTGTTTTTTAAGTGAAAGCATGTGAGGTTTTAGTGATAAATTATTCTGTATGAGATTACCAAAGACGTGCCCCCCCCAGTTAGCGCCTTCGACACCAAAGGACAATTGTGCATAATGTGCCACACACTGATTTGTGGAAGTGAAAGTCCTTTACATTTTACACATGTTCTGAAATCTAGCAGGTCACAAACAATATTGCGCCATTCCTGACTTCACCTTCCAGGTAAGGCAGGTGAAAGAGCAGTACACCTGCTGCACAGATGAAAGAGCACCACACCTGTTCTTCATTCCGTTCGCTGATAGTTTCACAGTAGAGCAAAGCAACACACCAGCACATGTGCACGCACTGCAACACATTGAGTCCTCGAACAGTCGGATATATGGATACAGCAGATGTAACATGCTTTCACACCTGTCACAAAACATATCAGGAGAACGTGCAAACAAGAACAGACCATTGATAGAGCGGAACGTGGTAATAATTTTACCTGTTTTGGACGCTCTTTAGGCCGATGAATCTTTTGACTTAGTGGGAACTCTCTGTACTCTTAATCGAACAATCTCATCAAAATCAATAATCAATAACGAACATAAGCAACACCTTGAACAACATAACACTTGACAATTAATCCAGAATACATTTCGGCGAACCCTGACCTTTCAGTCAGGAAGAACCACACCAGTTTATTGCAAAGTTAGTGAATTTATTTCCCTATATTAACAAAGCTAGCACAATGTAAATGTTTCTCAACACCAAATGATAAACATATATGAACATTAATAGCTGTCCATAACGTCGAAACAAGTGTAATCTATGTAGCATTTGAATCACAAGGCATTCGATAATAGCAATGCAAATCACTAATACGATAATCTGTAATGAACTAATGGCATACATTTAGTCAGCATAACAAGATCTCCAATTGCATCGTGCGACATATGGAATCCTCATTTAACCTCAAATTAGCATCAGCATGTGGGACTTCATGCGAAAACAATTTAGCAACATTACTTTAGAAAAACTCCTAACTAGGGACCTTATCAAAATCAGCAGTTGGTTACCTAAGAGAAACACAATGCAATTTTACAATTTCCTTTCATATTTACCAATTACGATCAGCATACAAGGAAGTCTTCGTCTCACAGGTACCGTTCTTCGGTCAGCGTGGGTACCGTTTCGATCGGCATGGGACTGGGCAAAGGGGCAGGGGTGGACGGGGCAATTGCCTCACGGCGGCAAGGTAAAATTACTACTTCATGCAAAGGGATCAAATCAAAGTTACAGTCTCTAGGGCAAGAATCATCAAAGTCTCTTTCTCTCGATTAGAGAAAGAATCAAAGTCTCTCAAAATGGCGTCGCAGCAAAGTGGGCCATAATAGCTACAAAGTCAAAATGGCAGGATGTCCGATGATAGAGAGAGATTCCTCTCGTGCACCTGGGTTTTATAGACAACAGTTCAAGTCCTGTAGGGTCTCCATTGGAGGGTTCATAGGTTAGCTTCAAATTGACCAATCAAAAACGACAGTTCTCAAGCTTTTACTTAAGCATACATTATCCTTGGAGATGGGTACGCAAATCGCAACATTGTCTCCCAATTAGCTTACTCTCAGAGCCTCCATTGTCCGCACCTGCAAGTCGACCTTGAATTAAAGAGAAAATATGCCAGGCTGGCACTAACTTTAAGATAAGCATGTGAACAGTTTTTGTGGAAAAGTACAGCTTCAAGCAAGAATACACGTTTATTAGCACAGTGGAAAAATACGAGCATCTAAACCGTGAGACCAGGCAACTAGGCCAAAGCCTCCGCTAAAGTAATGCTAAGCTAAAACATTTCAAACAAGCAAATCGTAGCACACGTTTATGATTATGTCGGGTTAGTGCAATTCTAATTCACCACGTTATATAAAGCACGCGTATAAATGATGGCAAACTACTCTGAGGGCACATTTTGTCCCCGTACAATCTTAATTAATTCGGTTAATGTCACACATGATTATTTCAGCACTACGTTTAAGCGTTAATAAATCGAAACCTTCATTTTCTGCTTCATCAATCCATCCTCTGATGACTACTTGTCATCACACAAATTTAGCCCACAAATTTTATTCCATTAAAATTCTGTCAGTTCCCTTTTCCTTTTAGTACCCCTTGTTTGCGCCTTGTATTCTTCTGCCATTCTTTTCATAATTTTCTCTTCCTTTCTTCTTTTAATTCTTTCCATAATCATTATTATTCCCCTTTTTATTCCCCAAATTCCAAATACGCAAATTATTACTATTAATATTCCTTCTATTATTTTCAATAATATTCCATTCCAAATTCCCCCAATCCAATGTCCCACTGAAGCTATTCCCTTTCCAACCTTCTCCCACACTCCTGGTTCTTTCAATTCCTTCAGATCTGCACTTTCTTTTGTTAGATTAGCAAGCATAGTTTTAATCTTCACACTATTATCCGGTATATAGGTGCAACAGTGACGTGCACCAATCATTTTGCAAACGCCTCCATCCTTTGCTAAAAGAATGTCTAAAGCAAGCCTATTTTGAAGAGTCATAGCTCTTTCCGCTGCAAGCTCAGCATCTATCAGGATTATAGCACCTGAAAACTTTGTCAACATGTTATCCACTATAGTAGACAACTTTCGTATCTTGATGGAATTCAGCACAACTCCCAATGAAGGAATCATGGCTCCAAATATATCACCTACCACAGCAGCTGCGGTCTCTCTTTTCTGGATACTATGAGATCCAGATGTCTTTTGAACCATCGATACGTCATCCAGTTGATAAACCTTTGGGAACACTATACCCAAATAACATCTCCCCCACCATCCCTTTGGAAGACGATAATAGGCATTATGCCCACAAATGTAATATACACCTGGAATGACAGGGTCAAGTCCGTCCATCATGAATGTCCATTTGGCCTTAAAAATAAACGTATGTTTGCATTCACTCGCTCCTACAAAAATATTGTCATAATAAGATTCACCTCGATATATACAAAACTTCCCTACATGCCAAGCATCTAAAGCTATTTTCCCTTGTGTCTTTATAGCAGCAAAATCATAATTATCTACTGAAGTCCTCTTATGTAACTCCTTTTCTAATTTCGCTTTCATTTGAGCCCTTCTATCATCTGTGCGATCCAAAAAGCTTATTTCTACAGCAGAGACTGAGCAAGTAAGGTTTTCCCTATGAGCATGAGCCGTTTCAAAAGGTTGCATTGGCTCGAAAAATTCCCCCATAATTTTATAATCCCAATATTTTGCGGTCTGGCTTAGCTGCGCTATTATAGGAACATAAGCAAAGGTAACATCATAATTCGAGTAAAAATACTGTATGTTAGTTTGACCATAAAACCTAGACATTACTATACTACATGTAATCCCGTATGTAAGAGGCATGTGGTGATAAGTTACCCCTTCCTTTACTGATGTCGGTATCTGTGTACACACATAACAATCCTTCGCATCCATAGTTTCAACATACTCTGTTAGTAAGCGATAGAAAACGTTATACGAAAGCTCTTTCTTATCGTGCAAGAGCCTCTCATCCATTGCTAGTCTTTTCAATGGTGTTAGTTCAGTGACAGTAACAGGAGCAATAGTAGAAGCCTCGATATTCTCACTTTCACCCTTTCCATGCATTCCAAACACAATTGCCATTATTATTATTACACATGTAATTACCAAGCCTATACACACATATTTACAATATTTCTTTCTATTATTTTGTGTCATGATCTGTATAGAATCAGAGAGCTAGAAGCACTTATAAATGAAACTATTCAGCAATTCAGTTACAAAGTTGAACAAGCGCAATGTTCATACCGTCTTCTTCAAAAGGCCAGTCACTTATCGGTTAGCAGCATTTGTCTCAATTTGGCAATGACTCAGCCTTTATCAGTTTAGCAAATGTCTCATCCGGTTTAACAATGTCTCAGCTGGTTGTTTCTTTCACGTTATATTGTAGCAAGCAATATCATTTACTCTTTCAATCGACAGAGTCTATGAAACTTTTCTTTTCTATTGGTATCTCTTCTTCTTTCTCGTTCTCGATGCTTAGAGATACAAACTCGTCTGTCCAATCATCATTGACTGCATATGCCCATTCGGGACCGGAGTACCTCCTATTTGGTATCCTTTTTCTTTTCAATTTTGCTTCCCTTTTCGACTCGGCTTCGCTGGTACTTTCTTCTTTTGTCAAGTCTTTTACTTCACTTGAGCATTGTTCCACGACAGTCACTTCCTTTCTCTTCTCTTTCACTTTCGGTCTCCCTCCTTCGTTCAAACCTTCTTTACCCTTTTCTTTTATTGGTGAGATGCTTAGTCTTCTCTTTGCACCATGTCCATTTGATGGACCTGCGATCTTTTCTGTGGAAGCTTGAACCTTTTCGTTCTGTTCCGCCTTATCCCCTTCTTCCGGGGAATCGATCACGTTCTCTTTTTCTTTTTCTGTATCGTCTGCTTCTGCGAAAGCCCTCCTCTGATCAGGCTCTCCTGGCTCTTCACCTTTTTCGAGCCCTTCGTCACCGTTACTTTCGTCAGGTTCTGTATCACTTTCAGCTGCTTTAGGTTCTTTGTCACCTTCAGCTGCTTCAGGCTTTTTGCTACCCTCAGCTGCTTCAGGCTCTTTGTCACCTGCAGCTTCTTCGTCGCTGTCTGAACTTTCTCCTGGGTCTTCCCCAAGTGAGTCGGACTCTTCACCTTCCAACAATATCTCTTTCTCTCCTGCTTCTGCCTGTTCGCTTTCAGTTCGCTTTTGTTCTGTCCCAGCACTCGGCACTGCTTTATCAGGCACTGGTAGTTTCAGCGCTTCAACTTCCTCATCTGTGGGACACAACACCTTCTTTGTGTGACTGGCGTGAATCCAGTTGGGAACCCCCGCACACTTCACAGCGGTAGTTGTCGTCAGGATCACTTGGAAAGGGCCTTTCCAACGGGGTTCCAGACACGATTTTCTCACGTGCTTCTTTACCACGACCCAGTCACCTGCTTTCAGTGCGTGTCCTGGACCTTGGATCGGTGGCAAGGTGGTCGCTTCCACCTGGTGAGAGAAAGAGCGAACCACGTCAGCCAGTCCTTTGCAGTAGTCTAACACCATATCATCTGTAATATTCAAAAGCATGTTTGCGGGAACTGCAGGAAGTCTCATAGCCCTGCCCATGAGAATTTCGTGCGGAGACAATCCAGTCTTTCTATCAGGAGTGTTTCTCATTGACATTAGCACTAAGGGCAATGCGTCAGGCCATTTCAAATTTGTCGATGCACATATTTTTGCCATTCTCGATTTCAGCGTACCATTCATCTGCTTCACCAGTCCTGATGCTTCAGGGCGATAGCTACAGTGCAGCTTTTGCTCAATGTTCAGCGCTTCGCAAAGTAACTTTATCACCTCGTTATTGAAGTGACTTCCCCTATCTGATTCTAAAGAGATCGGGAATCCGAAACGTGGTATTAACTCCCTCAACAATAGCTTGGCAACTGTAAGGCTGTCGTTCCTACGTGTGGGGTATGCCTCAATCCAGTGACTAAAAATGCACACAATCACCAGCACATATTTCAGACCCCCATGCACAGGCATCTCAATGAAATCCATCTGCATTCGACTAAAAGGTCCGCTTGCCCTACCAATGTGACTCGCGCTCACAACCGTTCCCTTTCCTGGGTTCATCTGCTGGCAAGTGACACATCGATGGCAAACTGCTTCTGCAGCTTGACGAAATCTGGGGTTAAACCAATCAGTTTTGAACAATCTTATCATGGCATCTCTCCCTAGGTGAGCTTGCCCATGATAGAACCGCGCAAGCTGTGATAAGAGACTATTTGGCAAAACATATTTCCCCTCATGTGAAACCCATAACTCGTCTTGTCTCTTTATACATTGTGATTTGATCCAGGAATCTCTTTCATCCTCCCTGACATTATTCTGTAATGCTTTTAGTTCTTCTATTGTATCTACAACCTTCAAGGCAAATGCTTCAGCTGGTTCGAGTTCTGGCTCACTTATTGTGTTCCAATCATCTCTCAGTAATATACAGTTCAAGGCACAAAATCTTGCGACTTGATCCGCATATGCATTTCCCAGAGACACATAGTCCTGTCCTTTCGTATGAGCACTGCACTTTACCACTGCAACTTCAGCTGGCACTTGAATGGCATGTAACAATTCCCTTATTCTCTCCCCGTTCTTCACTGGGGATCCTGAAGAAGTCAGGAACCCTCTCTGTGACCATAGTTGTCCAAAGTCATGCACAATCCCAAACCCGTATTGACTATCAGTGTAAATGGTGACTTTCATCAATGCAGACAGTTGACATGCTCTGGTAAGGGCTACAAGTTCTGCCACTTGTGCAGAATAGACTCCTTGAAGCCATCCCGCTTCCAAGACACCTGTTACAGTACATACAGCATATCCTGCTTTCAAAATCCCCATCCCGTCTCTTAGACATGAACCATCAACAAAAAGAATTTGGTCATTTTCATCAAGCTTGGTATCCTTGATGTCCGGTCGGGGTTTTGTGCAAAATTCAGTCACCTGAAGGCAGTCATGCTCGACGTCTTCAGCGTTCTCAATTTCGGCATTTTCTCCAGGAAGCAAGGTTGCTGGATTCAACGTAGTGCACCTTTTCAGCTGCACATTCGGTGAGCCCAGAATTATCGTTTCATACCTTGTGAGTCTTGCTCCAGTCATGTGTTGCGTTCGGGAGCGGGTCAAAAGTATCTCAACTGAGTGAGGGACCATGACTGTTACTGGGTGTCCCATCACTATTCCTTCACTCTGAGTGAGGCTGATACCAACTGCTGCTACGGCGCGCAAACACCCTGGGAGTGCTGCTGCGACCGGATCCAAAGTAGCTGAAAAATACGCTACTGGTCTGTTCACGCCACCATGGGCTTGGGTCAAGACAGACAAAGAACATGCATCACGTTCATGGCAAAACAGTGTGAAAGGCTTCGTGTAATCAGGCATACCTAAAGCTGGAGCCCTACACATGCATTCTTTCAATTCAACAAAAGCATCCATCTCATCTCCTTTCAGCTCAATTTCATCCAAGGCATCCTTCTGGGTCAATTTCAGTAAAGGCTTTGCTAGAGACGAGAAGTTGGGAATCCACTGGCGACAATAGCCCACCATTCCCAAAAACTTCCTCACCTCCTTCCTTGTCTTTGGTGGACTCATTTGGAGTATACTTGTAATTCTTTCCTTCATTATTCTCCGTGACCCTTTCTCTATTTGGTGACCCAAGTATTTCACTTTCTTCTGACAGAACTGTAATTTGGAAGGAGACACCTTATGTCCATTCCTTCCCAAATGGTTCAACAGAGCAATGGTGTCGGCTGTGCAGCCACTTTCTGTCTTTGATGCAACCAGTAAGTCGTCAATGTACTGTACTAGGGTTGACTCGAATGGTAATTCTAATGCTTCCAGGTCTTTCTTTAGAATCTGATTGAATATTGACGGTGACTCAGAAAACCCTTGAGGAATTTGACACCAACTGTACACTCTGTCTAGGAATTTGAAACAAAAGAGGAATTGGCTGTCCTCATGAAGAGGCACCGAGAAGAATGCCTGTGACAAATCGATGACTGAGAACCATTCAGCATCGCAAGGAATTTGAAACATTATCACAGCTGGATTCGGTACAACAGGGCAGCATTTGACTATGATGTCATTTATTTTCCTCAAGTCCTGCACAAGTCGGACTTTTCCACTTGGCTTTATTAGTCCCATTATTGGTGAATTACATGGACTACTTAACACTTCTTTCAGTACTCCCTGCTTTACAAATTCGTCAATGAGTTGAGCAACTTTCATGAGAGTATCTTGTGGCATGTGGTATTGTGGGGTCTGGGGAAAATTGCATTGGGCTTTACAGCCACTTTCACTGGTTCCACTCCTTTCATCAATCCCACCTCTTTCCCTGTCATGTCCCACACTTCCTTTCCGACTGTTTCTCGTAATTCTGCTGGGATATCTTCTTCAGTTATCATTGGGAAAAGACAAATCAGAGGATACTCTTCATCGACCATTTCCATTTCATCCCCCTCTACACTGTCCTCTTCTTCCCCATCACTGCTCGTCTGTATTGTTATCCCTTCGTTTGAACACATGATCGAACATCCCAATTTGCACAATAGGTCTCTCCCTAACAGTGCTATCGGGCTTGAGTCACATACCACAAACTGATGTACCCCTTGATAGTTACCGATGCTGACTGGTACCGGATCTGTTATTGGGTTTGTCAGGTGCCTGTTTGCTACTCCCACCACTTGAACTGTCCTCCCTGAGAGTGGTAAATTTGGTACTTCACTGCTCTTAACAGTTGAACGTGTGGCTCCCGTGTCAACCAAGAATGAGACACGATGACCCATTACCCTTCCCTCTACGTACGGACCCCTTTGATCAACTTCCAAGGATGCCGCAAGCACACAATCTCCTTCCTCTTCTGAGCTTTCACTCTCCCATACATTGTTTATTCCACTCTCACTGTGTAATGGGAACTGTTGTACGGTGCCATTTATACTCATTACCTGACCCGTTACCTGCGGAGGAACCATCACTTGCTGCTGACTCATTGGTGCCAAGGGTATTTGCATTTGCTGATTAGGTACCATAGGTAACTGCTGTTGCATCGGCTGCATTTGCGTCACCTGCATACGAGGCATCTGCATCTGCTGTGGCTGCATAGGTTGCAATCCCTGCAATTGATTTATGGTCTGAAAATTTGGGTTTGGACCTCTCATTTTCGGTCCCCTCATTGTCTGAAATGCATTGACATCATTGTTTTGCTGACCAACACCTGCACCTACACCTGCACCTACACCTGCACCTACACCTGCACCTTCCTGCACCACCATTGGGCACTCGCGTTTCCAATGACCTACGATTCCGCCCACATGACACGGCATCACCTTCTTCATTGCTTGCACACCTGTCACAACAGTGTTCAAATCCGGACCATTATTCACAAAACCTCCTCTGCCTCTGCCTCTGGCCTGTGGCTGAAACGCCATGTTTCCCTGCAACTGCAACTGCGGTTGTGGTACCTGCTGTTGGAACCCTTGCATCCCTTGCAAGCCTTGCAGACCTTGCAGACCTTGCAAACCTGTTTGAGCTGCCTTAAGCTGCATCATCATCACCTTCTCTTTCAACCTTTTCTGTTTCACTTCAATTTCGTCGCTACAGTATTTCGCATAGGTCAAGACTTCGTCAATCGGTTTAGACTGCCAACAAATCAAATGCGACTTTATCATTTGACTTATCTCTGGCCTCAGCCCTTCCACAAATCTGAAGACAAAATGGAGCATGTCCTTCGCCTCTATGGTTTCCGTGCCACTGTAATTTTTGAACGCCTTCAACAACCTCTCATAATAACTATGAATCGATTCTTTAGTCTCTTGGGCAGTTCGGTCAATCTTCTGCCAATCCACGTTTTTCGCGGGTACCTTCGTTTTCAAATGCTCAATCACCTTGTAGTACAAGCTCATCACCAAAGGCGATGGTGCACCTGTCTCCCTGTTCCTCTCTGGTTCACTTGTCAGCCAACCTACGGCTCTTTTGCAATCCTCCCACAAATCTGCCGGAACCACAATCTCAAAGAGAGTATTCAGGTCTTCCCAGAGACATTTTGCAAGCTTCACAAACCTATCAGTCTGCTGATACCATTCAATCGGCTTCTCTCTTAGTTTGGGAAAATCGTCCGTGAAGGACTGAATGTCGCTTCTGTGCCATGGTACATGTACCAATTTTCCCCCTGCTGTCTCCCTCATTGGTAACATTGTTACTGTATCACTACTCTGCGGTCTTTTCTCATTGTGCTCTGTAGCACTGTCCCTCCTCTTATCCTTCCTCTTTACCCACCTGCTTTCCCACTTGTCTAAACACCTCCACACTTGTGCACTCTGCAGCAATCCCTTAAGGTGTGCTTTCATACCTGCGGACCTCATGTGTTCAAAATCTGTGGTCCCAAAATCCAACCTATAGCTCCTGCTCAAATGTTTCGTCTTGCCTATGTCAATCCCGTTTCTGTCCGCTACTTCCTGCAGACTTTTATGTACCTTGTTCACTTCCTTCGTGATCTTTGGACATAGATACTTCAGCTCTTCTTCCGTGTAGGACTCTAATCTATTCACACCCATATTCCCTTCCACCAATTCTTGTGCTTCCATGTTCAGCCTCATCCTATTCAAGTAATCTTCTCCTTTCCCACTGTCTGAACTTTGTGTGGAATTTAGACTGTTGAACCACTGGGTTAGCTGTTGCGCATTTACTCCCATCAGTGTAGCATTCACATCGACTGCCATCGATGGCTGCGGCAGCTTTTCAGTGTTCGATGTGAGAGTGGGGGGCTCGACCTCACCAGTGTTGACTGAGCGCATACGGGACTAAACTCCATCAAGGATCCAGACCCATTTGGCTGAGTCGCTATCGGAGTTATCCCCGGAGTGTTTTCTATGCACCTTCTTTCTGTCCCATTCTGCAGCATTGATCCCTGACTGCTCAGACCCGAATTAGGCTGACTATACAGAGGTACCGCTGGACCTACGGTAATGGGCAAGGATATCGCGTCTGGGTTCTGTCCATTCCCCATGTTCTGTGGCATGTTCATTCCCACACCATGGGTCATCATTGTCGGCATGCCCATCTGGCTCCCCGTCATTTGAGCATGTGCATTTCCTCCCTGTATCTGCTTTTGAGGCATCAAAAACTGAGTTGATTCAGCTTGTGCCATTGTTGGGCTGTAACCATTCTGTACTGCCCTTACTGTTGGATCTAGAATCATTCCTGCACCGTTATCACTACTGTAGTACCCTGGCATCTGTGACTGATAACTTTTTGCTGGTTTCAACACAGGCACATCTGGATATATTCTCCTAACTTGCGGTATCTGCGGGGTGAACAGCAGACTCGGGTCCTTTGATCCCGATGACGCTCCTGAACTCTGTGTTTCATTGTTCTGTACCGGTGCTGGAGGGGCAGAACTGGTACTTGGACCTTGTCCATTCTCTGCATAAGGCGGTGGACGGTCGTTCAGCAATTGCATTATCAACTCCTCATCCTCTAACTCCTCTTCTCTTCTCAACTTTTCCTCGTCCTCTCTATCCTTGGAACACTTTCTGTCCGTCTTACAGGTAGCTTTCTTACCTGTCTCTTCTCCTTCCTTAGTAATTGCTGGGAACAATTTTATCCCCTGCAATACATCCGACCTCCACACCTTCTGTGCATTATCCCACCTAGCATCCGCTAGTGTCTTTTCTACCTTCCTCATTCTGGTCTCGAACTTCTTCTGCTGTTGCTGTCTGGCCATTAGTTCCCAAATTGCTAGAGCCTCAAACTGTGCTGGCCTTGGAGGCACCTTCATGTCGTACATCGTGAATCTCAAATTCTCTAAAACCTTTATATTGAAAGTCCCATATATTGGGAACGCTACGCTCCCATGTTTCTCTGTCAACTTGTGCCATTGCTTTAGTCAAAGACACGGAGCTACCCCCTTCTCTTCCATTACAATGTAAGCTGGTGTACCCTCGGGCGGCGTCTCCTCTCCTACGCTCGCTTTAATGTAAGACTCCCCCTTCATCGCACTCCTGAATGCTTTAAGAAATTTCATCTTTCTCGTCTTTTATTTAACCAAGTTTATAATCAATAGGTAACTTTTATTTCACAAAGTTCGTAATCAATAGGTGACTTTAATTCCCGGAATACTCTTCACCTGCCTTTCCCCTTCCAATCGAGTGCCACGGACTGCGTCCAATCCGTGCGCGACCCTTCTCTTCAACCAACCTATCCCAGCGCGGCTCTTAGTGACGTCACACTCACACACACTGCGGCTGACAAAGCCTCGCGGCTAATCCTCCTTCACTCACCTCTTTCCGTAACAACTTCTTGCATATATTGCGAGCTACCAAAAAATAAAACAGATCTGTCGGTTTACTACAGGAAGGGTAACACAATCGCTTCAGGACCTTAGGGACCTTTCACTAGCCTCGGGACTCTTTCACTAGCCTCTGGCCGCTATTCCGTCTTTCTCAATCCCCACATTCGCAAGCAAATCTGACCCGCAGACCTACTCTCAACTTGTCAATGATCTGTTCTAGTGCACTTAGAATCTTGTCAAAGCCCGAAGTCGAAGTTCCTTTCACTCCCTAACACACGTACTGACTTGTTGACCACGCCCGATCAACCTACTAAACCGCCCAGACCACAACATGGATCAACATACTCCGGAGTCTCTTGACCTCGCAGGGCCCGTCTCAACAACAACAACCACGTGGACCTTTTTTTTATGCACAAAGCGCCAGACACATATGAAGTTCGACGACTTCCCTACTCTCACACTCGGAGCCGCACCTCCGATATCTCTATGAAGTTCGACGACTTCTCTACCTCTACACTCGGAGTCGCACCTCCGCTATCCTCAAAAAGAAAAAAATCCTCGCAACCTTTTCACACACCCTGCGGCAATAAGCTGTGCAAGCGTAAAACCCTAACTTCACTCATACCATCACTAGTACCGCCAGCGCTGATTCCACACCTCCGTTCTCTCCATTCGCAAGCTCCGAGATCACGGGAAAGTCGCGGTGGACCTAGCCCATCATCATTTTGTCAATCAGTTTTATCCAAGAAAAATCTAATTCAACTTCTCGAATGGGGTCTCAGAATGCGTGCTCTCTAATTCAACACCATGTACTTTAAGAGTACAGGGTCCCAAAAGACGTAACCGTCCTCTGCTACCATCTACTGATAGAGCGGAACGTGGTAATAATTTTACCTGTTTTGGACGCTCTTTAGGCCGATGAATCTTTTGACTTAGTGGGAACTCTCTGTACTCTTAATCGAACAATCTCATCAAAATCAATAATCAATAACGAACATAAGCAACACCTTGAACAACATAACACTTGACAATTAATCCAGAATACATTTCGGCGAACCCTGACCTTTCAGTCAGGAAGAACCACACCAGTTTATTGCAAAGTTAGTGAATTTATTTCCCTATATTAACAAAGCTAGCACAATGTAAATGTTTCTCAACACCAAATGATAAACATATATGAACATTTATAGCTGTCCATAACGTCGAAACAAGTGTAATCTATGTAGCATTTGAATCACAAGGCATTCGATAATAGCAATGCAAATCACTAATACGATAATCTGTAATGAACTAATGGCATACATTTAGTCAGCATAACAAGATCTCCAATTGCATCGTGCGACATATGGAATCCTCATCTAACCTCAAATTAGCATCAGCATGTGGGACTTCATGCGAAAACAATTTAGCAACATTACTTTAGAAAAACTCCTAACTAGCGACCTTATCAAAATCAGCAGTTGGTTACCTAAGAGAAACACAATGCAATTTTACAATTTCCTTTCATATTTACCAATGACGATCAGCATACAAGGAAGTCTTCGTCTCACAGGTACCGTTCTTCGGTCAGCGTGGGTACCGTTTCGATCGGCATGGGACTGGGCAAAGGGGCAGGGGTGGACGGGGCAATTGCCTCACGGCGGCAAGGTAAAATTACTACTTCATGCAAAGGGATCAAATCAAAGTTACAGTCTCTAGGGCAAGAATCATCAAAGTCTCTTTCTCTCGATTAGAGAAAGAATCAAAGTCTCTCAAAATGGCGTCGCAGCAAAGTGGGCCATAATAGCTACGAAGTCAAAATGGCGGGATGTCCGATGATAGAGAGAGATTCCTCTCGTGCACCTGGGTTTTATAGACAACAGTTCAAGTCCTGTAGGGTCTCCATTGGAGGGTTCATAGGTTAGCTTCAAATTGACCAATCAAAAACGACAGTTCTCAAGCTTTTACTTAAGCATACATTATCCTTGGAGATGGGTACGCAAATCGCAACATTGTCTCCCAACTAGCTTACTCTCAGAGCCTCCATTGTCCGCACCTGCAAGTCGACCTTGAATTAAAGAGAAAATATGCCAGGCTGGCACTAACTTTAAGATAAGCATGTGAACAGTTTCTGTGGAAAAGTACAGCTTCAAGCAAGAATACACGTTTATTAGCACAGTGGAAAAATACGAGCATCTAAACCGTGAGACCAGGCAACTAGGCCAAAGCCTCCGCTAAAGTAATGCTAAGCTAAAACATTTCAAACAAGCAAATCGTAGCACACGTTTATGATTATGTCGGGTTAGTGCAATTCTAATTCACCACGTTATATAAAGCACGCGTATAAATGATGGCAAACTACTCTGAGGGCACATTTTGTCCCCGTACAATCTTAATTAATTCGGTTAATGTCACACATGATTATTTCAGCACTACGTTTAAGCGTTAATAAATCAAAACCTTCATTTTCTGCTTCATCACCATAGACTGCTTTTTTCAAATCGACTTATCAAGCAAGAAGTCCATAAAATGTATTAACTCTTACTTGTTTTAAGTCTGTCATTCTAAGGCATCCCTGACCTCCATTTAGCATTATAAAGCCTCACACCAAGCTCAAACCAAGTGGTTACATCGTCACCTTTACACACAAGAATGAGAATGGCTGCCACTGCATAATTTCCAATGCACTTTGTTTTCCCTTTGTGCTTCCCATGCATTGCAAAAGCTATGCAGCGTCTGATGCTTCCTTCTAAGAGATCCTTCCTGATGGAAGCTTTCTGGCACCAGTGGCATGTCCATGATGTAAAGCCATTAGCATGGACATCATGCTCCTGGGGTAAATCAAAAGCCTGTGCATGAAATGGTATTCAGACGAAGGGCGCAAAGAGTATTCTAAGTTAGCCAATCAGATGACAGATCACTTAGCCTCTTCTAGCACTAGATTTCCTCATCCAATCAAAATGCCCTCTCCTCTTTCAGCAGGCTGAAGAGTACCAGGGCTTAGGCAGGACCATAAAGCACCTCGCTTTTGAGCTGCATGCGTGTGCAACTAGCTGGTAGTTCGCTTGGTGCATGGAGTGCAGAAAGCGCGATGCTTCAGCCAAAGAGGCAGGCACCACCACATCGATAAACTCTGCCACACAGCAGTGGTGGAGTTTTTGCCGAACTCTGTGCTACAAGCAGAGCAGGGAGTGGGCAAACTCCTCAAACTCCACCAGCAGAGTGAAGTTTACAGACCACCTTAATCAAAAGATGATAACCTTTTTGAAAGGAAAAAATACCAGCTGAAGACATTGATTGGGTTAGGGTTGACTGGATGGCTCAAGAGTCCAAAGAATCATTGCATGATTATTATGAGAGATTGTTGCAGCTGCTTAAGGCACACAGTCTCAGTTTGTGATGGGATTAAGACCTGAGAAATAACTTGATGACTCAACAGCATTTGATCTGTTGGCAGAATAGATTGGTTGATGAGATTTTAAGATTTGCAAGCTATTGTAGTGATAAATTGTAAAATGAAGCAGACGTGGTTGAAGAAGAAGAAGTTGATGGTGGCACAGATGAAAGCAGCTCAGAGTGGAAGCCAAAGTCAACCTTTTGTAGGGAATGTTGGTTATATGCAAGGAGTGTATCAGCAGAGAGCTCCTATGATACAAGGAGGAAATGAGCTCCTTCTACAAGGTAGAGGTTGTAGTGTTCCAGTTGACCTGAGTATTGGGATTGACGTAGCATCTTTGAAGAGATTCAACAAGTTAGTGCATTGGAAGCAGCAATGTCATCTTAATTCCAACTAAATGATGAATGAGAACCAGGTTCAGAATTCAGGGTTTACACAGCCCCAGAGAAAACACTCTGTACAGTCACAGAATGTACTGAGACCAAGAATGCAAAATTCTAATGTGGCATAAGTACAAATGTTGCAGGTTCCACAAGCCCCGTTACTGCAGCAAAAAGTAAATGGCCTCCAATTTAGTTCAAATCAAGTCCCAAATTTAATTCAGGATTCCTTCCAAAATCTGAATGTCTTTCAGCATTTTCCTATGTTTGACACGCTTGAGTGCTACGGCTCTCATCAGTCCCAATGACGGTGCCTGAGGGGGGAGAAAGATTGCATACTTGGCACAGTCTTAGAGATAAACCAGAGTGCCCATTTGTGGAAGGTTAGGTGAATGGCCACCCGTACCATTCTTGATCAATACTGGTGCTACCCATTCTACTGTAAGAATGGTGGAAGATCCAAACCTACTCCTCTCTGTAAAAAGAATTCAAGTGGTAGGAGCTGCAAATAAGCAAATGACAAACCCTGTAATATAAGAAGTACCGGTTAAAATAGGGTCCTTTGAGGAGAATGACCAGCTTGTGGTGTGTGATTTTAGGCCTGTGAGCTTATTAGGATGTGATTTATTGTGAAAATTAAACTGCACTATCTATTGTACCCCGAAAGGAGTAGAATTCCAGACCCATGATTAAGATCAAGACTTTAAACTGATGAGTCAGGGGCCAGAGGTTGGTTTGTATCCCATAATCACATCTGAGAATTTACCACTGTACCTTAAGGATACAGTGTAGCCTGAGGTCTGGGGTCTTTCAGGAAAAGACATTGGTCTCATAAAGGGAGTTGAGCCTGTTTGCATCAAAGTAAAACACAATGTTGAGTACCAGAGAACCCCACAGATTGATCTGACCCCTGAAATAGTTTTGGGGATTACTCCAATAATTGAGTCAAGGATAAGACAAGGCATTTTGAAGGAGACAATGAAGAGTCCATGTAATTCACTCTTTATGGGTTTGCAGAAGCCTAGCGATAAATGCCGCATAGTGCAGGACCTAAGAAGTATTAATAGTATAGTTGTTTCCTGTTGTCATGTGGTACTGAATCCAGCTGTGATTTTGTTTCAACCTCCATGTGAGGCTGAGCAAGTTCACTGTCATCGATTTGTATCAGGAATTTTTCTCTGTTTCCTTGCATGCGGATAGTCAATGGCTCCAGACCAGTGTTTTGGCATGGTGCATAATCCCACAGGGATATACAGAGGGTCCCTCAATCTTTAATCAGATCATCAAAAATAATCTTGAGGATCTAATCACATCCTGTAACTCTGTTTTAGGTCAGTGTTTTGATGACCTGTTAGTGGCATCTGATTTTTAAGAAGCTTGCAAATGAGACACCATTGCGTTGCTGAACCACTTAGTGGAGAATGGACATAAAGTGTCCCTGAGTAAGTTGCAGTATTGTCCGAGGAAAGTTTTGTATCTTGGACATCATATTAAGAAAGGAGCGAGGAAGGTATCACAAGAAAGAATCTTTATTATTCTTAAAATGAATCCCCTAACCACCTAGAGAGAAGTCAGGATGCTTTTGGGAACGGTGGGCTACTGTCACCAGTGGATCCCCTACTTTTCCCAAGTTTCCAAGCCTTTACAGGGGCTGGCACACAAGTATTTGTCTGATCTGATACCATAGGGTAATGACTCCTTGATTGCCTTCGTAGAGCTGAGAGAAAGTCTCTGTCATGACACTAGCAATACTCGATTACAATAAAGCGTTTACACTTTCCTGCAGTGAGAGGGAGGGCTGCGCTCTCTCAGTGCTTACACAGTTGCACAGAAATGCAAGACAACCTCTGCCTTGTTTTTCTGCTATTCTTGATCCTGTAGTCATAGGAGTGCCCAGGTGCCCTAAAGCCTTGGCAGCAGTTGATGTCAGCATAGAATAGGGTGAAAGTATTGCGATGTGACATCCTCTAACTGTTCTTGTGCCACATTTGGTTCAGATTGTGTTGACGCATACCTGCACACAGACAAATAGCTGGTTGATAAAATACGAACAGATTATACTGGCATCCTTAAGAGATGTGTTACTTTGAATCCTGCCAACTTAAGTCATCTCCCTGAGAATGAAAATGAGGACGGGGAGGTTCAGCATGATTGTCTCGATGTCACTGAACAATGCACGAAGCTGAGACCAGATATACAAAATTATCCACTAGTAGAATTTGATTACATACTGTTTTTGGAGGGGTCATGTTTGGGAGACAATGAAAGAAACTTGATAACTGCTTACGCAGTCTGCATAGTTTCAGGAGTTTGATGGGCATGCCAGGACTAGTGGGTGAGGGCAGTTTTAAAACCCCAGCATTGTTTCCCATTAAGGTGGAGCTTTGACAATTTCTAGGAGCATCTGACTTCTCTCCTTGTCCTATTCTGTGTGTGTCAGTTTCAGAAGTAGTCAAAGCCTCCTGGCTTCCAGGGGTGTTCTCTGCACAAGTGACTGAACTGATAGCTCTTACTGGAACTTGCTGTCTCTCTGATCAGCTGAGAGTAACTATATTAACAGGTAGTCAGTATGGCTTTGGTGTCTATCAGGACTTTTGATAGCTGTGGTCTCAAAGAGAATTTATGACATCATCTGGATCCCCGATCCATAATGGGGAGCTTGTCGTGAGATTGCTTGAAGCAATACAGCTGTCTGTAAAAATTGAAATTGCAGTTGTGAAGCATCCTGCTCATAGCAGTCCTGATGATTATGTGACAGTGGGCAATCGTTATGTTGATGAAGTTGCACGGTACTGTGCTCATGGGTCATGAACATTCAACGTTGAATATGTAAATGAATCTGAAGGTGAGACCAAATATAACATTTTGTTGTCAACAAATGATACCGGGAAGGAAGTGAAGAGATTTTAGGAGGAAATGTCAGAGGCTGAAGAGCAGAATAGCTGGGTTGGATCAGAGCAGGATTTTTGAAGAGAGGAGATGATGTATAGGGTTCTGTAGATGAAACCCCACTCTAACCATCCTCATTCTAAACTTAGAACCTTGATTAGATGAATTTTGAACTTATTTATGTTTAGGAGAGAGAATCAGAGTCTCTTTAAGGAACACCTATTTCTAATGCTCAGTTTCTTTGTTGTTCTGGCTGGGAATATTTTGTATCTTATTTTACTGAGACTGAACCTATTGCGATGCTTCAGCTTGTCAGCTGTAATTTTGTATCTTTTTAATATTTACCTGACATGCATATATACTGGACTGATTATTAATTGATAATAAAATTACTTGATTCAATATCCAATTTCTGGTCCTTTTTGCGTGGCCAAATGGGCATCACGAAAAAATTGAATTGTTTTATTATTGCTAACTCCCTTGGGGTCAGCTTAAAAAGGTCTATCAGATGAGAGATTGTAAATCATGTACCAGCAAGCTTTCAATCTTATAAGTGTAATTCACAATCTGGACAAGATAAATTTGTCAAGTTTGGTGTCTCCTTTTGCCAGGCCCAAACCTTCCCTTTTTAGTCAATTATGTCTTCCAAACACACTCAGGTTTCTCTTCACAGCAAACACATCTTTTGTCTTTTTCCCTTTTATACTTACATGTCACCTTTAGGTAGGCCCTGCACAACCTCAAGGGCAGGGTGCAATGTATTTAAAAGGCAGGACATGTACTATTAAGTGTTGCATGTTCTGGTAGTAAAAAACTTCCTAGGTCATTTTTCAGTACAGCAACTCCTATCTCTCCCATAGGATAACATTGGGATTGATCTATTACATCTACATATGTAATTCACAATCTAGAAGAGATACATTTGTCAATTTTAGTGTCTCTGGACTCACAATTTAAAATCACAACTTATAGAGAAGTAAGACTTTAAATTGCAGTTCTGTAAATACCACCTTTAGAAACTTAGCAAGCACAAGTTCCTCTCTTCGCACAGCAAGCATCGCCACTCGCAACCACCAGGCTCCACCTCTTTACTCCCAGCGAGCTTCTTCCCCATGAACAGTATTCTAGGCCCAATTCTTGAGAAGGTGAAAACTTCAGTTGGACTTATCTGGGACTTTATCTGACCTGGGCTCCATCGCAGTCAGCCTGTTCTTTTATATTTAGCCCTGTCTCAAGCGACCAGATGTCCCCAGTTGGTGTGTTATGCTTTAAACACTATATTGCATTTTCATCTTTAAAAATTCAAATCTCAACTTCTAACTTTTGGATATTTGTTGTTTTAATCTTCTTTTGTTTATTAAATTAAGCTCTATGTTTTTTTAAAATTATTAATGAAATCCAACAGAAGTTAAAGTATGTGACAGGTTTATTAGCAGCACAGCATCCAAAAGACCGTGAATCCCACCAGCTGCTAGAGAGCTCACTCTCTACATTCTACATTCCAAACAGTTGTAACTATACTGTATGGTACACTTGAAAATAAACAAAGAGGGAGTAGCCTACACCTATATTTAACACAATTCTAAATATGCCTACTATAAGTACCTAAACATAGAATATAACACATTTTCCTCCCTGAAAGAAGAAAAACACTCATGATACAAAATCCTTATATTTTCTAGGGGCATGTCTCACCTGACTTATTTCTTTCACTCTTGATGCCACTGACTCACATGGACCTATTTCCTCACTCAACACCAGCTTGGCATTGCTTGCTCTTTGTTTTTCTACAGTACATCCTTCAGAACATTTAGACTTGTGAATCCTGACCAAAGAACTCTCATCCAATTCCTTTCTCACTTCCATCTTCATCTCTTTACACTTCGCCACCCGTTTGGTATGCCATGTTTTATCATCCTGTGTAACCACACTATTAGTATTAACTTTTATCACTTTCATCGCTTCACTTGGTGGACCTTTAGCCAATATTCCCGGGAATCTAATTCTCACCCAATCACCCACCTCAAACTGAGGTTCCTTCACTCTCCACTTGGAGTCATACCATTCTTCCATCCTACTTTGCTTCTCTTCCACTCTTTGGACCACACAGTTAACATCCACAGCTTCAATCTTCTTTATCCACTTCTTCCTGAACCACCACGGACACAATTGAGATATAGGATCCCTTCCTTTTAATGATTTGAAAGGACTGACTTCAGTGACAGAGAGAGTTGTTAGTCTATGCATCCACAATTTCTCTCTCAAAATGTTCTTCAACTCACTGCCAAATTTCCACACATTAACTACTCAGTCCTTCAAGGCATGATTTAATATCTCTACTTGTCCATTTGCTTGATGTTCATACAAAGCTGTGGTAAAATGAAGAATTTTACAGTGCTTGAGAAAATCCTCCATTTCCCTAGATTTCAATTGAACCCCATTATCTATTATTAACATCTCTGAATAACCTTCTCTTGCAAAGATTTCCTTGAGGAACTCAATAACAACATTAGTGGTAATATGCGTTACAAACTTAGGCCACTTAGAATGATAATCCATTAGTACCAAAGCAAACCGAGCTTCTTGTGGCAAGAAATAAAACAGAAATTTCCAAAGCAATCTTCTGCCATGGAAATTCTGGCCTTTCACTGGTTTCAAAGGTGCAGAGCCACCTTGAGTGCTCTTTCTCCTCTAACACCTTCATTAATTCTCTTACAACTCTGTCAACTTTCCTGCCTCAGCCTTGTCACCAAAAACTTCCACCAATAAGTCTTTTCATGGAAGACATCCCTAGATGTTCTTTGTGTGCAAGTTGAAGAACAACATCATGCATCATAGCAGGTGGATCACACTTCCCATCTTTGAAAAGCATTCCTCCCTGTATCTCTAACTCACCCAAAACCTTCCAAAATGGTACTATTTCAGGAGACAGTTTTTCTTTCTTTCTTTGACCACCCTTCCACAGCATACCTCTTGTCATAAATCATCTTTAGTTTCACTTTCCAACCATAATTCTTCATCAGTTCCTTCAAACTCACTCTCTACTACATCCTTAATAGTAGCAATCATGTCCAAATCTCCTTTCTCACTCTTCTCCTCTTCATTACTATATGGTAATCTGGAACAAACAATCAGCCATGACATTATTTTTCCCATTCTACACATTCCACTTTGAAACTGTACTCTTGCAATCGCGAATTAAGTCTTGCAATCCTAGCTGTAGCATTCTATCCACCAACTTGTGACAAAATATTTACCAGTGGCAAATGATACATTCTCAGAGGAAAATAAGATCCGGTTAGAAATGGGGACGTTGGTTGGCAGTCAGGTTACCCCCTGTCCAAGCAAGGATCCTCACTCTAGTCAGGGTAAAGGAGAATCACACTCAGTTAACCCCCCTCTCCCCATTGGTAGCTTGGCACAAGAAGGTAGGCTTAACTAAGAGACAATGTGTTAAGTATTTGTACAAAAACACACAGTAATACAGTGAACCACTACAAAATGACACAACACATGGTTAGAAAAATAGTAATTAGTTATTTAAATAAACAAGACTAAATATGATAAAAATCCACAATATACAGTTAAAATATGAATTTAGTACTTAGACGCAAGAAAACAGTGCCTTGCACCAACATTGCAAGTTGGTATTATGCAGCGTCGTGACGGAGTCGTTTCCTACAATGTGACGCCAATGGCGCCATGTACGGAGTCGTTTGACCCCCAGGTACAGTACCATAAGAATCAAGTAGAAAACAGACTGGTGCATGGAGTCAGGGAGAGCAGCTTCGCTGAGTCCGTTGCAGCGTCGGTTCCGGTGCCAGGGGGCAGAAGGACATGGCGTTACGCAGTGGTATCGGGTCCTGACTACAGGGCAGTGGAGGTGAAGAGGCATCAGATACAAAGTCAGTCCCTTGGTTCTGGTCTGGTGGAGTCATGATACTGCGGCCCACCTCACGGCATCGAGAAGTCATCCCTGGGACGCAGGTGCTCTGATGGCGTCAGGTAATCACAGGCGTTGGTCTAACGACACTCAGGTGTCAGTAAAGTTCGGAGGGATCAGCGGTTGCAGCGACGCGAGGCCTACAGGGTCGTTGGACTTCTACGAGGTCCACGGCCTCATGGCATGTGACGTTGCAGTTCTGGGTAGTGGCATCAGCTCACAGGGTCGTCGGATTCGTCACACGAAGCAAGGTCCACGGCCTCGGGGCAAGTGCCATCGCGGTTCCGGGCAGCGGCATCCTTTTCAAAGTTGTACGCCATTGTTCGACTGTTTTTCTCCAGGAATTCACTTCCCGGAGTACAGGAACTAGAATGGCACCCTCTGGCAAGCAAGAGTCCACAGCAAGTAGACTCAGGTCTGGATGGTGAAGCCTTTGCTGACCCTGAGGCTTCAAAACAGGAGGCAAGCTCTACTCCAAGCCCTTGGAGTCACTTCTCAAGCAGGAATGCAACAAAGTCCAGTCTCTGTCCCCTTGCACAGGCAGAAGCAGCAACTGCAGGATAGCTGAACACAGCACATGCCAGGGCAGCACTTTTCTTCAGCTCTTCCCCAGGCATAGGCCTGCTTGAATCCTAGAAGTAATCTAAAGTCTGGGGGTTTGGGTCCAGTACTTATACCCCTTTTTGCCTTTGAAGTTGGCAAACTTCAAAGTAAAGTCTCAAGTGTTTGTAAGATCCTTTCTTGTCCAGGCCAGGCCTCAGCCACACACCAGTTTGGAGACTGCATTGTGTGAGGGCAAGCACAGCCCATTCAGGTGTGAATGACCACTCCTCCCCTTCCTTCCAGCACAGATGATTCATCAGGATATGTGGGCTACACCCCAGCCCCCTTTGTATCACTGTCTAGAGAGAGAGGTGCAAACAGCCCAACTGTCAAACTGACCCAGACAGGGAATCCACAAACAAGTCACAGAATGGTTTATGAAAGAAAATGCCTACTATCTAAAAGTGGCATTTTCAAACACATTGGCCTTCATTTCAACTTTGGTGGTAATTTCAGTTTACCGCCGTGCAGAAGACCGCCAACACACCAATGTGGTGGCGGAAATCCACTTCAGATATTACGACCCACAGCCCGGAATCCGCCAAAATCCAGACACCCACACAAGTCCGCCACACCAAAGGTCAGTGATAAACTGGCGATAACAAAACTGACACCGTCACGCCAACAGGAATACGGCCACACTATCATGACCCACGAATCCACGCAGTGGTCTTTCAACCGCGGTATTCCATTGGCAGTACACACCGCCGCGCTCAAAATACACAGACATTTACAAAACACAACCACATTGGACAAATTGAAATACACACACCTGATACACATACACACACCAATCCCACAAATTCAGTACAATATAAAACACGCACCCACATCACCCACAAACCCCTACGACAAAAATTGAGAAAGAAGCCCAGAGAGAGACACCACCATCAACAACACTAGCATCCACAGGCACACAACACCATCTGCATGCAACGCCAAAGCATGGACACCCATCACCAAAGCATGTCCACTACAGATGCCCACACAAATCCCCAAACCAATTATCACACAAGGTCCTACACAAGAATGCAAGCACTGGTGTACAGGGTCACCCACCTATTGCACATGATGACACACACAGATGCAATAATCATGCCTTTACACCCCTGCAGGACCCCTAACCAACGTCACCGGACAGGAGGTTCCAGACATGTCCACTCCCTCCACAGAAGAGGCCCACAGTGAGGACAGCAGGTCTGTCCAACTGGATCAAGATGACCAGCCCGGCCCATCTGGGACCTCGGAACAGTCGGTTCCCCTGACAATGGCACAAGCCACCACAGAGCCTCCCCCCTCAGGAAACAGCAGTGTGTCCACCACTACAGGGAACCCAGGCAAACCCAACAACCCAAGAGGATCAGGGACCTGGGGGAAGTGGCAGTGGGCACACGGTTCAGGGGACAGAGGCACAGGATAACAGGGAACTGGGAGGACTGCTGTGCGACAGGGGGAGGACAGCACTAGGGAACCCACTCTCCACGAGGCCCTCTCCAACATCATGGGAGCGTACCATCATTCCCAGGAGATGATGGCAACGGTACTGGCCAAGTTTCAGGAAACACAGCGGCTGCAGGAGTAACAGTATCTGGGGATCAGGGAGGAACTTAAGTCCATCAACACCACCCTGGTCACCATTGTAGGGGTGCTGAAGGACCTTGTGAACACCAGAAGGGACACTGTGGCACAACAAGGGGCCCCTGACACTAGCCAGGGTGATAAACAGCCCACCACCTCTGCCGGCGCTAGTGGACAGGAGGCACCGCCACAGGACCACGACAGCAGCACCCAACCCCCTGCAGATGGAGAACCACCCCACAAATGGTCCCTGAGATCCAGGACAAAGAAAGAGAACAATGCCAAGACCCCGCCAGTAAATGAGACCCCCCTGAATGTCATCCTTCTGTCCCACTTCGTCACCCTGTCCATCCATCAACTGCCCTAGCTCCACTTCCTATGCCCCTTTGGACAATGCACCTGTGAAGCAAATAGACTGGACTCTGCCATCGACAATCCTCCACCATCACCCCTGCCCATTTTACAACCCCTCCACTATTGTGCACTGAAATAAACACCCTTGAATCACAAAACAAGCTGGAGTCAGTCTGTGCTTTCACAAATGTGTATTTGCAATAACTATGGAATATAGCAATGTCGATTGTATTGTCAACATACCGATGTAAAGAGCTCTAGTCCATGAGGTAATATAGCAGAGGTCACACAGTGGGACCCACATCTGTGAAATGGAAAGGCAAAGTGACAAGTCAAGGTCCATACACTGGGTGAAAGTGACAGATATATGATGGGTCTAACAATTGTCTTTCCACAGGCTCCACAGCTGCCACAGGACCTCCATCTGGACAATCCTCCAGCAGAAAAGGCACCTGTAGTTGCAAAGCCAGGTTGTGCAGCATACAGCAGGCCACGATGATCTGGCACACCTTCTTTGGTGAGCAGTAGAGAGAACCACCTGTCATATGGAGGCACCGGAACCTGGCCTTCAGGAGGCCGAAGGTACTTTCGATCACTCTCCTAGTTCGCCACCTGTCAGATGGAGGCACCGGAATCTGGCTTTCAGGAGGCTGAATGTCCTCTCAATAATCCACCTAGTTCGCCCAAGCGCCTCATTGTAGCGTTCCTCTGCCCTTGTCCTGGGATTTCTCACTGTGGTCAGTAGCCATGACATGTTGGGGTACCCAGAGTCACCTGCAAATGTCGAGGGCCAACTGTTAGACACACAGTAACCCTTAGGGACAACCCCAGACAACTATCCGCAGAGTATAGGGTACTTGTCCTCACCTATTAGCCACACACGGTGCCTCTGGAGTTGCCCCATCACATAAGGGATGCTGCTATTCCTCAGAATGTAAGCATCATACACTGATCCAGGAAACTTGGCATTCACATGGGAGATATACTGGTCGGCCAAACACACCATCTGCACATTTATTGAATGGTAGCTCTTCCGGTTTCTGTACACCTGTTCACTCTCGCGGGGGTACCAAGGCCACATGTGTCTCATCAATGGCACCTATGATATTGGGGATATGTCTCAGGGCATAGAAGTCACCTTTTACTGTAGGCAAATCCTCCACCTGAGGGAACACGATGTAGCTGCGCATGTGTTTAAGCAGGTCTGACAACACTCTGCACAACACATTGGAGAACATAGTCTGGGACATCCCTGATGCAATGACCACTGTAGTTTGAAAAGACCCGCTTGCCAGGAAATGGAGTATGGATAGGACCTGCACTTGAGGGGGGTTCCTGTGGGATGGCGGATTGCTGACATCAGGTCTGGCTCCAACTGGGCACACAGTTCATGGATTGTTGCACGATCAAGTCTGTAGGTGACTATTACTTGTCTCTCTTCCATTGTCGACAGGTCCACTAGCAGTTTGTACACCGGAGGATGCTGCCATCTCACCACCTGCCCCAGCGGACGTGCCCTATAGAGGAAAACACCGAGCAGAGAGTCAGCCAACACTGGGGTATTACTTAATGTCATTAGCAAACATTTGTAAATCCGCAATCTGCCTGTTACTGTGTGTATGCAAGGCCTAGATAGGTGTGACAAAGTTAATATTAATGCCATGTGGCCCCCTGAAATGGCGGCTGCCTGACCTGTAAGGTGGGACAAGGGGATATGAGGTAACTGCGCTGGCGTTCTACACCGTCACAGTAGGCAGTCGAAGACCGCAGCGCAACCCTGCATTGGTTAACATTGGACCCTATGGGTCCCAGGAGCCAATGACGATGTACGCCGGCGGTGACGGTATGCACCGCTGCAGACGTGACCGCCATTTTCTGTCTGTTCACTCACTTCATACCTGACCTTTGACAGGAGAGGACCTACACTGCAAGTGCTGCTGTGACCTCAGTCTGGAAGCAACAATGGCTCATGTGTCTGGGGAAAGGGCCCCTGCCTTCACTTCGGAGGAGTTGGAGAAGTTAGTGGATGGGGTCCTCCCCCAGTAAACGCTACTCTACGGTCCTCCAGACAAACAGGTGAGTACACTGTGAGCATGCTGCATGGGCAAAGCCTGTTTGGAGTGGTGTGGATGGAAGTTACATGGGGGGGGGGACTGAGGCCTGCATGTGCGGACGGTGAGTATATGTGCGTCAGGGCAAGGGTGGGAACGTGGGCCGGACGATGAAAGTTTTTCCTTTTCCCTTGTACTATACCTCTAGGTCAGCCCCCACCATAAGAAGGATATTTGGTGTGCCATCGCCAAGGACGTCCGGACCCTGGGGTCCACAAGAGACAGAGCACCCACTGCCGTAAAAGATGGGAGGACATTCGCCGCTGGCACAAGAAGACGGTGGAGGCCCAGCTGGGGATGGCCTCCCAATGTGGGAGGGGTGCCCGTCGCACCATGACCCCCCTGATGTTCCGGATCCTGGTGGTGGCGTATCCGGAGTTGGATGGGCGCTTGAGGGCATCACAGCAGCCACAAGGGGGTGAGTACCATCACATCCATCTGACTCTGCGCGCATCACGAGGTGTCTGGGTGGGGGAGGTGGGCAATGGGTTACCCTAGGCCAGGGTGAGCTTTGTAGGCAAGGACCCTTTGTGAGGCAGGCTATATGGTATCCCAACCCCACCAGTGGTAAGAGCCATCTACACCTAGTCAGGCTCCTGGGACTTCCATGTGTGCAGCAATCGGGCATAGGCCTTGTACCCCATGGGCATGTGATTAATCTAGGAACTCTAAGTGCATGGCGTAGTGCAGAGGGCTGCTGTGTCTGTAGTGTCAGCCAATGGTCATGGTATTGCATGCACTGAACATGTCTTTCTTCTGTCTTTCCCCCACCCTTTTTGTGGTCTCCCTGTTCTTGTGTGCAATAGCATCATCAGGCGGAGGAGCAGTGGCACCGGAGCAGGAGGGAGCTGCATCCCACTTGGCCCTGGAGAGCGAGACAACGGAGTCTGAAGCCACCAGTGGGATGGAGTGTGAGGGGAGCTCCATGGCAGGGACAGGAGGTGACATCAGCGACAGCGACAGCGACTCCACCTCTGATGGGAGCTCCCTTGTGATGGCGGGCCCCTCTGTGCCCCCGTATCAACAGGTACAGCCCACCCCCCCTGCCAGCACCACCCTCCCGGCAGCCCCTCAGCGTGTGTCCTGTGGCCGCTCACCCAGGAGGGTGGTCATATCCTTCGCCCCAGGCACCTCAGGCCCTGCCCCAGTCAGCCCTGCTGCCCTCAGTGAGGAGGCTATTGACCTCCTGAGATCCCTCACTGTTGGGCAAACTCCCATTGTGAATGTCATCCAGGGTGTCGAGAGGCATTTGCAACAAACAAATGCATACCTGGAGGGCATTCATTCTGGTCAGGCAGCCCAACAGAGAGCATTTCAGGCTCTGGCCTCAGCACTGATGGCAGCTATTGTCCCTGTGTCCAGCCTCCCCCTCCAACTTCCTCCACCCAGACCCAATCCCCTGTACCTCGTCCTATCCCAAGCACACCATCAGATCAGCATGCACACACCTTATCACACAAGGGTGGCTCTGGCAAACATAAGCACCACACATCCCACAGGCACGCACACAAGCATCATTCCCATGCAGACATGCCAACATCCACTGCTTCCACTGTGTCCCCCTCCTCCACGTCGTCCTCCTCCCTCCCAGTCTCGTCTCCACTCACACCTGCATGCACAACATCTTCAGCCACTACCTCCATCACCAACACGCCCATCACCACACACCGCTCACGTGCACTCACCACCCCCACTACCATTCACACATCCCCTGTGTCCTCCACTAGTGTGTCTGTGAGCCCTCCTCCCAAAGTATACAAATGCAGGCACACACCCACCCAACAGCCATCCACCTCACAACAGCCTCCAGCCCATGCACCTTCATCCAAATCCAGCAATCGTACACCTCCTACAACCACTACCTCTTCCTCCACTCCCAAACCCACTCCATCTACCCGTCCCAGTGTGTGTAAAAAACATTTCCTGGCTAACATTGATCTCTTCCCTACACCTCCCCCACCGTCCGTCCCCTAGGGCCAGGCTTTCCAGGTCCCAACCCAGCACCTCAGCCCCCACATCACCGGGCACAGTGGTCCCAGCAACAGCGAGCTTTTGGAGAGCGCCAGGCATCAGGGCAGCCAGTGTGCCACGTAGCGATGGAAAGGACATTCTGCCACCTGCGAAAGCAAAAAAGTTGCCCACATCCCGGAGGGAGAAGGCGAAAACACCTGCCACCAAGGGCTCAGGGAAAACAAAAGGGGATAGGGGCAAGACAGCTGCGCCACCATCCTAGGTGGGGAAGGGCCAGAAAATCAAAGGCAGGTCAGGAGGGGCATGGTGGCACCGACTATGGGACCAGTGTCACACCTTCTGTCCACATTGACGCCAACCGGTACGGCGGAGAAGACCGCCACCTGCACCGCCACATGCACCGCCACCAGGACCGCAGTCCCTTAGCCCGCCACCAGCACCGCAGTAACTGAGCCCGCCACCAGCATCACCGCCACTGATCCTGCCACCAGCACCGCCACCACAAAGCCCGCCGCCAGCACCGATGCCACAGAGTCCGCCATCCGCACGGCCACCACAGAGCCCACTGCCAGCACCGATGCCACAGAGGCCGCCGCAAGCACCGCTGTCACAGAGTCCGCCGCCAGCACCGATGCCACAGAGGCCGCCGCAAGCCCCGCTGCCACAGAGTCCGCTGTCAGCACCAATGCCACAGAGGCTGCGCAAGCACCGCCGCTACTGACACCGCCGCAAGCACCGCCAGCTGCCCCCCGACGTCCTGACCCAGTGGCACCAACGCAGACATGGCTGCCATCCCCAGTGGTCAGTCGACCGAGCCTGGTGGTCTGTTCAAGGAGCCTGGGCAGCTTCCATGATGCAACACCTTCAGTGGAGAAAGGCATCCACTACCTCTGTCCTTGGCAGGATAAAGCACTCTGGGCACAAAGCCCCCTCCAGAGCCAGTGTAGACTGTTATCCACTTGAGAGAATGTGGCTTTGCACTCCCCAGGATGAAGCAGTGGGCAAACCACACACTGGAGAGACTTGAGAGACTGGGCTTTGCACTCCCCAGGATAAAGCAGTGGGCGAACCACCCACTGGAGAGACTTGAGAGACTGTGGCTTTGCACTCCCCAGGATAAAGCAGTGGGCAAACCACCCACTGGAGAGACTTGAGAGACTGTGGCTTTGCACTCCCCAGGATAAAGTAGTGGGCAAACCACCCACTGGAGAGACTTGAGAGACTGTGGCTTTGCACTCCCCAGGATACATCAGTGGGCATGGAGCCCACTCGTGGAGCAGTGGCATTGTGCACTCATCCGGCTGAGGTGCTCTCCTTCCCTTCCCCCTGAGGTGCTTGTTTCATTTCGATCTGATGCCCCTGCAGTGTTCTCTCCGTTTGATGTCTGGTATCTAGTGTGTGCCTCGCCCATGCATTTTGGGCCCAGTGGTCCACAGACAATAATTGGTACACTATCCGGACTTGTGTAGTCGGTGTACATAATTGTATATACTGTATTTTGAATTTTGACAACTGGATTTTTCATGATTACAATCGTTCAGCTCATTTCCTTTTGTCCTTACAAACTTGAAAGGGGGGTGTACATGTAATGTTGCAGCATTTATTTGTGTGTATGTTGTTGTGGGTGAGGGTGGGGGTGGGGGTGTTATGTGTTGCATGTGTGTGTCACTCTCTTTTCCCTTCCCCCTCCCCTGTGTTGTAGGTGCAGTACTCACCGTGGTCGTCGCCGCCATCATTGTTGCTCCTGATAGAGGAGCAGGAATACCATCGCAGGGAGTATTAGGAGTTCTGGCTTCATGGCGTCCTGGTTCCTCGTGGGGTGTGGCGAGTTGAGTGTTTTCCCTTCCAAGTCCTGTTTTCGCTGTGTATTTGTTCGTGTTGGTTCCGCCACAGAAAAGGTGGCTGATTGGCCTCTCATAATAGTGTGGGCGGTACATTGTCTTCCGCTTGTCTGTTGGCGGTGACCTCCGTGCTGTTTGTTTGTACCGCCATGGCAGTCGGAGTGTTAAACTGGCTGTCTATGTTGGCAGTTTTCGCCACGGTTGTGATTCAATTTTTTTTCCGCCGGCCTGTTGGCGGTATTACAGCTGCTTCAACACCGACTGCCATGGTTGTGATGACGGTTTTAATCTAAAAACAACTTCACTAAAAGATGTATTTTTAAGTTGTGAGCTCAGAGAACCTAAACTCCATATTTCTATCTGCTTCCAAAGGGAATCTGAGCTTTAATAACATTTAAAGGCAGCCCCCATGTTAACCTATGAGAGAGATAGGTCTTGCAACAGTGAAATCCAAATTTGGAAGTATTTTACTGTCAGGACACGTAAAACACATAAGTACATGTCCCACCTTTAACGTACATTGCACCCTGCCCATGGGCTACCTAGGGCCTACCTTAGGGGCACCTTACATGTATAAAAAGGTTTAGGTCTAGCAAGTGGGTACACTTTCCAGGTCGAAATGGCAGTGCATGACTGCGCACACAGACACTGAAGTGGCAGGTCTGAGACATGCTTATAGTTGCTGCTTATGTGGGTGACACAATCAGTGCTGTAGGCCCACTAGTAGCATTTAATTTACTGGCCCTGGGCACCTCTAGTGCACTGTACTAGGGACTTACGAGTAAATCAAATAAGCCAATCATGGAAAGCCAATTACACATACAATTTACAAGGGAGCACGTGCACTTTAGCACTGGATAGCAGTGGTAAAGTGCCCAGAGTAACTAAAATAGCAATAACAGATTCCAGCATACATCAGCAACCTGGGAGACAGAAGCAAAATGTGAGGGGAGACCACACCAAGGATATTAAGTCTAACAGATCCCCATGTATAATTGTGAAAATGCTTAATCGCCCAAATACATCCCAACAACTCTTTCTCAATTACTGCATACCTTCTCTCGCCATCATTTAGAGTTCTTGATGTAAATGCCACATTCCATTCCTTTTTCCCCACATCTTTGGTACAAAACTCCTCCCAAACCATTCAAACTTGCATCTACTGTAATTATGCATTCTTTACCCATGCGAAAAGATTTTAATAATGGAGCTTCCACAACATCATTTTTGATTCATTGAAATGCTTGTTGTTGTTTGTTAATCCAGTTAAATACAACATCCTTCCTTGTCAACTCACACAAAGGGTTCCATATTGGTAGCAACATTTCTAATAAATTTACTATAGTACTCACATATTCCTGCAAATTAAAGTAACCTTTCCTTGGTGTCTGGTGCAGGTGCCTTTACAATTGCATCCACTAAGGATTTTTTAGGCACCACTCTATTTCCAGACAATGTATGTCCTAAATTCTCCACAGAACTACAGAACAGTTTAAATTTTTTTTAAAGCTAACCCATAATCTTCTAAGCTTTTATACATTTTTCTGAGATGGTTCAAATGCTCATGTTGATCCTCAGAAAATATGAGGATTTCATCCTGGAAAAACTTTACAAATGTATCCATATCTTTAAAAATGTGATACATTGCTCTTTGGAACACTCACACCACAGAGGCCAAACCAAAGGGCATCCTCTTAAACTTGTACAGCATCCACGGAGTAAGTAATGCAGTAAAGTGTTTGGAGTCTTCCATCAATTCAATTTCGTGGTATGTTGATCTTAAATCAAGAGTGGAAAATATCAGTGCTCTCTCTAACATGCATATTACTTCATTAATGTTAGGCAGGGGATGACAAGCCACAATAATAATGGCATTTACGGCCCTTAAATCAACACAGTCCCAAAGTGTTATCCCCTTTCCATGCCAAGACGATGAAAGACACCCATTCCGACGACTCAATTTCTTCTATAATATCCTCTTTCATCATCTCATCCAACATTTCCTTCAACTCTTGCCTGACATTAATGGGAACATTTCTTACTTTCTGTCTCACAGGAGTTACTCCTCATTTCATTCTTATCCTGTGTGAGTAATCTGTTAACTTGTCTTATTTCTCCATAAGTACCTTTGGAAACAGAAGAACCACACTTTCTTTTTCGCTATTGTCCGTAACTAACAACACGGGTTCTTTACTCCTCGGATTAAGAATTATGCCCAATTTCCATTGATCCCTTCATCGAAGAACATTCACAGCTTTTTCAGCTACATACAACATGACTTGAGCTACTCTCCCTTTTCACTCCAACTCAACTGATTCATAACCCACAATATCAATGGTCGACGCATCAAGACTCTTAGCTGTTATGTCTGATTTCTTTAAGTGGTGCATGTCCAACACATTAGAGAATTTGTCAAGGAAATATTTCCTAGTGATAATGGTCCATGGGAAACTGAATCAGCCATGAGTTTGAGTTCAACACCCAAAATCCTCACTGCACACTTGGGTTGAGCTTTAATCTCATGGTCCCCTTCAATTATGGTAAAGTTCCTAATAGATAACACTACTCCTTTACTACACCCTTCCATTTTGCCACAATCACACATTTTGTTTTGTTCCCTTCCATCTCCTACATAAGACACTTTTCCTCCTGGGCACACATTACTTTTTCTAACATCCTTGAATACGCAGGCAAAATGCTCTAGGCGGCTGCATTTTTGACATTGGGCAAATTATGTAATATGTCTGGCACTTCCACATTTATAAAATGCAATATTTCTTTGAACCACTACAAAATGACACAACACATGGTTATAAAAATAGTAATTAGTTATTAAATAAACAAGACCAAATATGATAAAAATCCACAATATACAGTTAAAATATGAATTTAGTACTTAGACGCAAGAAAACAGTGCCTTGCACCAACATTGCAAGTTGGTATTTTGCAGCGTCGTGACGGAGTCGTTTCCTACAATGTGACGCCAATGGCGCCATGTACGGAGTCGTTTGACCCCCAGGTACAGTACCATAAGAATCAAGTAGAAAACAGACTGGTGCATGGAGTTAGGGAGAGCAGCTTCGCTGAGTCCGTTGCAGCGTCGGTTCCGGTGCCAGGGGGCAGAAGGACATGGCGTTACGCAGTGGTATCGGGTCCTGACTACAGGGCAGTGGAGGTGAAGAGGCATCAGATACAAAGTCAGTCCCTTGGTTCTGGTCTGGTGGAGTCATGATGCTGCGGGCCACCTCACGGCATCGAGAAGTCATCCCTGGGACGCAGGTGCTCTGATGGCGTCAGGTAATCACAGGCGTTGGTCTAACGACACTCAGGTGTCAGTAAAGTTCGGAGGGATCAGCGGTTGCAGCGACGCGAGGCCTACAGGGTCGTTGGACTTCTACGAGGTCCACGGCCTCATGGCATGTGACGTTGCAGTTCTGGGTAGTGGCATCAGCTCACAGGGTCGTCGGATTCGTCACACGAAGCAAGGTCCACGGCCTCGGGGCAAGTGCCATCGCGGTTCCGGGCAGCGGCATCCTTTTCAAAGTTGTACGCCATTGTTCGACTGTTTTTCTCCAGGAATTCACTTCCCGGAGTACAGGAACTAGAATGGCACCCTCTGGCAAGCAAGAGTCCACAGCAAGTAGACTCAGGTCTGGATGGTGAAGCCTTTGCTGACCCTGAGGCTTCAAAACAGGAGGCAAGCTCTACTCCAAGCCCTTGGAGTCACTTCTCAAGCAGGAATGCAACAAAGTCCAGTCTCTGTCCCCTTGCACAGGCAGAAGCAGCAACTGCAGGATAGCTGAACACAGCACATGCCAGGGCAGCACTTTTCTTCAGCTCTTCCCCAGGCATAGGCCTGCTTGAATCCTAGAAGCAATCTAAAGTCTGGGTGTTTGGGTCCAGTACTTATACCCCTTTTTGCCTTTGAAGTTGGCAAACTTCAAAGTAAAGTCTCAAGTGTTTGTAAGATCATTTCTTGTCCAGGCCAGGCCTCAGCCACACACCAGTTTGGAGACTGCATTGTGTGAGGGCAAGCACAGCCCATTCAGGTGTGAATGACCACTCCTCCCCTTCCTTCCAGCACAGATGGTTCATCAGGATATGTGGGCTACACCCCAGCCCCCTTTGTATCACTGTCTAGAGAGAGAGGTGCAAACAGCCCAACTGTCAAACTGACCCAGACAGGGAATCCACAAACAAGTCACAGAATGGTTTATGAAAGAAAATGCCTACTATCTAAAAGTGGCATTTTCAAACACATTGGCCTTCATTTCAACTTTGGTGGTAATTTCAGTTTACCGCCGTGCAGAAGACCGCCAACACACCAATGTGGTGGCGGAAATCCACTTCAGATATTACGACCCACAGCCCGGAATCCGCCAAAATCCAGACACCCACACAAGTCCGCCACACCAAAGGTCAGTGATAAACTGGCGATAACAAAACTGACACCGTCACGCCAACAGGAATACGCCCACACTATCATGACCCACGAATCCACGCAGTGGTCTTTCAACCGCGGTATTCCATTGGCAGTACACACCGCCGCGCTCAAAATACACAGACATTTACAAAACACAACCACATTGGACAAATTGAAATACACACACCTGATACACATACACACACCAATCCCACAAATTCAGTACAATATAAAACACGCACCCACATCACCCACAAACCCCTACGACAAAAATTGAGAAAGAAGCCCAGAGAGAGACACCACCATCAACAACACTAGCATCCACAGGCACACAACACCATCTGCATGCAACGCCAAAGCATGGACACCCATCACCAAAGCATGTCCACTACAGATGCCCACACAAATCCCCAAACCAATTATCACACAAGGTCCTACACAAGAATGCAAGCACTGGTGTACAGGGTCACCCACCTATTGCACATGATGACACACACAGATGCAATAATCATGCCTTTACACCCCTGCAGGACCCCTAACCAACGTCACCGGACAGGAGGTTCCAGACATGTCCACTCCCTCCACAGAAGAGGCCCACAGTGAGGACAGCAGGTCTGTCCAACTGGATCAAGATGACCAGCCCGGCCCATCTGGGACCTCGGAACAGTCGGTTCCCCTGACAATGGCACAAGCCACCACAGAGCCTCCCCCCTCAGGAAACAGCAGTGTGTCCACCACTACAGGGAACCCAGGCAAACCCAACAACCCAAGAGGATCAGGGACCTGGGGGCAGTGGCAGTGGGCACACGGTTCAGGGGACAGAGGCACAGGATAACAGGGGAACTGGGAGGACTGCTGTGCGACAGGGGGAGGACAGGACCAGGGAACCCACTCTCCACGAGGCCCTCTCCAACATCATGGGAGCGTACCATCATTCCCAGGAGATGATGGCAACGGTACTGGCCAAGTTTCAGGAAACACAGCGGCTGCAGGAGTAACAGTATCTGGGGATCAGGGAGGAACTTAAGTCCATCAACACCACCCTGGTCACCATTGTAGGGGTGCTGAAGGACCTTGTGAACACCAGAAGGGACACTGTGGCACAACAAGGGGCCCCTGACACTAGCCAGGGTGATAAACAGCCCACCACCTCTGCCGGCGCTAGTGGACAGGAGGCACCGCCACAGGACCACGACAGCAGCACCCAACCCCCTGCAGATGGAGAACCACCCCACAAATGGTCCCTGAGATCCAGGACAAAGAAAGAGAACAATGCCAAGACCCCGCCAGTAAATGAGACCCCCCTGAATGTCATCCTTCTGTCCCACTTCGTCACCCTGTCCATCCATCAACTGCCCTAGCTCCACTTCCTATGCCCCTTTGGACAATGCACCTGTGAAGCAAATAGACTAGACTCTGCCATCGACAATCCTCCACCATCACCCCTGCCCATTTTACAACCCCTCCACTATTGTGCACTGAAATAAACACCCTTGAATCACAAAACAAGCTGGAGTCAGTCTGTGCTTTCACAAATGTGTATTTGCAATAACTATGGAATATAGCAATGTCGATTGTATTGTCAACATACCGATGTAAAGAGCTCTAGTCCATGAGGTAATATAGCAGAGGTCACACAGTGGGACTCACATCTGTGAAATGGAAAGGCAAAGTGACAAGTCAAGGTCCATACACTGGGTGAAAGTGACAGATATATGATGGGTCTAACAATTGTCTGTCCACAGGCTCCACAGCTGCCACAGGACCTCCATCTGGACAATCCTCCTGCAGAAAAGGCACCTGTAGTTGCAAAGCCAGGTTGTGCAGCATACAGCAGGCCACGATGATCTGGCACACCTTCTTTGGTGAGCAGTAGAGAGAACCACCTGTCATATGGAGGCACCGGAACCTGGCCTTCAGGAGGCCGAAGGTACTTTCGATCACTCTCCTAGTTCGCCACCTGTCAGATGGAGGCACCGGAATCTGGCTTTCAGGAGGCTGAATGTCCTCTCAATAATCCACCTAGTTCGCCCAAGCGCCTCATTGTAGCGTTCCTCTGCCCTTGTCCTGGGATTTCTCACTGTGGTCAGTAGCCATGACATGTTGGGGTACCCAGAGTCACCTGCAAATGTCGAGGGCCAACTGTTAGACACACACTAACCCTTAGGGACAACCCCAGACAACTATCCACAGAGTATAGGGTACTTGTCCTCACCTATTAGCCACACACAGTGCCTCTGGAGTTGCCCCATCACATAAGGGATGCTGCTATTCCTCAGAATGTAAGCATCATACACTGATCCAGGAAACTTGGCATTCACATGGGAGATATACTGGTTGGCCAAACACACCATCTGCACATTTATTGAATGGTAGCTCTTCCGGTTTCTGTACACCTGTTCACTCGCGCGGGGGTACCAAGGCCACATGTGTCCCATCAATGGCACCTATGATATTGGGGATATGTCTCAGGGCATAGAAGTCACCTTTTACTGTAGGCAAATCCTCCACCTGAGGGAACACGATGTAGCTGCGCATGTGTTTAAGCAGGTCTGACAACACTCTGCACAACACATTGGAGAACATAGTCTGGGACATCCCTGATGCAATGACCACTGTAGTTTGAAAAGACCCACTTGCCAGGAAATGGAGTATGGATAGGACCTGCACTTGAGGGGGGTTCCTGTGGGCTGGCGGATTGCTGACATCAGGTCTGGCTCCAAATGGGCACACAGTTCATGGATTGTTGCACGATCAAGTCTGTAGGTGACTATTACTTGTCTCTCTTCCATTGTCGACAGGTCCACTAGCAGTTTGTACACCGGAGGATGCTGCCATCTCACTACCTGCCCCAGCGGACGTGCCCTATAGAGGAAAACACCGAGCAGAGAGTCAGCCAACACTGGGGTATTACTTAATGTCATTAGCAAACATTTGTAAATCCGCAATCTGCCTGTTACTGTGTGTATGCAAGGCCTAGATAGGTGTGACAAAGTTAATATTAATGCCATGTGGCCCCCTGAAATGGCGGCTGCCTGACCTGTAAGGTGGGACAAGGGGATATGAGGTAACTGCGCTGGCGTTCTACACCGTCACAGTAGGCAGTCGAAGACCGCAGCGCAACCCTGCATTGGTTAACATTGGACCCTATGGGTCCCAGGAGCCAATGACGATGTACGCCGGCGGTGACGGTATGCACCGCTGCAGACGTGACCGCCATTTTCTGTCTGTTCACTCACTTCATACCTGACCTTTGACAGGAGAGGACCTACACTGCAAGTGCTGCTGTGACCTCAGTCTGGAAGCAACAATGGCTCATGTCTCTGGGGAAAGGGCCCCTGCCTTCACTTCGGAGGAGTTGGAGAAGTTAGTGGATGGGGTCCTCCCCCAGTAAACGCTACTCTACGGTCCTCCAGACAAACAGGTGAGTACACTGTGAGCATGCTGCATGGGCAAAGCCTGTTTGGAGTGGTGTGGATGGAAGTTACATGGGGGGGGGGGACTGAGGCCTGCATGTGCGGACGGTGAGTATATGTGCGTCAGGGCAAGGGTGGAACGTGGGCCGGACGATGAAAGTTTTTCCTTTTCCCTTGTACTATACCTCTAGGTCAGCCCCCACCATAAGAAGGATATTTGGTGTGCCATCGCCAAGGACATCCGGACCCTGGGGTCCACAAGAGACAGAGCACCCACTGCCGTAAAAGATGGGAGGACATTCGCCGCTGGCACAAGAAGACGGTGGAGGCCCAGCTGGGGATGGCCTCCCAATGTGGGAGGGGTGCCCGTCGCACCATGACCCCCCTGATGTTCCGGATCCTGGCGGTGGCGTATCCGGAGTTGGATGGGCGCTTGAGGGCATCACAGCAGCCACAAGGGGGTGAGTACCATCACATCCATCTGACTCTGCGCGCATCACGAGGTGTCTGGGTGGGGGAGGTGGGCAATGGGTTACCCTAGGCCAGGGTGAGCTTTGTAGGCAAGGACCCTTTGTGAGGCAGGCTATGTGGTATCCCAACCCCACCAGTGGTAAGAGCCATCTACACCTAGTCAGGCTCCTGGGACATCCATGTGTGCAGCAATCGGGCATAGGCCTTGTACCCCATGGGCATGTGATTAATCTAGGAACTCTAAGTGCATGGCGTAGTGCAGAGGGCTGCTGTGTCTGTAGTATCAGCCAATGGTCATGGTATTGCATGCACTGAACATGTCTTTCTTCTGTCTTTCCCCCACCCTTTTTGTGGTCTCCCTGTTCTTGTGTGCAATAGCATCATCAGGCGGAGGAGCAGTGGCACCGGAGCAGGAGGGAGCTGCATCCCACTTGGCCCTGGAGAGCGAGACAACGGAGTCTGAAGCCACCAGTGGGATGGAGTGTGAGGGGAGCTCCATGGCAGGGACAGGAGGTGACATCAGCGACAGCGACAGCGACTCCACCTCTGATGGGAGCTCCCTTGTGGTGGCGGGCCCCTCTGTGCCCCCGTATCAACAGGTACAGCCCACCCCCCCTGCCAGCACCACCCTCCCGGCAGCCCCTCAGCGTGTGTCCTGTGGCCGCTCACCCAGGAGGGTGGGCATATCCTTCGCCCCAGGCACCTCAGGCCCTGCCCCAGTCAGCCCTGCTGCCCTCACTGAGGAGGCTATTGACCTCCTGAGATCCCTCACTGTTGGGCAAACTCCCATTGTGAATGCCATCCAGGGTGTCGAGAGGCATTTGCAACAAACAAATGCATACCTGGAGGGCATTCATTCTGGTCAGGCAGCCCAACAGAGAGCATTTCAGGCTCTGGCCTCAGCACTGATGGCAGCCATTGTCCCTGTGTCCAGCCTCCCCCTCCAACTTCCTCCACCCAGACCCAATCCCCTGTACCTCGCCCTATCCCAAGCACACCATCAGATCAGCATGCACACACCTTATCACACAAGGGTGGCTCTGGCAAACATAAGCACCACACATCCCACAGGCACGCACACAAGCATCATTCCCATGCAGACATGCCAACATCCACTGCTTCCACTGTGTCCCCCTCCTCCACGTCGTCCTCCTCCCTCCCTGTCTCGTCTCCACTCACACCTGCATGCACAACATCTTCAGCCACTACCTCCATCACCAACACGCCCATCACCACACACCGCTCACGTGCACTCACCACCCCCACTACCATTCACACATCCCCTGTGTCCTCCACCAGTGTGTCTGTGAGCCCTCCTCCCAAAGTATACAAATGCAGGCACACACCCACCCAACAGCCATCCACCTCACAACAGCCTCCAGCCCATGCACCTTCATCCAAATCCAGCAATCGTACACCTCCTACAACCACTACCTCTTCCTCCACTCCCAAACCCACTCCATCTACCCGTCCCAGTGTGTGTAAAAAACATTTCCTGGCTAACATTGATCTCTTCCCTACACCTCCCCCACCGTCCGTCCCCTAGGGCCAGGCTTTCCAGGTCCCAACCCAGCACCTCAGCCCCCACATCACCGGGCACAGTGGTCCCAGCAACAGCGAGCTTTTGGAGTGCACCAGGCATCAGGGCAGCCAGTGTGCCACGTAGCGAGGGAAAGGACATTCTGCCACCTGCGAAAGCAAAAAAGTTGCCCACATCCCAGAGGGAGAAGGCGAAAACACCTGCCACCAAGGGCTCAGGGAAAACAAAAGGGGATAGGGGCAAGACAGCTGCGCCACCATCCTAGGTGGGGAAGGGCCAGAAAATCAAAGGCAGGTCAGGAGGGGCATGGTGGCACCGACTATGGGACCAGTGTCACACCTTCTGTCCACATTGACGCCAACCGGTACGGCGGAGAAGACCGCCACCTGCACCGCCACATGCACCGCCACATGCACCGCCACCAGCACTGCAGTAACTGAGCCCGCCACCAGCATCACCGCCACTGATCCTGCCACCAGCACCGCCATCACAAAGCCCGCCGCCAGCACCGATGCCACAGAGTCCGCCATCCGCACGGCCACCACAGAGCCCACTGCCAGCACCGATGCCACAGAGGCCGCCGCAAGCACCGCTGTCACAGAGTCCGCCGCCAGCACCGATGCCACAGAGGCCGCCGCAAGCCCCGCTGCCACAGAGTCCGCCGCCAGCACCAATGCCACAGAGGCTGTCGCAAGCACCGCCGCTACTGACACCGCCGCAAGCACCGCCAGCGGCCCCCCGACGTCCTGACCCAGTGGCACCAACGCAGACATGGCTGCCATCCCCAGTGGTCAGTTGACCGAGCCTGGTGGTCTGTTCAAGGAGCCTGGGCAGCTTCCAATGTGCAACACCTTCAGTGGAGAAAGGCATCCACTACCTCTGTCCTTGGCAGGATAAAGCACTTTGGGCACAAAGCCCCCTCCAGAGCCAGTGTAGACTGTTATCCACTTGAGAGAATGTGGCTTTGCACTCCCCAGGATGAAGCAGTGGGCAAACCACACACTGGAGAGACTTGAGAGACTGGGCTTTGCACTCCCCAGGATAAAGCAGTGGGCGAACCACCCACTGGAGAGACTTGAGAGACTGTGGCTTTGCACTCCCCAGGATAAAGTAGTGGGCAAACCACCCACTGGAGAGACTTGAGAGACTGTGGCTTTGCACTCCCCAGGATAAAGTAGTGGGCAAACCACCCACTGGAGAGACTTGAGAGACTGTGGCTTTGCACTCCCCAGGATACATCAGTGGGCATGGAGCCCACTCGTGGAGCAGTGGCATTGTGCACTCATCCGGCTGAGGTGCTCTCCTTCCCTTCCCCCTGAGGTGCTTGTTTCATTTCGATCTGATGCCCCTGCAGTGTTCTCTCCGTTTGATGTCTGGTATCGAGTGTGTGCTCGCCCATGCATTTTGGGCCCAGTGGTCCACAGACAATAATTGGTACACTATCCGGACTTGTGTAGTTGGTGTACATAATTGTATATACTGTATTTTGAGTTTTGACAACTGGATTTTTCATGATTACAATCGTTCAGCTTATTTCCTTTTGTCCTTACAAACTTGAAAGGGGGGTATACATGTAATGTTGCAGCATGTATTTGTGGGTATGTTGTTGTGGGTGAGGGTGGGGGTGGGGGTGTTATGTGTTGCGTGTGTGTGTCACTCTCTTTTCCCTTCCCCCTCCCCTGTGTTGTAGGTGCAGTACTCACCGTGGTCGTCGCCGCCATCTTTGTTGCTCCTGATAGAGGAGCAGGAATACCATCGCAGGGAGTATTAGGAGTTCTGGCTTCATGGCGTCCTGGTTCCTCGTGGGGTGTGGCGAGTTGAGTGTTTTCCCTTCCAAGTCCTGTTTTCGCTGTGTATTTGTTCGTGTTGGTTCCGCCACAGAAAAGGTGGCTGATTGGCCTCTCATAATAGTGTGGGCGGTACATTGTCTTCCGCTTGTCTGTTGGCGGTGACCTCCGTGCTGTTTGTTTGTACCGCCATGGCGGTCGGAGTGTTAAACTGGCTGTCTATGTTGGCAGTTTTCGCCACGGTTGTGATTCAATTTTTTTTCCGCCGGCCTGTTGGCGGTATTACAGCTGCTTCAACACCGACTGCCATGGTTGTGATGAGGGTTTTAATCTAAAAACAACTTCACTAAAAGATGTATTTTTAAGTTGTGAGCTCAGAGAACCTAAACTCCATATTTCTATCTGCTTCCAAAGGGAATCTGAGCTTCAATAACATTTAAAGGCAGCCCCCATGTTAACCTATGAGAGAGATAGGTCTTGCAACAGTGAAATCCAAATTTGGAAGTATTTTACTGTCAGGACACGTAAAACACATAAGTACATGTCCCACCTTTAACGTACATTGCACCCTGCCCATGGGCTACCTAGGGCCTACCTTAGGGGCACCTTACATGTATAAAAAGGTTTAGGTCTAGCAAGTGGGTACACTTTCCAGGTCGAAATGGCAGTGCATGACTGCGCACACAGACACTGAAGTGGCAGGTCTGAGACATGCTTATAGTTGCTGCTTATGTGGGTGACACAATCAGTGCTGTAGGCCCACTAGTAGCATTTAGTTTACTGGCCCTGGGCACCTCTAGTGCACTGTACTAGGGACTTACGAGTAAATCAAATAAGCCAATCATGGAAAGCCAATTACACATACAATTTACAAGGGAGCACGTGCACTTTAGCACTGGATAGCAGTGGTAAAGTGCCCAGAGTAACTAAAATAGCAATAACAGATTCCAGCATACATCAGCAACCTGGGAGACAGAAGCAAAATGTGAGGGGAAACCACACCAAGGATATTGTCTAACAGATCCCCATGTATAATTGTGAAAATGCTTAATCGCCCAAATACATCCCAACAACTCTTTCTCAATTACTGCATACCTTCTCTCGCCATCATTTAGAGTTCTTGATGTAAATGCCACATTCCATTCCTTTTTCCCCACATCTTTGTTACAAAACTCCTCCCAAACCATTCAAACTTGCATCTACTGTAATTATGCATTCTTTACCCATGCGAAAAGATTTTAATAATGGAGCTTCCACAACATCATTTTTGATTCATTGAAATGCTTGTTGTTGTTTGTTAATCCAGTTAAATACAACATCCTTCCTTGTCAACTCACACAAAGGGTTCCATATTGGTAGCAACATTTCTAATAAATTTACTATAGTACTCACATATTCCTGCAAATTAAAGTAACCTTTCCTTGGTGTCTGGTGCAGGTGCCTTTACAATTGCATCCACTAAGGATTTTTTAGGCACCACTCTATTTCCAGACAATGTATGTCCTAAATTCTCCACAGAACTACAGAACAGTTTACATTTTTTTTAAAGCTAACCCATAATCTTCTAAGCTTTCATACATTTTTCTGAGATGGTTCAAATGCTCATGTTGATCCTCAGAAAATATGAGGATATCATCCTGGAAAAACTTTACAAATGTATCCATATCTTTAAAAATGTGATACATTGCTCTTTGGAACACTCACACCACAGAGGCCAAACCAAAGGGCATCCTCTTAAACTGGTACAGCATCCACGGAGTAAGTAATGCAGTAAAGTGTTTGGAGTCTTCCATCAATTCAATTTCGTGGTATGTTGATCTTAAATCAAGAGTGGAAAATATCAGTGCTCTCTCTAACATGCATATTACTTCATTAATGTTAGGCAGGGGATGACAAGCCACAATAATAATGGCATTTACGGCCCTTAAATCAACACAGTCCCAAAGTGTTATCCCCTTTCCATGCCAAGACGATGAAAGACACCCATTCCGACGACTCAATTTCTTCTATAATATCCTCTTTCATCATCTCATCCAACATTTCCTTCAACTCTTGCCTGACATTAATGGGAACATTTCTTACTTTCTGTCTCACAGGAGTTACTCCTCATTTCATTCTTATCCTGTGTGAGTAATCTGTTAACTTGTCTTATTTCTCCATAAGTACCTTTGGAAACAGAAGAACCACACTTTCTTTTTCGCTATTGTCCGTAACTAACAACACGGGTTCTTTACTCCTCGGATTAAGAATTATGCCCAATTTCCATTGATCCCTTCATCGAAGAACATTCACAGCTTTTTCAGCTACATACAACATGACTTGAGCTACTCTCCCTTTTCACTCCAACTCAACTGATTCATAACCCACAATATCAATGGTCGAGCATCAAGACTCTTAGCTGTTATGTCTGATTTCTTTAAGTGGTGCATGTCCAACACATTAGAGAATTTGTCAAGGAAATATTTCCTAGTGATAATGGTCCATGGGAAACTGAATCAGCCATGAGTTTGAGTTCAACACCCAAAATCCTCACTGCACACTTGGGTTGAGCTTTAATCTCATGGTCCCCTTCAATTATGGTAAAGTTCCTAATAGATAACACTACACCTTTACTACACCCTTCCATTTTGCCACAATCACACATTTTGTTTTGTTCCCTTCCATCTCCTACATAAGACACTTTTCCTCCTGGGCACACATTACTTTTTCTAACATCCTTGAATACGCAGACAAAATGCTCTAGGCGGCTGCATTTTTTACATTGGGCAAATTATGTAATATGTCTGGCACTTCCACATTTATAAAATGCAATATTTCTTTCTCCCTTAACTGTACACATACCTTCACTACTACTATTTTTGTTTGATACTAAAGACATCCATTTTTTCAATTGCTCCAAGGGGTTTGCAGTAGCAGTGGCATCTTGCATTGCAGGATCCCCCATAACCCATCCCTGTTCTTGATTTTTTTTTACTTTTCACATGTACCACAATCTGATCCATTATCATTTCATCTGTCATAGGACCAAAATTACATGTCATAGAAAGTGCCGTCAATGCAATGAGGAACTCATCAAATTACTCTCCTTCCTTCTGTGACCTAGAATAAAATGTGATCCTGTTTAATGCTATGCTGGTCTTAAATTTCAATTCCATTCTTACTAATGCTTCCTGGTACATATCAAAGTCTCCTTGGCCTTTGACTTGTGGTAAAGTCCTAAACATAACTTGACCCATCTGGTCCTAAACAATGCAATTATATAATTTTCTTTCTCTCCCATGCAGCTGCAAGAGATCTCACTGTTTACATTCTACATTGCAAACAGTTATAACTATACATTATGGTACACTTGAAAATAAACAAAGGAGGAGTAGCCTATACCTATATTATATGCCTACTATAATTACCTTAACATAGAATATAACAATGTTCCTAACCTGGTGTGGATTATGTTTGTGTGGTGTTTTCACTGGTTTACTTTTTGAAGTGTTGCACAAATAAGTAACACATTGGCTCTTACGCTAATCCTGACTGCTCTCTGCCATGCTACCAGAGGGTGATCACAGGTTAATCTAGGGTGTGTTTGTGATTTACCCTGACTAGGATTGTGGTTCCTGCTTGTACAAGGTGCATACCCCCCACAACCAGAAACCTAATTTCTAACAAGAATGACACTCACAATCAGAAAACATTACAGAGAGCTACATTATGTATGTGACTGCAGCATGTCTTTGCGCTTCGATGATGATGATTTTATTTCTGAAGGCTAGTCTTGACATTTATTTTTCCTTTTACTGTTTTTATGTCTATTGTACATACAGTATATTTATGTCTTACTTGTATGGCATTTACCGAATAAAGATTATTGACTTTGGGGTAACTTAGGAGCAAAATCTCGGACATGCTTATGTGCAGCTGTCCCCAAACATTTATTACATGTCAACAGTGTGGGAGGCATGAAGAAGAGGAGCATCCAAGGTTCCTATATCTGGGAGGCCTGGCTCCTAATCACTATTGTGGAATGCGGTAGCTTGAATACAGGCACCAGCCCCTGAAATTCACATCATCGACGTGCAAGGTTATGTCAGTGAGATACTCATATGCAGCCAAGATATACCCAGATACTCTGGGGCATATTTATACTCCGTTTGCGCCGAATTTGCGTCGTTTTTTTCGACGCAAATTCGACGCAAAACTAACTCCATATTTATACTTTGGCGTTAGACGCGTCTAGCGCCAAAGTACCTGGAATTAGCGTCATTTTTTTGCGTGAACACCTTCCTTGCGTTAATGATATGCAAGGTAGGCGTTCCCGTCTTAAAAAATTACTCCGATGCTATTCCGTCGTATTTATACTCCCGGGCAAAAATGACGCCCGGGAGTGGGCGGGTCTAAAAAACCCGCATTTGCGCCGGATTTTAGCGCCTGGGTCAGGGCAGGCGTTAAGGGACCTGTGGGCTCAGAATGAGCCCAGAGGTGCCCTCCCCTGCCCCCAGGGACACCCCCTGCCACCCTTGCCCACCCCAGGAGGACACCCAAGGATGGAGGGACCCACCCCAGGGAAGAAAAGGTAAGTCCAGGTAAGTATTTTTTTTTAAAAAAAATTGTGGCATAGGGGGGCCTGATTTGTGCCCCCCTACATGCCACTATGCCCAATGACCATGCCCAGGGGACAGAAGTCCCCTGGGCATGGCCATTGGGCAAGGGGCATGACTCCTGTCTTTGCTAAGACAGGAGTCATTTCAATGGGGGATGGGCGTCGTAAAAAAATGGCGCAAATCCGGTTAAGACGATTTTTTTGCCTCAGCCTGACTTGCCCCATTTTTAGACGCCCAAACACCATTTTTCCCTACGCCGGCGCTGCCTGGTGTACGTGGTTTTTTTTCACGCACACCAGGCAGCGCCGGTCGGCTAACGCCGGCTAACGCCATTCAATAAACACGGCGCCCGCATGGTGCTTCAGAATGGCGTTAGCCGGCGCTAATTTTTTTGGCGCAAAACTGCGTTAGCGCAGTTTTGCGTCAAAAAGTATAAATATGGGCCTCTGTAGTTTAACTGGACAACCACTCCTTTGTAGGGGCTGGTGCAAGGATGACAGAGTAGAAGGATGGTAGACTGCGTGGGATCGGAAATTAGGCAAAAAATATTAGAAGCAATAAAAGAGATATTGGAATACAGAATAGGGAAGAAAAAAGGAGAAGAGGGAAGTAAGAACGACCAGGAAAAAGTAGAGCAATTATAAGAAGAGTTGAAGACAGGATGGGAGAAGAGAAAGTTATAGAAAATCATTGTTAGAGAAAGAAGGATAGGAATCTAGAGGAAGGATGAGAGAGTTGAAAAATGTGGTGTGAGCGGACAAAGTAGTACATGATGAAAAATTTGTTGTAAAATAATATTTCGAGAAGGAGAACCCCGTCCAAGGCCCTTCAAGAGGTTGCGCTCATTTGCTGCACGTGAGGACTCTAGGCAATATATGGATTGTTTTGAAAAAAAATGGCCAGGGCTGCTTTATGGCTCACTGTTCAAGCCCCATATGTCGAGCCCGAAGTTACTCCGCTGTTTTCTTTATATTTGCAATGCAGAACAATCGAATGGTAAATTACACGTGCATATATTTTTTAGCCAGCAATTTGTGTAACAATAGTATCAGAGCAGACCATTGGATCCAACAGTTCATCCATTCTGAACATCAGAGTTTTCTCCTGATTGAGTCATTCTCCCCCAACCATTTGTCTAATTCTGCTTGTGCCATTTTCTAAAATAGACTCTGTCAAGTAAAATGACGATCTGTCTTCATAGCCCCTTATTGCAGCTGAACAGACAGCCTCGAGTGATTTCAGTACTGCTGTCTGACAAATATTTTGCAACCTCAGCACTTTTAATAGTTTTGTCCATGTACGTAAAAATTCTCCACACGAAAGCAGATACTTTTGAAAGTATTTCTTAAACGTATGCACATTACTTTGAAGCAACCCATTAGAACACTGGAAATAGAGCAATGCATTTCTTGCAAAACACGCCATGCCAAGCAGTTAGAATACAATTTGCAAATTATATTTCAGATGCAGATTTAACTGATGTTATTCACAAATGTCATTACGCACGTAGTTATTGAATTGTAGTAAAGTTCTGATGTAAATCTGTGTCCTGTATAATATATGATGGTTAAATAATCAGGATGTAACATATATACATACTTGAGCAAAACACATTGGTCATTGAAGACTTTTTTTTTATCAGACATTCAATTGACCTCCTACCATGATAGCACTGGCTTTGTTTCCTTATCAGTCTCCAGTCATTTTGAAGCAATTATATACTAAATTTATTTTGTTTGGATAATAATATTGTTTATTGAAAATATAATATCGGTATGTGTTTATATCCGCTCTTTCATGTATTTTGTAAATTATTATATTATTTTAAAGTTAAATTATTTATGTTATTACTTAGTTGATGCCGCAATCTCTCTTTCTCAGTCTACAATGTCATAGAAATTGCCAGAAGAAAGAAATAATTCTCCATTACTGGCAGAAGTACATGTGGATTCGTTTCATTTATGAATTTAAGGTTGTACATCTGTGACTATTTTCATTGGTATGAACAAACAGCTAATTTTTTATATCATCGATTGCTTCACGGTATTCTTCCAGGGATTTATTATCTCGCTTGAGGCTCACCAAAAGGCGAAAGCTTATCTCATTGAATCGTTCAATGAAGATAGAATATTTGAAAGGAGCATTTATTTAGGTGCAAACAAAAAGTGGGTTATGAAGAATTTCAGAGGGAGGTGTAGGAAGTGGGAGCAAAAAACAGAGAATATTTTCCTGGCATTAATTTGAAGGAGCAATAGAAGATGTTATCCTGAAAGCAAGAGACTCCAATACTAATTCTGCTGTGACATTGGAATAGTGTTGCTAATTTATTATTAGAATTTATTGTAGAACAGCACTAAACTATTGCTGACAGATATCAGTTGAGGTGTGGGAACACTGAGAAATCCATACCGACAGGGCTAGCAATGTACTGTTTTAGGTGCCGTTGGAAGGTGATTTTTTGTAAGGGTTAGTAGGTGCCCAGCATTAGTAATAAGGCCACAATCACATTATTAGATCAAGTGAAAGTCTCAGTAAATTAATCCCTTACATAATCTTAGGAGATGTGTGTAAAGCCTTTAAAAGTACCAATCCATCAAATAAGTAGGACACAACACCCAAATTAAATCCAACACCAATTTATTTAAATAAGAAATGTATTTATCTTTAAAATGAAAAAAAAATCCAATGTAGGGAACGTGAGATATTAATTTTTAAAGATTAGGAGTAAAACTAGTGCTTAGAAGAAAATAGCATTCAAAGTGAAAAAAAGGTTGTGTTGGACCAGGACACAGTCAAGAGTTCCAGATGCCTGCAATGCAACACTGTTACACTTACTTCCAGAAGTGTCTCTTGATGCAGGAAAGTGGTCCACAACCCCATCCAAGGGTCCAGAATTTCTGAGTTTCTCCTTGGGATGTTGGGACTACAATTCCCACAATGCACCTGGCCAAATCCTTAAAAGTCCACTGAACGCTGTCCAGCTCGACTCTTGTGGCAGGAGTTGATGCAGGTGACTCTTAGTAGCTCCTTTATATCTGCGCTTACCGGGATTCCACTCCTGAATCCTTTAGAAGCCAGGAAAGTCCATTTTGGGCTGAAGACCAAAGTGTGCAGCAGGTGCAGTACGTAAGAGTACAGTCCTCTCTTGTGCTGTCCAAGGGCAGTCCTTTTTCTTTTTGTACTTTCCAGACAACGATCTTTGGAGGTCCACAACACAAATCCAAGGGTCTACAAGCTTTGAGATTATCCTTAGGATGTTGGAACTATGTTTACCAGAATGCACCCAGTCAAGTCCTTAAAAAGCCACTGGAGGCTTTCCAGCTGGCATTGTCTTGGTGAAGGTGGTGCAGGAGGAACTCTTTTAACCTGTTGCTTTCAGGGAGTGCACTCCTTCACCTTTTAAAGCCAAGCAAAGTCCTTAGGGCTATAGTTCCACAGCATGCAGCAAGTGCAATCTTCAAGAGTACAGTCTTTTGGGGTGCAGACCAGGGTTCCACTACAACAGTCCTTCTTCTTCTTGTAGTTGCAGGCATTGTTCTGAGTTGTGAGGCAACTCTCCTATATTATCCAGTGATCCTAGGCTGGCAAGCAGGGGGGCAACCCTCATCAATTGGGTGCAGAGTGCCACCCTTTTGGTTGACCACTTTGTGCGAAGTGTGGCTAAATGAATCCCAGGAAACACCATTCTTCCAATATCCAAGATGGGGTCAGGATCTGGCTATGCCATCCCACTGGTGTGACCTAATCTCCCTAACACTCCCTTTCCAGCCCCTCTGCTAATCTAATTACTGGGGCTCCCATCTGGCTGGGGTGGCAGGATGTCAGGATGAGCGTGGGTCCTGTCCAACCTGGCATTCCCTCTTTGAAGATCAGTTTGGCTTCCTTCCTTTTGCTCTGCAGCTTGTAGATCTCCACCCACCAGGTGTACCATTGTCACAATGCATGCCACTTTAGACCTCGTGAAGGTAGCTTGGCCCAGCCTGGCAGATCAAGGGAAGGGCTGCTGGAAGGCTGGATTTTGGCTCACAGAAAATAAAGTTCTATAACTTATTTTCCGTGTTTGTTATAATAAATCTAACAGTAGCAAGTTGTTGGATTTATTCTATCATTTTGAATCTAAGGAGGAATTTTTTAGCTTGTTTCTATCAATAGCTATACTTCAATAAAGTATTTACATGTTAACCTAAGGAGCTAATGTACTGCAACGGAAAAACACTAAATTGGAATTTGTTTCCCTCACCAGGAAACACAAAACATATTTTATAATGTACCTGCTTATAGTTAGAAGCACCCTACCCCTGGGGCACTTAGGGGAGACATGTAAGTAAAAATATGGTAGCCTACGACTTTACAAGGATCTTTAATTCCAAAGTCGAATTTGCCTATGAATTTAAATATAAAACAGCCTGTAAAGCAGGCATGGCTTTTAAAGTGACAGCAGGCACCACAGCACTGCACGCTTAAGTGCATTAAATCTGCTTGGCCTCCAAATCTACATGCCCTACCATATACTAGGGACTTGCAGGTCAGTTGTCATGCCAATTCTAAATATGCCTTATTTGCATATACTTTTAATCAGAGCACAGGCCCTGGGTGTGGTTAGTCGAGTCCAGGGCACCCTCAGAGTCAGAAAACCAGTATCTAGTAGTCACAAATGGGGGCAAAAAGTTGGGGGACATGGCAAAAAAGGCCTGGTTTCTCACAGGAGTTTATACTTGGAATAAAACAATTTAAATGCCATCCTTTACACGTCATAAGTGACCAAAATACGCATTTACATTTGACATTATATTTACTGTGTGCCCTTAAAAAATTACCATGTGTGCCTAATTATATGTATTATGTAATGTAATCGCTGGAAAACTGAAGTTTTATAAATGTGAATTCTAAGGGCTCACATGTATTCATTATTCATGTTTTACATTTACTCTTTGAGTTACATTTATTGAAGTAACATGTATTGTTTCTCGTCATGTTCGTGTTTATTTTATAAGTTAACATGTGCATGTAAAACCATGATTTCGAAATGGACATCAAATGTCTAGTTAAAGTCAGGCTAACATAAATGACCTTAACTGCCTTAATTCTGAAATGTTTTTAGTTGGATAATGTGTTCTTTTCCTTTACATGTGTGTTTTAAGGTTTCATTAGCTAGTGAAAAGGAATATTTTCTTATGTACTATTTGCTGATAGGAAGGTCTGAGGGAAGAAATCTTGGCACAAAAAAGTAAAGATTTAATGAGTAGCTGAACTCTCCTATTCATCGAGTACCAGGAGTGGAGGGTGTTCAAGGTTACAGTAGCTGTCCGAGTTCTGTGGGATGATTCAGGTGGTGGTGCGAATGCAGTGATAGATCCGAAGCTGATTGGTCCTTGGAGGTGAGGAAAAGATAACATTCATGTTGAAGGTTCTGTTTGATTTAAATAATTATGCTGCTATTAGACGTTAAAGCAAACTTCTGGTAGACTTCTAGGGGTGCAGACCTATCTGCTCCACTTATTCTTGCAAAAGTGGGGGTTCATGCTAAACACTTATTCCTCTTTTCTGGAGGACGTCTACTGAAGCCTTCCCTATCTTGACACCTTCTTGCATTTCCAAATTCCTTTATGATTCAATTTTAAACATCCTAATTCCTGATTAGGATTCTGACTAGATGCATTTTAGAATCATTTCATGTTTAGAAGAGAGAGTAGGGGTTTCCTTATGGAACACTGTTAGAAATTGGGTCTCTAGTTGGTAGAGGTATACACCCTGTCCAAATAGGAACCACAATCCTAGTCAGGGTAAGTCACAAAACAACCTAAATTATCCTGTGCTCACCTTCTAGTAGTTTGGCACAGAGCAGACAGGCTTAACTTAAAAGGCAATGCGTAAAGTATTTATGTAATACTTCCTGCAGAAACACAGTGAAAACACCACAAAAAAGTACTCCATACCAGTTTAGGAAAATAGATAATATTTATCTGAACAATATAAGGCAAAACAACAAAAACCCAAAATGCATAAGTCAAGATATCACTTTTTAAAGGTTTATATGAGTCTCAATCCTTACGAATCAGTGGCTGTGTCATTTTAACACATGGTACATGGGATGTGTCTAAAATATTGACGCAGAGGAGGAGATGCATCATAAAGTAAAGCACTGTGCCAGTTTCTCCAGTGCAGCAAAAGCGATCCGTTGTCTCTTTCCATACAGTAAGGTGATGTGTCAATTTCCAGTAGCGCAGCCTTGCTTCTTCACTGCAATGTGGGGTATTTTGATGCCCAGGGGTGATGCGTGGAAAATCCAGAACAAGTTATGAAGAGGCAACAGATGCTGCGTCCATCCGGCAGGCGATGCATGATTCTTCAACCATGAGAAAGGTGCTGCGTCAATCCACCAGACATTGCATCAAAATGTGCAGGTGTTGTATCGATTTTCCGATACACTGAGGTTTCTTCTCTTTGGTGAAGTCTTTGAGGGCCCTGAGAGTCCAGAATAGGAGGCAAGCTCAGTCCAAGCCCTTGGAGAGCACTTGTGGGGGAACACAGAGTCCTTCCAGCAGCATCATGGTCAGCAGACAGCGGGGCAAAAACAGGACAGCAGTCCTTCCAGTAAAGCAGTACAGATGAGTCCTTTGGGCAGCATTGCAGTCCCTCTGACAGAGTTCAGTTGTAAATCCAGAACTGTCCAGAAGTGTCTGATTTGGAGAGGTCACAGACCAAGTAGATATGCCCAAATATGCCTTCGAAGTGGAAGATAACTTCAAAGAGTGGTTTTCGAGTGCACCAGTTCCTATTCAACCCATTCCTGTCTGCCAAGAGATCTGTGGAAGGTTATAAGTCATTTGTGTGAGGGCAGGCCACTGGCCTTTGAAGTATAAGTGAGAGATCTTCCACCCTTCCCGCCCAGGAAGACCCATTAGTATGCAGATAAATGCAGCTGAATGTCCTGTGTTTCTGACTGTCTGGGTGGAATGCACACGGGGAGAGGTCAACGAGCACATACTAGACATGGATTTGAGACAGGCAGTAAGGCACAGAGAGCAGTGAGTGCAGAGAAATACAACCTTTCTAAAAGTGGTGTTTCTAAAATAGTAATGTTAAATTCAACTTCACCAGTAAGCAGGATTTCCCACAACCATTCCATCCATACCAAACATGACAATGTTACTCCTTTCAGATCAGAATTTATCACTTAAATTATACAAGGGAATTTCCAATGTGCCAATGAGAGGAGCAGGCTTCACAGTAGTGAAAAATGACTTTGCGAGTTTTTCACTACCAGGACATGTAAAACTCACAAGTACATGCCCGGCCTTTTACTAACATAGTACTCTGCCCTATGGGCTACCTAGGGCCTACTCCAGGGATGACCTATATGTAATTAAAAGGGAGTTTAAGGCTCATCAAGTGGTTTAAATGGCAAATTGTAGTGGCAGTGAACCTGCACACATAAGCCTTGCAACGGTAAGCCTGAGACAGGGTTAAAGGGCTACTTATATGGGTGGCACAATCAGTGCAGGCCCACTAGTAGCATTTAAGTTACAGGCCACGGGCACATGTAGTGCACTTTACTAGGGACTTACAAGTAAATTAAATATGCCAATTGAGTATGAGACAATGTTACCATGTTGTAGATAGAGAGCACATGCCCTTTAGTACTGGTTTGTAGTTGTAAAATGCCTGGAGTCCTAAAACGAGTAAAAATTAGGTCAGGAAAAAAGGAGGACGAAGGCAACAAGTTTGGTTTAACCCTTCAGAGAGGGCAATTTTCCAACAAACATCTATTTCTTATTCTCAGTTTCTGTATTGCTGTGGTTGGTATATTTTTGTATCTTAATTTGATGAGACTGACCTCATTGAGATATTTCAGCTTGCCAGCTGCAGTCCCATACCTTTTCAACATTTTCCTGACTTGCATATACATTGTATTGATTTTTGAGTGGAAATACATTTCTTAACTTCATTTACCGATTCTTGGTTCCTTGTGTGTGACCAATTGTGCTTCACAGAAATCTAAATACCTGAATATTGTTGATTCCCTCACTGTCTCCGTCAGCCTAAAAAGATCCGTCCAGTTAGAGATTGTAAATCACACTCTAGTGTGCTCTCATACTGAATATAGTAAGTATCATGTACCCAAAAGCTATGCCAAGTAGTATAGAAACTCTTTCAACATGCATTTGGTTGTGAGGTTTATTATTGTACTGATTCTTGATAGAGCCATCCAAAAATAGAGAAGCTGTTTTTATTTGTAATCTTTTTTTTTGTTTAAATACTAAAAGTCTGGAAATCTCCGAAATGTGTTTTTTATTGAGAATTGGAACTCTCCTAAACGTGTTTTGATTGAGAATTGAACTCTATTCTTGATCTTGTAGAATTTGGAACTTCACAAGAGCTTTCGAGTTCATTGTCTTGCCATTTATGACTAGCTCTCCTTCATTTCAATGCATTTCATTCTAAATTGCTGTTTATTGGTAAGATATTTTCAATATCAGTTCTTTGTTTTGCACTATATATTGTGCTTCTGTTATCCATTTGTTCTCCTTTTTGTTTTGGGACCAGTTTCTGTCTGTAATCCCCTAACCTAGTTTACCACATTAGCAATGTTTCTATATTATATTTCATATCAATCACATTCAGTAATTTCAAACCCCAACATGATTTAGTCTTTTTAGGACTCTTCATACATTGTCTCTGCTTGCTTTCCGCCTTTAGATCAGTATTACTTTTTGCTAAACATGTAAACAAACTTTTCAATTTGATATCACATGACTTTTATAAAGGACTACTGATAGGCTTTCTGAAACATAACCTGGAGTTTATGCTAGGTAATAATCCTTTTAAACACAGATTAAAATAAATTCAAGGCATGTTAGTAATTTTTGTATAAGTTAATATTGATTCACGAGTAGCAGAAGACAGAGAGCAGGATTTACAGTGGGATTCTACCTTCATTCACATGCTCCTAAGGCAGACTTTCCCAAGCAAACCTTCTGAATTTGCAGCATCTATCAACTTTCTGCTGCTAAAGTCATTTTAAACCAGAAATTGACAGGAGAGTGACACAAAAACTGCTTTGCACCACATAGTCTGAAATCATGATAAAAAAGAGAGGGTTCAGGAAAGGAATTGTGCAAACACTCCTTGAAACCAATAAAAATCATGAGATGCTAATGTCACACAAATTAGCATGAATATTTACTTACACACATATCGTAAAACAAAAACATCTCACACAATGTATTTACAATTTAAAAGACACCAGAAAACACTCAGAAAACCAAAATGGAGGTTATAATATGCACTCAGAGACTGTGCCTAGTGTATTTGTCCAGGAGTGCTGCACAAATCTACAAAGTATAGGAGATACACATTTGGAAATTGAGGAGGGAATCACACAAACGAATAGGGTAAGCAAGGAAATAATATTGATGCTCTTAAACAAATTGCACCCTCCCTTGTTTGCACTACTCGTTGGTTGAATGCAATATTGGAATATATTATATAACTTGGCGAACTCCACCTAGTCACATCATGGTCCTTCCAGAGCAGGCATGCCAAAGTGGCTGGAGAGTATCAGAGACATCAAAACAGTTTGCAGTATTTGTGGTCAGAACAGGAGAAAATTTGTCATGGTGGACAATCAAAGCAAATGGACATAGACATTAGGTAAATGTATTGTCTTTTACAGAGAGCCACATTCCTAACAAGAACACACAGGAATTCGTTTATGGCAGTCATCTTTGAACTGTAGTATTTCAAGGTGCTTACACGGGAAACCCTTGCTTCCCAATACCTACTTTTTCTCTGCTCGTGTCTCGCTCAATTTGAGTAATTGTTTTACAGTCATTGCTGGGAAATCCTTTTCATGGTATCAGCTCAGTTTGTTCAGTGGAGCTGTTTGTTGTTGGACTGTGGCCATTTTGTATTTGTATGGACATGGACATTTCTTCAAAGGAAGTATTTTTTCATGACTAAATACTTTTAACTAAATTTACATTTCTGTCTGCAAACTGACAATCTCACATTCCTTCTAAAGACTTTGACCCACATACATAATAGTATTTTTTGAACATATTATAAACTTTATTCAATTATATTCAAGGCAGTCGAGGGATTAGGTTCACCATGTTAATATCTTCACACCAATTAAAAGTTCGATTTGGGCCTACATTTCAGATTACATGTTGCAGGTAAAACATTTATATTCACAGGACCACAGCTGCAGATTGTTACCCTATTCCAAAGGGTATTTCATACACAGTATTTTAGATAGTGTGAAATATTTTAATTCAAAAGACCACTTATTTCCCCTGTATCCTCTGGATTGGCTTCTTAGCATCCTCAGAATACAAGGCGGGTGACGGTGCAGGAGATCCATGTGTCTGACAAGTGTCACAAAGCACTCTCTCTGCATCCCTGCCATATGTGGGGGAGGCAATCCTAATCATCACAATAAATCATGAGTGGTTTCAAACTCAGTCCCAATTAACAGAATTATATGCTATTATACCTACCCATGGACCATTGAGTGCATAAAGTCACTCTGGTTCCATAGATATGCTATCTATCTATCTATCTATCTATCTATCTATCTATCTATCTATCTATCTATCTATCTATCTATCTATCTATCTATCTATCTATCTATCGCTCTATCTGTCTATCTATCAATACACACACACACACACACACACACACACACACACATATATATATAATACTGTGTATAGTTATTTAGTCACTGGCCTTCAATGAACATCTTTTAACATCTTGAATCTTGTGTACAGACAAGGCCTAATATTAGGTATGCATTACACACATGACCATCAAACCCTGTGAATAGATTGACAGGTCAAAGATAATTTATAATTTGTGCTTAGTCCTCAGCAATAGATGACCAAAGCTATGTCTTGGGACCCTGCCTCAGAACCACGACCCACTTTTTAGAACAAAGAACTTTCATGACCCACATAGCTTTAATGGACATGAGGCTGGCGATTTTTAAATGTAACTAAAGCATCATGTGGAAGTGCACTGTCATTTACAGAGAGTACATTTTTCATTGCAATGTCCACTAAATTTGCACAGGTGTGCATTTTTCCTTAAAAATCTATAATACACACAAATAATAATGTTTAGAAATTAGGTTTCTGTGAACACACATCATTTGTGAATCACCAGGAAAAGTGTCTTGATTTGTTTTCACTGTATTAACATCTATGCTTCCATCACACTACAGAATTACAAAGAAATGTGCTTCATTTTTGCTTTTCCAACTACTAAATGTGTACAGTTCATTTACAGGTATTTACATTTTGTTGTGTGCTACAAAAGAATGGTATCCTACAGCGTTCCTTTCTCAGTCTCTGTACCTTAGCAAGATTGTCAAATAATTCACTCTACTTTTCTTTCTCTGACTGTGAAGTGAGAAGAGTTTGTAAACACCAATTCCCATGTTAACACATTAGCATCAATTTATCAGAAGACATAGCCTGACATTTGACCCCTCTGTTTTTAAGCACAGGTAATGTAACAAGATAAATTCAGAATTTAAAGGTATATTTATTTATTGCACGGACTTTCATGACCCACCAAAGATTGGCTTGGGACCTAACAGTGTATCGCAACCCACAGTTTCACTGCTCTACATATTTACCTACTGGAGGAGATATTCAGCTAATGATTGAGCAAGTGGCCATACCTATATTTTGGCAAGACAAAGCCTCTGCCCCCAAAAAGGCTCATATGCAATCACCAGTTCTGATAGCATAGACAAAGATTCTGAGGGTTTTTGTAGGTCAGCTGCTATTTCAATTAGGGGCCAGACCTTACTGAGGTGTTGCAGCATATAGTACTCAGTGCCTAATCTAGAGATTGGTGGTTGGAATAGTCCATCAAAAAATGACCAATATTCTGCCCACATTATCACAAACGTTATAGGCTATAACACATTTGTAATTTGATGGAAAGGACACCTGCCATGATTGTAATAGTGTATCCCGTCCTTCAAACTCTAAATAGGGTCCTCAATATGGTGCTTTTTGAGCCAATGGTCCAGGCAGAGGAGAGATATTTCTTCATAAAGCACCAGAGCAGAGAGCTAGAGAGTATTTCCCTTCATAGTAAAGATTTAAAAAATTGCAGAGGAGTAGGAGAAGAAGCACTCATTTCCTTTGTTTTTTTTCTTAGAAGATGCCCTCTGCAGGATTTTGTCAATCAGTTCCCCTCTTTCACTAAGGTAGATTTTTACATGGTTAACTATTTTCAAAGGGAGCAAACATTTTAGAAGATGTCTTGCCTTTGTGTCTAGTGGATAAAAAGGGAGATATAGCAGTATAGCACTCATATGCTGTGCCAAATTATGATATTCATGCTTCAACCTGTACGAGCTAGATATTTCAATCATTGTTGAAGGATTTTCCAAGTTTTGCTGGGCAGAGTCATCAAGGGGCAAATTTTACTTCTATTCTATTGATTATGCAACAAGTACACTTCCTGTAGTATCATCTTTGACTGTTTGTGGGTACCAGCTGGAATTGTGGGATCTTTAATCACTGCAAGGAGACACATTTTGATGTTGTCTTGGAATGCAGATGCTGATAAAAAAAACCTTACTGATGCATCTTCCATTTACTGGTGCAAATCCCTTTCGTCCCCATTTACAGGATCTAGTAAAGAAGTCTGGAGAAGATTGAAAGTCATTAACAACCTTACAATCTTTGGTAAAGGTTGCTTTTTTGATTCGAAATGGCTATTTGGGCAAGCTTTTGCCCTTAAGAATTCTAAACATTCCTTTTGAGAAAAAAGCATCACTAGGACCTTCCTATGACAAACCCCAGTTCCAATCCACTGGAGCAACTGGCTCAATCCCATTCTTCCAAAAGAATGACCACACCCCATTTTAAGTAGATCTAGACGAATGATCTCTTATTTCTTCTAGACAAAGGCATCTTCAGTCATGGACCAGAGGGTACAAGATGTTATAGAGAGCAAACACTGGATAAAGTTTTGGGGATCTCCAACAGTTTTGTCTCAGCAAACCTTTCTTCTTTGTCATGCTGTTCAACAAGAGGCTCTCATGCGGGGAGTTCAGAGCTTGTTGGGCAAATGGGCAATCATTTCATTCATAGCAGCACAGAGGGGGTCCATTTACTGTTCAATCCTAATCCTAGTGCAGAAAGCACCCACAGATTACAGCCCCTGTTAGATGTAAAGGTTGAAAATGTCTTCTATGCTCAAGTAATGTTCAAAATGATGTTGTCATTTCATTTTGCTGCTTATAAAAATGGGAGAGTTTGTTGTGTCTTTGCACCTGTTAGATCTGTATCTCTAAATTTTAATATTCCAGCCATCACAGAAGAAAATGAATCTCTGCATTGAGGAGCAACATTTTTGTTTCTTTGTACTTCTATTCAGTTTGATTTCTGTAACAAGAATATTACCAATGTCTTCATGTGATTCATTTCAGGGTAACTAACTCTTCCCATACTTAGAAAACAGGCTATTTTCTAAATATTTATTTTTCAGGGCATGCCAGCCTGCAGGGATGTTCTGGAATATCCTAAGTAATAATAGCCTCTTTATGAATCAGAAAAAAAAATCGATTTATGCCAGTACAATATCTTCTGTTCACAGAGGATCTGTTGAGGACAGGCCTTGGGAAGGTCTTCCCGCCTATGTCGTAGGAACTAGTAGCTAGTTGACTGCCTTTTCTCTCCTATGAAGAACACCCCCCATCAGCCTGGAAGTGGCAGAAAATTCAAAGCAAAATGGTGCCAACATTGAGTATTTTTCCTTGGGCTCATGCCCAGCGCCACCCTTTAGTGAATCAACTCAGGTGATTCTGGGATATAAAGTGGTCTAATACTTAGGAGTTCAAAGTTTCAGTAACATAGAAATCAATCAATGTTTTGGCTTGTGGTTTATTCAGGATAATCTGGACAGATATTATAAATGGGATCTTTGGTTGGCAGTCAGGTTACCCCGTGTCCAAGTGAAGGAACCTCACTCTAGTCAGGGCAAAGGAGAAACACACCTGGTCAACCCCGCTCACCCCCTTGGTAGCTTGGCACGAGCAGAAAGGCCTAACCCAGAAGCAATGTGTAGAGTATTTGTACCAACACACACAGTAATACAGTGAAACACTACAAAACGGACAACACACAGCTTTAGAAAAAAATAGTAAATGTTTATCTAAGTAAACAAGACCAACTTTGATCAAAAATCCACAATTAAAAATATGACTTTAGCAATTAAAAACACAAAAATAGTGCCTAGAACCTCCAATGCTACAATTTGAGGTTAAGCGGTGTTGTGGCAGAGTCGTTTCCCAGAATGCAACGCCACTGGCACCGTTTACGAAGTCACACAGATGCCCAGGTATAGTACCTTTGCAAAAGTGTGGAAAATAGGGTGGTGCATGGAGTCGGGGATAGAGGCGTCGCTGGATCCGATGCGGCGAAGGGTTCCAGTGCTGCGGGGCGAGGAGCAGAGGAATCAAGAAGAGGCATAAGGTCCTTGCTGTGGAGGTGAGGTGGTGTCGGTTGCGAGGAGTCGGTCCCTTGGCACCTTCGACAAAGTCGAAGTCTGGCGAAGTCACAATGCTGCGGGCAACCTCACAGGGTTGCAGTCATGACACAGGGTCACAGGTGCTGCGACGGAGTCGGGTGACACAAATGTCAATGCTATGACACTCCGATCTTGCAGGTTCTTGGGATGTCAGTTGCGTTGGTGACGCGGGGCCTGCGATGTCCGTGGGGTTGTTGCACTTCTGCAAGGTCCACCGCTTCAGGTGCAGACAGCGTCACAGGTTCCAGGCAATGGCGTCCTTATGAAGTCGCATGACAACAACCCTGCATCGTTTCACAGGATTTTACCAGAAATTCACTTTCAGGGGCCCAGGAACTGGAATGGCACCCTCTGAAAGGCTAGAGTTCCCAGCAGGAATAATCAGAGACTAGTTGGTGAAGCCTTTGCTTTCTATGAGACTTCAAAAACAGGAGGCAAGTTCAGTCCAAGCCCGTGGAGATTCTTCTCATGTAGGAATATACCACAAAGTCCAGTCTTTGTTCCCATTCACAGGCAGAAGCAGCAACTGCAGGATAGCCCAACAAAGCACAGTCACAGGCAAGGGCAGCACTTCTCCTCAGCTCTTCAGCTCTTCTCCTTGGCAGAGGTTCCCCTTGATTCCAGAAGTGATCTTGAAGAAATCCAATGTCTGGGGTTTTTGGTCCACTACGTATAACCCTATCTGCCTTTCAAGTTGCCCAACTTCAAAGAAAAGTCTCTGTTTTTTACAGGATCCTGCCTTGCCCAGGCCAGGCCCCAGACACAAACCAAGGAGTTGGAGACTGCATTGTGTGATGGCAGGCACAGCCCATCCAGGTGTAAGTGACCATCCCTCCACTCTAGCCCAGATGGCTCATCAGGATATGCAGGCTATTCCTCGGCTCCCTTTGTGTCACTGTCTAGAGGAGATTCACAAACAGCCCAACTGTCAGTCTGATCCAGAAAGGCAATTCACAAACAGGCAAAGTCACTGTTTAGTTTAAGCAAGAAAATGCCTACTTTCAAACAGTGGCATTTTCAAACTAACAACCGAAAAACCAACTGACTAAAAGATGTATTTTTAATTTGTGAATTCAGGGACCCCAAACTCCAGATCTCTATTTGCTCTCAAAGTGAAACTACACTTTAAGGTTATCTAATGGCAGCCAACATGTTAACCTATGAGAGAGATGGGCCTTACAACAGTGAAAACCAAATGTGGCAGTATTTCACTGCTAAAACATGTAGAAACACATCACTACATGTCCTACCTTTAACATACACTGCACCCTGCCCATAGGGCTACCTAGGGCATACCTTAGGTGTGCCTTACAGGTATAGAAAGGGATGTTTTGGGCCTGGCAAGTGGGTACAATTGCCAGGTCGAATTGGCAGTTTAAAACTGCACATACAGACACTGCAGTGTCAGGTCTGAGCCATGTTTACAGGGCTACTCATGTGGTTGCAAAATCAGTGCTGCAGGCCCACTAATAGCATTTGATTTACAGGTCCTAGGTACCTCTAGTGCACTTTACCAGGGACTTACCAGTAAATTAAATATGCCAATCATGGAACAGCTCATTACACATAAAATTTTACATAGGGAGCATTTGCACTTCAACACTGGTCAGCAGTGGTAAAGTGCCCTGAGAAACAAAAACAGCAAAAACAGAGTCCAGCACACAGTAATAACCTGGGAAGTTGAAGCAAAACGTTAGGGGAGACCACGCCAAGGATGCCAGGTCTAACAACATACATCTTCCATCACCTCCGGCCCTCCCAATATAGTAACAACTGATGCCAATGGTCTGCTAGGAGTCAGCTAGGACTCATGGAAAGACTATCACCGTGGTAGAGAACACTAGGCTTCCAGGAGGGTAGACATCTAGCTTCTTCCCTTTGTAGCATGACCCTTTCAACTTCAGAGCATTTCTGAATCTATTGTAGCCACTGTTTAATGTTGAGCATACTCAGACACTTCCTAAGAGTCTCAATCAATCAATCTGTTTTTGGAAAGTGCGGCCACTCACCTGTGAGGGTCTCAAGGCACTGGTGGTAGAGGGGTTTGGGGGTGAAAGGGTGGAGCCTCATCCAAAGAGCAAGACCTAGAGGTTCTTCCTGAAGATGGTGAGCGATGGGCTTTGTCTGAGGTATAGGGGCAGGTTGTTCCAGCTCTTTGCTGCATTGTAGGTGAAGGATCGTCCTCCGGCGGTGGTTTTTCGAATGCGAGTGATAGTGGCCAGAGCCAGTTGAGCGGAATGGAGGGATCTGGAGGGGTGTGGAAGGAGACGCAGTGGTTCAGGTAGGCTGGTCCGACATTGTGTATGGCTTTGTATGTGTAGCTTGTAGGTCATTCGTTTTTCTATCGAGAGCCAGTGGAGGGTCCTCAAGTGCTAGGAAATATGTTCTTGGTGTGGGAGGTTAAGGACAAATCTGGCAGCTGCATTCTGGATGAGTTGCAGCTTTTTGATGTTTCTTGTCATGGTGCCGGAGTAGAGAGTGTTGCTGTAGTCAAGCTTGCTTGTGACTAAGATGTGGGTGACTGTCCTACAGCAGTTGGCGGAGGGTGTACCAGCAGGAGGAGGTGACTAAGTTTACCTGTTGGGTCATAGATAGGAAGGAGGCAGGATGATGCCTAGGTTGCTGACATGCTCAGTCGGTGAAGGCGGGGTGCTGAGAGATTTTTGCCATCAGGAGTCGTCCCATCATGAGGTGGCATTTCCGAAAATGATGATCTCTGTCTTGTCAGAGTTGAGCTTGAGGCAGCTTTCCCTCATCCAGGTGGCGACGGCTTCCACTCCCAAGTGGAAATTCCTTTTGGCCGTGTCCGGGTCTTCGGTGAGGGAAATGGTGAGTTGTGTGTCATCGGCGTAGGAGTCGGAGATCTTCTGTCCAACATAAGGGAGAGAGACTCAGACTTGAAACCAGCTCCTTGGGGATTTGTATAGTCCAAGGATAAGGCAGTCGAAGTTACAGAGGTTGTTAAATCCAGTGGAAGCTGAGATAGCTTCATACACCATTCTCTGATAGGCGGACATGTTGGGCCAATCCCAGAACATAAGTCTTATCCTTGCCATAGCTGCCTGACATCTGGGGTGGTCAGGAGTAACTATTGGAGTCTTTTTATGGAGCACTCTTGGGGTCAACACCTGTGCAATACATTAAACTGAATATATTGGAAGTGAGCATTACGTGATATCTTATGAGGATATGCCAGGAATCTGCTTTACTCCTGGAACTGAGACATTCTGTATGCCTTATCCCCGATTCCTCTATTTCCAGTAGCTCCTCAAAAGATTCAGGAATATCATGCAGCAGTACTCTTAATGCAATTAAATGCTGGACCCATTATCCATGGTATTCTCTCAGACTACCTGTCTAGCCATGTTGATTATTTCACATTGTTCCATCTCTGATCATGATTCCTCAGATTCCAGAGTGTTCCCTCTTTAATATTCATCTGGGACTATGGAACTCGAAAGGGTAAATCTTCAAGTATTTGGTCATTCTCTGAAGTTAGTGTCTTGTATTTAGGAAACTAGGGGCCTCATTATGACCCTGGCGGGCGGCGGAGGCCGCCCGCCAGGATCCCGCCCTCCATTATACCGCTCCGCGGTCTGAAGACCGCGGAGGGTATTATGAGTTTTTCCCTGGGCTGGCGGGCGGTCTCCAAAAGACCGCCCGCCAGCCCAGGGAAAAACTCCCTTCCCACGAGGATGCCGGCTCGTAATCGAGCCGGCGGAGTGGGAAGGTGCGATGGGTGCAGTGGCACCCGTCGCGTATTTCAGTGTCTGCAAGGCAGACACTGAAATACTTTGCGGGGCCCTCTTACGGGGGCCCCTGCCGTGCCCATGCCATTGGCATGGGCACGGCAGGGGCCCCCAGGGGCCCCGCGACCCCCCCTACCGCCATCCTGTTCATGGCAGCTTTCCCTCCATGAACAGGATGGCGGTAGGGGGGGTCAGAATCCCCTCGGCGGCGCAGTGAGCTGCGCCGCCTTGGAGGATTCTAAGGTCAGTGGAAAACCGGCGGGAGACCGCCGGTTTTCCCGTTCTGACCGCGGCCAAAGCGCCGCGGTCAGAATGACCAAGGGAGCACCGCCGGCCTGTCGGCGGTGCTCCCGCCCCCGTTGGCCCTGGCGGTAGAGAACCGCCAGGGTCAGAATGAGGGCCTAGGTGTCCTTCAACTTTAAAATCATATTGATGTTAATTGGCAGAATTTTGAGAAATGGTGCACATTCAAAGGTTTTAAATATTCTCCATAATGAGCGATCAAAATTGGGAATTTGTGAGGGATGTATGTTTTTGTTGGGTCTGTGAGTTTACTCTTTAGGTAGACAGTGGGCAACTATACGGATCTTCAGGGGTTTAGCTATGGAACATATTTCTGTATTAGCTGCAAAACTATTAAGAAGCTTTATTACGAGAAATCCATGGAGGAGAGAGACTCCCCCTTGGCTTTTGCAAACATTTTCCAGGCTTTAAGATCCCTGCCATTTGAAACACTGAATTGCGTGAACTGAAATTCCTCTTATATGAAGCTTTGTTTTTAGTATCACTCAAGGAAGAAGAATTGGTAAGACCTGAGTTCTTTCAAGATCAGCACCCTTTTATGGTTTACTTTCAGATAAGGTGGTGTTGAGCCTTAATTCCTAAACTTTCCTCTTTGTGTTACACACAAGAAATAGGATTGAAGCAATTCTTTCTCCTGCCCCAAGAGGCAAATGGCTGCTTATGCCTTTTTTGCAAAGAGAGCTTTCCATCTGTATATCCAGGAATACTTTGATCAGGAAATTAGATTTCTTTTTTGGTGCTGCAGCTTTACATAGATGGTTAAAACAAACAAACAATTTAATTTGAAGAGGAAGGTAAAGCTCTTTCATCTCAGTACAGAAACATTCGAGTAGGGTGAGGGCAACATCTTTAACGGAATTTAAAGGAGCTTTAATGCATTTACTATTCTTCCAGCACCGGGCCCTTTTTCAAAATTTCCAGGGTCCGATTAATTTTTCTTCTCTATTCCAAAATGTGAGGAGACAATGCATTAAATTATTCAAATTAATTGCAGTCACACATTCAACTCCAAAGACCAACTTATATTTCAAAGGGCTTTATTTAGACTCAAAGTCAAACTTACATATATTAGTCTCAAAATGATAGTATAGAAGAATCAAAACGTTGCACAATATGAAACTTAACTAACATGTAAAAGACCACTAATTCAATAGCGATGAGGCAGAAAATGAGGAAAAACATTTGATGCAAAGAGTTTGATTCTGAGTTTTCCAGCCTAATCATTTGATCTAAATCTTAACTATGCTAATATTCAAAAGACTCAAGAAAGTAATCAGCATGACAGAACTTCTGGAGAAGTTTCCATGAAGAGAGGAATGGAGGCATTAAGCTATATATTGAAATTAGAGTTCAAGAGAGGTATTTAAGTCAATCAATGAATCAGTGATTTCTAATGCATGGCTAATAACACGTAGGGTCTCAAGGCACTGTTTCTGGACGTGCTGATCAGTTGAAGAGCCGGGTCTTTAGGTCCTTCCTGAACTGCTTCATTGATGCGGTCTGCCTGAGTTTGAGAGGCAGTGTGTTCCATGTCTGGACTGCGAGGTAGGAGAACGATCTTCCTCCTGCTGTGTTTTTCCAGATCTTGGGAACAGCTATGAGGGTGAGCTGGGAAGAACAGAGTTGTCTGTTGGGTATGTAGAAAGCAAAGTGCTGGTTAAGGTATGCTGTTCCTATGATGTGGAGTGCCTTGTAGGTGTGGATCAGTAGTTTGTATGTGATTCGCTTGTTGACTGGGAGCCAGTGTAGGACTCTGAGGTGGGAGGAGATGTAGCTATGTTGGGGATGTTCAGGATGAGGCTGGCTGCTGCATTCTGGATTCTTTGTAGTGTTGATTGTAGTTTCTTGGTGATGCCGGCATAGAGTGTGTTCCCGTAGTCCACTTTGCTAGTGCATAGGTGATTGTCTTGCTTGTGTGAGAGGGGATCCACTTGAAGATTTTTCGAAGGAGTCTGAGGGTGTGGAAGCATGACGACAAGATGGCATTGACTTGGTGGGTCACGGAGAGAGGAGTTTAGGATCATGCCTAGATTGTGTGCATGGTCCGTTGCTGTGGGGGCGTTTCCTAGTGTGGCTGACCACCAGGAGGTCCAGGCAGAAGAGGTGGAGATGATTACGAGGATCTCCATCTTGTCCAAGTGGAGTTTGAGGCAGCTGGCTTCCATCCAAGCGGTGACTGCTCTCATCTCATTGTGGAAATTTCTCATGACGTTTATAGGGTCGCCAGACAGGGAGATGATCGGTTTGGTATCCATTCGGTATCATTGGCATAGGAGACTATGTTTAGCCTGTTTTGTTTGATGATCTTGGCTAGTGGGACCATGTAGATGTTGAAAAGTGTCAGGCTGAGTTATGATCCTTCGGGCAATCCACAGCATATATATTTGAGTTTTGATGTAAACAGTGGTAGTCTGACACTCTGTATTCTTCTGGTGAGGAAGGACTTGATCCATTCCAGTGCTTCTTCTCGGATGCCGGCATCGTGGAGTCTTGCGTATATGGTGGAGTGGAAGACGTGTCGAATGCGGCAGAGAGGTCGGGGAGGATGAGTGCGGCTGTGCCTCCATGGTCCAGTATGGCGCGTATGTTGTTGATAGATTCTAAAGGTGCTGTTTCGGTGCTGTGGTTGCTCCTAAATCCAGATTGGGATGGACCTAAGATTTGGTGTGTCTCAAGGAATTTGGTGAGTTGCTGGTTGACAGCCTTTTCCATTACTTTGGCTGGGAAAGGTACCACAGAGATGGGTCTGTAGTTTTTCAGCTCCCTTGGGTCGGCGATGGGTTTCTTAAGTAGCAGGTTGATCTCGGCGTGCTTCCAGTCTGATGGGAAGGTGCGGTCTCAAAGGATCGGTTGATAGTTTGGCAGAGCTCAGGTGCTATGGTGGTGCTGGCTAGGTTGAAGATGTGATAAGGGCACAAATCCAACGGTGCTCCTAAGTAGATGGAGTTCTTGAGTCTTTGAGTGTCCTCTTTGGTGATGTGGGTCCAGGAGTTCAGGATCTGGTGTGGTGCTGGGACCCTGGTGGTATTTGTGGGTGGTGCAGGCGGGTTTTGGTTCTTGAAGCCTTTGTAAATGTCCTTGATTTTTTGGTGGAAAAAGGTGACGAGGTCGTCGCAGAGGTCTTAGGAGGGGGGGATGGATGAGGTGTCTGTCCTGGGGTTTGTAAACTTTTTGACGATGGTGAAGAACTCTTTGCTGTTGTGAGTGCTGAGGTGTTATGGAATGGTGGCTTTTTTGATGGCTCTGATGTTCTGGTGGTGTGTGGTGACTGTGTTCTTGTAGGTTATGCGTCCTTTGGTTGATTTGCTGTTTTTCTATTTCCGTTCCAGTCATCTGCAGGAGCGTTTGGAATCTTGTAGGTTTGTCGTGAACCATTTAGGTGTTTTGTTATGTAGGTTTCCTACTGGTTTTCTGAGGGGGGTTATGTTGTTGATTCACTCGGATAACCAGCGGTGTAGATTACGTGGAATTCATTAGCATCTTCTGTGTCTGGTGGGGCGAGGGGTGGCTGAGAGAGTTGGTGAGTTATGCTTCTGTATCTTTGCCCCAGTGTCTGCCAGGGGCTGGTGCCATAGTAGGGTGCAGTGTTCTTCATTAAGGTAAAGTGGACGCATCTTTGGTCCATCCAATGGTGTTCGCAGGTGTGAGAGATGGTGATATTGTTTACTGCTGAGAAGACAGGGTTAAGGATGTGTTTGGCTCTGTGAGTGAGGACATTGACAAGTTGTTTGAGGCTGATTGTTGTGAGGTGTGTCTCAAGGAATTCGAGGAATTGTTCAAGAGGTTTGTGGTGTTGGGGTCATTGTGGATATCAAAGTGGAAGTTGAGGTCACTGAGTACGATGTAGTTAGAGGAGGTGAACGCTTGGGGGGGAAATAAGGTCGCCGATGTCTTTGCAGAATTGAGGTTGGGGAACGGGCAGCCTGTAGGTGAGTGCGCCATGGAGGGAGGAGTTGGGGTTGGTCTGAATCTGGAAAAGTAGGTGTTCATGGGTTGGATGAGACTGTGCCCCAGTGGTTTTCCGGTGGAGGGTGTTCTTTTAGACTATGGCAATGCTTCCTCCAAGCCGGCTTGCTCCATCCTTGTGGGTGATTTTGTGGTTATCTGGGATGGCCGTGGCGCTGTCCGTGACCTAGGTGGTGGTGATCCACATCTCCGTGAGGAACGCAACATCCGGGGCAGTTGAGTCAAGGAGGTCCCAGACTTCTACTGCATGCTTGACAAGGGAGCATGTGTTGAGGAGTATGCACTTGAGGTGGCCGTCCGTGCTTGGCACGGGATCATGGGGTGGTCCTTGGAGGGTACAGGAACATGTGCAACACGGAAAAGGTCCATGAGTGTTCCTTGGGTCGAGGATATTTCCAGGTTGAGGGTGCATAGTTTGTTGGAGTTGAACCAGCGTATGGAGCAAGGATCAGGGTCATTGGCACTAGGCACGGTCTAGACGTGGATGGGTACAGGCGGCTTCCCTCTGGTGCGCCTGCTGCGGCCGCCATTAAGAAGAGGAGGGAGGTGGGGTTCAATCACTGGGAGGCAGTGGGGTTTGAAAAGAGCTTTGCAGGGAGGGAGGGAGGCAGGGCTGCAGGGCCGCAGGGGCAGCAGCGGCACAGGAAAACACAAGGAGAGTGAAAGGAGCGAGAAAGAGACAAGAAGGAAAAAAAAATCGAAATGGAATAAAAAGGCAGAAAAATAAACAGAAATAATAAACAGAAGTAAAAGCAGGAGTAAAGAGAGGCAGAAGATACTAACATGCCACTAGGCCCCCAGGGACGAGGCACAGGTGTCGAGCCTGCATGTGGAGGTGGGCCTTGAACGGATAGCCAGGCAGGTTCTCAGTTTGCTCCAGGCAGAGGCAGCAGCAGTAGCAAACAGGTGGAGCTGCACAAAGGAGGGCAAGAGGCACTGACCAGGAAGTCAGAGGAGTTTCCCTCTTAGTGAGCAGCGGCCACCATTAAGAAGGGGAGGGAGGTGGGGGGTCTAGTCAGCTGGGAGGCTGGAAGGTAGGAAAAGCACTTTGCAGGGAGGGAGGTTGGTGGGGATGCAGGGACAGCAGCGGCAAAATACAGAGAGAGAGAGAAATAGACAAGATGGAAAGAAAAGTAAAATGGAATAAAAGACAGAAAAATAAACAGAAGTAAAAAAGTCTAAGTAAGGAATGCTCTCAGCTAAAGGTAGATAGAATCTGAAACGAACTGCTAACTAAACCACACTTAAATCTTGATTCTTCCAAGGGTGATCACATATGCAAATTCCTTTCCCAGTTCAAAAAATGGTCACAAATTATAAATTGCTTATTCTTATCACGTTTTGCCATCGACTTTGGTACACCCTTTCGCTTTGGAATTTCACAAGAGTTACAGCTGCCAGCCCAGGATACTCGTCATGTCCTTAATAAGCATTCCACTGGGCTTTTCTTATCATCTCAAACAATGAGTTCCCTATTAAGTTGGTCTCAGATCCTGACACCTACAACTTAGTAAAACATTTAAAAAGCAAACTGCACATTGAAGGTTAGAGCACAGCAAAATATATGGGTCAATATTCTGGCCAGACTAATTAAACATGAATACACTTCAGGTTACATACATTTTGTATCTCTGATGTCAAGTATGTAATGATTATTAAGAATAATATTTCTAAAACACTGTAACAAACATTCTTTCAAATGATGATAAAATATGGCATACATTCTCTTCCTCATGCCCTAAGGTAACTATAACTCATGCCCATGCCATGCACTGCTAATTATCCCACATATTTCGGCAATCATAACATCTTTGATAACATCATTGATAATATCAATGTAATATACGCAGTAAAATTTTTGACTTACAAACTATGCATGGCGGGGTCACGCGTAATAGTTCCCTTAGAGCACGAGTTATAGTTACTTGAGATAATTCTACCTATAACAGGTGAATTTCTATGGTTTTGTACTTTTAAAATGTGAGCCTAATTATAACATCCCCGTAACCTTTGATTTTTCAGTGAATGTCTATGTTTTTTTAAGTTCTATTTCCTAACCATAACATCCCTGTAACCTTTGGTATATATATATATATTAATTTTATAAGTGATTTTTAAGTAAATATATATAAATGAATGCAAATTCACAAAAAAAAGTTTCCAGTCACGTTATAGTTAGGTTCAGATTTTACACCCACAAAACCATAGAAATTCTGCTGTTATAGTTATTGCAGCTAACTATAACTCGTGCTCTAAGGTAACTATTATTCACGCCCTCTCCATGCACAGTTTTCTTGTCAATTATTTCACTGCAGATGTTACTATCAATGATGTAATATCTGGAGTAATCAGCAGTGCATGGCGAAGGAGCGAGTTATGGTTACCTTAGGGCACAAGTTATAGTTACTTGAAGTAACTCTAAATACAATAGCTGAATTTCCATGGTTTTGTGTGTGTAAAATCTGAGCCTAACTATAACGTCCCTGTAACCCTTGTTTCTTAATTGAATTGCTGAGATTTTTAAATTCTATTTCCTAACTGTAATGTCCCTGTAATCTTTGTTTTTTCAATGCATATCTAGTTTTTTTTAATGTTATGTAAGATGCCTATTGCAATGCACAGTGGGGGGGATTGTACCCAGGGCCTGGCCTGGCATTGTGATGCCCCGCCCAAGCTTTCTGCTCCTGCTCCTGCTCCTGTTCCTTCTTTCCATCCATTGTCCAAGTTCATGCCCTGCTTCCTCATTACAGCCCTGTGTTGCCATTATTCTTTTACTGCCCTCCCCCCTGCCCTGAACAGTTAGCTTCCGGCCCTGCCCACCTCCTCCCTACCCACTGTTTTTAAGCCAATGCACAACCCCCCTCTCTCCTGACCTGCCAGTTCTGATGTGCTGCTACTGTCCTCCATTTAGCTTGCTGACCCTGCCCACTCCTTATGCCCTTCATTGTCCAATTCTATGCCACATCATTGCCCTCCTGCTTAGCCTCCTTCCACCTGCTGCCCAGCACGGTAACATAGCTGCTGCCTATCCCTGCCACCTCTACCCTGCCCGTCCGAGTTCTATGCCTCCAGCACCTCCCTCCTGTCCTCCAAGGACAGTTTGCTGCCACTCACTTCTGCCCTCCATGCTCTGTTGTGCTGCAAGTGCTCCTCTCCCTGCCCTGCATGGTCTGTTGTGAAGCCCCTTCCCCTGCCGTTGCTTGTCTGTGTCCAGCCCCTACCCTCCCTTCTGTCCTCCATGTTCCTGTGTGCATGATCCTGCTCGCTCCCTCTTGCCAACCATTTTTGTTGTGCTGCCACTAAACACTCCCACTTGCCATGAATGGTCTTCTGTGCTGCCACAGCCCCTCTCACCTATCCTGAGTGGTCAGCTTGGTGTCCCTTTCCCTCCCCCATCTTTCCTCTGTTGTCTGCGTGTATGCCTTTAGAGTCTCGCTCTTGCCCTCCAAGGTGTGTTGTGCTTCCAGTGCCCATCCCACCAGCCCTCTATGGTCAGCTGGCTGCTCCTGCCCCTTTCCCCCATGGAATCCATTTTCCTTGTGCAGTCCCCTGTTCTCCCCTTCCTGCCTTGTCTGGTCCGTTGCCATGCCCCTGCCCACCCGCACCTGCTCTTCATGGTCGTTATGCTGCAACTGTCTCTCCTGTCTGTCAAATCAAATCAAATCAAATCATTAACATTTATAAAGCGCGCTACTCACCCGTGCGGGTCTCAAGGCGCTAGGGCGGAAAGGGGGGGTTATCGCTGCTCGAACAGCCAAGTCTTTAGGAGTCTCCGGAAAGCGGAGTGGTCCTGGGTGGTCCTGAGGCTGGCTAGTGGGGAGGGAGTTCCAGGTCTTGGCCGCCAGGAAGGAGAAAGATCTCCCACCCGCCGTGGAGCGGCGGGTGCGAGGGACGGCAGCAAGTGCGAGGCCAGCGGAGCGGAGGGGGCGGGTGGGGACATAGAAGCTGAGGCGTCTGTTGAGGTATTCCGGTCCCTTGTTGTGGAGGGCTTTGTGTGCGTGGGTGAGAAGACGGAAGGTGATCCTTTTGCTGACTGGGAGCCAATGCAGGTGTCTCAGGTGTGCGGAGATGTGGCTGTTGCGGGGTACGTCGAGGATGAGGCGGGCCGAGGCGTTTTGGATGCGTTGCAGGCGGTTTTGGAGTTTGGCTGTGGTCCCGGCGTAGAGGGTGTTGCCGTAGTCCAGGCGGCTCGTGACGAGGGCGTGGGTCACGGTTTTTCTGGTGTCGGCGGGGATCCAGCGGAAGATCTTACGGAGCATGCGGAGAGTGAGGAAGCAGGCGGAGGACACGGCGTTGACTTGCTTGGTCATGGTGAGAAGAGGGTCCAAGATGAAGCCGAGGTTGCGGGCGTGGTCTGCGGGGGTCGGTGCGGTGCCGAGGGCCGTGGGCCACCAGGAGTCGTCCCAGGCGGACGGGGTGTTGCCGAGGATGAGGACTTCCGTTTTTTCAGAGTTCAGCTTTAGGCGGCTGAGCCTCATCCAATCTGCGACGTCCTTCATACCCTCTTGTAGGTTGGTCTTGGCGCTGGCGGGGTCCTTGGTGAGGGAGAGTACAAGTTGGGTGTCGTCGGCGTAGGAGGTGATGATGATGTCGTGCTTGCGTACGATGTCGGCGAGGGGGCTCATGTAGACATTGAAGAGTGTCGGGCTGAGCGATGAGCCTTGAGGTACGCCGCAGATGATCTTGGTGGGTTCTGAGCGAAACGGAGGGAGGTAAACTCTTTGGGAGCGGTTAGCGAGGAAGGAGGCGATCCAGTCCAGGGCCTGGCCTTGGATCCCGGTGGAGCGTAGGCGGGTGATTAGGGTGCGGTGACAGACGGTGTCAAAGGCAGCCGAGAGGTCGAGGAGAATGAGGGCGACTGTTTCACCGTTGTCCATCAGGGTTCTGATGTCGTCTGTGACTGAGATGAGGGCGGTTTCCGTGCTGTGGTTGGTTCGGAATCCGGTTTGTGAAGGGTCGAGCAGGTTGTTGTCTTCCAGGAAGGTGGTCAGCTGTTTGTTGACGGTCTTTTCTATTACCTTGGCTGGGAAAGGTAGAAGAGAGATGGGGCGGAAGTTTTTCAGGTCGCTTGGGTCAGCCGTAGGTTTCTTTAGTAGGGCGTTGACTTCAGCGTGCTTCCAGCATTCGGGGAAGGTAGCAGAAGAAAAAGAAGAGTTGATGACGGTCTGGAGGTGCGGGGCGATGATGTCGTCGGCTTTGTTAAAGATGAAGTGCGGGCAGGGGTCTGTCCAGTATGGTCAGCTTGCTGCTCTTGCCTCTTCCCCCTCTTATGTTCATTTACATGACTCTGTCCCCTGTTTATTAATTTTCATGGTCTGTTGTGCTTCACTGTCGTCCCTCGAGCCCTGTGTGGTGTATTGTGCTGCTGCCACTCCTGACACCTGCCCTGTAAGGCCAGTGTGGTGCCCCTGCCCATCTCCCTCCTGCTGTCTATAACCCACGCCCATGTCCCTACTCCGTTCCTCCTGCCCCCGTGACCCAATGTATCATACCTGCCAACATTTTGAACTTGGTAAGAGGGAGATTTTGAAACAGAAACTTGGGGATTTGGTTTTCCCAATTGACTTACATTGAAAAAGAGGACATTTTAGTCCGGAGACAGAAAAAATAAAGACTGAATCAGGTCTGTTGGCATGCATCTTTGTACTGTCACTGCCTCTCCCTTCTACCTCAATGGTCTGTTGTCTTGCTTATATTGCATGGTTGGTTTGTTGCCCCGTGCCCCTCACCCCTGCCTTCCAATGCCTGGCCCATTGTAGTGCCACTACACCCTCCACCTTGCCCTTAATTATCAAGTCAGAGCCCCTAGCATGTGCCTCCCCAGTATTCTATTGAACAACTAGATTGCTAGAATTCTATATTTAATAAAAAAAAGTGTGGCATGCCCGATGTCATCTTGATGCAATCAAAACTGTAATACCTAAAGCATTTCCCTTAGAAATTATAAAAATGAGGTTGCATTTCCATAGAAAATATAGTTAATGCTCTAAAAATCTAAAATGAGGACATATTGTTTGAGTTCCCAAATGGTGACAAAGCAATTTGAAATTATTTGCTATATTTATGTTTTTGTTATCCAGTGGATCACTTGATTACATGTTTCACTTAGGGGAGAGGATGTGGTTTTACAGCCAGAGCTGAAGACTTTGCAAATGGAGAACAAGGTTCGAGGTTCAGTGTGAGATCGACATCCTGTGATTCTAGGCAAAACACTTAGGGGCATATTTAAGAAAAGTGGCACTGTTCACATTGCAGCACCACATTTCTTGTGCCATTTAGCGCCCCCTACCACCACCAGGTGTATTTAAAATTAGGCGCACCATGGCGCAGGGTAGGGGGCAATAGCCAGAGAACCACGCAGGAAGCTGTGCATCGCATGAAGGAGTGCTGGGGGTCGAAGATGCACGATGTATGATGAACTTCGTGGAAGGATGCCAACAAGCCTTGGCAACTGCAAAACACGTGGTGCACGGGGATACTGTCTTGCGTGAGGAGGCAAGCTCGTACTTCCACCAAAGTTGGATGTCAGTACCGTCTGGACCACTTCAGTTCACCACCTGTGATGCAGGATCCATGCAGGTCGTCAGGAGAGGGGACCTACAGAACCCGTCGTCTTTGCAGGGAGGTGCCTGCTGAAGCAGGGGAGTGACTCCTTCACTCCAATGGAGATTCTTTTGTTCTTCTGGTGCAGGCTGAAGACAGGCTGTCCCCTGAGGATGCACAACTGGAAAACAGTTGCAGTTTCTGGCAGTAGCTGAAGATACAATGTTGCAGAAGTCATCTTTGCTTCTTTGTTGCAGTTGTAGATTTCCTGGAGGGTCCAGAGGCAGTTTCTTCGGTAAGAAGGTGACATAAAGGATGCAGAGGATTCTTGTTGGAGTCTTGCAATCCAAATCTGAAGAACCACCCAAGAGAGAGACCTTAAATAGCGTTAAAAGAAGGATTGGTCAGCTAAACAGGTAAGCACCTATCAGGGGAGGACTCGGACGTCACCTGCTGTCACTGGCCACTTAGATGCTCCCAGAGTGCCCTGCCAACTTGGAATCCAAGATGGCAAAACCCAGGGACCCTCTGGAGTAGCTGTGAGTACCACGCCGGAGGTGGTGATGGACAGGGGAATGGTCACTCCCCTTTCCTTTGTCCAGTTTCCAGAACAGGGACTGGGGGGTCCCTGAACTGGTATGGACTGGATCCTGCAAGGAAGGCACCATCTGTGCCCTTCAAAGCATTTCCAGAGGCTTAGGGAGACTACCCCTCCAAAGCCTGTGACACCTATTTCCAAAGGCGGACGGTGTAACACCCCTCTCCCAAAGGAAATCCTTTGTTCTGCCTTCCTGGGCTTGAGCTTTTCAAGCAACAGTAGGGCAGAAACCTGTCTCAGAGGTGGCAGCAGCTGCGACTGCCTGGAAAACCTAGCAAGGCTGGAATGGCAATAGCGGGGGTCCTCTAAGGAGCCCCCAGAGTGCATGGAATCATACAACCAATGCTTGCAAAAGCATTGGGCTATGATTCGAACATGTAGGATACCAAACATGCCTTTGTTTGGAGTTACCGTTACCATGTTGTAGCTGGACATAGGTAGTGACCTATGTCCATTACATGTGTAAAATGGCATCCCACCACTCACGAAGTCCGGAAAAATGGTCCTGGGGGTCGTGGGGGTACCTCTGCTAGTACAGGGGTACCCTCACACACATGTACTCTGCACCCTGCCCTCAGGGTTGGAGGGCCTGCTATAGGGTTGACTTATGAGTGACCTGGTGCAGTGTAAATGGCAGTGAAAGGGTGCATGCACCTTTTCATGCAGGCTGCAATGGCAGTCCTGCAGAAGCCTTTGCATGGGCTCCCTAAGGGTGGCAAAAGAAATGCTGCAGCCCATAAGGATCCCCTGGAACCCCAATGCCCTGGGGGCCTCAGTACCATATTCTAGGGACTCATAAGGGGGCACCCGTATGGCAATTTTGGATGAAATTCTTGATTACTAGTATACAATAACCATAATTTTATAGAGAGAGCATAACTACTGGGGTCCTGATTAGCAGGATCCCAGTAGACACAGTCAAACACACTAACAAACAGGCCAAAAGTGGGGGCAACCAAGCTAGAAAGAGGCTACAGGGTTGCTGTCCTAAGGCTTGTAATGCTAGACAGGAATGTTGTCTTAGCAAGGCTAGAGCAGGGCAAAAGGTTTGTCCCCATGGCTCTAACAGAGGACAGGATTGCTGTCCCTCTTGAAGTAGAGCAGGACAGAGTTTCTTTTCCAAGGGCTCCACATAAGGACAGGGCTGCTGTCCTATGGTTTTAGAGGTAGTGCAGGGGTGCTGCACAAATGTTTTTCTGGGAGGGCTGGAGGGTTGCTCCAAATGTTTTAAGACAGGGCAAGGATGCTTTTCTGCCTTCAGTTACTCACAGAGCAGTACTTTTACCTCTGGGAGTCCAGCTGTGGTTGCTTTTGCCTCCCTTGATACAGGTTGCACCCTAGGAGGGGTGTCTACCACCACAAGAATGATATCCTTTGTGGTAGGGTGGGTAGGGGATACTTTGACACCCCTTTTACCTGTGATGTGAGGAGGATCCTGAGGCTTCAGGGCTCCTTCTCTTCTTTGCTTTTTAATCTCACCTGAGATTAAATGAAGCAATTCCTTGGGTGTACTCAACATGGATGCATGGGTCATAAACTCTATTTCAGCCTAACCTGAGTCCTCTAGATATTTCCGAAGAGATAGTATACAGGTAAGCTAGGTGACACCACCACCGGCTTAGGGCCAGTAGCTCCACCCCAACTAAATTGCAATACAGCTAAGGGGAGAGACTGGGTGGAGTTATTGACATCAGTAACGTGATACTTCTGTCCAAGGAGGTGTTGTGCAGGTGAACCAAGTTTTCAGTCATTAAAATTATACTGGCACCTGTGTCCCTGTAGGCCTGGGCCTCAACAGAATTTATATGAATTGACTGCTTGTACTTATCTATGATAAGGGGACAAGCAGCCAAAGTGGCAAGGCCAATGCCACCAGGTGAGACACAAACTGTCTTGGGGGTTTCTACACCTATCCCAGTTTTTATGATGGACCCAAACGTGAACCCAGCCTCACCTTTACTTTGACTATTGCCAGTAGTCCCACCACTATTACTGCTACTACTAGGGGCACTAGAAGTGGACGTGGATGTAGTATTGGTGGTAGGCTCAGGGGCTTTACCTGTTCAGGTTTTGTCCCCTGGCCTATGGGCTTTACCTCTGCACACATAGCACCAAGGCTGTTTAGTGTGTACAGAAGAGGAAGAAGAGGAAAATGTTTTATTCCCAACCCCAGAGGAGGTTTGTGATCCTGAGGAGGAGTCTTTACTTTTGTGTTTGTCCGCACCCTTGTCCTGAAACGTATCACCTTCATTTTTCTCGTCACCCCCTGTATGAGCTTTTCTGCTTGCCCTGGTTCTGACCCATTCGTCTGCCTTCTTAGTCAAATTCTTGGGAAGAGGTCAGATCTGAGTCTACAAAGTACTGGTACAACAAATCAGACACACAGTTGTTCAAAATATGCTCTCTCAAAAGAAGATTGTATAAGCCCTCGTAATCAGACACTTTGCTGCCATGTAACCAGCCTTCTAAAGCTATAATAGAACAGTCCACAAAGTCAATCCAATCTTGTGAGGACTCTTTTCTGGTTTGTATTAACTTAATCCTGTATTGTTCAGTGGTTAAGCCAAAACCATCCAAGAGTGCAGTCTTAAGAATCCTGTAGTTGTCTAAGGCTTCTTCTCTGACAGTGAGAAGTCTATCCCTCCTCTCGTCAGAAAAGGACAACCACAAAATAGCAGCCCACTGCCTTTGAGGAACCCTCTGAAGTTTGCAGGCCCTCTAAAGAGCAGCAAACCACTCGTAAATATAATCCCCCACCTTGTATGGGGGAACAATTTTATGCAAGTTTCTACAATCAATGGTGTCCTCCCTGACTCCACACCTCCTGAAACTGCTACTGCTGCCACCATGGGGAACTAACCCAACCCTTGCCTTTCCCTTTCCACAGCCAAGGCTTCCCTATCTAGGACTAGCTGTTGCTGCTGCAGCCTCAGTCTCACTTCCTCCATTCTCAGTTTCCTGGGATCCCTATCTATGGAGTCATCACCTGGAGCTGACCATGGGATCACTCAGAGAGTGATGTAATATGGGGGTGGGGAGAGGTAGATCTTTCCCTAACTTTTGTGACCCTAGTGACCTGACCTCTGGGAGTGAAGGGAGCCCTACCTGTGTTACCACCCCTCCCATTACCAGCTACACTTTTGGGTCTGCTAGGTGTAAGATTCTTGGAAGAGCCCTCCCCTGAACCTGAAGGATGATTCTCTGATTCTAAGGAGTTACAATCTCCTTCTACCTCCTCCTCCCCTGACTATTAGCATGCTCCTGATCATCCTGAAGGAGGAGGCTCAAAAGAAAATTCTTGCTGGGGTTCTTCCCCACATCTAGTTTTCTGTCTGAGCAAAGCCCCTTCAATTCCTCGAAGGTCATGCTCTCATAGGGAGTACCGATGACCTCGGAGTGTGTCCCAGAATTAGACATGATGTGCGTGTGTTAGTGTAGTGTAGGAAAACCTAACATACCTAACTTCTAGTCTCTTGGAAAGGAAAGGAAGAGACTAGAATCCTGTACTAGGTATATGTGTACAGCTCTAGGTATAGAGTATTCTTTCCTGTGGAAAGCACCAGTGACAGAGTGAAAAGGCGATTGCAAGTACTTATGCCACCGCTGCCACCAATGTAGGAGGCTGGCCTGGTCTGTAATGGGTACCTAAGGTACTTACACCTTATACCAGGATCAGCTATCCCTTATTAGTGAAATGGAGGCAGTGTCTAGAAGCAAGGCTCTCTTGGGGTAGCTGTAGCTGAGCAGCCAAGGCCTTTATAGAAGGCATACAAAGCTCATGCAATATCACTGTAGTCACACAGTACTCACACACATGAAAGAAAATAAAATGTTGTATATTACTTACCTCCTAAGGGAGTATAGTCTCCAAGGTATTTTTGGCATTTGTGTCACCAAAATAAAGTACCTTTATAAAAATAAAAGTACTTTATTTTGGTGACACAAATGCCAAGAATACCATGGAGACTATACTCCCTTAGGAGGTAAGTAATACACAAATGTTATACACTAGTATGCAGAAAAAGTTGTAATAAACAGAACAGTTAGAAAACAGTGCACAATAGTTAGAAATGGGCCTATTGAGAACACAAACCAAAAACTAAGAAAGTGGAATGTGAATGTCGGTTTCCCACCTAGGAAAGTGTAGTGTGTAGAGGGTCGCTGGGAATATTGGAAAATACCAAAGGGAAGTAATAAAACCCACCCCAGAGCCCAGAAAAGCAGGACTAAGTCACAGTAACTTTCCCATAACACACAAGAGCACCAGAAAAAAGATTATGCAAGAACCATAGGAGACTGCAAGACACCAACAATGGATTCCTGGACCTGAAGACCTATGGAAGAAGGGGCCCAACTCCAAGAAGCACAGAAGAGTCCAGGCAGAACAGGAGCCCCTGCTAACCCGGATTAATGTGCAAAAGAAGAACCACCTGTGAAGAACAACAGTCAGTGCTGCACCCAAGAAGACAGATGCAGGTTCCTGGATGGTACAGATGATGTCCCACGTCGGATGGATGATTGTAGTCTGGTTTGAGTGGGAGATATACAATTCAGACTTAAATAACCTGTAACACAACATTTGTGGTATATATTATAGTATGTAATGTGAATAAATATACATTGGGAGTACAATCCGTTCTCTCAAGATCAGAAATGCGGAACACTGGAGGGCCATTAGATACAATGATGAGCGATAACCGATTGCGTTACATATGTACAAAGTATACATAAAGAATTTAAATTCTTTGGGATTGAACATATTGCTAAGAACCCTCGGGGAGGAAACAGAGAACTATCTTTCAGGAGAAGAAAATCTATTTGGATTATGCCCTTGAAAGCAGTTGAATGTGGACTTAACTCTGACCATGAATTGGAATATTTTTTGGGCAAAGGATAATTGGTCTTTATATAAGGAGATTATGTCAAGGGGGATGGATTGCAACTATAACACTGATGACATGATTAATGAATTTTGTTCATGACTGAAATGATGCACACACAAGTTGAACAGAAACACAGTAAACATATACATGTTTTACTGACATTCTAAATATGAGGGAACAGAGATTATAGTCAGGACAGATTTTATAGTATATCAATCATAAGTAAATATTGTTATTTTGATATATATGAAAAATGAGCCTACGGTAGTAATATATAGATGTAACACATATATATATAGTAATATGCTGAATCGCAGTAGCAGGACTACGTTTTTTGACATTTAGAGTAATCAGGATTGTTGCCGATAATGGGTGACATAAAGATGGCGTTGAAGCAGGGTTTGAGTACTCGTGGATAACAAAGGGTGGTTTGTCCTCTTTCGATGATAATGCGGGGGCAGACATCTGACAGGTTAGTACAGAGCCTTCAAATGTAACTAGATTATTTACCCTTGTAGGTAAGCACTAAAAATAAATCTTGGGACGCTTATATTACTGTTGGTGATTAAATAGATTTAAATTAGCATTAAGGCTTAGGAGGAAGTTTGTATATAATAAGTAGAGAGTCCAGTCCCCTTTTGATGACTTATCAGAGAGGGTATTTAGAGCAAGTCTAAGATGGACTTGGCTTTGGACTTTAGCAGGGTACTCTCGTGGTTGTGAAAAATAGGAACGATTGGTAAGTGGGAGCAGTTTCTGATTAGAACGTTTCCAAGTACATTTTATAGACTTGGATGCAAATAATGAAGTATGGGGACATCGGGATAGAATTGATCAGTATAAATAGAGGTTAGTGGATAATATATGGGCATGCTGGCCAAAGTTAGCGACCATGTTGATCTTATTGACTTGGATGCAAATAGTGAAGCATGGGGACATTGGATAGAATTCATCCGTGTAAATAGAAGTTAGTGGATAACATATGGGAATTCATGTCAAAGTTTGTGACCATGTTGATTTGTTAAGCATAAGACTGGTATATGGAGGAGAATTACATTCTGTGATAGCTTGTGATTGTACTTACAGGAGAGAATTGTATTACATGGAACTTGAGAGATTAAGCAGTAAGGGTATACTGGCCAATTCAGGGACGATGAGGAAAGCAGTATTTGGATTGGTTTTTATACAAGAGTTGTGAAATATAAATTTTGGAATGATTTCTGACAGCGCACCCCCAGTGTTCAACTATTTTGATTGTACTGTATAGAGGACTTGACATAGAGTGAATTAGTTTGTGATATCAACAGGACATGATATGGTGAATTGAATGAGGAGCAAATTGCGGGGGTGTATCGGCAAAGAAAAGATATCAACTTAGGGTACAGAATGAATTATGGGAATGTAAGGACTAGATACACAAGGGTCCCCATTTTTTGGGGGACTCTGTTCCACTTGTGTGTGCATGCTTCTACACAAAAAGATGGGGCTACACTTATTGAAAGTTTTCATTATTTTACACATATGGGAAATGGTAACACTTGGACTAATTAACTCATAAGAACTTTGTACACTAGTGGTTTCCACCTAGTAGCATGACACACTGAAACGTAATGAAGGGAGATAAGGGAACATGTGTTACACGTACGTGACAGTATTATATATTATATACAGCCTTGAAAAGCAGTGAGAAAGTCATTGGGTTACAACCCAGACAAAAAAAATGTTGGTTTGGCTGAAATTGGAATATAAGAAGAAAATAAAGAAGATCACCTATGCAATTGGGACAAGATTTCAAGACGTGTGCTTTTGTTTTTTGTTATAAGGCTAACAATTAGTTGATTGTTATTACACAGGGTTTAGGGTGTGTTCCCTGCAAGAGAACCGTCTGGCTGATAAACAGGACAGGAATTTCAGAGTTGAATAGGAATCGAGTAAATTGTGAGCGCCAGTTCTCCACTTATAACCAACCAAGTCCGGTTCATTACAAATTTAATTATAGACTGCGTATAAAAAGCGCTTTCTGTTTTGTTTTCTGGGGCCTAACAGGAAATCCTGTAAGTCAGTGTTATTAGACAGGAGACTGAGGTGTTCTCTAACAGGATCTAGTGAGGAGCTCTTCAACCATTGCTGGCATAGTTTCCCTACACTGTATGTTGTTATTATACCAGCATGTTCGGATGACAATTAGCAAGGGTCTGGTATACGTGTTCTAAAACCCCCCATGGAGTGTATAAAACGTTTATGACAATCATTTGTATCTATTGGCCACAATAACCACCCACCAGGACGTCACAGTGAAGCATTAAACGTGCCATTCTGGACCCATTCATCTAACTGATCTTCAGTTGCATTTATATACTTTTGCCATAAATAAAATTTAGCAGGGGCAGGAATACTGGGTGCATTCAATTCCTCAATCTTTGCTAAACTCAAACAACTTGTCTGCTGTACAGTTTCATTTAAAAATATCATTTGAACAGGTATCAGTCATGCTCTAAATAAAGCTTCCTTCCCCCTTATCTGCCAATTTCTTGTTCCCCACACACTTTTTAAGTCAATCGATTTCTGCCAATATTCATAGCCCTCTATAGCCAACCGGGAAACAAAGGAATCCGAATAAACGAATTTTGCATCTGTTAGTAATATGTGTAGGTTTTCCATCAATGGCACTTTGAACTAATATGACTTAGCATTTTTAAAATTGTGCCCAGAAAAATATGCACATTTTTCAAAATATGTTTTAGAACTCCCTTGTTGTGGAGTTGGACAATGTTCCCATTGTGTGTAATTATTAATAGTCTTTGGGGTACTTGCTCTATGAATGAAATGGTGTCCATAATAATTATAGCAAAACATGTCACCTTAATTCTCTTTAGATTCATAAACATCCTTACTTTCAAATACAGTAAAATACTGCAATTCAGTCATCATAGAATCAACTGTTTTCACATACCAGTCATCAGAAGCAACAACTGGTATTATTACATCGTTCATTGAAAGTTTAAACACATATAGAATTTGAATGACCTCCGTGGGGTCGTATATACAAAATGTGACTTTATCCCAAACAATCACATCAGGAATTGGAACTGCAGAAATGTTCATGAAAGACAAGTCTCTGTGGACCTTGTGAGGAGAAAAATTGGGTTTTAGGACCTCATACACCAGTTCAACTGTTGATCTTTCAGGAAGAAAATGACCTTGTAGTGATAGAAAGAAGTATATTTTTTTCAGCCAGTTTATCAGCTTTTTGGCAGTTCGGATGTAGAAGAGGCAAATGAGTCTGAAAAAGTCTTGTTGATGTCGGCAAAGTATCTAGAAGCAGTTCGTGCAAAAGCTGGAGCTGTATTTGGAGGAGGAGAAGTGGTAGGGGTCTCCCACAGTGGTTCACAGTAAATGATGCCATCCATCTGTGTTGAAGTTGTGCCAAATCGATTAGTAATTTCTATATCGTTTGTTGTTCGTATGTTAGTGGAACTAATGCAAGACCATTTTCCACCCTCCCCAAGCTCGGAGAGGTGTCAGTGTTGCTGCTCAAAACTAGTAAAGGGACATCTTGACCAATAGTGAGAGGGATTCAGGAACTACTGGCTGTTCCTCTTGGTCTGCTGTGCAGGATCGGCCACATGGTGTAACTTGACATTGTCGATAGATACAATGTGATTCTCTTTAGCGTTAGGCAACGCTGGTAGAATGATAGTTCTGGTACCGTGTATTCCCAAGACTGAGACTGGTGCACAATAAGAAGGACCAAACTCCTTTTTCACAGCAACTTTTTCATGCACTAGATCCCCAACCTTTGGAATCCAGCCGGTAGATGTTATCGGTACATCCTTAATTCCTGCAGAGGCACCACTGACAGAAGCGCCGTCATCACGGAACTGTTGTAATTCCCGGAAGACAGTGACACATTCATTTATGTCAAAAGGTGTTTCTGCTGCCTCCACGCCAGGACAAGTCAGGACGTATTAAGTCATATAAAGGTTTTATGTGTGATGCGTAGTCTGGAATGTAAATTCTGCCAAAATTTAGAAAACCCAATCAGGATTGGAGTTTTTTAAGGGTATTTGGAGGTTGTAAGTGTGCGCATTTTCCCAAGAACTGTGGCGCTAAGGAAGGCTACTTTTTTTTTTTATTATTTAATTTATAGCTGAATTTGGCAAGTCCTACAACAATGAGGGCAGCCCATCTTAGATGTTGCAGTAATTCATCATCATTGAGCTAGATATCATCTACATAGGACAATGCTTCAGGGTCAATGTTGTGCAATATTGAAGTCAAACGAGCCACGAACAGTCCTAGACTGTTCTTGTACCCCTGGGGTAAACAACACAATCTTTTCTTGGAGCCTAGTGCGCTGAAACTTGTTAAGTCTCATCTCTCAGTCTCTACTCTATATTTTGGCAGAAGAAACCGTTGGAAATATCCAATGTTGTTTTGTATTGTGTACGCATTATATTGTTCATGAGTGCTGTGCTACGTGAGTTTTGTATTGCGTATGTGCGTGTATGACTGTTTAAATGTCTGTAGTCTAAGACTATTGTGTACGAATATTCAGGTTTAGCTACTGGGAATAAGGGATTACTCATTGGTGAGACAAAGGGTTTGATTATGCCCTGCTACTCCAGTTGTGTGAGGATTTTCCTCACAGTTGTTTTAGCATCATGCTTTATTGGGTACTGGGGTTGAGGATGAGGTTGATTTTTAATAGGAATAACATGAAAGGGGGAATCTTTATTCCCACCCTAAGTGGTTGCGATATAACGCAGGTGCCTGTGCCAATGCCCAATTGATGGCATAGGATTCTGCGAGCTCATCGGGAACAAGGAAACAAGAAAAAAGTTGAGAAAGAAAGTTTGATAACATCTTCCCCATATGGGCAACTACAGACAAATTCAGGTGGCCAATCCCTTTCGGCCAGTAGAATATCATATATATTTACGACACGGTCCCAAAAGATTGCGTTGATTGTGCATTAAATGTCTACTTTTAACTGTAACGTTACTTTGTACACCATATCAAGCATGGAGACACGCATGTCCGCAGTTTCAACTTGTAAGACGTCATCAGTTGCTTTCACCTCCAGATACTCTTGAAGATTCCGGCGAACTATTGTGACCTCTTCCGAGCTGTCTAATAGCGCTAACGCCCTCTTCTTGTTCTTCAATAGAGCCCTCTTCTTGAGTGGCATAACGGACTGCAACTGCTGCCACCTTTTTCTTTTTAAATTGGGGTTTTTGTTGGGGAAGTTTCTCTTCTTTTTTAACAGAAACTTCTGTAGAGCATTGTGATTCCTGTCTCAGTTTCACGTACTCAGTTCTTCGCTCTGACCACCCACCTCTCTCAATGCGTTTTTGGTGGTGAGTCCTCAAAAAGGAAGGAGATTGGCATATATCAGTATATTGATATCTGTCAGGCGTTTTTATATTATCTCTAATTCTGAGATTATATCTATTTTGTGGGGTCTCCGTATGCGGAGATTCTCCCCTTTCTTTTTTAGGTATTTGTTGTTTTTTATCCCAGCGTTTCTTAGTACCCTCAGGAGCTTGCTTGGTAGAATATTTATTAGATTTACCCTGTAACTGTGGTTTTGTGGGTCTGGCCGCCAGACTATCTTGACCAATACTAGAGTAGGTCTCCACGATAATCTTTGGCAGCTCACGTTCATGATCCTGTGAAGGAACGTCCCGTAGCCACATGTTAGTGCAACTGCAACTGCTTCCCCTTTAAGGTTACTTAATATAATTGAGAATACTGTGGCAAAATTGCCCAGAAGTTGCATCCCCAAGTCCAGGGCCAGGGCAGCCCCGTATTAATCTTGAATGTGTTTCAACACTTGAGGTAAATTGGCAAGTGTGGGTGTACCATGTGCGGTAGTATAGAGCGTGGCAAATATCGTGCCCCAGGTATTGCAGTTATCTATTGTGGAAACCATCCCAAATGGCAAGCACATAGCTAATCCTCTATGCTTATCCTGAGGTCCCATATGGGGATATACTGCTTCCAGTGCGTTTATCTTTTGAGCTAACCAAAACGGTATCTCTTCTCGTTTGGCGGGTACTTTACCCATGATCGAATGTACAGTCGCCGGATTAATGCCTGGCATTACTGCATGTGGTTGCGCCGGAGCAGCATGTGCTGGGTTTGTATTTAATGTTTGCATTACAAACTGTACTAATCGTCTACATATGGCCGTAAGCTCAGTATGTAAGCGACAGACTTCAGCTGCCATTTGGTTCGCTGCAGCAAGTTGAGTAGTATTTGTGGCCAATAAAGGCCAGGTAGGACCATCATTTCTTAGAGGACCTAACCTAACATGTAGAATTGTATGGGGTAGGGCACCATCAAGCCAATTATTATGTTCTTGATAAGATAGAGGTATTTCTAGATATGCATATGCTCTGTATTGTACAGGTGCATTTGCACATGTATAGTGATTAAATGTATTTGTGTTCCCATCATCTGCTGGAAATGTGACCCAAGAATAAAACATCTCTGCCTATAGGCTGGATGGGCCTCAACGACAAATGAGACTGGACCCCCCAGGGCCGTTTGGCCATGTGCCAATAAATGTGCAGTAAGGGGTGATCGCATATTGACTGCAATTGCTCCCTGTTGTGGGTTCGCCCTAAAGAATGGTGAGTTTGTTCAGAGATAAGCACACGAAATGGAAATTATCCTTTTAGAGTTCAAGCTTGAACAACCTACAGCGTTAGTTAGGTACTCCCTGCTTAGCTGAGGAGGAAAATCCTCAATAGCACGGTTGTCTCCGTATATAGTACTGAGGTGTCTTTGTATGTAGTGAGACAGAGATACTCAGGAGGACCTGAAAATAAGAGCCTGACCAAATGTTGGCAGCGCCATGTCCCATAGGCTCTCATTATCCTAATGAGGCTACTGGATTTGGGTGGCAGAATCACTTGCACTGTGGGGGACTGACTCTGAACCCACTATAGGGGACACCTGTCAGCCTAATCTGGGTTTTGCTCTGGCTAACTAGCAGTGCTTCATCTCCACCCAAGAGCAGGGATAATTGGGCAGCCGAGCTCACAAAACAATTGACTCCTCAGGGAAATCGTGGTCACTCAGATCTCATCCGTTTCGCTCAGTTGTATTAGTCTCATATATATAAGGACAATCAGAGGCAAAATATATTTCAATGAGGCTTTATTGAAGCAACTGCATCTTAAATAATAAAGCATGTACTGCAATAACTAGGACGATGAAGCATGACAGGATTCAAATTGTGACAAGGAGAGTGAAGCATGAAAATAATGCTACCATATTGTCACTAGAATCGTTAAAATAATTCCTACCTATGCTATGTTAGAGCACAGCATGTTAAGCTCTAGTTCTGCCCTTCAGGTTCCCCTGGGAAGACATCATCCCTCATACTTGAGCAAGAGGCGTGTAGTCTACATAAGCAGTTGTAGCAAAGCACTCAGCATTCAGCATACAGTTGTGGTCATCTGCTTTGAATCTCACCCTAACGTACATGCGTCAAAGTAGTAATAAAACAGCTGATGTTCCAAGAAAGGATCCCTACATAAGAGTGTGTATGTTTCTATGAACACTAGAGACAAAGTATTACCACATTTGTCGGCAACCTATCTTACTGCAGCCTTGAGAAAAGCACAGAGTGAAAGAAATGTCTTGTTTACCAACACAGTGCTGGTCTAGGCAAAGAACAACTACATAGAGAAAATAAAACAAGACCGCAAATGGGTCTATTATTAAAATAATAAACAAAGCTGAATAAAATATGTCTAGGTTAACGTGCACAGCAGCAGGCCTAGTTCGCTAAAATAACTTGCATGATGCTACAACTTAAATGGCTATACAACAGTATCCCCTACCCACCCTACCACAAAGGATATCATTCCTCTGGTGGGAGACACCCCTCATAGGGTGGAACTTGTAACAAAGGAGTCAATAGGTACCACAGCTGGACCCCCAGAGGTAAAAGTACCTCTCTGTGGGAAAACTAACACAGAAAAGCATCCCTGCCCTGTCTTAGTAAATTTGGAGCAACCCTCCAGCCCATCCAGAGAAACTGTAGTGCAGCACTCCTGCATTACCTCTAAAATATAGGACAGAAGCCCTGTCCTTATGTAGAACCATTGGGACAGCAACCCTGTCCTGCTCTACCCCAAGAGGGACAGCAACCCTGTCCTCTCTAAGAGCCATGGGGAGAAACTCACACTCACACCTGGTCAGTGAACTGCTCTGCCACCATGTAGCTCCACTGGCAAGTGAAGCCCTTCTATTCCCTGAACTCTGACCTCTGTCAGTAGTTCGAAGCCCTCCCCCCACCCGCAGGCTTCTGCCTGCACCTCATCCTTGGTGTCTAGTGAGAGAGCTCTGCTCTTCTGCTAGGCTGCCCTGTGCCTCTTTTCTATTTTCTCCTTGTTTTTTTCTTTTGTGTGCTGTTTCTTTTGTGCCTTTCACTTTCTGCACTTTCTCTCTCTTTTCCTTATTTTTCCCTTCACTCTGCTCTTTCTCTCATCTCTCTCGCTCTCCCCCTCTCTCAGTCCCCGCAGCTGGTGCCGCTGCGGTCCGTCCCCTCCTCTCTCTCGTTCCCACTTCCCGCCGCTGCTGCCCCTTCGGCCCTGCCCCCTCCTCTCTCTTATTCCATCTTCCTGCCGCTGCTGCCCCCACAGCCCCTCCCCTTCTTTCACTGCATTTCCCGCTCCAGCCTCCAAGCTGTCCTCTCCTCCCCCCCTCCCTACTTAATGGCGACCCCTGCGTGGGCCCGCCGCTGGCGTGGCAAAGGTATGCCTAAGGCAAGCCCATCTGCGCCTGTCTGCAACCTGAACGCGAACAGCTCCATGACCCCTGATCCTGCCACCCACCACCTCTACACATCAGCAGCAATCATCAAACTCAACCCAGGAAGCAACAACAACTACAGCAAGCATCACCAGCCAACACCCACGGTCCTTTCAGCTGCCTCCGCTGCCGGCAAACGTACGCTGCCACCAAGACCTTGAACAGAGCACAACCGACCCGCAACAACACTCCTACCCCAAAAACTCTGAAGTGCATTCTCCCCAATGTCCGCTCCCTCCATAAACACTCTAACGAAATCTGGGACTTCCTTGACTGCACCACCCCGGACGTTGCGTTCCTAACCAAGACCTGGACCAACACCACCTCAGGCCCGAACATCGCCATCCCCCAAGGATACTAGATCACCCGGAAAGACCCCCCCCCAGCCACCCGGGGGGGAAATCGCCATTGTCCACAAGTTCAACATCTGCCTGAACACACACTCCGAAGACACCATCGCCCTCAAGTTCTGCCTCACCTTCAGCTGCTCACTAGCTGCCGCCACCTTCCCCGATGACTGGAAACACGCCAAGATCAACCCCCTCCTCAAGAAACCCTCTGCAGACCCCACAACCTCAAAAAACTTCAGACCCATCTCCCTACTCCCATTTCCTGCGAAAGTCATCAAAAAAGCAGTCAACAGCGAACTCGCCACATTTATAGAAGTTCACAACATCCTCAAAATCTCCCAATCCGGATTCAGGAAAAGCTATTGCACTGAAATGGCCCTCCTGGCTGCAACAGATGACATCCGCTCCCTGCAGGACAAGGGAGAGACAGCGGCACTCATCCTACTAGACCTCTCGGCGCCCTTCGACACAGTCTCCCATCACACCCTGAAAAGAAGACTCCACGAAGCCGGCATCAGAGACAAGGCCCTTGACTGGATCCAATCCTTCCTCACCGGCAGAACTCAATGAGTAAGACTCGCCCCCTTCCTCGCAGACCCAACACCCACCATCTGCGGAGTGCCCCAGGGATCCTCCCTCAGCCCCACATTGTTTAACATCTACATTGCCCCGCTAGCCACCCTCATCAGAAGTTGCAGAGTCATCATCATCTCCTACGCGGATGACACTCAACTCATCCTCTCCCTCTCCAACGAACCAGACAAAGTCAGACACGACTTCCACGAAGGCATGGTAGCAGTCGCCAACTGGATGAGAAACAGCTGCCTTCAACTCAACACCAGCAAGGCAGAAGAACTCATCATGGGCCCTCAACCCAACGTGTGGAACGACTTCTGGTGACCATCCACCCTCAGAAACCCACCCACCCCAAGCCCACAACCTCGGAATCATCCTGGACTCTAACCTCAACATGAACCAGCAAATCAACTCAGTTGCTCCACCTGCTTCCACACTCTCCGCCTCCTATGCAGGTCATTCAAGTGGATCCCCCTTGATCACTAGGACACTGGACTACGGCAACGCACTCTATGCCGGCATTAACAAGAAACTCACCCCCAAGCTATAAAACATCCCGAACGCTGCCGCCAGACTGATCCTTGACCTACCCCGACACTGCCACATCTCCCAACACCTGCGTACACTGCACTGGCTTTGCATAGAAAAAAGAATCACCTTCAAGATCCTGACCCGCACACACAAAGCCCTCCACAACATCGGACCAGCATACCTGAACCAGTGACTCAACCTCCACGTACCCCACAGGGCCCTCTCTCAGTCCAGCTCTCTCTCGCAGAAGTACCCCACATCAGGAAAACCAGAACAGGAGGACGCTCTTCTTCCTACCTTGCAGCCACCGACTGGAACACCCTTCCTCTCCACATCAGACAAACCACCTCCCTCCTCAGCTTCACAAAGGAACTGAAGACATGGCCTTTCTAATAACCACCTCACCGGTATACGCTACTCCGCTCCCCCAGCCCCAGTATCTTGAGACCCTAACACGTGAGTAGCTGCGCTTTACAAACACTGATTGATTGATTGATTGATGACAAACTTTTTGCCCTGCTCTAGCCTTGCTAAAACAGCATCCTTATCTGGCATTACGAACCTGAGGACAGCAACCCTGTCCTGACATTTGATCCCAGGGACAGTCATCCTGCCCCACTTTTAAACTTTTTCATAACCTTGAACCTAGGGAATCTCAGAGTCCACAGTTTCACTGTTATCTAACTAAAAGTAACCAAACAGGGTGGATCACCTCCACACAGGGAAGGGACCACATAGTGGATGATAAGGGGAGGAACCACTCTATTGCAGAGCCACTCTCCACTTATCACCACTTAGATAATAAAGTCTTGTCGAGTAGGTTCTCATTATCCTAATGACATTACTGGATTTGGGCAGCAGAATCACTTGTACTGCAGGGGACTGAGTCTGATCCCACACCAGGGGACACCTGTCGGCCTAATCCGGGTTTTGTTCCGGCTAACTAGCAGTGCCTCATCTCTAGCCCAGGAGCATGGATGGTTGGGCAACCAGACGCATGACACAAATGACTCCTCAGGGAAATCGTGGTCACTCAGATCTCATCTGTTTCTCTCATTTACATTAGTCTCACATATGTAAGGACAATCAGAGTATAGTTCAATAAGGTTTATTGAAGTAACTGCATCTTAGATAATAAAGAATGTATTGCAATAACTAGGACGATGAAGCACAACAAGATTAAAACTGTGACAAGGAGAGTAAAACATAAAAATAACGATACCATATTGTCACTAAGATTGTTTGGAGTAGTTCTTACCTAGGCCATGTTAGGACACAGCCTGTTAAGCTCTAATCCTGCCCTTCAGGTTCCCCTGGGAAGACATCATCCCTCATACCTGAGCAAGAGGCCTGTAGTCTACATAAGCAGCTGCAGCAAAGCAGTCAGCAATCAGCATACGGTCGTGGTCATCTGGCTGGAATCTCCCTCTAATGCACATGGGTCAAAGTAGTGTTTTTATAATAAAACAGCTGATGTTCCCAGAAAGGATCCCCATGTAAGAGTGTGTATGTTTCTGTGAACATTGGAGACAAAGGGGGTTATTCTAACTTTGGAGGAGTGTTAATCCGTCCCAAAAGTGACGGTAAAGTGACGGATATACCACCAGCCGTATTACGAGTTCCATAGGATATAATGGACTAGTAATACGGCTGGTGGTAAATCCGTCACTTTTCCGTCACTTTTGGGACGGATTAACACCTCCTCCAAAGTTAGAATAACCCCCAAAGTGTACCACTTTTGCCGGCAACCTATCTTACTACAGCCTTGAGAAAGCACAGAATGAAAGAACTGTCTTGTTTAAGAGCACAGTGCTGGCCTAGGTGAAGAACAGCTAGATAGAGAAAATAAAAACAAGACCGCAAATGTGACTATTGTTAAAATAATATAACGAAGCTGAATAAAATATATCTAGGTTAAAGTGCACAGCGGCAGGCCTAGTTTTGCTAAAATAACATGTATAAAACTACAGCTAAAATGGCCACACAAACCGTCTCAACTGGCCGAAGTTATCCTTATTGTCCTTTGTTTGGGGGTGTGTGTAGGAAAGTGGCCTCTTTCTAGCATGGTTACCAACACTTTTGGATTGTTTGTCAGTGTGTTTGACTGTGCCTATTGGGATCCTGCAAATCAGGTTCCCAGTAGTTATGGTATATCCTTTAAATTATGGTTATTGCAAACTGATAATCCAGTATTTCACGCACAATTGGCATACTGGTCCCCCCTTATAAGTCCCTAGTGAATGGTACTTAGGTACCCAGGGCATTGGTGTTCCAGGGGATCCCTAAGGGCTGCAGTGAAATGTTGGAGGGGGGCCAGGGTGGGCTCCTGCTTTGTCCCGGGATGTCCACCCCCAGGACATAGCTGTTTGCTGTGACTTGGCAGTAACTTTGACAGTTCCCGCCAAGTCACAGCAAACACTCTGGTTTCAGTGAGCAAGAGCTATCAAAAAGCTCTCACTTTCTGGGAGCAGAGGTTTCCTCCATTTTCCTTCCTGCAGAGATGCAGGCAGGGAAACAGAGGTAACTATTACTCTTGCACACAGGGAGCAGCATCTTTAGCAGCTCCCTGTGTGCAAAAGCAATGCCGGCTCCCGCAGGAGGTGAGGAGCTGGCTGGGACAGCGGGGTCTTGAGGCTCCCCAAACGATGGTGACTGGTTGCCTTGGGGGGCACTCAGTTGATATGGCTGGGCCCCAGGGCCGAATTCGGCAAGGGGACATAGTTAATTAATAGTGAGGCGCCCCCCAAAAATAAAAAAATATTAAAAGGCCGGGCGCTTGGGATGGGGTCCCTGTAGTTTAACTTGGCCAGGGAGAGGGGCTTCATGGCTCCCATCCCCCCACAAAAAGTTATTTAATGGTGAGGCCAGGCCCCCAGGGATGGGGTCCCTAGAGCAGCCCTCTTTCCCGACAATGGATATTAACCCAACGAGGTAGCACTTACTACCTAACCAGTAGAAGGTGCTCCAGTTGGGTAGACATTTTTTGCAAAATTGTGGACTCTTGTTAAATAAACAAGCAGGTGAGCTTCTGTTCAGGCCATGATGCTCATTTCAAAGAAAATGAACATCAAAAGGAAGCTCTTACAAATATAAAGGTAGCAGGGGCCCCAGTTGAAGCTCTGCTTCTGAAAAAGGACACATTGTCCTGACTCTTGGACTTGGGAAAGGCAAAGCAAGTGTGATTACTCGTCGTTTCCATGCTGAAAAATGATCTGAAATCCTTTGTGGAGGTGAATGCATCCGTCATCCACTGGAGTGCAATCAGACACTTTCACAGCCACTCTTACACCCACATAGACCCTCTCTCACCCAGACAGACAGACTCACAGACACTCCCACACCCTAGACACCCTTTTGCAACTATTCTTGCACACTGTGAGACAGGTCCTGAGGCCAACTCCTGCTACGCTTGGCCAAAGGCTGTGCACAGCATAGCAGGGGTATTTTTAGGGTTTAGGGTGGTTATGTGTTTATGGGTGGCAAGGGAATTTTCAGGATTTAGAGTGGGTATGGGTTTTTGGGTTTTAAGGTGCTTTTAGGGTTTAGGGTGGGTATGGGAGGTGACTGGATTAACGTACAGTAATGAAAAATACTTTACTTTAAAAAACTGTAGAAATTCACTGATAAAACAAAGGTTCCAGGGACTTTATAGTTTGGAAATAGAATTAATAAACTTTAGAAATTCACTTACAAAAACAAAGATTATGCAAACATTATAGTTAGGTTCTGAATTTACTTGCACAAAAACAGAGAAATTTGGCAGTTATAGTTATTTCAAGTAACTATAACTTGCACTATAAGGTAACTATAACTCACACCCTCACCATGCATTTCCAATTGCCCTAGATCTTACAGCGTTCATAATAACTTTTATAACATTAATAAAAATATCAATTAAAAATTGGCAGTCAAATTATTGAAGGAAAAAAATTGTGCATGGCGGTGGTCTGAGTTATAGTTACCTTAGGCCACCAGTTATAGTTACTTGAAATAACTCTAACTCTAACTGCTGAACTTCTCTGGTTTTGTGGTTTTGTGCAAGTAAGTTCAGAGCCTTTCTGTGACCTTTGTTTTTTAAGTGAAAATATGTGTGTGTGAATAGGAGTGCGATTGCTGTGCAGCTATGCCACGTTCACAGTCAACGCGAACCACGGCATAGTGCTTTTGTTTCATTACTTTCAGCCCTGGTGCAGAGCAGCTTTGCTGCTTTACAACATGGCTGGAAAAATCCTGACAAAGCCCCTAAATATCTCACCTAAGTGAGACCTTTGGGCTTTACCAGTGCTTGTTCTCATTGACACAGCACAGCCCTGCGAATTTCCATGCAGTGCTGCATTACATGCCTTTTTGAAAAGTTTTGCCACTGATTGGTTTTATACCAAAGCATCATATAGGTTGAATATTTATTATTTAAGCGAGGGTACCCATATTTTACTAAGGATCATTTTCTTGTGGTAATTATGCTGTTAGATGCTGCAACACTTGTTGACCTAATAAACTGTTGGTTTTGTATTGGTTATTCTGGAGTATGAATATTTCTCCTCTGTTCATTCGGAGTGTGAATTAGACACATTTACACCCACCAATAAATTAGAATAGAAGGCGCCTGTGATGTATCTGGGTTTCAAAATGGTAACCAGAAAAATAAATCATAAACAGTGAAAGAAAGGGAGAGGTGAAGTGAAGAGGATGAAAGGAAAATAGGTGGGTTAGTAGGGAGTGAAGGAAGATGGACCAGGATATGTTAGGACCAGAACTACACAGTTGTGGAATGATCTGGGCCCCTAGTGAGTTTGTAAGAATAACAGTGGTCAGAAACACTTTAGTGTTCACCTTTCTTAAGCTCTATCAACTTCCTAATTGGTATATGCCTTGATGGGAGACACCAAAGTCCACAATTATTGAGCTCTTCAAAAGAGAATGAGAAGTGGAGTTTTACTATTTAGCCATAGAGTAAATCAGATCATGTACGCCCCAAAAGGGGAAGTGTCCCTCCTCACAATGAAGTCCAGAGTTCCTGACCATTAAAGCTAATTAAAAAAAAAAAATCTTGCCTTCCTTCAACATTGTGAGCTTTGCAGTTTGAAGTAGTTTTCCTAAGTTACGGTGTGACCCTCTAGCTGTCTCGAGAACTGGGTCTTACCTCTGTGCCTGAAATGTTTTCTCAGCAAACTGTGCTTGCAACCATCATGTGCCTTGCTTCAAGAGCTATTCATTTTACTTGCCAACCCAACAGTAGTACTTTGCTCCTGATCACTCTTCCCTTATATCAGGGCACATTACCATTGACCTCTCCCCTGAAGTCTGGAGAGTTGTCACAGCAGGAAGTGGCCAGTATCTTTTGAGTATTTCCCAGGTGTTGGACTGAGTCTAGAAACTTTTTTCAGCAGTACCTCTCGGTGCCTGTAGATGGGGCTGTGTGGCTCTGCACTGACACATTTCCGCTCAGGAAATAGGTTGTAGGGGCCCATATAGCACCACTTGAACTACCATATAGGCACCAGTTGCTTTTGAAGCTGTCCGATCTCAGATGCAGAGCCCCATAAGCAAATTGGCACTGACCAGTGTGCAGATTCCAAGACTTGGGTTCTTATTAATCAGTAGAGCCCAATTGCCAGAAGAGAGAGAATGGAAGGGTTGGTGAAAAAAATGTGATTAGATAGAGTCTGTTCCAAAAAGAATGCTACCGAAGGTAAGTAAATTCTTTGTCTGATAGAGACTGCTAACCTCAGATTCCTCCCCTTTTGAATAGACAAAAGAGCAGTACCTATAAGGAGGTGGGTCTGTAAATTGGCTCAAACCAAGAAGTCCTGCAGGACTGGAGTAAGAAATTGCCCTCTTGGTGAAAACGCTTTGTGAACATAAGGAGCGCCACCCATGTAGCTGCTGGGCAGAAGTCCAGAAGAAGAACTCTGCTTGCCAAATCATTTGTAGCAGCTTTGGCCCTGGTATGGTGAAAAGAAGACTTTCTGGAGATTGCTTTTTAGCCAATGTGTAGCTGATCTTGATGCTGAGCATGATCTGACTAGCCATGATCCTCTTCTACATGGCCTTGCCTTTTTTTCACTCAAGTGAATCCCTAAAAGAGCTGAAAGGCCCCAGGCGTTCTTTGGGATGATTTTTGTAAAAACTCAGTGCTGTTTTGAAGTCAAAACAATGGAGTCTTTCTTCCTCCTTAAAGAGATGAGGCAGCACATAGAATGCTGGCAGAGTAATGTTTTGTCAGACGTGGAATGGAACCACAATTTTAGGCAAGAAGGATGCTTGTGTCAGGAGAACCAGTTTGTTTGGGAAAAAGGTGGTATACAGCAGAATGACTCAGCTATTCTCCATCTTGTTCATTCACAGCACCGATGTTATGAAAATGAGATACACTGTCTTCAGGTTAGGAAGCCACAGAGGACAACTGTGATGGGGCTCAAATCGAGCACTCATCAAATAGGTGAGGACCAAACTAAGGTCCCACTGTGGAATAACAAAAGAAGGGGGAGGAAATAAGTGGTGGAGACCTTTCAAAACTTTATTCCAACTGGTGATTTAAACCGTGAGGGCTGGTCTGGCAGCCACAAAAGGTAGAAAGAGACTAAAGGTGTGCCCAAAGGAAAGCCTTGCTGGGCAAGTGACAAAACAAACAGAACTTCAAACCTGGGGTGGGTGGGGGCAGGGGGGAAAATATGGTGTATACCACACCAAACCACAAATTTGTCCCAATGACAAACATATTGAGTTTTTGTCTAGGAATGCCTGGCTACTAAAATGACATCAACTACCTACTGAGGAAGGTTGCAGGTGTTCAACTGTTGCCGCTTAATCTCCAAGCATGAAGGTTGAGATTTCACAGGCCCTTGCTGCAGAAACCTGCCCCATTGCAGCAACAGCAGATTCTACCAGAGGTGCAGCCTGATCGGAGGACAGATGATCAAGCCCAGCAACTCTGAATGTTATTCTCTCCGTACCCAATCTGGGGCCACTTTGATGACTTGTGCACTGTCAGTCCTGATATTATTGAGAACTTTGGGCAGAAGAAGTATTGTCAAGGAGGCATACAGGAGTCCAAAGTTCCACTCTACGTGGAACACGTCACCATGTGAAAGATGCCTTGGGAAATACAGCTTGCAGAACTGCTGTCATCAAGCACATTGGGCGGTGGCACATATCTCAAGTTAAGTTCCTCCCCAGTCGAGGAAGAGACCTAGTGCCACCTCCGGGTGTAACTGCCACTCATGATCTGCTAGACATTGAATGCTGAGCTTGAACACCCTGACATTCAACGAACCTGCCAGGTGGTTTGACACCAGGAATATCACTTCATGGTCCGGCCATTTCCAGAGATCCAGTGCCGCCTGGAAAAGGGTATGGTACCCCTCCACTGTCCTGCTTGTTGTTATACCCCATGGCTGTGGTGTTGTTCATAAGCACCTGCACCAGCCTCCATTCAATGTCGAATGACCCTCAAGTCCTGAAGGTGGATTTAGAGCCAGGCCTCTGATCTCTAGCGCTCCTAGATAGACACCCCAAACTAATATAGATTCATCTGTCTCCACTGTTAAATCTGAGTGGGCAGGGACAGGGGCTTGACACTGACCCAATTGCAGTCCAGCAACCAACACTGCAGGCATTGGGGCGAAGCTTGCGGCAACTGAAAATGGCCACGTAAGCCAGGGGCTCTGATGGCCAAATGAAGATCCAACAGGATACTGATATTTCAAACACACACGCACTCCCCCCAAACTGTTCCAAGGAGCCCCTGAAGTGGACACTAACAGACTGCACCTCCGAAATTGCTCTGGTGAAGCAGCGACGGAGCTGGTGGCCTGCATGTACGGTGGGCTGCATCACAGCAGCAACGTAGGCCGGGACCGGCGGTGCCGTTCCCGACCCAACGAAGCGGCATGGCAACGCATTGCGAAAATGACTCGCCCCAGAGGAGCTCCGGACATTGTTTTTTTGGCCGCTCTTCCCCCAGAGGGGGGTCGAAACCCACTAGACACCAGGGACTATATTTATGATAATGTTTTAGGGCAGCAACCATTTAGGCAAGGGTCGCTACCCTGGGGGCTACGTCGGCCATGTTTTCGCCCGATCTCACTCCTAGGGGGTCAAAACCCAATAGGCCCCAGGGATTCTGCTGTGTTACGTATGTTTGTGTGTTTTTTGTGTCTGGGGGGAACCCCTTTGGCACGGATTACCCCCCAAATGGGGTACATTAGTGTTGGCCATTTCTGCCCTCCTTGGGGGCAGATCGGCCTATTTGTTTTAGGCCTATCTGCCCCCAAGGGGGGTAGAAGCCAACAAGACGGCAGGTATATTTTTCCTTTCGTTTTTTTGTGTGGGGGGTGCCCCGTTTAGCAAGCGTGGTCCCCCAAAGGGGGCACTGAACTTTTGGCCATTGCTGCCCACTTTAGGAGCAGATCATCCTATTTTTTTAGATCCATCTGACCCCAAGGGGGGCAGAATACACTTAGGCACCAGAGATCTTGTGTGTGTGTTTTGTGTGGGGGGACTCTTTGGTCCGAGTTGCTTCCCCCAAAAGGGGGCACATTACTGATGGCCATTTCTAAGCTCATCTGTCCCCAAGGGGGGCAAAAGCCACCAAGACACCAGGGATTCTTTTTTCCCCTTTGTTTTTTGTTGTTGTTGGGGGGTGCCCCCTTTAGCAAGGATTGCCCCCCCGAAAAGGGGCACAGAACTGTTGGCCATTTCCCCCCTCTTTGGGAGCAGATCAGCCTATTTATTTAGGCCCTTCTGCCCTCAAGGGGGGCAGAATCCACTTAGACACCATGGAAAATTTCTTAAATGTTTGGTGGCAGGGTGTTTGTCAACTGGCGAAGGTTTTGCATTTGTGATTATAACAGTTTATTTCTTCTTTTTGTTCTAGTTCAAAGCTTTTGCTTCCTTTGCTGTGGCTCCTTGCGGTTTTGGGAGTGGTTGCTCTGCGGTTTGGATAGTTGCATGTTTTAGGTAAGTAAAAACAATTTTCTCCAAAGGAGTAATGTTGCCATACATGAATGACATGTTTGTAGGTGGTGTATTAAATGTAGGATTGTGTGTGAAATTATCCTTTGGTTTGTGTACAATCATATTTGTATTGTCTTATTTCTAATTTGCTTTTCTTTTTTCCTTTTATTGGGATATCATTGATGATTGCTGTGTCTGTGCAGAGTAGTTTGCTGGTGAGTCTAGCTTTTTCAGGCAAGTGAGTGGTATAGTTTTTGAGTACATAACTCTTTTGATAAAGCCACACTTTGTTTATTACTTATTTTAGACAGTGCTGGCTGTTGTTGGCACATTTGTCAAGTTACACTTCTTAGAAAGGATCATGGCTAGCCGCAGAGTGACCACTCAGCAGGTTGTTGGCATGCTTTTTGAGTCGTCCTCTGGCCATGATTATGAGACTGACTCTGCATCTGAGGCAGAGGAGGAAGTGAGAGATTCTGGAAGTGAGTTTTCTGTCCAAGAGGAATCTTCTGATGATGAAGCCACTCTGAGTGCAGATGAAGGGCCTGTTTTAGAGGAGGACACTGATGTGCCAATAGTGCAACAGCCTGGGGCTGAAAGGTTTCCCATTGGAAGACCTGAACTCTGGGTTGCCCCAAACATGGAGCAGCCACAGTTGCCTGCCTTTACTGGTCTCCCAGGGTGTAAAGTAAATATGGAAAGCGTTTTGCCTGTCAATTTCTTTGAGTTGTTTATGGATGATGTATTTTTGGAAGAGGTTGTTGAGCAGATCAATTTGTCTGCTATAGGAAGCTGGCATGGTTTGTAATGGGTACCCTAGGTACTTACACATTATACCAGGTCCAGTTATCCCTTATTAGTGAAATGTAGCCAGTGTGCTTGCAGCTTAGGCTGTCAGGCGGTAGCAGTAGCAGAGCAGCTCCTGCTGAACTAGGAGACCTGCAATACCACTATAGTTACACAGTACTTATACACAATAAAAGACCATACTAAGTGTTACCAAAAATAAAGGTACACAAGGCCAAAAATATCTCAGAGGCAATATTCCTTCTGGAGGTATTATACACAATATATACACTAGAGACCAACATGAGTAAGTAAGTAAATAGTCACAGAATAGTGCAACCAGTAGAAAATACAATCGAACGCAATAGGCCTAGGGGCAACACAAACCATATACTAACAAAGTGGAATGCGAATCACACATTCCTCCCAATGCAAGTGTAGTGTGTAGAGGGGCGCTGGGAGTGTAAGAAAACCACAAAGGTGAGTAAAATACCCCACTCCAGAGCCCAGGAAAGTAGGAGTAAAGTACTGCAAGTTTCCTCAGGACACACTACAAGTATTGATAAGAGTTATTGCAAGAACCAAGCAAGACTGAAAGCAACAAATGGTGGATTCCTGGACCTGAAGACCTGTGAAGAGAGGAGACCAAATCCAGAAGTCGCAAAAGATTCCAGGAAGGACAGGAGCCCCTGCCAGGCTAGAAGATGGTGCAAAAGAAGATTCTCCGGATGGAAGAAGTCTGCAGAAGAACACCAAAGAAGATGACTGTGGGTTCCTGCATGGTGAAGTAGATGTCCCACGTCGAGATGTTGGATGCAGGCAAGTTGCAGTGCTAGATTCGTCCAACAAGCCTTGGTTCAAGCAATGTCACGGTTTGTGTCAAAATGGCACTGCCTGGACCCAGGAGGGACCTGGGGGCCTCAACTCAGATGGAGGAGGCAGAAGGGGCTCCCAACACTGGAGGGGACCCACAGATGACCAGGCAGCACCCACAGGAGTCCCAGGACACGGGGACAAAGAAGGTGCAAATTGTGGTCGCTGCAGCGCTACAAAAGAAGGTCCCACGCCGCCGGAGAACAACTCAGCGAGTTGTGCATCACAGGATGGAGTGCTGGGGCCCTGGACCACACTGTGCATGAAGGATTCTTGCAAATAGTCCACAAAGGCCTCTGGAGCTAAAGATGATGCTCTGCACAGGGGTATTGTCGCAAACTTGGAAGGCAAACTCTTACCTCTGCCAAATATGGTCAGCTGGACCTTAGGACAGTCTGGGTTTGAAGGGGTCCACCACCTGTGTTCCAGGGAGCATGCTTGTCACCAGGAGAGGAGTCCCAGTAAACCGGTCGTTGTCTTGGAAGGTGCCTGCTGGAGCAGAGAAATGCCTCCGTCACCCCGCAGGAGATTCCTTCGGTTCTTCTGGTGCAGGGTGAAGGCAGGGAGTCCTCAGAGCATGCACACCTTGGAAACTGTTGCAGTTGATGGTTGGAGCTGAAGTTGCAGGGTCACAGTAGCCTTTCTGGATACTTTGTTGTAGATTCAGCAGTTCCTGGAGCAGTCTGCAGTTGATCCGATGGTCAGAAGCTGAAGCAGAAGTTGCAGAGGATTCCTGGAGGAGACTTGCAAGCTGAATCTGAAGAGGAACCCACAGGAGAGATCCTAAATAGCCCTGAGAGGGGGATTGGCTACTAACCAGGTATGCACCTATCAGGAGGAGTCTCTGACATCGCCTACTGCCACTGGGCACTCAGAGATCTCCAGAGTGTCCCTACACCTTGGAAAACTAGATGGCTAATGCCAGGGACACACTGGAAGACCTTTGGGCACCACTCCTGGGGTGGTGATGGACAGGGGAGTGGTCACTCCCCTTTCCTTTGTCCATTTCACGGCAGAGCAGGGACTGGGGGTCCCTGAACCAGTGTAGACTGGCTTAAGCAAGGAGGGCACCATCTGTGCCCTTCAAAGCATTTCCAGAGGCTCTGGGCGGCTACCCCTCCCAAGCCTGTAACACCTATTTCCAAAGGGAGAGGGTGTAACACCCTCCTTCCAAAGGAAATGCTTTGTTCTGCCTCCTGGGACTGAGCTGCTCAGACCCCAGGAGGGCAGAACTCTGTCTGTGAGGTGGCAGCATCTGTAGCTGCAGTGCAAGCCTCGGAGAGCTAGTTTTGCAGTACTGTGTGTCCACTGTGGAGCCCCCATGGATGCATGGGATTGCCCCCCCAATACCATATTTGGAATGGGGGGACAAATCCATGATCTTAGACAACTTACATGGCCATATTCGGAGTTACCATTGTGAAGCTACATATAGGTATTGACCTATATGTAGTGCACGCGTGTAATGGTATCCCTGCACCCACGAAGTCTGGGCAATTGGCCCTGGACAGCGTTGGGGCACCTTTGCTATTGCAAGGGTGCCTCACACTTAGTAACTTTCCACCTAGCCTTCAGTAAATGAAGGTTAGACATATAGGTGACATAAGTTTCTTAAGTGCAGTGCAAATGGCTGTGAAATAGTGTGTGCACTATTTCACGCAGGCTGCAGTGGCACTCCTGTGAAAGGGTTTGTCTGAGGCAAAAAAGGTGCACCTTGTTAGACCTGACAGCCTTAGGGTGGTCACCCCTAATGTTTTGCCTACCTCCCTCCACTTTTCAGATACTGTTTTTGCTGGTTTTTAGAGTCTGCTAAGCAGTGCTAAAGTGCATACGCTGTCTCCCTTTAAACATGGTAACATTGGATCATACCCAATTGGGCTATTTAATCTACTTATAAATCCCTAGTAGAGTGCACTATATGTGCCCAGGGCCTGTAGATTAAATGTTACTAGTGGGCCTGCAGCACTGATTGTGCCACCCACTTCAGTAGCCCCTTAACCTTGTCTCAGGCCTGCCATTGCAAGGCCTGTGTGTGCAGTTTCACTGCCAATTCGACTTGGTATTTAAAAGTACTTGCCAAGCCTAAAACTCCCCTTTTTCTACATACAAGACACCCCTAAGGTATGCCCTAGGTAACCCATAGGCCTAGGTGCTGTGTAGGCAAAAGGCAGGACATGTACCTATGTAGTTTATATGTCCTGGCAGCGTAAAACTCCTAAATTCGATTTACACTGCTGTGAGGCCTGCTCCCTTCATAGGCTAACATTGGGGCTGCCCTCATACACTGTTTGAGTGGTAGCTGCTGATCTGAGAGGAGTAGGAAGGTCATATTTAGTGTGGCCAGAATGGTAATACAAAATCCTGCTGACTAGTGAAGTTGGATTCAATATTACTATTTTAGAAATGCCACTTTTAGAAAGTGAACATTTCTCTGCACTTAAAACTTTCTGTGCCTTAACAATCCACGTCTGGCTGGCTTTAGTTGACAGCTCCTGGTGCATTCACTCAGACACACCCCAAACACAGGATACTCAGCCTCACTTGCATACATCTGTATTTTTAATGGGTCTTCCAGGGCTGGGACGGTGGAGGGCCTGCCCTCACACAAAGTACTGCCACACCCCCTACTGGGACCCTGGCAGACAGGATTGAACTGAAAGGGGACCTGGTGCACTTCTAAGCCACTCTTTGAAGTCTCCCCCACTTCAAAGGCACATTTGGGTATATAAACAGGGCTTCTGCCCCTACCAACTCAGACACTTCCTGGAGAAGAGAACCTGAACTAGAACCAGAACCTGCATCCTGCCAAGAAGACCTGCCGGGCTGCTCAAAGGACTCACCTGTCTGCTTTCTGTGAAGGACTGCTGCCTTGCTGTTGCCCGGCTGCCTTGCTGCTCTCTGGCTGTGGTGAAGAAGTGCTCTCCAAGTACTTGTCTCCTGTTCCCTGAAGTCTCAGGACCAAAAAGACTTCCCCTCTGCAAGAAGGGCTCCTTGTGCTGTGAAAGTCGACACACAGCCTGCCAGAAACGACGCACAGCCTGCACCGCAATGAACATTTCACCACACGCCAAACCGGAATGACACAGCCAGACTTCGCAACGAGAAGATTGACGCAACGCCAGAGTAGCGACCGGAAATTCGGCGCACGGCCTCACCGGATCGACGCACAGCCGAGCTGGAACAACACAGCCCAACTTTCAGGGAGGAATCGACGCAGCACCTGCCGTGCTGTAGAAAGTTTGACGCAGCGCCTACCAGATCAACACAGTTCCTGTGACTATGTCCTAGCAGCACAAGAAATCCACTTATCGTCCCCGGGGTGTCTGAAAACCCCACAACCCAAAGAGGATCCACGACCGAGCACCGGAAATCGACGCATAGGTGTCCCTGCGTGAAAACTAAACAACGCATTGCTGTGTGCGCCCCAAGAAATCAACGCACACCGGCTTGTTTCCATGCATCTCCTCCTCTGCGGTCCTTTGCAGTGATTTTTCACACGAACCAGGTACGTTGTGGTTGAAAGAGACTTTGTTTGCTTTAAGAAGACTAAAGGCACTTTATATCACTTTTCAGTAATATCTCAACATGTACTTATTGCATTTTAATCGTTTTGACCTGCATTTATCCAGATAAATATTATATTTTTCTAAACACTGTGTGGTGTAATTTTGTGGTGCTGTATTGTGTTATTGTATGATTTATTGCACAAATACTTTACACATTGCCTTCTAAGTTAAGCCTGACTGCTCAGTGCCAAGCTACCAGAGGGTGGGCACAGGATAATTTGGATTGTGTGTGACTTACCCTGACTAGAGTGTGGGTTTGCTTGGACAGAGAGTAACCTGACCGCCAACCAAAGACCCCGTTTCTAACATAGCCCATACGGATATCCTGGAACCCCAATCCCCTGGGTACCTGGGTACCATATACTAGAGACTTATAAGGGGAGTCCACTGTGCCAATTGGAATTGGAATATGAAGTCACTAAACTATAGTTACTAAGTTGGAAGCAGTGAGAGCATACGCACTGAGGTTCTGTTTAGCAGAACTTCAGTGACACAGTTAAGAACTACTGACAACACACACATTAGGCCACAATTATGAGCACTAGGGTCCTGGCCAGCAGGATCCCAGTGAGACAGTAAAAACAGACTGACACACACTCACAAACAGGTCAAAAGTAGGAGTAACCATGCTAGAAAGAGGCTACTTTCTCACATATGCGGAGCAGTATTTGAGGGACAACGCAGCCAAACTTAGGCCTCAATCCAGAGCGACCCAATAGATTCTCACAAACCTGGAAGAGATGAAAAAGTTCTTGGGTTTGACTTTTTTGATGGGGTTGATAAAGAAGTCGTCACTGGCTTCTTATGGGTCTACTAGTCTCTGAGGCAACGGCTATATTTCCTACAACCATGACTCGTAATCGGTATTTGCTTCTTCTTCGGATGCTGCATTTTGATGACAATGCTTTAGCCTTGCAACAAGATCACCCTGATTGTGACCGTCTATATAAGATTATACCTGCCCTTGATCATTTTGTAGATCGGTTTTCAGAGGTGTATGTTCCATGCAAAGAAATAAGTGTGGACGAGTCTTTGACCTGTTCAAGGGGCGTTTGGTTTTTTAGTAGTACATTCCTAGCAAGAGGACATGGTATGTAATTACATTTTATGTGCTGTCAGAAAGTAGTACAGGATATGTGTAAAATGTGTGGGTTTACATTGGTAGGGATGTTAGTATTGACCCCCCTTGTTGTCCGCCCACTTTTGAAGTTAGTGAGAAAATTGTGTAGGAACTTAGTTAACAAAGGTCACCATTTGTACGTAGATAACTTCTACACTGGAGTACAGTTGTTCAAGGAATTCTTCAGAGTGGGCACTGTTGCTTGTGTTACAATCTGTTCTAACCGGAAAGGCTAGCAAAGGGAGCTTGTCTGTAAAAAGCTTGAGAGGGGACAGTGCAGTGCCTTGCGTAATAATGAGCTGCTAGCTTTGAAATTTGCAGACAGGAGGGATGTCTACATGCTAACTACCATCCATGATGAGAGTACTTTCCCTGTCACTGTTTGGGGTCAGGTTGCGGAAGTGCGCAAACCTGTGTGCATTTTGGACTATAATAAGCACATGGGTGGTTTTGATAGAGTAGATCAGAGGTTGGAACCTTACACTGCTCTTCGCAAGACTTATGTGTGGTATGAAAGGTTTTCCATCCATTAGTTTCATTCGGCAACTTTTAATGCTTTTTTGTGTTCAAGGATTGTTCCCCTGAGTCAAGGATGAAATTTGTTAAATTTTAGGAGTCAGTGATAGAGAGCCTTGTTGTGGTGGAACAGGCAAGAGTTCCTAGAGTAGGAGTGGTGGAGGATGTGGCTAGGTTGAAAGATTGCCAATTCCCCGATCACATTCCTTCAACTCCCAAAAAAGACTTGCCCACTAAGAAATTTAGAGACTGTGCCTGAAGAGGTATCCGGATGGTGAGCCAGATGTACTGCCTGGACTGTCCTTGAAAGCCTGGGCTGTGTGTGGCTGGCTGTTTCAGGAGTTACATCACACTGAACAATTACTGGGAACTACTGTGACCGTAAACTGCTGTTTTATGTTTTCATATGTTCAGTTTCACGGTTGGCATTACTGTCATGTATTCAGTTAGAGCTTTTGTGTTTGTAGTTTTGTACTTATTTGTAATTACTTAGTGGTTTCTTTGTTGTTTAAAAACAAAAAAATGATGGCGGCATGCATGCAGTGGTGCTTGGCTGGCGGTGTGCGTGGGGTGGAGCTTGGCTGGCAGTGTGCATGGAGTGGCGCTTGGCTGGCAGTGTGTGTGGAGTGGAGTGGCGCTTGGCTGGCAGTGTGCATGGAGTGGCGCTTGGCTGGCGGTGTGCGTGGGGTGGCGCTTGGCTGGTGGTGTGCATGGAGTGGTGCTTGGTTGACCGTGAGCGTAAACTGTCGTTTTGTATTTTCATATGTTCAGTTTCATGGTTGGCATTACTGTCATGTATTCAGTTAGAGCTCTTGTGTTTGTAGTTTTGTACCTATTTATAATTAGTGGTTTCTTTGTTGTATAAAAACAATAAAAAGCGGTGTGCATGGACTGGTGCTTGGCTGGCGGTGTGTGTAGAGTGGCGCTTGGCTGGCGGTGTGCATGGGGGTGGCACTTGGCTGGCGGTGTGCACGGGGTGGCGCTTGGCTGGCGGTGTGCACGGGGTGGCGCTTGGCTGGCGGTGTGCACGGGGTGACGCTTGGCTGGCGGTGTGCATGGAGTGGTGCTTGGCTGGCGGTGTGCGTGGAGTGGCGCTTGGCTGGCAGTGTGCATGGAATGGCGCTTGGCTGGCGGTGTGCGTGGCGTGGCGCTTGGCTGTCGGTGTGCGTGGAGTGGTGCTTGGCTGGTGGTGTGCATGGAGTGGCACTTGGCAGTCCAAATACTCCCATCAGCCACAAGTAAAGTGTGTCTCTTTCAAGAAACTTGGGCCGAGGGCCAACCAAGCATGGATGGGTTTCTTTCATTTAATATCCCTGCACTGCCTTCAGAGAAAGCAACTGGTCGCGCAAAAGGGGGTCTTTTAATCCTTGTAAATTCAAAGCTCCAATGTGACTATAAGGTTTTAGAATTTGATTGTCCCGACTTGATGGGTTTACAAATTTCTTTTAATCAAAATTTTAACATAATCTTAATTAATGTTTACGCCCGTTCTGTTGCACGTGGTACAGAATCACACATTTTAACTTTACTCTTTGACTTTTTAGACACGCTACAAACTAATTCCTATTTAATTATTGCAGGGGATGTAAATTGCACTTTCGAACCCTCAGCGTTTCTTAGTGATTTAACTGCGGATGAGGACAAATTATGGGGTATTGCACAATTGGTTGGTGATAGTTATCCTCCACGCTCTCGTGTAGCAACTCAGCTTGCTACACTATGCTTAAAGTTTGGCCTAAGGGCCTGTAATGGTCGAACTCCTTCTGATTTAAACTTGGCACCGACATTCCTACGAGGTTCTGTGGCCAGCGTAATTGATTATTTTCTGGTGGATGTGCGTCTTTGGCCATTGCTGCTAGATATGAGGGTAGATTCAAGATGCGAGAGTGATCACTTTCCATTGTTGCTCACCCTTGCTGGGAATATCTTTGGTAGAACCTTGAATATGCAAACATCAATGGCCCCTCCCCCTATTTTAAACAATGCTTATACAAAGGTGAGGTGGCCAAAAGTCATGTCAAACCCCTATTTGCTATGTAAGATCTACCAAGTGTTCTTAGATAATCTGTCAGCCTATGAAGACTTCGAACCAGAAGCCATTCCACTTCTTGATATTCACGAAGATATGATGGTTAAACTTCAAAGTGTCTTTTATAAAAAGGTAGCCACGGCAAACCGGCAATATGGGGTTCACCTAACAGCAGTTGGTTTAATGATGCATGCATGAGGGCTAAGACTGAGTTAAGGAAGGCTATACTGGCCGGGTATACGGGGGCAATCAAACAAGCAAGATTCACGTATAAAAAGATAATCCTACAATCAAAGAAAGCTTGGGAAGATGCTATTTGGCAGGACTTGCTAGATGCTACTAAAACAAACAACAATACGCTTTTTTGGGAACTGCTGACTAAGCACGAGAGAGGGGGTAGGTTTATACAAAGGAACCATATTCAACCTGGTACCTGGGTGGATCATTTCTCTCTCTTGTACGAAGGAACTGCCTCCACTGGGACTGTCGATTGTGAGAAAGTGGGATTATACCCCCCAATTTCACCCAATGCTAACCTTGCCACTTCTCCGTCCAGTGGGAATCTATTTAACTCTGAAAGCTATATTTGCTTTTCTCTAGAAGAAACTGCAGACGCCATTAAATCTCTAAAGACAGGTAAAGCCCCAGGCCCTGATAAAATTCCAGGTGACCTTTATAAATCAGAGTTACCCATCTGGACCTGGTATATTAATATGCTGTCAAACAAAATCGCAAAAGGAGGACAGATCCCTGAGACGTGGAAGGGTGCAGAAATTATTCCAATATATAAAAAGGGCAACGTAAATCTTCCAATTAACTACAGACCGGTCAGTTTAATTGACAACCTACAAAAAGTTTTTGCAAAACAATTGTTAGTTAGACTGACGAGTTGGGTGACGGAGCAGCAGATCCTATCACCACTTCAGGCAGGGTTCCGCTCTAGAGTTAGCACGGTTGACCAGGTATTTAGGTTGACCGTGCTACACTGGAAATATGTAGTCTTGGCAAAGCAAACACTATATGTCACTTTTGTAGACCTGCGCTCTGCCTTTGACCTGGTCCCTAGAGACAAGCTTTGGGGAGTGCTACACAAAAGAGGGGCACCATCTGATATCATTCATTTATTAACACGTATGCATGAAGGCACATACGCTCAAGTAAGATGGGGTAACCAAGGCGAACTGACTAACAAGTTTCCCATTAAAAGAGGTGTTCGTCAGGGATGTGTCCTAGCGCCACTTTTGTTTTCTTTATTCATTAACGAGGTGGTCCAAGAACTCATGACATGCCAGAATGATGCTCCCAGCTTAGGCAATCAGAAAATCCCAATTCTTCTTTTTGCGGATGATTCTCTATTGATCTCAAAGACCCCTATGGGGCTGCAAATTCTTGTGGATAGATTTAAATCATTCTGCTGGAATTTTGGTTTAGAGCTGAACTCGAAGAAAACAAAATTGATGGTGCTTCGCTCTGGCTCTCGTAAGAAGTGTACGATCAGGTTAGATGGAGCTATTTTGGACCAGGTTAGCTCTATCGACTACTTGGGTGTGAGGCTTACAGACTCACTCCTCTGGGACGAACAAGTCGGTAAGAGTGGCGGGCTTTTGCAACATCGGGCAGCATCCATATTACGCCTTTACAGGAATACGATCGCTAAAGTTGTGTCTCCAGCAGTAAAGATCTATGTGGCCAAGGCACAGGGTGCTGCTGTTTATGGTGCAGAGATTTGGGGCATGACAGATAGCAGTAGGATAACTAAAATTGAGAATAGCTTTGCTCGGGCTCTATGTGCTTGTCCCACTAGCACCCCATTAACCCCCCTTTTTTTAGATCTAGGGCTTAAACGTATAGCCGATTTGATTATCTTACGGCCCCTACTATATTGGGTGAGGCTTTGGGTAGTTCCTGAACTGGCTATATATAAGTCTTCCCTATTAGAATTGTTAAAAACCTCTAACTCCATGTCCATACCATGGATCAAACACGTATCTAGTTGGTTTTGCATGCTAGGACTGAGGAACTTCTGGGAGAATCCCCAGCAACTTGTGAAGCCCCATGTAAAAGTATTGAAGAGAGCTTACTGGTCCCACATATGTAATAATTACATTTCTCAGAAATCGAATGGTCATTTAACTAACTCGTTTATTGATTTTAAATGGTACCCTGAGTTTGAACCATACTTAGATACAATACCTGATTTGTTAGGCAAAAGTTTGTATGCCAGATTTCGATTTGGAACATTACCCCTGAAGGCCTTAACGAGCAGATGGGGACCTAAGTCAAGCTCTGATACCTGTCCTGTATGTGGCATTCCTTCCGAAACAGTAGAACATTTTATGTTTTTTTGTCCCGCCTATTCAATCCCAAGGTTTAAATGGATATATAAAATCTGTAGGGAATTGAATTTAAGGAAATGTTTTTTAGCTTTGCGGATCTTAAAAAGCCACAATTCAAATGTGACAATTTACGCAGTAAGTAAGTTTTTAGCAACAGCATGGCGCATACGCACTTTTTATTTACAATGAGTTGAAATTGTTTTAAGACGGGCAAACATGGATCATTCTTTTTTTAAATTTTTCTATGACATTATGGTTTATATTATTATATTATATTGTATTGTATTGTATTGCTTTGATGGTCTGTTGGCCGAATAAAGCTTATGTGAAACACTCCCATCAGCTGGTGTGATTGCTGTATCAGGCATGTGGGCATACGAAAGTGATGGCTCAGTTGAAGCAGTTCTGCAAAGATCTTGCCTGTCCCATTAAGGGTTCCACCAAGAAGGAGGAGCTGCAAAAGGTGCAGAGGGCCTGGGTGACAGACAAAGAAGCTGAGGGGCACACAGAGGATGAGGAGGATGAGGAGGAGGAGGTGAAATCCATTCACAGTGGTATAGTGGGTGGGCCTGTTATGTCCAAGGAGAGTGTCTTCCGGGCAGGTAGCAGTGTGCCATCCAAGGGTCTGACTCCTGAAGAGTTACAGTACAGACAGTCAGAGAATACCAGTTGGAGCTGGAGAAGCTCAAGCTCAAGATGGAGAGGGAAAGGGAGGACAGAAGGATGGCCATTGAGGAGAAGAAGATACTGCTGGCTCATGAGCTTAGCTTGAGGGAGCTAGATCAGAGAAGCCAGTCCAGTAGAGATTGTTGCAGCAATAGCACGGTGCAGCTTGAGAGAAGGGTACACATTCCAAAAGACCCAGTGGAGGCTTACAAGATGGAGAATGACATATATACTTGTGGTTCAAGGGGTATGAGTCTGCTCTCCACATGAATCTGGTCCCTGAAGCTCATTGGGGGGCGGGCCTGTGGAAGCACTAAGCACTTTGATGTAGAGGGGAGGGATATTCTGACATCTTTAGGGGATTCTCAGGGGCTCACCTACTCTATCATGAAGGATGCCCTACTCACAAGGTATGGTCTCACCCCTGAGCAGTATAAGGAAAAGTTCACGTCCTTTAAGAGGAAGGAATCCCAAACATGGTTGGAGTGTGTTGATTCATTCTGCAGGTCACTGGATGGTAGGATGAAGGGCAGTAAAGTAACAACGTATGAAGGCTTTACAATTTGATTGCTTGGGAGCACTTGTACAGTTTATGTTTTCCAGGGCTGCGCCAGCACCTAATTGACAGCAAGCTGACTGATCCCAGGAAGCGTGCGCAGGAAGGGGAGCACTGGGAAAGCATCAGGGTCCAAAAGAAGTATGGGGGAGACCACGCTAAGGGTGGGCATGGACCCTCTCTGAAGGAAGGAGAGGGTAAGGGTAAACAGGGGGAGTTCTCTTAAGGGCCTCAATCTGATTCCCAGGGTAAGGATTCCCAGCCCCCCAGTGAAAAGAAGCCATGGTTCTCCAAAGTGAAACCAGTGGCAGGAGGTCCCCCACATAAGTGTTATGCATGTGACCAAGTGGGTCATGTGAAGGGGCACCCCCAAATGCCCCAAGAGTATACCAGCACCCACTGGTGCACAGTCCCAGGGTTTGGCTAGTGTAGCACTTGGGGAAGAGTTGGTTCAAGGTGGGTGGGAGCCAGCTGAGATGACCCTTGTCTCACTAAAGGACGGTGAGATGGTCCAGAGAACCATCGTGCCTAGGAACACTAAGAAGTACAGGCAGTGGATGACCATCAATGGACAGAGGGTCGAGGCTCTGAGAAACACAGAAGCTAGTGTGACTATAGTGTGGAGTCACCTGGTGTGTGAAGAGCATATTGATCCCCGTGTACTTCACCAAGTAGTTGCAGTGGGCAACTCAGAGCACCTTTGTAGAGTGGTGCAGGTTCCCTTTGAATGGGGGGGGTCTCAGGTTTCTTGAAGGTAGTTGTGAGTCCAAACATGCCTGTGGACTGTTTGCTTGGCAATGACCTGGAGGATTCCCCTTGGAAGGAGGTGGAACACAGGTCACACTTGGAGATGTAGGGTCTGCCTTGGTGGGTATGAGTATCTACCAGGTCAATGGCAGCCCTTAAGGGTAGTCAAGAGCCCCTGGAGCCTGAAACAGTGGCCCAGGGGACCACCAAAAAGAGGGAGGGCAGGGGGCGCAGGAAACCGGCCCCTGAAGTTCCCACGGTCTGGAAGGAGGCTGAGCCTGAGGGTGACGCCCCGGAGCCTACACGGGAAGAGGTGGCTGAACTGGGGGAAGTCCCTGAGCTGTCGTAGTGGTAGCAGGAAGGGGGGCCCACCAGGGACGCATTCTGTGCAGCATAGAAGACATGCCCTTCTCCGGAGGGTTTGCGGCAGCAGGCTGCACACCAGGTGGCTGGCAAGGAGCCAGGATCTCACCTGATCTATTGTGATGACGACCTCCTGTATAGTGAGCCTAAGGTTCCTGAGTCTGGGTCAGCCCGTGCGTTGGTGTTACCCCAGTGCTTCAGGGCCTTCCTACTGGGGTTGGCTCATGATGTGCCTTTAGCTGGACATTTGGGGCAGGACAAGACCTTTGAGAGGCCTGTCACCCACTTTTACTGGCCCCTAATGCAAAGGCACTCAGATGATCATTGTAGGTCTTGCCAAACTTGTCAGGCAAGTGGCAAGAGTGGTGGGAAATGTAAGGCTCCCCTCCAACCTTTTCCTGTTGTTAGCACCCCCTCTGAAAGGGTTGGTATTGACATTGTGGGGCCTCTGGATCCCAAGACAGCCATGGGCAACAGGTTCATCCTGGTCTTGGTGGACCATGCCACCCGGAACCCAGAAGCCATTCCTCTGAGGTCAATCACTTCCCCTGTGGTGGGTCGTACCTTGATGGGGGGTTTTACCTGCATGGGGTTCCCCAAGGAAGAGGTATCTGATAGGGGTACCAACTTCATATCTACATATATGAAGTCCCTGTGGAAGGAGTGGGGGGTAACCTACAAGTTCACCACCCCTAACCAGCCCCAAAGCAGTGGTCTGGTTGAGAGATTCAACCACACCTTGAAAGGCATGATTATGAGCCTGTCAGTGCCCTTGAGGCGGAAGTGGGACGTTCTCTTGCCATGCCTTCTGATCGCCTACAGGGAGGTGCCTCCAAAGGGACTTGGGTTTAGCCCCTTTGAGCTGATCTATGGCCACCCTGTGATGGGACCTTTAGGTCTGTTGAAGGAGGCTTTGGAAAAAGCTCCTTGTAGACGCCCCAGGATGTATTTAGATACATGCTGGCTCTGGGAAACCAGACTGCCCACTTCAGGAGTCTCGCACACGAGAACCTGGAAGTAAACCAGGAGGATATGAAACAGTGGAATGACCAGAATGCCACTCTGGTCGAGTTTGAACCTGGTCAAAATGTGTGGGTGATGGCACCAGTGGAGCCTAAGGCACACCAAGACAAGTGGACTGGGCCTTTTGAGGTGGTGTAGCGCAAGAGTGAAGTCACCTACCTGGTGGACTTGCAGACTCCCAGGAACCCTTTAAGGGTTCTGCATGTAAACCACCTCAAACCACACTTTGAGCGGACTGAACTGTCCATTCTCCTTGCAACAAATGCTTGGGTGGAGGAGGAGAGTGAGCCTCTTCCTGACCTGTCTGCAGGAGAAAAAGATGGGTCTGTGTAGGGAGTGATCCTCTCCCCCTCCCTGACTGCAGAGTAGCCGAGGAACTGTTGCCAGGTGTTGGGACAGTTCGCCTCACTGTTTTCCTTGATCCCATGGGTCACACACTTGTGCACACATGATGTGGATACTGGGGACAGTACACCCATTAAACGGAAAGTTTACAGGGTGACTGACAAGGTCAGGGCTAGCATTAAGGATGAGGTATCCAAGATATTAACCTTAGGGGTTATTGAGCATTCCAGCAGTCCTTGGGCCAGCCCTGTGGTATTGGTCCCAATGGCTGCTGCACCTGGTGCCACTCCAGAACTCCAGTTCCGTGTGGACTACTAGGGACTCAATGCAGTCAGTAAGACTGATGCATACCCCATCCCTCGAGCTGATGAGCTCATTGTTCGGTTGGGAGCTGCCACCTACCTCAGCACGTTTGACTTAACGTCTGGTTATTGGCAGATTGCCTTGACTGAGCAGGCCAAGGAGAGGTCAGCATTTTCCACCCCAGATGGGCACTTTCAATTTAAAGTGAAGCCATTTGGGATGACGAATGCCCCTGCCACCTTTCAGAGGTTGGTCAACTGGGTGTTGGTTGGGCTGGATGAGTTCAGTGCCTCCTACCTGGATGACATTGCTGTGTTTAGTTCCACATGGGAGGAACATCTGCCACACCTCTGCAGAGTGTTGGAGGCCCTGCAGAAGGCAGGCCTAACTATTAAGGCAAGCAAGTGCCAAATAGGGTAGGGTTCTATGGTTTCCCTGGGACACCAGGTTTGAAATGGCCAGGTAGCCCCCCTACAGCCAAAAATTGACACCATTCTGGCTTGGGAGCCTCCCAAGACCCAGACTGAGGTGAGAGTCTTTTTAGGCCTCACTGGCTACTACAGGAGGATTGTCAAGGGGTATGGTACCATTGTTATCCTCTTGACTGAGTTGACTTCAAAGAAGCAACCAAAGAGGGTGATCTGGACAGAGGCTTGCCAGACCCCTTTTGATGCCCTGAAGGCTGCCATGTGCACAGCACCTGTGCTGAAGGCACCTGACTACTCCAAGGAGTTTGTTGTGCAAACAGATGGCTCAGATCATGGTATTGGAGCAGTACTTTCACAGCCTAATGAAGAGGGCCTAGATCAACCTGTAGCCTTCATTAGCAGGAGGTTACTTCCCAGGGAACGTAGGTGGAGTGCCATAGAACGTGAAGCTTTTGCTATGGTCTGGGTGCTGAAGAAGCTAAGACCCTACTTGTTTGGAACTCACTTCCGGGTTCAGACCGATCACAGGCCCCTGAGATGTGTAATGCAGATGAGGGGTGAGAATCCAAAACTGTTGAGGTGGTCTATTTCCCTAAAGGGGATGGGCTTTACGGTGGAACACCGCCCTGGCACAGAACACGCCAACACTGATGATCTGTCCAGATTCTTCCGCCTTAGTGATGAGAACTCCCATGAGGTTGGATAGTTGCTCCCCACTTTCAGCTGGGGAGGGACACGTGTTAGACTTGGCATCCTTGGCTTGGTCTCCCCTAACTTTTTGCCTCTGTTTCCCAGGTTGTTGATGTGTGCTGGACTCTGTTTTTGCTGATGTTGTTACTTTGGGCACTTTACTACTGCTAACCTGTGCTAAAGTGCAAGTGCTCCTATATAAAATGTGTAGGTAATTGGATCTCCATGATTCCCCATGGAAATGTAAGTATTTAACATGTCAGTATAAATCCTTTATAAATATATTTATATATGTGTATATATATATGTATATATATGGTTTATTTGTTCCTGTTAAATATTTACTTTTTTGTTGAAAGGCTTCCATGGTAAAGGTATAAATTTATATATTTATATTTCAACAATATAAATACATCTTTTTGTATTGATATAATATGTATATGTGTATATATATATATATATATATATATATATATATATATATATTACCCAGTGGTTCAGCGCAAACCCAACGCCATATTTATAATTCGATGCTAGAACTATCTAGCACACAAATGTTGGTGTTAACGTCATTTTTTGGATGCGTGAAACCTCCTTGTGTCAATGAGATGCAAGGTAGGGGTTCCCGTCCAAAAAATGACTCAAACACCCTAGTGCATATTTATCCACTGGGGCAAAAATGACGCACAGGTGGGAAGCGGAACCAAAAAACAGCGTCAACACCAATTTGTGCCAAAATCTAACGCCTGGGTCAGGGCAGGCGTTAAAATGAGGCAAACACACCACTACCAAAGGAGAACACGCAGATGCAACATTACAACCCAAAGGAGAAGACTGAGGTGATACTGATACAGCTTGCTAGACGGTGCAGAGGACAGGAACAACTCCTGCACACACGACCACGACAACGCAGCCCACAAAGGCAATGCAGAAGGCAGGAGAGGGTCTTCAGAACCAGGACAACCCTCCTTGGCCTCAGGGACCTGGAAATTATTAGGACCTACAGACTCAACGGGCAAGCCATACTACACCTGCTGCATCACATTGAGCCACAAATTGCAGCCAGCCTGCAGACCCCACAAAACATACCACCTATGACAAAGCTGCTCGCTGTCCTGCACATGCTGGCAAGTGGCTCATTCCAAAAAACAGGTGCCCTGGTTGCTGGGGTCTCACAGCAGTCATTCTCTGCAATCCTTCCAAACGTGTTAGACACCATCATTTCCCTGACACCCCGCCACATCAGTTTCCCCAATACCCAGCAACTAAAGCAGGAGAACAAGCAGGGGTTCTATCACATCCATGGCTTTCCGCATGTGTAGGTGCAATTGACTGCACCCATGTCTGGCTCGTGCCACCTGCAGCAACAGAGCACTTATACCGGAATTGCAAGCACACACATTCCATAAATGTGCAGGGCATAGTGGGCCACCGTGGACTATTCATAAACATTTTAGCCAAGTATTCTGGGAGTTTCCATGAGGCCTTCATATTCCGGCACAGCAGGATCAATGAACAATTCCAGGAAGGACAATTTGGAAGTGGTCTACTTGTGAGTAAGTCAGCAAATCTAGTAATGTACACACAACACACCAACCCTGTCGGACACACAAGACACACACCACTACAGTAACATATGGCCAGGGTAACACACATGTGCAGGTAATAACAAATATGCACCATGCTGCAGTACAGCGCGATCAGTCTACAACACTAATACATACACCCACATGTACGTAACACACCCACAACTTGACAGGCACATCAAGGGAAGGACAGGTGCAGAAATGTACCCTTTGACAACAGCAGAACTACACAGACCTCTACAAGTGCCCCAAAACTGCCCACTACATACACATCACACATACAACACCTAACAAAAAATAGCAGAGAAATGTCAAAGGCATACACCATGCCCAAGTCATGTAACTTCTAAATAGGCACAGGTGCCTCAAGTCATGCTGTGCAAATCACTGCAGAACAATTATCAAACACCACACAATTTGCGCCTATAACAATTGCATCTCATCAACACATAACTAACTTACCTATAGTTTGCAGAGACATCTGCCTGATGCATTGACTCGCACACATAGGAATACAAGATCAATGCCCATCACATACCATGTGCCAGATGTGTCAGAAGTGGTACCACACCCACTGTAGTGCAACCTCACATGCAACACTCACAGACTCACAACACCATCATGTCTGTACCAGATACAATAAATGGCCTAACAGGGGGCAGAGACACAGGCAGACAATGCAGAGCATTAATGTCATAGTGGGACCCAGTAGGAGAAAACAGGACATAAGTGACCTCACATGCACTGTGCAAAGGGACACATTTGCCAAGTAGCTGAGCTCCATCCCAGAGCCTGCACTGTGCATGTGTCAACAGAATAAATGCACATTTACGTTTAGGGGATTCACATCCTGGGGCACCTCTGTCTGACACAAGCATTAGCTGCCAGTCAGGAACACCAAGGGAACAACGTAATAGCCCACAGTTCCATATTCATGGTCTGCACTTTATGTACATCTTGGCAGATGACCATTTCATAATGATTTCAAGCTACATTTTAAATTGGCCTCCCTCCCATGCTGAATGTAGCGTGGAAGGGGTGTGCAATGTTTCTTGCTGCTAAATTTAGAGTTAAATCATATCTCTGTTCTTGGTTAAACCTTCATGTTTCTAAGTAAACATAATGTGTTGTGTTACACTCTTGGTTTTATCAATGCTTGTTTTACAAATGCTTGTTTGCTAATGTGAGCAAGTGTACACATGTGCTTCTAATTGGGCCTGGTGACTCATCCACATGTGGAAACTCAATTGCTTTCCTGATCAGCTATAAATAGCAGAGTGAAGCATGCCTCCCTACTTGGCTTTGTTTTGCTTCCTGATCTCAGCATCTGACTTGGCAGTCCAGCCCTTGCTGTCATCCTCTGTGTTCAGGACTTTTGAGGCAATTATTTCTTCGATCCTGTACCAGCTGACACCAGGCATTCCTCCAGCACTCCGAAAAAGACTGTAGCTAAGTGACTGGTATTCTCCAGGGAGTTTGGTCTTTCAGCTCTGCGCTTTCCTAGAACAGCTGGTCTATTTCAGACCTTGTATTTTGACAGACTGCTTATCTTGAAGAAACAAATGTATTTCTGAACATTCTACATTATTATTGTAGTTACTTGCCTAAATGTGCTTCAGGAAATCTGCTTGAGCTCAAGTACTACAAAAAGTGACAGTGCAATTTTATAAGAGCATTTACGTGACTTTTCTTTCTCTAATAGCATAACTCTTGGATTTGAATTGTGTCATTCATGCCTCAGGTTTGGGGAATTTGCTCTTTGTAGGGTTTTTCACACACACAGTGAAACCAAACCAAACTGTGCCACCCAAACTGTTTGAACCCAAAGTGGACATTTGTATTTGTTTTTGTTCCTTTTAGTTTAACCCTATGCATGCAGGAAGGTTAGATGTGATATCATGAATGCCCTTGTTTGTCTTTCTTGTACATGATAAGTGCAACCACAGTTCTAATTGTAGTGTGCAACAGTGAATCTCTGTGAACCAAGCCCTATTGTTGCAGTACTTATTGTTATGGTACTCAGTTTGGGTTTTTGGTAATGCAGTGTTAGTAATTGTGCCAACAGTTATTATTATCCAGGAAAAGTGCTGGAGCATCCCGGTGTTCTTCTACCGCTCCCGTGCCCATATCAGAAAGAGAGATTCAGTTTCGAGGGAGTTGAGTGCACTAGCTCTACTATCACTCTGTCAACAACGACCTGTCCCCGAAGATACAGGGTGCCTGGCTGGACCGGTAAGACGTGGCAGTGTTTTGTCTCTTTCTCTTCCACTCCCCCTTTCCTTTTGGGACACCTGCCGGGGTTTCTGTGTCCACCAGGAAGTGCCGAGAGGTGTTTCAGGAGGTCGGGGCATACCATCGCCCCTGCAGACATCCTGCTTTTAAGGTGAGTGGCCTTGTCTCGACAAAAGTCAATCAAGGGATAAGCAAAAATATGGAAGTAGAACAAAAAAGAGTCCCACAGAGAAAAAGCAAAAATCACAAGACAAGTAGTATATGGTCATGTAGTGGTCTGCACTGAGAACAGTAGTGTACACTTAATCACTGTATGTCAAGTACAAGTACAAGTCCAATCCCAAGCACTGATCACCATTGTTAGAAATGGGGTCTTTGGCTGGCAGTCAGTTTACCCACCCCTGTCCAAGCAAGGACCCTCACTCTAGTCAGGGTAAAGGAGAATCACCAGTGCTTAATTTGTGCTTGCTGTTTCTGGTGCTGAGCACTGGCACTTCTTTTTGAGGGCCGGGGCTTATTCTTCTGCCTCACGCATTTGCTGCAAGCAAAAGACACATATGGGAAAGACGGAAGAAGAGAAAAACAAAAAAGCGTCACATTGGGAGAAAGAAGAAAGCTACAAGAGTGAGCTGGAGGGGCAGGGAGTGAGTGTAAATGGATTGAAGAGGCCCGAGATGCCTTCAGTATTACTCTGCCTCAGTATTTCGTGTTCGCACATTTGATTGCAGCAGCCACATGTTTCAGAGGAGAGCTTTGAGCACCGGCAAGTTTTTATTTACAAATGAAGCACTGTGTCTCTTTAGTCTCTACCACATATTTCCTACCTCTGTATCTTATTCTTGCGGGTATTTTTCATCCCCCTTTTGTGGCTGTTTTTCCATCTTTCTCTTCCCCCTTCTTTCCCCCTTTTGTGTTTCTCTCTCTCACTCTGAAGCAGAGCCTGTCGATGAAAAATAAATGTTGGTTCACAAAACTGAATGCTGGTGGGCCTCCCTGCAACTGCCAGCTCAAATTAAGCACTGAGGGCCGCCATGTTTAGAGATCCCCTCCAGCCCTGTGGTGATCTCTATTGTAGGAGGAACAGACATCACAGCAGCGCCTTTGATGGCACAAGCAGTTTGGTGGACGCCCACATGTCGCCAGCCATTGTACGTTTTGGTTTTCTAAAACAAACTCCGCAGAGAATTAAAAAAGGACAACAGGCCACACAGTGTAAATAGGGTGGGCAGTGTGGTGCCCTTATCCAGCAGTCAGCACTCCACCAGGTGGTAGAAGTAAACTTTTAATGACTGAGCCAACAGGGGCATGGAGCGACTTCCAGTAGGACAGACTCACTGGGAGTTTAATCACCAAGCTCGTGACAGAGCACCCTGTAAATCAAACTCTAAATCAGGCCCTCTGCTTCCAACCTCAGACTCTTACTCCTCTGTCCACCACCTCTGCTTAGTTTGATTTTTGAATTATGTCACTGCTACCCTAACCTCCCCCCCCAACCACCACCACCACTTTTACACAGCGTACACTGCATGTTGGTGAGAAAGATCAGTGTGTCCGCTCTTACTGCTAACATCGTTTAAGCTTGAATCTCGAAATCTCCCAGCTCAGACTTTCATCCTTCTGGGGTTGATAAGGTTGGTACAGGTACATGGGTAGTAGTGACACCTGATGTTTATCTCTTTTAGAAATGACAAGAAGTATGGTGTGAGGTAATGCATAGAAAAACACTAGTTGTTATGGCTGTTTTTGCACTGAATCCCTGCATCCCACTCCAGGTCAGGAACCGGTGAGGCCGAGGGGGAGTGTTCTCCTTGGTGTCTTTTGGCTGTGTAGGATGAGGTTCTTGCACATAAACATTCACTTGAGTTTTTGACTCATTGACCCACGAGGAGGTCCTTTTCAGTTGTCATTGGGGTATGCAGTTTGGTGAGTGCTTACCTTCCTAAGGCCCCCAGCTTCCACATTGGTGAAAAGGTTTCCAAGGCCTCTCCCAGGCATGGCCCCCAGCTTACCTTCAAGTCTCATGATGCTCCGAACCCACCAGGGCTTTGTGGGAGATATGAGAGGGCCTCAGTACTTCCACCCTTCTTCCCATCGCCCAATATCTAACTCTCCACAAAGGCCATCCCAGTTTTACATTTGAAAGACGGAGCTCTCAGGATTCCCGCGTCCAGGCGAGGATAACTCGTTCAGTCCAGGTTTTACTGCGCATTGTGCCTCTTGTTCTGCACTGGAATAAAAGGGACTCCATCTACCAGAATGCAACGCGTACACCCGCACTGGGTAGACTGCTCCCGTATGGAGTTATGAAACTCGAGCCCTGTGTAGAGGCTCATCTTTGGATTCCACCACCTCCGCCCGGTTGATACCTCACCCTGCCCCAACACCACCCAGTCATCTCTGCGGTAAGGCTTGAGGCCTGTTCACTTGGGGGTGGGGGATCGTCTTGGCTCATTCGGGTTCACACCTCACCCTGACTGCCAACCAAGACTTAATTCTGTGGCTCTCTGGTTACAGACACACCTCTGCTGCGCATTAACTGATAGGTTTCATAATGTACTAGAGTGCATTCCCCAATAGATAACAATTAATTAAATGTATTTTTCATTTAAACTGCTTGTTTTGTTGTATGTAGCTACCTGACGGTGAAAGACCAGCAGAACTTACCGAATATTTCATTTTTTATTACCACTCCTGTGACCCCGCCCCCAGTGCAGTCAGCATCACAGGTCCCATCCTCTGTTTAATGCACGTCGCCCGCTGCACCGCTCGAATACCGCTCACAGCTCGCCCGGCACCTTCCTCCGCTTGGCTGGACCCATTCGTTGTCCGTGACAGCCCATCATCTTCCTCAGCTAGGAGTTGCTTCAGCCAGGCGTGTGCCCCCTTCTGACACAGGTGTGGATGGATGGAGACGGGGTTTTGGCCAGTGGCGGTTTCCCCACATGGGCGCTGGGGCTCTGCCCCCTTTATTCTGTTCTGCAAAACAGATTTTTCTTGACTGAAGAAAAAATGTTTCAATCTACTTTATCGGTTCTGAAACAAAAGGTGTGCTTTGGGGCAGTGCTTGAAATAACTCACTGTCAGTCGAACACTGGTCTAGCAGGCCTCTCCTGCACCTTTGCAGCTGTCTCAGTGAGGCTTGCATCGAATACTATTTGCCGGCTGATAAGTTCACAGCCTTGTAGGCTGTGAGGTCATCAGCTCTGCAAAATCATTGCCTCCTGCGCTAAGCTCCACCCCCTGATGACATGAGTGGAAAGTTTGTCCCTGGGCGTTTTTGACTGAAGCCCTGCAGCTCTAGGGGCATCGTGTCCATCAGGCACTGAAGCAAAGCCACCCTGCCCTTTTCCTGTTTGTCACATGGTGCCTGGATCATCAAGTCTTACTAAACTGTCGCCACCCTGTGACCAGTTGTGAGGGAGTGGGGTTAGAAGGTGAAGGCGGCAAGCCGAGCCCTGGAATCTGCGCAGTTTGCGAGTTTTGTAGACAAACTGTTGAGGTTCCTGTATCACTGCACGCCGCTGAGAGGAGGTGCACTGAAAAAGGTCAGAGAGGTTTGTCTAATGGTCCTTTTCATAGTCGAGCGAGCCCAGAGATGTGAAGATAAAAGGGCAATACAGATTTATTTTGCACATCAAGCGAGCCCCAAAGCAGGAGGACTTCATCTTTTTATTTATTCCCTGGCACTGGTTATTTTCACCAGAAAAGTGTGAATATGTGGCTAGTTATCCCCACGATCTCTCTGAATACAGAGCAGCTACTCCAGCACGGCTCAGGATTCCCAGACAAGCTCATGCGACGCCTCGTCAGGGGAAGTAAGCACTATACAAATACAATTTATTATCTTGCTATGTCAGTAGACAGGATGCTCTGGCACAATTATGTCAGCAGAGTCTGGCATGTACTTTCAGTTTGGAGCGCCCATTTATGCGCATTCCATTATGTGCTAAGTATTTTCGGCTCTCCCATGGTCGTGTATGCTGGCATTTATTTCCTGTTTCTACCATTTCGCCAGTGAAATAGATTTCAATAATTAGAAAAAAACACCATCCCACAATAGAAGGGTTATAAATGTCTGAGTGCCTCCAGAATAACCTGAAACCTTTTGACTGCTGTATCTGCTTGTCTCAAAGTCAATATATGTGGGCCAGTCAAGCTTTTCTATTGCATTTTAAAAGATTAATGGCACTGCCCTGATGAAATGTTCAATGGCTGTGTGTGTGTTTACGAATTACATGATTTGTAATTTTTTCACCACATTGCTTTAAAGAGCCAATTAGATGAACTGGGCTAAACAAGTCACATATGCGTGCAAAATGTTGTTTCCTTTGGGAATAATTTTAAAAGGGCTAGCTATATTACACTTCTTTGTCCTGTTGATCTGTTTGACCCATGGAAGATGTCATAAAAGTACCCAGCACCAAGCACGTGCAGGGAGGCCTGTACAGGACTATTCTGGTACCACTGGTGCTGACTAAAATCAACAATTTAAATAACAACAAAAAATAGAAGAGGTCAAAGATGCTTGGTGCTGGGTACTTTTATGATTTGCGCAAACTTTACAGCCTGCATGCATCTTTAGCCAATACTCATGCTTGATAACTAATGGAAAATGTATGGCTTCATTTTACGCCCCACCATTTTCAAATCTTAGCAGCCACCACTGGTTTTGGCACGTGCCAGCTACCCGGCCCCATCCTGACAGGTAAAATATCTCTCAGGCGGTAAATTTAGTGGAGTCATTAAAACCCAGGCCTGCACTAGAAACCGCCGTGTCTATAAATCTGCCTCCACAGAACAGCGACAGTTCGGTCTCGCCCCTCCCTGGCGTGGGCTTATGTGGCCGTAAATGATCAAGGGGTTGGTGAAACCCACCGGAGCACAGTCCGGAGTCCACGGGAGAGCGGAGCGGGAGACCTGTTCACGACTAGTTCTCGCATCTAGCCTCATTTAACCAGATAATGCGGACACTAACAAGACGGCATCCTCTCAGTTACCTTTTACTGGGGACACTAGAATTATGCAGCATGGACCACCAAATCACGCGGCAGAGTTAACTAATTTACGCACCAGGAAAAGGCACATTCTGCATCATGATGCGGCGCATTTTGTGATAATACTGCTTATTTTGTACGTGATAACACGGTCTGTGCAAAATTTCAACTCGTTGGTGCCAGTTTAACAACGAAACACGACAATAGGTAACTGAAAGATGACCAGTCAACCTTTGGGAGGAGCCTTCCATGGCAAGGGAACACGTGTTGCCGCGTTTTTTAGCAACTTTTGATCCACTTGATTTTTTAATTAACCTCTGCAGGTTATGCGGCAGATAACGGATTGTGTGGCAATCCACACAAACCATAATATTTCAGAAAACGCCATGACGCATAATTTCAATGGGCCTATTTTTTTATACCGATCATAAGCAGTCTAAACACGGGAGGGGGCATCGGGTAAGATGTGTTCCTAGGTGGATCGTCTGCCATCTGGGACAAAGCAGAGACATGAGACCCCCATCGTGGACCTCAGGCCTGGCTACGAGGAGACGCAGGGGGCACAAATGGTGCCAATGTATGTGGGTTGAAATCCCTGGAACAGTTTCCACATGCTAGTCTACTCCCTGTTTTCACTGTATGTTTTCTGGTTGAAGAGGCCTGTGCCAGGAGCATGTGGGTTTGTGGTTACATGCGAGGTGGTTACCCAGGTATGGATACCCCTGTCTGTGTGAGGCACCTATGTTTGTTGGGTGTAGTGGTAGGTAGAATGTGTTCCCCACCCATTTTCAACTTGTGTGACACGCTTCTTATTTAGCTGCCATCCCCCCTTGGAATAAATTGTAATGCTAAGGGCACTGTCAGGTTTTCTATACACGTTGCCAGGAATCCCTTTTTGTGGTCTTGCTGAAACTATAAAAAAACACATATTCCAGAAGGACAAGTTGTGACCCTAAAAGAGCCAGGTGGGATAATTACTTTGGGCTTGGTGGCTTCACGAAGGACGCACTCACGTAGAAAACATTGGTCTGATGCACCAACCCTACATTCTGTGCTTTTTGCTGACAACAGAGCCTGTCCAGTGCTATCAATTAATCAGTCAACCTATCAGCATTTATATAGCGTGGTAAATCACCTGTGAGGGTCTCAAGGCACTGGAGTCAGTGCTTAATTTGTGCTTGTTGTTTGGGTGCGGGGCACCGGCCCTTATTTTGGAGGGCCGGCGTTTAGTCTTCTACCTCAAGCATTTTCTGCAAGCAAAAGACACGTTTGGGAAAGACGGAGGAAGAAAAAAACGAAGAACCGTCAAAAAGGGAGAAAGTAGAAAGCTGCAGGTGTGAGCTGAAGGGGCAGGGAGCAGCTTAAATGGATTGAAGAGGCCCGAGATGGCTTCAGAATTACACTGCCTCAGTATTCTCTGTTCAAACATTTAATTGCAGCCGCCTCGTGTTTCAGAGGAGAGCTTTGGGCACTGGCACCTTTTTATTTACAAATTAAGCACTGAGAATCACCCTCAGCTAACCCCCGCTCACCCACTTGGTAGCTTGGCACGAGCAGGCAGGCTTAACTTCAGAGAGCTAAGTGTAAAGTACTGGTACCAACACACATAGGCCCTCATTCTGACCTTGGCGGTCGGCGGAGAGGCGGCGGTCGGACCGCGAACAGACCGGCGGTCAAAAAACTGGCATTCTGACCGCGGCGGTCACCGCCGCGATCGACTGCCACTTCCCCACTCCGACAGCCACTGCGGTCATGACCGACGGGCTGGAGTCTGCGCATTCCGGTCCGGCGGTCGACCCAAGACCGCCAACGGTATCATGACCCTGCTTACCGCCGCGGTTTCTGGCGGTCGGGAACCGCCATGCGAACCATGGCGGTAGGCACTATCGGGGCCAGGGAATTCCTTCCCTGGCACTGATAGGGGTCTCCCCCACCCCCCACTGCCCCCCCGAGTCCTCCCCCCACACCCTCCACCCCCCTGCCACCCCCCAGAGGTGGTACGAACCCCCTCCCCACCCCCACCCCGACATGCACATACACGCACCCCGACATGCACACACCCCCAACATGCACATATACACACCCCCTACACACACACATACACAACGGGGACACATACCCGCACACATACATGCCGACATGCGCACCCGCCGAACTACACACATTGCCCATAGGCACAGCAGCACTCCCCGCCCGCATGCACGCACTCACACACCCCCTCTACACACTCACACGCACACCCCCATGCACGCACACATCACACAACACCCCCCCACCCCCTCCCCTCAAGGACGATCAACTTACCTTGTGCGTTGGTCCTCCGGGAGGCGACAGGAGCCATGGGGAGGTGACCGCCAACAGAAGACCGCCACACAGAAATGTGGGTCGTAATTCTGTGGGCGGTGTTCTGCTGGCGTGGCGGTGGAGGTTGACCAGTCTCCACTTTCCCGCCGACCGCCAGTGTGGCTGCTGGCAGTTTTCCGGGGGAACGCTCCCAGGGGTCGGAATGCGCACAGCGGCATACCGCTGCGGTCGGCGGTCTTCACCGCGGCGGTAACTCGGCGGTCTTGCGAAAAGACCGCCAAGGTCAGAATGACCCCCATAGTAATTTAATGAAAACACTACAAAATGACAACACAGTTTTAGAAAAATTGAAAATATTTATCTAAACAAAACAAGACCAAAACGACAAAAATCCAACATACACAAGTCAAGTTATTAATTAAAAATCAAAAAGTGTCTTAAATCTTTTTGTAAACAGGTAAAACACTGTTAGCATTGAAAAGTACCTGGGTAGCATCAAAATAACACGCAAGGGCGAGTGTGCGTCGAAAAAGGTAAGCAGTGCGTCGATTCTCACCCGCAAGCAAGATCGTGCGTCTTTTCTCCTTCTCTGGTTGGGCCAGCGTGCGTTGTTTTTCCTCCCCGTAGGAGAGCGATGCATCGATCCGGGCAGCACTCGGGTCCGGGCAGGCGTTGCATTGTTTTTCCGCGCCCAGCAAGGTTTGTGTCGAAAATCCTGCCGCATGGTGAAAGCCAAACCGCGCTGTTTGGGTTGCGACATTACCAGCCTCTGTCAGCAATGCAACGCATCATTTCTCTAGCCGCATGCATTGATCGCCAAGCCGTGCTGCAAGCGCTGCATCAATTACAGCCGCAGAGCCGGCGGCACATTGTTTCTTCAGCCGCTGTCGGAGGTTGTGTCAAAAATTTCCCACACAGCAGTCTGTGCTTCGATTTTCAACCTTGGTCTGCCAGCTTTATCTGTCAAAGCCCCAGGAACTAGATAGGGCACAACTTGGTAGGGCAGGAGTCTCAGGAGAAGGTACAGGTACTGGCAGGGGAAGTCTTTGATGGCCCTGGGACTTCAACAACAGGAGGCAAGCTCAGGACAAGCCCATGGAGATTTCTTCACAAGCAGGAATGCGCAACAAAGGCCAGTCTTTGTCCCCTAGTGGGTACCTTGTGGTACTTACACCCTGTGCCAGGTCCAGTTACCCCTTATAAGTAAAATAGAGCTGTTTCTAGCAGCTTAGGCTGATAGAAGATAGCTATGGCAAAGCTTAGGCTGAACTAGGAGACATGCAAAGCTCCTACTATACCACTTATATCATATAGCACAATATCATAAGAAAACACAATACACAGAGTTACTAAAAATAAAGGTACTTTATTTTTATGACAATATGCTACAAGTATCTCAGTGAATACCCTCAGTTAGAAGGTAAGTAATATACACAAGTTACATGTACACAAACCCAAAACAGGTAAGTAAGGGTAAGAAAAGTAATGCAAACAGTGTAGAATTACAATAGGATGCAATAGGTGAACATAGGTCTAGGTGCAACACAAACCATATACTCCAAAAGTAGAATGCAAATCACGAATGGACCCCAGACCTATGGGAGCTTGTAGAGGGTTGCTGGGACTGTAAGAAAACAGTCAGGGTGCCCAAGATACCCCAACCCAAGACCCTGAAAAGTAGGAGTAAAGTACACCTACTACCCTAAAAGGACACAATAGTCGTGATAGGGGGATTCTACAAGAACCACAAACACCAGCAAAGCACTGAAGATGGATTCCTGGACCTAAGGACCTGCAAGGCAAGGGGATCAAGTCCAAGAGTCGTGATAGTGTCCAGGGGGGGCAGGAGCCCAGGAAACCCTGTATGAAGGTGCAAGGAAGCTGCCTCTGGATGGAAGAAGCTTAGGATTCTTCAACAACAAAGAGAGCTAGGAACTTCTCCTTTGGATGGAAGATGTCCCATGGTATGCTGAAGGTTGCAAAAGTGTTCCCACGCAGAAATACCACAAACAAGTCTTGCTAGCTGCAAGGGTTGTGGTGGAGATTTTTGGGTGCTGCTGGAGACCAGGAAGGACCAATATGTTGCCCCTTGGAGGAGGAGACAGAGGAGGTGCTCAGTAACTCAGAGATCCCCCACAGAAGCAGACAGCACCCACAGAAGTACTGGAGAAGGCACTTAGAAGATTTGTGAACCAGAGCTGTCTCAGAGTCACAAAGGAGGGTCCCACGACGTTGGAGTCCAACTCAGAGGGTTGAGCACTGTAGGATGGAGTGCTGGGGACCCAGGCTAGGCTGTGCACAAAGGTATCCTTGGAGAAGTGCACAGAAGCCGGAGCAGCTGCAAATCACGCAGTACACAGTTTTGCAGTCTAGCGTGGGGAGGCAAGGACTTATCTCCCTCAAACTTGGACTGAAGGATCATTGGACTGTGGGAGTCACTTGGATAGAGCTCCTGTGTTCCTGGTACCATGCTCGTCAGGATGAGAGGGGACCCAGAGGACCGGTGATGCAGTCTTTTGGTGCCTGCGTTAGCAGGGGGAAGATTCCGTCGACCCACAGGAGATTTCTTCTTGGCTTCCAGTGCAGGGTGAAGGCAGATGACCCCCAGAGCATGCACCACCAGGAAACAGTTGAGAAAGCCGGCAGGATTAGGCGCTACAATGTTGCTGGTAGTCGTCTTGCTACTTTGTTGCGGTTTTGCAGGCATCCTAGAGCAGTCAGCGGTCGATCCTTGGCAGAAGTCGAAGAGGGAAGTGCAGAGGAACTCTGGTGAGCTCTTGCTTTCGTTATCTGAAGAATACCCCAGAGGAGAGACCCTAAATAGCCAGAAAAGGAGGTTTGGCTACCAAGAAAGGAGGATTGGCTACCAAGAGAGGTAAGAGCCTATCAGAGGGGGTCTCCGACCTCACCTGCTGGCACTGGCCACTCAGAGCAGTCCAGTGTGCCCCCATCACCTCTGTTTCCAAGAGGGCAGAGGTCTGGGACACACTGGAGGAGCCCTGGGCACCTCCCCTGGGAGGTACTGGTCAGGGGAGTGGTCACTCCCCTTTCCTTTGTCCAGTTTTGCGCCAGAGCAGGGCTGGGGGATCCCTGAACCGGTGTAGACTGGCTTATGCAGAGATGGTCACCATCTGTGCTCATCAAAGCGTTTCCAGAGGCTGGGGGAGGCTACTCCTCCTCAGCCCTTCATACCTATTTCCAAAGGGAGAGGGTGTAACACCCTCTCTCAGAGGAAATCCTTTGTTCTGCCTTCCTGGGCCGGGCCTGCCCAGACCCCAAGAGGGCAGAATCCTGTCTGAGGGGTTGGCAGCAGCAGCAGCTGCAGTGGAAACCCCAGAAAGGCAGTTTGGCAGTACCCAGGTTCTGTACTATAGACCAAGGGGGATTATGGAATTGTCCCCCCAATACCAGAATGGTATTGGGGTGACAATTCCATGATCTTAGACATGTTACATGGCCATGTTCGGAGTTACCATTGTGACGCTATACATAGGTAGTGACCTATGTATAGTGCACGCGTGTAATGGTGTCCCCGCACTCACAAAGTCCGGGGAATTTGCCCTGAACAATGTGGGGGCACATTGGCTAGTGCCAGGGTGCCCACACACTAAGTAACTTGGCACTCAACCTTCACCAAGTGAGGGTTAGACATATAGGTGACTTATAAGTTACTTATGTGCAGTGAAAAATGGCTGTGAAATAATGTGGAGGTTACCTCACTCAGGCTGCACTCTTTCTTGTTTGTGAAATCCTGCCTTACCCAGGCCAGGTCCCAGACACACACCAGGGGGTTGGAGACTGCATTGTGTGAGGGCAGGCACAGCCCTTTCAGATGTGAGTGACCACTCCTCCCCTCCATCCTAGCACAGATGGCTCATCAGGATATGCAGGCTATCCCCCAGCTCCCTTTGTCTCACTGTCTAGAGAGAGGTGCAAACAGCCCAACTGTCAAACTGACCCAGACAGGGAATCCACAACCAGGAAGAGTCACAGAATGGTTTAAGCAAGAAAAATCTCACTTTCTAAAAGTGGCATTTTCAAACACACAATCTTAAAATCAACTTTACTCAAAGATGTATTTTTAAATTGTGAGCTCAGAGACCCCAAACTCCACAAGTCTATCCGCTCCCAAAGATAATCTACATTTTAATCATATTTAAAGGCAGCCCCCCATGTTAACCTATGAGAGGGATAGGCCTTGCAACAGTGAAAAAACACATTTAGCAGTATTTCACTGTTAGGGCATATAAAACACATTAGTATGTGTACTACCTTAAACATACACTGCACCCTGTCCATAGGGCTACCTAGGACCTACCTTAGGGGTGTCTTACATGTAAGAAAAGGGAAGGTTTAGGCCTGGTAAGTGGTTACACTTGCTAAGTCGAATTAGCAGTTTAAAACTGCACACACAGACACTGCAGTGGCAGGTTTGAGCCATGTTTACAGGGCTACTAGTGTGGGTGGCACAACCAGTGCTGCAGGCCCACTAGTAACATTTGATCTACATGCCCTGGGCACCGCTAGTGCACTGTACTAGGGAGATACCAGTAAATCAAATATGCCAATCATGGAGATCAAATTACCTACACATTTTATGTAGGAGCACTTGCACTTTAGCACTCGTTAGCAGTGGTAAAGTGCCCAGAGTAACAAAAACAGCAAAAACAGAGTCCAGCACACATCAACAACCTGGGAAACAGAGGCAGAAAGTTGGGAGAGACCACGCCAAGGATGCCAAGTCTAACAGGTAGTAAGACAACATGAGCGACGAAGTTGCCATCTCATGCTGAAGATGCCCCCAAATACAAACAAAATCCTGCACTTAGAAGGATCAAATAGGCAAAATCCATTTGTACCAATGTATCCACATAATACTGAGAACATAAAAAATAGGTTCCAAACCTTGAGAGTCTAGCTATAAGTGATTTGCCAAATACAAACACTAAAGCATAGCAACTGGTGTTAGGTCTCAATCTCAAATATATGTTCAGCTGTGGGAAAACAAAATGGCAACCATCCTCACATGTCTGGAATAGAAGACATGAAGAAGGTCTTGAGGTCAAAGGAATCAAATGGATAAGACACATGTGTTGTACTAGAAGTACACATGGTTGTCAGAAATCTGACTTGGCTGAGAATCATCTTTATCATCTTTATTGTGAAGAGTGATTAATGTAATTTGTTACACATATTCAAACTTAACCATGTATGTGATGTCATAGAGGCTAACAACTCTCTATTGGTACTGCTGGCGTGTATTGAAAGTGGACTTTAACAATCATAATGTGCTGTAATATTGATTATGAAGGGTTGATTTTTCCATCCCAATACCATAAGGATGATGTTTTACTTACAATATGATTAATGTTGCTTCTCGCCAGGGTCATGACACTGTGGCTTCATCCACAGCACCTAACACAGCAGTTCAGTATTCACAGCATACACAGAAATTGCACATAATATTGTGTGCTTTGCTTTACTGATCAGCACATTTGTTCCTGTCTAGAAGAGTCCCCCAGTGTACATGCATGCAGTCAATTGACTATAGGATGTCAGGAGATCATGCTGGAGTGTTAAATGTTTGTTTTGATGGCATTTGCTGTGTGGGTGTCCAAGGGGAATTGTATATGCATTTCACTCACCCTCTCCAATGTCCATTACTTAGCAGAGTAGTTTGCTGAAGGGTGACACAGGATAGACATACATCAATCCTACTGTCTGCTGTATGGTGCCTGTTGAATAATTCCAGCACTGCTAGCATTTTCAGGAATGAGAGATGGGAGTCGATCCCTATGGTGGGCTCAAGGGTATCTATAATGATGAAAATATCTTTTGTAAGGTGCCCATATTTAGCCTGAGTATCGACTGGATCTGGAAGCGGACTCATGGTTATGCTCACTCTGTAAATCCTGGTTCTTGTCCTGCATTGCTATATCATTTGAAATCATTGACTGATAGCATGGTTTCCATTATCATGCTGCATAGTTTATTATAGCTGAACATGGATTTGGCTTGGTACGATATAGCGGCCAATCAGTGTTTCATCCATGGTGGTGTACTGCCAAAGGAAGTGTGAGTTGCTGTATTGACCTGTCGGAGCTTCACCTGTCCATGGCTGATTATGTAGGTCTTGCCCTGTATGCAGGTACGTTTGTGTGAGATTTTATTTTTTTCAGCTTAAATTGAGCATGTACTCTTTTTTTCATTATTGTGTGGGTCTAGTTTTTTTTTTATTGTTTTACTGCTTTTCTTTCATTGCCTACGATTTCAAGCTTTTGACTGGAGGAACTTTAAGGTGGTATTTTCCACTGATTTTTACAGGCCTCTCATTCTTGTAATTGGGTGTGCATGACCAGATGCATTATTTTTTCATGTGGTTAATATCACATGCATTAAATAGCACACATGGGCACCAGGTATGCAGTATTGAGCACATGTACCAAATATTACATGCGTTTTTAACATGGTATCAGATGGTTTGTTGAAGTCATGCGCTATTTACCTTGGCATGCTGATATTTACACTATGACTAACATATTAAGGCCTTTGTAAAGCAGCTAGGTCATCTGCTGATTTCACTGCAGAAATGCTATTACTGCCTTCATCTCGATGAAGTGCTTAAACTTTATTTCTTTCAAATATATTTTGATTCTATTTTCACATTTAGAGGTCGTGTGCCCATAATGTTCCCAAAAGCAAAGTTTTGCAATGGCCACTTTTTTCATGTAATGCATGATTTAAAATATTTATTTAGGGGAAACTTGGCCCTAACTGCAAGCTTGATGGAGCCGCAATATTGAATGGGTAGAATTGTCCATTCTTGTTGATAGCACCAAATTAATATCCTTGAATTACCTAGCTTTGTCCCTAGAAAGGAAAATAACTGTACAGACTTGGGAACTTAGGGGTGCTGTTCCTACCTAAACCTAAAAGGTGGGAAAAATGTTTACCAAAAAGTGTCAGTAGAACCGGAGGAAGACTGGGACCTACCTGCCAGCTGATCTGTCCATCGTGCATTGCCTGTCAGTCTTACTTGGAGCTAACTTCCCCTACATTCTGCTCTGCAGCAGCAAATCCTGTTTAGTGGAACCTCTGAGCAATGGTATCTAGTCTCATGGAGCCTTCTTTGGCCACAGCATCCAGCTTTGGCACACAGGAGGTTTTGGACTTCCAAAAAGTTGTCTAAATCAAAAATAAAAGTGTTCAATGGGCTCAACATCAACAGGCTTCCCATTGACAAAAATGACCTCCTTGGCTTCGAAATCCTGCTTCTCTCACTCTTAGATTTTCCCTGCTATCACAGATGGCTTCAACAAGACCTTGTACAGTGCTCTCTGGTGATAGCAACTCCTCCTCAACACAGTCTACTGCCTTGCCCAGCTGAACTCTAGCTTCTTCTGGACTTCATCATAGAATTTGTTCTAAGTCTGAATGCTAGCCGAAACTGGGCCCAATCCACCTTTTGTATCCAAATCGTGATTCATTGCAGTCAGCCTTAACTTCTGATTTTGCCTCGGCTCGCACGACCAGATACCCACTGCTGGTGCTTTGATATTTTAGGTGCTATATTTCACTAAAAACTTTAAACATTCATAACTCTGGTTCTACTGATTAGATTTAGTTTGTTTATGTGCTATTCTATTCAATCAATTTTTCTTTTTTTCTAATTTGGTGTCAGGTGTTTCCTGTGTTTTCACTTTATTATAGTCTGTGTGTTCCATAAATATTTAACACAGTGCCATTAAGTTAAGCTTGGCTTCTTTCGTGCCAAGATAGCAGATCGATAAGCACTGATTAATTTAGTGTATTTGTGGTTCACCCTGACAAGGATTGTGGCTGTTGCTTGAGTAGGGTTATCATCCCCCCTCTATCATTAATCTAATTTCTTACAAAGGTGTTTTGCAGGTGCATTTACTTTATGAGACCATTATCTAGAAGTCAAACACATTGATCATTGTGAAAAAATCAGCAAACATTTAAAATCTCTCTCTCTAAATTAAAAGCTCAGCATATTCAGTGTGTCTATACACATTTGTCTGATTTGCGTTGAAATACTTACTTGAGTTTACCTTTATGATTCCACATCACAACGTTTATAAAAAAAAAAAAACATTTATTTCAAATATTTATTTTTCATTCGTCGCTGCATGAGATACATAACAACGCGTGTCTTAGCACCCACATAATAGGAATCTGCTATGAGTTAAGTTATATGCAGTGATCAGAATCAAAGGAAAAGAAGTATGTCTATATTCACATTTTACACAGTTAAAAGCGGATTTGACTTCTTAAAATTCCTGTAAACCCAAGTTTCTATCTATTAAGGTGTTGTAAATTGAGTTCTACTGACATGCACCAATGTGAAATCTGGTCACTCAGAAATAAATATAATAGCAAAGGTTTCCTTATTCCAAAGTGCGCATTGAACACTGTAGATATATATATGTATTTATATTCAAACCATGCAAAACACAATCCACAGCTTTCTAATATTAGGTTCTCATGGACAAACATTAATACAGTTTTCATAACTCTACTTTTACACATCTCTTGATCACATTGCATGTAAATCTCTCGACCCTTTCACCAAGAAACTGCTTGGCTGGTCTCTGTGAATGCGGTTAAGTCAAACTGAACAATGGACTCCTATTTTTATTCTGTGGGTGTAACAATCTACAGGTGTCAGATAGCAGCGACTGAATAAAACCATGCATCAAATCACAAAGATAATAGTAATGATTAAATAATGAGAACTCGTGCATCATAATGCTATATTAATTGACATTCTTATATACAGCATGGTGACTACCTAAATTCGCCCAATGAGCTCCCAGCCGAGTCAATTATTTGAAATGTGTCTATCTTTACCTAGAAATAGCACCTATTTGGCAGGAGTAAACTCCAACATTGCAGCTCCTCGAATGGCCACAGTTAAGCACCAATATTTTAGGAAGGGAAACGCTGATGTGAATACATAATGTTGATCTTAATGTGTTTATCAACATTAACCGCAATTTTTTGTGCCATAACTCAATCCTTGATGCAACATTTGTGTTTTGCAAATGAGGCCACTGCATTACTTTCTGAGAAAGAAAAAACACTGGTTTAATTGAACACAGGTATTAACTGCAGCCAAATCATTTAAAGTGCCAGTGGGTTGTTGCCAATGACAATCCATAGCTGATGCAAAATTGCGATTTTTGATACACTAATGGAAACCAGGCAACTACGTTTCATTAAACATGTATTGGTAAAGCCAATAGGTCTGACATAAAAGCGTCAACACAAATAAACACAGGCATTCACAAATGCTCTATGCATACATTGAAATGCCTTTTATCTAAATAAATCCTGCACTATTTCATTAGACAAGGCTGCATAAAGGAACAAAAGTTTTTTTTTTTTTTCCTATAATGCAGATCAGAAGTAAAGAATTGAAAGTGACAAAAAGCATTTTGATGAATTGAACTTTTCAGATAAAAAATAGTCCCTCATGTTTTCCAGTAGAAACACTTCCAGGAAGGTTGATTGATACACCAAATAGCCAATAGCCAGTTCTTTAAATGGGCAGGTATTATCCGGTACTGAGGACCAGCACTTCATTAATTTTAAAGGGCGAGTACCTGCACTATATTTAATGAGCAAGTACCAGCACATCTCAGGAGCAAACGTGTACTTTAAATAGTAAGTACCTGCACTTCTAGATGTCCTTTTAAAGCACTGTCAAGAGCATGAGATAAGAGAGTATTACTCTTTGGGTGGAGTCCAAGCCACGCTATGCATATGTTGAAGAATTGACAACAATACATATTGCAGGCAGCTCCGCTTCAAAGTCTGGCCCAATGATGTTTAAGGATGGTACTTACCCTTTTTAAATTCACAAATTGAAGTAAACAGTCACAAACGGCAGCCACTGACAGCAACATCAATCAGACAAATAGGCAGAGACTTCAGCCGCATGCACCCGTTGCCTGAGTGTGTATGTCTAAAACGCTGCTGATTACAGTGCACTGTTGCCCATTGAGTTAAAATCAATTCCTCTGAAAGTTACAGCTTAGTCATTTTGCAAAATGACCAATTTACATTTTTCTGTACCTGAACCACATCAGAAGTAACACAACAGGGGAAGGTATTGAATTGTGAAGCACAATCTATGACCAGGGAGCCTTACCAATGTTTTCAGGCCCTGGATTAATGCCTTTTAAAGACAGAAACCGATGGAATAGACATGTTAGATTCTGTGACTGACACAACTGTTGAACACTTTTATAGCTGTGATGTTGAGAGTGCACAATCTGTTTCAGCAAAATAGCTCAGTGAGTCAAACACATACAATGATATATGCTCTGATCTGTAGATCACTGATCTACATTCCTGCAATGCTTACTCATCCTTCCAGCTTCGAAAGTTGTGCATCACTGAACTTCACTATAATTAATTGCAACGCTCAGGGATGGCAGAAGTGCGGTATGAAAGATAAAAAGAAGCTATATAAGAAGATGCTATTATGCTTTAAAAAACTAGAATGTGTTGGACGCTGATCAAAAGATGAATAGAAACTAATAATGATTGAATATATTTCATGAGAATTTTTGGTAAAGATGTAAAATGCGGCCACATTATATATTTCATATAAATCTAGACTCTTAATCTCGAGTTCTTCTGTTAGATCACTCACCGGATTCCAGTTACTTTACCTGCCTTTACTCTCTCACACTGATGCCTGACAGGACCTAGTCGAACTTTAGCTATCACAAATCTTCTCTAATCTCCTTTAACGCAGTCTTCATAGAACAGAACAGCCTATTAATGTCACTTTTTCTAAAAACGTTCTGAATCACTTAGCCCAACCTCGCAGAAAAAGAGCCCTACTTATTTTATGAGAATATATTAAATGTAAATGAAGGAATTCTGGGTACTGCAACCAGGACAGTATAAGGAGAGTGGAAGAAACAATATTATACCACGTAGAAAATTCACCAATCCTAAATATGCCCCTTAAGGGAGCTGTCAGGTGAAACAAATTGCCTCAAACTCCTAGCATAACAAAGGGACATACCAGATTGCTTATTGCTAGTGATTGTTAGAAACGCAGGACTGTCTAATGAAAACTGTCCTGTTCACTAGATGGCTCCCGTAGTGCCTTGGAGCATTTACCTCATTGATATTTCCGACAGCCAGGCACACGTTTACTCCACAACATGTGCAGCCTTAGAGCTGCTGCAAAGGTCCTTAGGTGACTTGCTCTGCAAATGTTTGAATAACAAACCACCTTATAAGTTCTTATTTGACTTTGACTTCATCTGTATGTTTCCTATTAACGATGCGAAATGATCTATGAAAGATAAAAATCATCGCATGAGAACCTGTCATGAAACCTTATTCGAAAACAACACGCACCACACCTGTGTTTGTGGATGCTGTTAAAGAGATCTCAGTGTGCAGTTCCGCTAGATGAACAGATCCCAATTCAAAAGCTAAACTGCTGAGAGAATACATTCAACGGAGTTCATCTCTACACAATATTTAGCCTAATTATTTTTTAAATGTGTGCGATTTTCTGCCCATTCAACAAATTGCTAAATCATACATTTTCACAAACATTTCTGATCTTCTGGCAACCGCAGTGTGACGGCCCCTTTTCTCAGGATGGCAGTTTTTGCAGGTACTCAAGTGTCAGCTACGCCCCTGGGTCTAGCTTTAATGTACCAGCGCATGTGAACATATATATTTACAAATGCTGCTTAGTTCTGTTGCATGCACAAATGTTGTTTATCACATTAAAATTTGCCTTATTGGCTTTCCCAATCCTGGGTAAAAAACAACAAATTGGATTCATTTTTGTACAGAACGAATATAGAGTATAAAGAACTGAATGTCACCAATATCATGAATATTGAGTGTACTTTCTAAGTGTAAAATAATCGTTTATGCATTCCAAAGAAGGCACTTCTTTGAAGGTGGAATGACACACCAAATAGCAAATAGCATGATGTCAAAGAGTACTACTTCCCTGGGTGGAGCCAAAGCCCACCCTAGGCATAGTTTATAGAACTGGTATTATTACGTCAGCAAACATCTGAGCTGTCAAACAGAAAATTGCAGGCCTTAATTTTGCATTTTCACAATCAGAACTAAAGTTGGTTGCCATGCCAATCACATCTTGGGCACCAGGAACTTTTATATATAAAAGTTTGTGGGATCTTTTTTAGAAACAACCATTTTCTACAGGCATGAATCTTAATAATAATTTGGCAAACTGTGCAGATACTTTTTCATTAACAAATATATCACGAGTGAAGTATCCTTAGAGAGCACATATATATTGAGATTAACAATTATACTTTTATCACCAAAGTTAAAGGCTGTAATATAACATGCCAATCTTGTTTAGTTGTGTTGACAGTAATGCCATGAAAAAAAGACAATGTAAGTCTGTTTCTACTGAATATGGTGATTAATGTACCGGGATTATAAATGCTGTTGCCTGGGTGCTCTCGGTAGTGTATATCATGCAATTTTGGTCGTAGTGAAATCACAAGGTGGTTACTTTTCTGTGCTGTGGAACAAGGCATGTTACCTAGAAGTGGGCTAGCGATGAGGACATGTATCATAATACTGATTTTTTTAGCACGTTCAGATTGCTTTTGTTTACTCTCTACCTTTCAGTGTCTCAAAAACCAGAAAATTTAAGCAGACAGCTTTGATTCATATTAAATATGCAGAGATAATCACAACATAGGCACCCATGCTATGCTTTCATTCACAGAGCACTGAAGCCCATATTTATACTTTTTTAGCGCTGCATTTGCGCCGCTTTTTGGCCCAAAAGCGGCGCAAACTTACAAAATACAATTGTGGCCCATATTTATACTTTTTTAGCACCGCATTTGCGCCGCTTTTTGATGCAAAAGCAGCACAAACTTACAAAATACAATTGTGGCCCATATTTATACTTTTTTTAGCATCGCATTTGCGCCGCTTTTTGAAGAAAAAATGGCGCAAAATTTGCATCAAAAAATTACACAAGTGCGGCGCTAAAAAAGTATAAATATGGGCCTGTATTTTGTAAGTGTGACCTGCTTTTGCATAAAAAAAATGACGGGAATGCGGCGCCACAGAAGTATAAATATGGGCTTGAATGTGTGGCTACATGTCACTGCAGCCCTGCCTTTGCCACTTTCAATCTGTTTCCAAAGCTATGTTTTGGCGTGTGTTGCAAATTTTCTGACAGGCACATTGAGTCGACCAGCACTCCGTATGAAAATGTATTTCTAACGTTTTGTTGTACTGGTTGGTTCTATAGTTGATTTCTCTCCCCCAAAATATGATGATCAAGTCGGTCATCAATTTACCAGCCTTCTCACGTGAGAATGTGTCCTAGTGAATTAGGTGAAGGTATTGCGATTGATGACCTGTTCTTCGTTGCAGGTGTATCAATCTTGAAACAGACACATTCTATGAAAAGCTTTCATCGTTTGGACGGCTCACCACGTGCAGATCTGTTTCAAAGTTACAATCAATATCTGGGTTGCAGAACCATTTATAATTTACACTTTGAAGTTACTCATGAGGAAAGCAGGTTATTTATTTCAATAAAGCAAACTAGGGCAAAAATACATACATAGCAAGAAGGAGAATAAACACAGGATCAGCATACTCGGTTTTTGTACTCCAGCTTTTTCCTAAAGGAATGCTGTACATTCACGTCTCTACCTTAGTGACATTTCGTTTTTACCAATACACATTCCATTTCACTGGATAGCTGTGAACGCCTTTCCAGCATACAGTGATCTTTCAGATCACAGTTCTCTAAGCTGAGCCACCCACAGTCTTCTCTGTGACCCACACAGTAGAAGTACTAAACTTTGAGATCTTCTGATGTCCACGGTGATGAGCGACTAATGTCCTCGTGTTCTCGTCTTCTGCCCACCTTCATGCTTTGGGTTGTTGGGTTTCTTCTCCGGGCTGTAGGCCGGTGTGAAGGGAAATGGAAATCCATAGCCATTGATTCCGTCAAGGAAGACGCACTGGAAAAAGCGGACAGCAGCTGAAGTGGCAATCAACGGAAAAGAGAGGTGTTTAGAGCAATGTGGAAACACATTCTCATTTCATAATACTTCAAATATAAAGACGTAAGATATTCAACAACAAGTTCTATCAGGTCAGATCAATAGCGTTACTATGACACCTGTCACAGAGCACGAAAATAGGATGTATGCAGATTTCCCACTAAAGGTTCAACTTTCTAGGGCCCACTCATTGATCATGCCATATAAATGTACATGAGTGAGGCATGTTTTTTATAGGAAGAGTTTGTTATCTGTTGTTGGGATATATTTACTCAAAACATTCATACTTTCACTAACTGCCCTAACACAGAAAATAGTGGTGCGCATGTAGCTTCTTACTCCGGTGAATCAAAAGTATGAACAGAGTGGGGATCATCTCTAAACACACAACTCATCTACATAGCTTTTTTTGTAATTCTACAAATCACTTACTGAAGCAGGTTGTAGGAAATCTACCCGCCAGGCTACGTAAGCCAGGCAAATTTAAAATGTGAAATGGGACTAGGGTCCGACACAAACTCGCTTAGGAAATCTGCAGCAGTAAACTACATTTGTCCTTAAGGCCCTCTAGCTCAGCTCTTAGGAGCTTCATCAATCATAAAGATTATTAATCACAGATTTGCCAGAAGTGTGTCATTTCACTGCAATTCTAACAATAGTAAAGATAACAGAATTGAGGGGAGATTCACTAAACACATTGCTACTGTGGGTGATAGGACTATGAGGTTTTCAGACCCTGGGGTGGCCAATGGTTGGCCGTTGATGTAGGTGTGGACTTTGACCCTGTGTAAGAAGAAGAATGCATGCCCCTAGCTCTACACCTTAAAGTATTGTATACTGGCAGGGATGCCAGCAGATATGTACATAATTGTTTTAAGCAAGAGTCACAAAAACTGTACTTCAACTTGGCATACTTCTCAGGCCAATTACATATATAACATCTGACTCACTTTTAGACTGTGGTGCTTTTCCCAACACATTTCATTTTTCTATTGACCTCCTTGGGCTCAAACCTCATGGCATTCTTTTGGAAATCATTTTCCGAAATTGCAACTTGCCTTGATTGATGTTATGTGTCCACTCACACAATTCAGCTCAAAAGACCCACAGTGGGTGGTAGACTTAATGGGTGGTGTTCAAGGCATGAGAAATGTCAGAACTGTCTGGTTCAGCTGCTCTTTGTCAAATGTGAATAGCTCATCCAGACATGGCTTTTATTTTTCATTCTTATATTTGTAGTCCTGCACGTGTATTAGAAGAAAAGAACCAGAATGCAAGAGTTGGATTGGCTGATCACACTTGACCTGTGGTAATTTAAACACAGTGTCAAATCACAAACATCCCAGCATGAATTGGCCTGCATTCCATGACATATGCAGTTCACATACAGGCCGTTGAATGAGGGGCACTAGCAAAGATATGCTGTGATGGAATATGACTTGCAAATATGTCACCTTTGTGTTCATTTGAGTGCCCAGAGGAACAGGCCAAATGATGAGTTCCCAACGTAAAGCGATTTGAACTTGCTTCTTATTGAGCACTGAAATACAAGTCATACAATGCTTCCTTCTACCTGTATGACCAGGCAGCCAACTGCCATTGGCAGATTCAGATGTCTATGTCATCCTCACCCACCGTTAAATGTAGTCTAGATGAAATATTTGTAAGTGGTCACATGCATTATTGATCCAGATTCCACGTTTGTAGGCCTTAAAGCATCCATATCTGGCCTATTAGTAACAAGAGTAAAAAGGGGCAGGGATTTTCATCAAGGCACAACTGTATCACTAGAGATAGACCTTCATTATGAAACAGTGACTGTGTGTGAGCATTTTCTGTGACAACACGTCATATGTGACTTCAGGCACGTGTATAGTTTAATGTTGCACAGGAACGCATATATGTGATCACCTATGTATAAAGCTCTGCTTGGCATACCTTTCCAGGTCCAGTTTAGTAATCATTTTAGCAAGGCAGCCAAATTCAGTGCCAATACCTTGAACTTAAATGTGGAACTGTCATGCAGTATAGAAACAGAGCAATAATGACGTGGTAAATGTGATAAATTCAAACTTTCTTACTACAAATAGCATCCCATGTGAGTGCGGAGCACATTTAACAAGGCTACTGTTCACTGAAGCAAATATGCTTAGACGCCAACTATGTCCACTCAATCCAAAGATCATTGTTGAAGTGAAGGTAGTATTGCATACATTGACTGAGTGCCGGATTTGCATGTACTCTGGTAGCCGATCTGCAAATACCAGCAGGCATTCTTTTTCCTTCAACCACGTCCAGAAGAACACAGAAGTAGCAAGTAACTTTGCCGCTGGCCTGACGGAGGACACCTGGTACTGGGCCCAGCATAAGAGATGGGCAGAAGGGGGTAAGGAAAAGAAGGACGAGGTGAGAGAAAAATACCCTACACCAATCCAAGTCTGGAGGATGATGTCTTCAACTTTAGGCAAAGGGATTTAACTGACACCAAGAGCCATGTTAACGTTGTGCTTAATAATAGCAACTGACATTACACCATTTCTACAGTCCTCCACCTCTTCTCTCTCTCCGTAACCTCATCACCAGAACACCTCTCCACTGTCAAGAACTAGTCAGGTGTTTCCTTTAACAGTAGCAATGTCCGCCGGCTTCCCTTGGTCATTCGTGGGTGTGCACACAAAGTCAGAAGCAGGATCTGCTGGCCAGTATGCTGTGATCACTGCCAATTCAGATCACATAGCTAGACTATCTGATCTCGGTGCAAACGTGACCAACACCTTCGATCAACAGTGGTCACGGGTTGCTGACCAGCAATGTGACGAAATGGAGTCTGTCTTCTTCTGGACTGTAGTAATGCTGTAATATCTTCTCAGCTACCCTTTTATAGAGAAAACCCATCTTCTCCCCAACATCTAAATGATCATAATGGTTTAGAATGATTGGGAATTAAGAATTAAACATATTTCTACTCATCAGATACCCTTGGCTGTTCAAGAGTTCATTCATAAGGCAGGTGAGAAAATCAAGAGCTCTACATTAGGACGCTGCAATGACAGGCGGAGACACACAATAATCATGCGAATGTAGTTTAAAGACCATCGCATTGGCTACTGTAATTTGCACGCTTACTGTATATAAAAAAAGGTAATTATCGTTTTTCAAACATGCAGTACCTTTGTCGATCTTTACCGGAGCAACGTTTGAAGTCTCTAAAACATAGAAAGAATGATCAATGTAGTTTATTCGAGCAATCTTATACTTATAAAAAAGCAATAGGCATGAAATGACAGCTGAAGATATTATAGAAAGCAAAACGCACTTCGACTGCGTGGAACATGATGATATTTCCCTACATAACAGGTAGATTATTCCTCATGAAGAGTTTTTGCTACACAAAATATTTCAAATGGACAAACAGTCCTATATAAATAATCCAAAGAGGTAATTTGTTTTACAACATTGAAAAGGTAATGCAGCCGGTTTTAGCAGCACAGATAGAAAAAAACTAACATTGACTAAGTGTTATATTTTCCTCCAAACGCTGAGTTGTGATTTCAATTTGTTTTAAATGCTATTATCATTCATATTTTAGAAAAATCTAAGTAACCAAAATTGAGGACATTAACAACGCCAAGCAAGCAGGCCTTACACATAGAAAAGCACGATTTCCTGAATCTGTCAATGATGCCATTAAGAAAACCTTTTTGCATTCACCACGAATGCAAAAGTAGTGTTTAAGTGATAGCTATCATTTTCAGAACATAGACTGAAAAAAGGGTGTACCTTGCCTAAAAAAGGAAACGAGCAACCATAGTTGCAATGGACGTAATTTAAAAAAGTATGATCTTCTTCAAATATGTCCTAGAAAATTAAACAATCCATTCGTGGAAAGCAGCGATTTTCATGTCTGATCAAATATTGCAGAAATATATTATTGGATGTATTTCACATTTGTGTAGCGTGTGGCTCTACCAAGACCACGCCGTTGTGCTGTATTTTGAAGAATTTAAGAGATGAGTAAACGTTTTGTAAAAAAAAATGCATGTGAGAGCGATAAACTGAAAATAAAACAATAGAAGTAGGGAAAGGCCAAAGTTAGCCAACCATCTGGAAAATGGTAATAATCAGGAAGGACAGAGAAGGTCCACATAGATGGAGAGAGTGAAGGAATCAGTGTAGATTTTAGGGCTAGGCACGAAGTGACGGTCAGGGAAGATGGAATGTTAGGATGTGAATAGGAAATGATGGGTGGAGAGGGCAACCAAAAAGGGGAGTTTAGTAGTGAAGTGAAGGGTGAAGAATGGCCAAGAAAGGAAACATATGGATTATTGTTGAAATATAGTACCAATATGTGTGTTTTTATCATTTTTAAGGGACATAAAGAGAGCAATCCATAAAAGTTTTTCTAACAGATAGTTCTGAAGGATAGAGATCTATGGAGAATGACTGAGCCATAGCAGGATGATGCCTACCTAATATTTGCTCAAATCGTAAAGCGTGTTTGCTCCTGAAGCATTTTTCTCGCTCAATATTTTTAGAAAGGAGCATAGGTAACTCGGTTGTGCTAAGCGAAGGGCTTTATTAATTTTGCCTGACCAAGTATGGTTGAAGATTGCAGTCTCACTGTGATTGGATCTAACAGGGTTGGCATAAGAAATTTGACTATTGGTTGAGAAGAGTGAAAGCCCCACTAAGGCAACAACCTTACTCCTTTTCATGGTGAACCACAGATGTCGCTAAATTAACCTTTGCTTAATCCTTATCTAGCTTGGCACAAAAGTAGTCAGGCTTAATTTAGTGGCACTGTGTAAAGTATTCACAGATGGTCATTGCTGTATTGCGAAGAGCCTTCAAGCGTAACTGCGTCATTGCTTTAGCTGTGCATTGGCAGTCTTCACCAGCTGTCATAGCTGTAGTGCAAAGTGAGTCTCGTGTTGCCGGTCCTCGTTTGTGGGTGCTGTCAGCACAACAGATCTCACCAGAACTTTGCATTGGAGGTTGTCGCGGGTGGCAGAGTCTTGGCGCGCTAAAGGGCTGGTTCGCAGTCACAAAAAGCCCTTACTTCATGATTTCCGCCTTTTCTTTATGAGAAGTACACTCTGATACATAGCAAGGCCTAATAGTGCAAGTTGAACAAGGGAGTTTAGGTGATTTACTACTTAAAGACCCTTCTAAGGTATTTTGCCGGCTGCTTAATGTGAAATGACTTAGTTCTAGGTTCTAGCAAGAAGACTGTATGTCTGACTATAGTATGCAGAAATATCTTCTGACATAATTATTGTGTGCTATATATCTTCTACTAAATATCTTCCCATTGAGTGTATATTTAATAATATTAACTCCTACACAGCAATATTTTAGTAAACAATATTGATTTTTATCTCAGAAAATATTCAAACTACAATATTCTGGTACCATTGCAGCCATAAACCTAATGACTTTACTACCGCAAACTAGGAAGGTGTGGATCCTGTTCTGTTCTGTTTAGTCAACCATTACTCATAGATTTTGCCATCCTATTGCTTGTGTAGTTGTATGAATTATGTTTTCCTACGTCTTAGTCTTGGGACACTTGAGGACATTCAAATGCGTTGTGTCAAAATGCAGTTTTTCAAAGTGTCAATATCTTAAATTATGAAAATGTAAAACATATATAGATATTGTAACCATTTGTTAGTATTGACACTGCTTTAGCTTTAGCAGCTCCCTCTCTGTGACTGCAATGCTGGCTCCTACAGGAGGAGGGGGGTCGGCTGGGACCGCAGGGCATTCAAGCTCCCCTCACAGTCCCCAACATTGTCAGAGGGTGCCCTGAGGGGCACCCAGGTCACATGGCCAGTCCCCAGGGGATGGGATCCCAGGGGCCGAGATTGGCCCTGGGGAGGGGGCCATGTGGCACCCCCACCCCCCAAAAACAATAATTAGGACATGCCCAAGGGATGGGGTTCCCGGGGACAAGATCGGCCTGGGGAGGGGAGCTGCGCCCCCCCCACCCCAAAATAAAAATGTTTAGGCTGGGCCCGAGGGATGGGATCTCTGGGGCCGAGATTGGCCTGGAGGGTGTGCCCTCCCAAAAAATTACATATTTAGGCTGGGCCTCGGGGAATGGGATCCCTGGGGTGGAGATCACCTGGGGTAGGGGGCCGTGTGGGGTTGGGTTTTTATAGGGGTTGGCCGCAGGGACTAGCTGCAGGCCAGGCCCTGCGGCCAACCCCCACTGTTCATGGCCAAACGTCTTGCGCAGCGCTGGTTCGGGTGGGTATAGATACCTTAAGGCACAAGCTATAGTTACTTGAGATAACTTTAACAATAACAGGTGAAATTCTATGGTTTTGTACATTTAAAATGTGAGCCTAACTATAAATTTCCTCCAGCTTCCGACGGACCAACCCCTAGTTAAACCACCACCCACCCAAAGGTTCCTTCAGCTGAAGTGGTCAGAGGAAAGGTCTCATTAGTATCATTGATAGTTTCATTACGTCCCCACACTCACAAATTTTCGTGGACATCGCCTACTTTTGTAAACTACAATTTGAGGTTCTATACACTGGTCCGTGCCTGAATACCATCTCGTTTTTGTAGGGAACAGTTGGTTTCCCATTTCTTTTGCAACATCCTTTATGCAGTCCTGAACCCCAAGGTACACAGCAGGAGTTTATTTCTGAGCACCTCACCATCATTCAGGATGCCTAAGATGGCAAAGTGTGGCATCAGTGGAACACTGGTGCATAGTGTTGCAAAGAACTCATGCACTATATCACTTCTATAAACCTATATATGTCTACACTGAGTGGTATATTCATCAAACAGTTGCGTTGCTCTTGCAACCTGTTAGATGTATCAGCCATGCAAGGCCTGGCCTTGCAGGACTTCATAAATGTAAAGCAACACAACGCAGCGAAAATCGCTGCATTCTGTTACTCTGTCCTGGTAAGGATTTCAATGAGTGGAGAGTGGGTGTTTCCACGCATTCACACATGGATCTTTGTGCATCCCCAGATTTACTATTAATGATTGACTTGGGAATGTGTCAAAAACGTGAGGGGTAACAAGGAGAAAGATTTTTATCTCTCCTTGTTACCTCTGCATTCTGCAGCACACACAGAAAGAGTAAAATTCCTCTCAGGATTGTTTATGTACAGGAAGGTGTCCGTTCCTGCATAAAAACATTCCTGCTTATAAAGTAGGCAATCTTGCACCATGATGCAAAGGTGCCTGCATTGGTGCTAGGCAGCCCATTGTGTTCCAGTGCAGGGAGAGGCCAGGAATGAACCATACAATGTTAAGTATGGGGCATTCCTGCCCTTTCCCTATCATGCAGTGCAGCACAGCAAGGTGACTTGTTGAACCACGTGATTTATTGATAAAAATGCCCCTGAATATAGAGATGTGTCCTTGACATTTCTAGCACTTTGTAACTAGGCCAACCTATATGGGCCTGATTTAGATTTCGGTAGATAAATTACTCATTCACATCAGTGGCAGATATCCCATCCGCCGAAATACAAATCCCATAGGATATAATGGGATTTATATTTTGGCAGATGGGAAATCCATCACCATGTAGTAACTCGTCCCCTGAGATCTAAATTATGCCCATACTCTGCTCCGGTCATATTAAGTTTTTATGTACAATATTGAAGCGAGTTAGACATATTCCTGGCCGCATTGCCACCTTCCTCAGTTCTATCAGGCAGGATTGCCAATCCATCTCTGCAAGATGACCTTCATCTTTTCTCCATATGCTTCTATGTCAGGAGAAACATTAGAGTGTATTTATTAGGATTTTCCACGTAATTGAAGCTGCTCCCATTAGCTTCTCCGTTAAAACTCTGTATATCAGTCAGTCTCATCTGGTATAATAGGCCAGTGAACTGAACAAGGCGCCAGAGCATGGTAGAGTCACAGGTATTTAAATTGAGATATAAAAACATGTTATGCAATGGAGGGAACCTAGCATGTAGTGAAGATTCGGGCTGCTTAAAAAAGTGATTTCACACTAACAGTAGGTTTTCCGAAACTTAAGTCACTTAAAAGGGAGCAGGTTATCTATATTGTTGTCTATGAACTCTATGACACGACAAAGTAAAATATACATTTACAGTGAAACAGTGTTGAGCGCAATCTACCTAAGGTCTGCAATGGCCTTACCATCCATACACAGTAAAAATACAAGCAATAGTGAATGCCTGGGCCCAGTTGGCACTAACACTTCTGTCGAGCTTGTTACTAGAAACATAGCGCTCACTCATCAAGGTCGTAGGTTAAAGAGGTCTAAAGTAATTCCTGAAACCAGCCTGAGGGAAACTCTGTTTGTTTCATATTTCCCCAGAGAGTTGATTAAAACATTTTGAAGGAGTTCATAACTCAGTAGGCCTACCCCTATCAGAGCCTGATGTAGTTCTTAGCCAGGGTACATTTTTCAGATGAAAGAGGTTGCTGAAGCTCCTCCATGGTTAACTACAAATAAATCCCTGGCTGTGCAGGGTTCCCTCTGATTTGTATACTACCCAGATTACGGAAATTGAGAAAACAAACACCCCTTTCCAGGTCCTGCTCCATCATCATTTCAGTTTTTTTTAAAAGGGACAAGAATGACCCTTGCTACTACAGACCTGTCTCACTTAGTGATTATGTAGCAAAGGTGGCCGGGCAGGTGCTTTTAAGTTGACCTTCTGTCTGGGAGGAAGATAATCATGTAATTACTGATTTGCAATATGGATTTATGACTGGTTGGAGCACCCTCGACCAGTATTTACATTTGCACCTGCTTATAAATAAATATGCTGTGGCAAGTGGGGTAGTATACGCTTCACTTTTGCAAGAGATTTGCATAAGGATGTGTTTGTCTTGGTGATATACGGTACTGATGGCCAATGCATCAAGCACTTTGCGATCAAGAGGGGGTTAGACAGAGGTGCATGTTGAACCCTAATCTGTATATCAACAAACAGTAAATTGCCCTTATCAGAGCAGTCAAGGATTTGCCTCATGTGGGTGTTAGACCCATCCCAGAACTTCTTTATGCTGATGGTGCTGTCCTAACAGCAAGAGCATGTCTTGGCCTCAAGCACCTACTTGAATCTGTTGCCACCTTCATGAACTTCCTGGACCATTGTATCAACTTTACAAAATCACAACTTTACAAGATCACATATAACAGTAGCCAGCTCTACATCAGCAAAATCAAGAAGCCATTTTCTTCAAGGACATTAAATTAGCAGGGTCTCCGCTTCCTTATTTGGGTGTGCAATTTGATGGTAAAGGGTCATGGTCCACAATCTTGACCTCCAAAAAGAACTTTTAGTAAGATCTATATCTGTTATGTTTGACTTTGGGCCATATTAGTTTGACGTTCATGAGACCGCCAAACTCCCGGTGGCGGTTGCACCACAGCAGCTTTGGTGGTCCAACTGCCAAATTATGACTTTGGCAGTCAGACTGCCAAAGGACCGCTGTTCCTGCCAGGAACATAGGTCCCAATGGCATGACAACAGTCGGGCTTGCCACCAGCCATGGCGGCACTGAAGTTAGCACAGTCTGGGCGATTACAACCCCTCTTTCTGCCAGTCTTTCCATGGTGGGGAGCCCGCCATGAAAAGGCTGGCAGAAAGGAAGTGCCCAGCATCGTCGGAATGCGCATTGTCAGCTTTCCAGACAGTGCACATTCCGAGGGTGCTAGACTATTAGGATATTGGCCTCGGCTCCTTGACAGGAGCCGAGGCCAATATCCTAACACTGTTCCCACCGGTCAGCCCGGCAGGAACGTGTATTACAATGTTGCAGCCAGCCAACCCTGCGGGAACATTGTAATCTGCTTGAGCAGGAATGTCACTGCTATGGCTGTGGCGTCCTCCCCGTGAGTTTGGGGGTCCCGTGGTGGGACCGTTAAACTCATAATAAGGCGCTTTGTCACTAGTCGGAACAACAAATTGTTGAATGCTATGTTAAAGATCTATCAAGCTAAATGTGCTTCAGCAGTTTCATATGATATTTGGGGCTATGTGGGTACCTCTCCATTACAATCTGCTGAGACTAATTCTGCAAGATGCTTGCTGTCTCTTCTCCAGAGCATCCCTGCATATATAGCTCATGAGGAATTAGGTGTGGGCTGTATTCTGTTGTTCTTGCCTTCTGCCCTCTAATCAGGTGGCTGTCTAGGTTAACAGTGGAATAGGGCTTCATAGAGCCATTTTCAGGGATTGCATGAAGCTTGATGGGGTGCACAGGATCCCTTGGTTGATTACATGTGTTTTTAGAGTGCTGGAACTTTTATCTAACCCCGACTGGATTAAGAAGTCAGACCTGAGATGGGCTAAAATTAACTTCCTCTCACACAGAAGAGACGGGAGAAATCCATGAATAAAAAAAAACACCCTGCGCTGATTTGAGATATATCTTATTCATGAAACCATATGTGGCTTCAGTGCTAAACTCAAAGCATCATTACCTTTTAACAACGTTCAGATTAGATGTAGTACACTGTTTACTTGTTGTGCCAAGGGGTTGGCACAAAGTCAGAATTCTGGACCCTTATGGTTGTGACTCATTTTCTGTCCAGGACAGGTTGCATTTTACTTTCTTGTGTGGGATTTATACACAATTGAGGCTGAGGTATATTTTATCCTTGTTAGGAGGTCTGAAGTATATTCAAGTTAGGCCGGGCGTGCTGTATTTACAATTATTATCTTCTGATCGAGTTTTCAATGAGCTGCTATCATTAAGGTATTTGATGGATGTCTAATTATTCTAGCCATTTTAACTTTTTTATTATACGTGTCTTATTTATTCTTTTATGGTTTTCTTTGGTAAAACCAAAATAAATAAATGTGCTGACTGACAGGTCTAAGACCAGTTAACAAAGAAAGTTTAGAACAATACTTTAAATAAGATTTCAGAATTACAACTTAGAACCTATTTGTTAGCAGCCATTAATGCCTTTGAAGCAATGTGGTTTTAACATTTGAAACGGTGCAGAATGGATTTAAGAATGAAACTGATGTCAAAGCCAATTTAAATTGGTACATTATTTAGCACAGAAACACGGTAAGGCGTTGCGATTCCAAGCCTCAGCATATGCCGATGTCCAGTATTTTAAAAAGAAAAACAAGGTTTGCGAACAAAAGAAATGCTAAGCTTTTCATCTCTCCCTGTACAAACCTAAGGGTATCGCAGGTGGAGAGTGGAAGGAGGTTGCCATTGCACCATTTCATGCGCTAAAGAGTCAAAAGGCTAAAGGAGAAGCAGCCTAAACCCATTTAGGAGCTAGGATGGATGTACGCAGAGAAAACATTATGGGCCATATTTATACTTTTTGACGCAAAACTGCGCTAACGCAGTTTTGCGTCAAAAAAATTATCGCCGGCTAACGCCATTTGGATGCGCCGTGCGGGCGTCAAATTTATACTTTGACGTACGGCGGCGCAACCAACAGGTGGGAGTCATTATTTCGTGACGCACACAGCGGCGTTACTTCGTAAAGGAAACCAACGTTAACGCGACGCAAATCACTGTGGGTCGATTTACGACAGCGCAAACCGGAAAGCGTTGTTTTTCTTGACGCTATTGCGTCAAATATTAGCGCGAAAACTGCCCTTTCAGCAGAGGAGAGCCAAAATGGATCCCAGAAGCCAGTACAGACCCCAGGAGGATGACAGCAGACCAGGAACCAGCCAGGAGGATCCATACCGGAACCAGGACATTTTTAGAAAAAAAAGAAAGTGTTGCTTCAGTGCAGAGGAGCAGGAAATCCTGGTGAAAGAGGTGACGGAACACCAGCACCAATTGTTCATCACCTCTAAATTGCCACTCAGTAGGAGAGAGGCCATATGGAAACAAATTGTGGACAAGATCAACAGTGTGGCTGAAGAACGCCGCACAGTCACCGAGTGTAAGAAACGCTGGCATGACTGCAAACGTAGGACAAAAGAAAAAATGGCCAGGAACAGGAAGGCAGCAATGCAGACTGGAGGGGGGAGTCCAGCACAACAGGAGGCCCTGGACCACATGGAGGAGATGGTCGCAGCCGTCATCCCGGAGGAGATTGTCACAGGGATTCAAGGACAGGACAGCGCAGACTACCACGAGACAACGCACATGCAGGGTAAGTCGCATGGGGAATTAAATTGCAATAATGGGGACTGTAAGCGGGGGGGGGGATACCCACTACACAATGCATGTAAGTCAGCACACATATGAAGTGGCATGGGTAAAGGGGCACGGCAGGGGGGCATGGCCAGCACAGACTGAATCTGGGCCACGACAAAATACAGCACCAACAACAGTCCCATGGGGCCATCCTGTAAGTACAACAATAGAGCCAAGGGAAAGCAGCGACAGGTGGGAAGGCCACTACGTCAAACTCACATCCAGGCACTTGTCTTGCAAAATCTATCCTACATCAACTAGGTCCCTATCAGTAATGCAGTAGCCAAAACAACAACTGCAATGTAACTGCCACAACAGTTGACAAGAACACCTCTCATCTCTGTGCAGCTATAGTACCAAATGGCAGGAACCTCCCCATGGAACATACATACCTAAATTAGGGGGTGAGGATGACATCTGCAACTATTCATAGAAATAATACAAAGGCACCAGTACACTCAAATGCCGAATGTCCATACTTGCCACATACATAAAGCAAAGTAAACAGCAATAGGAGCCACACAGCACTAAGGACACACACATGCTGCATACATCAGGGTGTCTCACGTGCCTGGCTAACAAGGCTACATCACTAATGTCATACTGCTCAGACAACAACATTGAGGAGGGGACACAGGCAACTGGTCACTGAAACACACCTGCACAGTCTGACAACCAAATAGAACCTTCATACGATAAACAGGCCAATCCAATTAAACACGCATGACCCAACATCATCTTCAAACATCAACAATGTTTACATCCATACCACATCCTAACATTGACATGCATAGGATATGCCACGTCACATGTACATTTCGGGCAATGTGAATAAAAAGTGTTTGGGGCAGGTCCTGAGAGGCAAGTGTGCTGCCAGGGCATTCACAACACCCACAGCCAGTCAAAGTGTAGTGTTGTAAGTGTAACGAATACTTTGCGCATTAGCTTCAGGCTTTAGGCCTTTGTGCACCTTGCCCTGAATGTACTTTTACTCATTTGCTCACATCTAAGAGCCTCAGAGCACTTTGCACTAAATGCTTTTTATTGGCCTTCCTATCAGTTAATTGAGCAAATAGCCAGTCCTACGGTGTTGTTAATTAGTCAAATCACACTGTTTTGCCTACTTCTGCACTGGAGTTTGGCAGAACATATTCACTCTGTGTCCTAGTCAAGGATACAGTCTGGTACATTGCCGATAGACGTGGTAGGGGTTAAGATTTGGCATTCTTGCGTAGGGACACTTTGTCATCACGATGACATATGACTCATAAAATCACTTCCTTGTCCCAAGACACGCAAGAGGGAGTTTCCAAACAGAGAACCACAACTAGACGCTGCCTGACTTGCTGCAGATGCAGAACCAGATCGCAGGCCATTGCTCTGATATGAGGGAGGATGTCTCCCCAGTGATTCAGACAGGCAAGCTCCAAGCTTAACATGCTGTGCTATAATAGAACAAGCAGAGGGATAGTAGAAACAGTTAGGCTGCATGATAGCTTTGGACTAATGTTTTACTCTCCTGCTGACTATTCCAATTCTAACAGTTTGTATTGTTTGGGTTATTGTGGCTCACACCTAAATATGTACAAGTCAGTTGTACAATGAAATCATCATATTAAACAAGTACTGTCTTTGTCATTTGTGTATGAGAACATACTGGAAAAGAGAGAATTGTGTAGGATCTGAGTGACCACGACTTCCCTGTGAAGTTCCAAAGATGTCATGCGCTCGGATGTCTAAACATTCCTTTGCTGTGGGAGACCAGAGGCACTGCTAGTTAGCCAGAGCAAAAAGAAAGAATCAGGGTGACAGAGTTAATTACAAGTGTGTCAGACTTAGTCCCCCACACCATTAGCTATCCTGCTGCCTAGAAAGCCAGTAATCTCATGTAGGATAATGAGAGCCCACCCAACAAAATGTCCCTCCATAAGAATAGTTAAACACGGAGGGAGGAGTAGGACAAAAACATGCCCATCCCTAAATTTTGTCAAAGCAACACCTAGAGGCGATCAGGCAGACAAGTCTGATAGCTCCATATCATACATGTGACACACAGGTGGGCCATAGGCCTACAACAATGCCCATATGAAGGACAGCAGATACCAAGACAAAAACAGAGCACAAAGTTAAGGCATCCAAAGGCTTGTATCTTAGTGCAAAATTGTCACAACACAGACACACTAATTGTACCCTGTTTCATTGCAGAGGAACATGGATCTCCTGACGATATGCCTGTCCCTGATTTCCCTGATGACATGGATGACGAGCCCATAAACATTCCACAGGAGACCATCCAAAATGGTCCTTGAAAGCCTCCAAACCCCACCTTCAGTCACAAGGAGGAGCACAGAAGAAGCAGCCACCACAGGAGAACCACCCGCCACCCCAATTGTAAGACCTGCTAGCTCCAACACAGCTGAGGACTCTGACGACACTGGCATCAGCTTCGAAAGAACCGTCGTTGGGGTACAGCAGGAGCTGGCCAAGGAGGTGCGGGTGGGGATGCAAACTATGGCAGCCAGCCTTGAGGGGGTGCGTTCGTGCATGATGTCTTCTGAGGATCAGGCAGCTGCTATGCAAACCCGAACATCTCTCTTGCAGGAACGTGTCAAAACACAGAAGGAAATCTGCACAGCTGTCATCCAGTTGACACAACAACTACAACTGCAATCCAGTCACCGTGTGCACGAATGCAACATAGAACCCCTCAGGGCCGACCTGGCTGCCTACCATCGTCATGTGGCTGCCATTCTAAAAAACCAGCAGGCCCTCCTTGCTGCAGTACTGCCCTTCATAACTCCACAGGGAGCAGCCCCCGGGATGTCTGCCTCCATGTCTTCTAACACTGAGGTGTGTGTTGCCCCTTCACAACCAACAACAACAAGGACAAACCAGGCAACACACACATCAGAAGAAGAAGACATGGAACAGATAACATTCACACAGAAGAGTACCCGGAAGCACTAGTCCCTGCACCATGGCCTACTTTGACCAAGGTCCTACGTTTTGTCAAATGCCAGTCTCACTACAACTACACTCAATGACTGTTCTGCAATCCACTGTATGACTTGTCCCCATTGCCAGTGAATGTCTCTCTCCTACTATTTGCCAATTCCTGTCCCTCTGCACTGTCTGTGACATCACCCCAGCATGTCAGGAGCATCATCCACACCCCTTCTGTAGGATCACCATGTAAGAATGCACCAGAACGGACTCAGCAAACATGGTGAATGGACATTTTGCACTACAGCACCTATAAATAAATAGCACTTGCACACCTATTATGTCTCTGTGTTATTTCACACTTCAACTGTGCAGTACCTAACTCCAAAGTGCCTGTGTGGCAACCATGTAGATTCTCAATACTACTGTCCTGATTTCATGTATTCTGAAACATCTGTCCAGTGGCCAGGATTGCATCATAGCCTTACCATCTTGATGAAAATAACTGATGAAGGGACTAACCACACACAATCATGCTGTGTTGGACAGAATGATGCACCATCTATAGCTATTCTAGACAACTAATGGTGGCTGAGAAATGTAGGCACCATGCAATACTAAAATAAGAAATAATGCTGCAAAATGTAAGGAAACATTAACAAATTACACTGCATCAATCACCCTTACGGAGTATACTTCCATGAAGGAAAGTCATGCAGAATCAGTACACACATGATGTAGGTCAGCAATGAAAGCAACGAGACAAGAGTGTGAACAACTCCTCATCTACAAAGATCTCCCTGAACTTCACACTGCTGTCCGACCTCTCAATTTACCCACAATAACAAGTCTGGAAGCACTCTTTGTGAAGTAGGATACATACCAACACAAAACCTTGGTGATCAATGCACACTACCAATGGTGGGTCTCCCAAATGGTGGATACTTACCAAGTTAGCACACGGGTAGCTGGCATGTTAAACCTCAATTTCCTGGGGATGGCGAGCATAGGACACAAATGTCATACTAAAACATTCAGCTACACTGATGTCAAGGCCATGATAAAGTAGCACCTAATGCATCATGTAAAGGGTCAACTATATATTTATTTCTATTGAGTAACACAAGAGGCAACTAAGGGAAAGGTAAACCTACACTAATCTAACCTGACTACTACTAACCCACAACTGTCCCTAACTAACCTAAGCTAAACTTACTCTACACATGTAACAAAACGATCTAAACATCAACCCCCCACCCACCATTATGAGACAGGACACATGCAGGACAACACTTACTAACCTACACTCATACTATACTATCCTAAACAAACATATATTTTTTTGTAATTTTTTGAAAGTTTTTTTTATTTTTTTATTTTTTTTATTTTTTTATTTTTAACACGAATCCCAACATTGCCCCCCACCCACCCACCCACACAAAAAATAAAGATAGAAAGAATAAGGACCCCCCACCCTCTTCCCTAACACTAACTAAGCTAAATACCTATACTTACCTAATACTAATCCCCAAAACCCAACTAACAGTAGAAAATAGGAAAGAGGAGAGAGGGGAGGGGTAAAAGTTCTACAGGGCAAAAGTCCTACAGGTTCGCCCTCCGTAGTGTCTGCCTGATGGAGCGGACCCGCTTTTTAATATAGCCCATATCCTCCCTCAGGTTGTCCACCTTCTTGACGAGCTTGTCCATTTTTCTTGTTAATGCCAGGAAGGCAGCTGGGTGAACAGGAGGGTCTGAGGTTGTTTGTGTGCCGGCGGAGGTTGAGGTTGTGGCAGGAGTTGGTTGCCCACTGGACTGTCCTGGTATCCCAACACGGCTGGGTACAGGTCTGGAGGAAGAGCCAGGGTCTATTGTTCCCGACGTTGCTGGGGCCACTTGGGGAGACCTGGTGGATGTGGTGTCGGTGGCTGTTGGTGGCAATGTAGGGTGAGCCTGTGGTGTGGCCCACCACGCCCCGGAGGCCCGATCCGAATGATATTTGCGGGCCATCCTCCGGTACCCACACTGCACTTGCAGGATGTGCCTGTATCTCATGGCACGCCTCTCAAAATGGTTGCGATCTGCGGCACTCATGTTTGCAGCTGTGAAGAGAAAAGGCAAATATTTACCTTTGGAATTGCATTGGGTGGAATAGCACAATGGGTTATTTGTACATTACTAGAAATGTATTGGTTGCAGCAATTGTCACAACATAGTTCACTGAAAGGCTCAGAGGAAGTACATGTGAAGCATGCATACATAAGGCCATCTCACACCTAACATATCCATGTCTCTACGTGATGGATGACATCACCCTAAACTACTCATCCAAATTATACCTAAGGCATCTGACGTTATGGCTGCACCTCTTCCGCATACTGACTTCACTAGATATGTCACTCTATGTGATAACTATCACAATCCTCACTCAATGCCATTTGTAATTAGTTGTGTGCTAATATTGAACCCATGGACCATAACCGAATGTGTACACTAGGGGCCAGATGTAGGAAGCTGAAAAATTGCGACTAGCAATTTGCAATGCAGAACGGTGTCTCCGACACCGTCTGCGAGTCGCTATGGGGTCGCTAAGAACCACCTCATTTACATCAATGAGGTGGGTTCCAAGTTGCACCCCTTAGCGACTATGGGCACTCACGGGGATGGAGGCCTGCTGGGAACAGCAGACCTCCATGGCCGTGACTGCTTTTAAATAAAGCAGGTTATTTTTTCCCAAGGGTAGCCCGTTTACCTGAAAGGAAAACGAGGTGCACTTTGAAAAAAATACAAAATCTTCAATCTTGGATTATTTCAGGGCAGTTAGTGGTCTCTTGGACCACTGGCTGTTTTGTACATGATGATTTAGGTCGACTCACAAAGGGGAAGAGTTCCTATGGGGACCCCTTCCAGTTAGCAAGTGGGTTACCATCCACTTGAAGTGGATGATAATTGCGACTCCCTTTGCGACCACGTACTCGGTTGCAAATGGAATTGCATACCACTGCGAGTCGCAAATAGGAGGGGAAAACACCTTCCTATTTGCGATTTGGAAAAGCATTTTGCAAGTATGTTCAGAATCACAAAATACATTTCTGAATAGCAAACAGACGTTTGCAAATCACAAAGAGCAATTTATGACATTTGCAACTTGTAAACATTTTGCTACATCTGGCCCTAGGTTCTAAATCAAGTCGCAAAAGGTCGCAAGTACGTGTAACATACTGGTTGCTACAGTCCTAGGTACCCTGTTTCACATTAACATGGCAGTCTTTGAGGGTGGTGTGGAAATAACAACCAACAATCCCATGTTCAATGCACACCCAGGAGTGTATAGATAGTTCAACAAGTATGTGCCTTCACACACAACACCTATGAAGGGCTAGCAACACGTTGGAGTCAGCCAAACATTGTCACATCCAAGGTCCACACATGTCAAAATGCCATGACTTAGGCCAACATCACATACTATCAGTGAGGCATGTTTTACAACACACACAGAGGAGCAAGAACACCCATTATCATGAGTCGACAGAACACCTAGGCCATTGCACTCAAGTCACACACACTTCTAGTTCACCTTGTGGCAGTACATGCCCCCAGAAGATCCAACCTACAGTGTACACAGTCCATCCTCAACTAGGAAGATGCACTTTCCATCAAAGCCATTTGCCAAAGCTATATGGGAGAATGACAGTCTGATATGCAGACTCAGTTCATGCCAAGTCCCCGACCAAGTCTTACATTGACCAGTGTATTCCAAATGACTCATCCCATTCCCCATTGGGGCCCAACTGGAATGACCCACAGCCCCTAAATCTGAAAGATGGCTAGGTATTGGTTTACGGAAACAGAAGTGCTATTTGATATCCCACTAAAGCAACAATGCCAATGAACGGCCAGCGCATCAAATCATGAATTCTGTTGAACACACAGTAGTCCATCATGCATCACTAGCAAACAATAAAAATAGCACTCAGGCCACACTCACTGTAGGTATCTGGGTCCTCAAAATGTGCCACCTCTCCCACGGTGTACGGGGCTGGTCCACCTGTAAAGCATGAAAGGAAGAATATACTCAGACTGGGTGCAGTGACAAATAATTGCAGTTACAATGACACTGTGTGAATATGAAATGGTAATGATACACTTTCCCACATGCTCATACTGCATGGATGAATTTGTATTCAACATTAACATTGGATGAGTCTCCTGCTACAGTTACACACCCTACTACACACATGCATTGGCCAGGACAGTCAGGTGTTGTCAAAGATACCCCTCCATTAGTATGCCCCAACAATAATGTCTTCCATACATCGCAGCATGTGCATCCCAGAGAGACATCCAAAAGCTGGTTACTTGAGGACTGCATGACCCCTCACAATCAAACAGGCTAGGTGGACATGTTCAACACACAGCAACCAGACACACATGTGACATATGTGTGGCCAACATATCTAACTTCATGTGACGTGAAGGCAACACACATTTATAGCATCATCATGGGTTACAAATTTTCTGTCTAGCTATGGCGTCAACATATGTAGGTATGTTGTTTCTACATGACTTACTCACTGGCCAATATGACCTGTAGAGTACAAATAGAGGCATTAACGTGTCGCTTGTCTGACACAAATGCAACACTACATTACATACAGCTACTGGCATCTGGTATGTGTTGAAAACATGAGCCATCTGACTGCTAGCATTGGTCTTACTAAACATTGTGCAACAAATACACGTTAGGGCACATATTTATACTTTTGTAGCGCAGCATTTGCATCATTTTTTGACGGGGCAAGCTAGCAAAATACAAATATATTTTGTAAGATGGCGCCGTTTTTGCGGGAAAATGTGGCGCTAAATCGGGGATAGAAATGTATAAACATGGACCTAGGTTTCCCTAGCATTACACACAGTCAGCTACTTATCTAGCAGATTGGGTAACTATCATCACATGTCCCCACACAGATTTCTATTATTCCCATGTAATTGATTTGTACTCACCAACATGGCCACCAATCCTGAGTCCAAGGTGGTCCAGCAGGTCCTGTTCCCTGGATATCAGATCTGCCCAGCGGTGCTTTAATTGATGGACATTCCGCATGCTCCCATACACCTGGACCAGGTGATGGCGCACCTTCTCCCACCGGACTTTCCGTGCCTCCGTGTGATACCCCTGTATCACACGGCCCCCAGCCTCCAGCATCAGTGGGAGGAAATGGCAAACGAGCCAAATGAATCCCCCCAATTCATCCTCACCCATCCTGGAAAGGCGAGGCCTACCTGACATATTTATTGAAAAAATTAGACAAATGAAATAATAAAGTAAAAGTGGGAAATGGGGAAAGGTAGAGTTGTGAAGGAAAAAGAAAAATGAGAAAAATAGCCCAACTAACCCCAAAATTATGCTACCCAGAACAGACTCCCACAGACAATACAAACAAAAACAGGATTAGACAAAACTAGACTAAACAGACTGAGACAATATTATGCAACAAGACTAGGATCACAAAAAGACAAAATACAAGGTACACAGGACACAAAAGCAGTTAAACACAGGACAACACCTTTCACACAACCACACAGTCTAGATAAATCAGAGACTGCAAAGTGAAAGTGAAAGTTAACTCCCAGTACAGATTTAGTAAACAGGATATCCTATTACATCACTTCCTGCATAAAATGGCCGCCGTTTTTATTTTTCTGTTATGCGTCATATTTTCACGCATACACAATGTGCGTCATTTTTTTATGACGCATAACATTGCACATGATGCCGAGTCAAAAAATATGATATGAAAATTAATAATTTAATAAGGTACATGAGATATCCAACATATTGTCCATGTTGCGTCATATTTTCCACGCATACATCATGGGCGTCATATTTTTTCCACGTACAGGAGTGCACATAATGCAGAGTCAAAAAATATGATATGAAAATTAATAATTTAATAAGGTACATGAGATGTCCAACATATTGTCCATGTTGCGTCATATCTTCCACGCATACATCATGGGCGTCATATTTTTTCCACGTACAGGAGTGCACATAATGCAGAGTAAAAAAATATGATATGAAAATTAATAATTTAATAAGGTACATGAGATGTCCAACATATTGTCCATGTTGCGTCATATTTTCCACGCATACATCATGGGCGTCATATTTTTTCAACGTACAGGAGTGCACATAATGCAGAGTCAAAAAATATGATATGAAAATTTTAATTACATAGCTAAATATGAGAAACATTTATCAAAAATTATATTTGACTCTGCATTCTGTGCACTCCTGTACGTGAAAAAATTATGTTGCCCATGCTGTATGCGTAGATATTTGAGCAATTTTTAAATTATGTCTTCATTTTTTAAACTTGGGGAAGGTGATTTGTCATGGCCAAATGGTGCTATGTGATACACATTTGTGGTTAGCTATGACACATGTCCGTTGTTGTATGTATAGAAGGCATTCACACTGTAATATTTATGATACGTTAAATAATGTATTAACCATATTTGTCCACATATTTTGGGTAATTGCTGATGGCTATTTTGGAATGATGGATGGGATACCATGATGTATTCCTTCTCCAAAATGTGTCCACAATTATGATGGTGATGCTTTTATCTATAGTCCGAACAGGGAGTGCAATAGTCACTTACAGTTTTTATGGGGCTAACCATGTCCCATTATGAATTTGTGTTTCTGATTTTTGTTTTACTTTTGACATGTAGCACACACATGTGCCTTATGCATGTGTTTAGTTGACAAGCACAAGATTCTTGTATATTTGTGGGGCGGTAGAGGTGGACATAGGCCCCAAGCACCCTAGGATTTGCCCATCCAGATTAGCTAATGTATCCATGGCTTTTATTTGTTCTGTTATGCAAAACCTGCAGCAGCAGGCTAATGTAAGGTCATATGGTATGAATCACTGTTAACCATTCATTCATCTCATTAGCCCATTTGACGTTTGCACTATTGATGAGTTGGAGCAATCTGGCATACCATTTTCCAATGACTATGTTTGCAAAATCTCAGCGTTCCTCATGTGCTGATGACAAATATTTGGTTGATTGGATGACATATGTGTACATGTGTGTGGGAATGTGGATCCACTATCACCTGTCTGGGTGTATGTTGTCACTGTAACTTCAAGGTCTCCTCATGAGTTAGTGGCAGCTAATGTTGTTCCAATTGGGTATTGCTCATATCACACACTTGAGAGAAGCTATTGATGACATGGTCACGTACACATGGATGGTCCCACCATGTCTCTGAACACGTGTGATGAGACTTTCAAATGATCTACATTTTTGGGCTGGGTGAGTGACTGTCTCAGGTGTCTGGATCAGGCATGTGTAATTGCCACATTTGTACTCCTGTTGGCCTCTGTGTATGGTAATGTATCATGTCACATCCTACCCTCTGTGCATACATTTGTGATGTTTATTTTTGGTGTGATGATTGGTATAGCATTCTTGCTCAATGAGACGACATTCTTCTTCAGCAATTTCAAACTAAAGGTGGTCAGAAATGAATAGGCCAAAGCATGATGTGGTGTCTGTTATCTGTGTTTATTTACAATTGTGCAATACGAGTTGTTATAAGAAATTATGAAAAAAAATTATTGACAAGCTTTTGGCGCCTACGCACTCCTGCTGCCGTGTTAGGTTGTTCCCCCTCCTGTTGCAGGGAAGCATCCTCCTCTTCATCATCCTCAGGCATGTCTGGGTCCGGTTCAAGGAGGGGAATGTTCCTTTTTACACAAATATTGTGCAATATGGCACAAGTGAGTATGATCTTACAGACCATCTCTGGCGAATAGAGTAGGCTACCGCCAGTTATGTCAAGGCAGCGGAACCTTGACTTTAGGATCCCAAAGGTCCGCTCCACAATGCTGCGTGTCCTCTTGTGGGCGTCATTGTATGCCCGCTCTGCAGCAGTATTTGGGTTCCCAAATGGTGTCATTAGCCAAGGCTGGATGCCATACCCCTGATCAGCTGAAAGAAAAACACAGAATGGGATAAATTAGATGTAGGAGGCACTGTTGTACAGATCTTTGATGGCAGTAGTTGTCTTGTGTTGTCTGTGACTCTTTTGTGTACTAATGTGACAACCTATAGTTGTTGGTGAAAACTTTTGCATTGATTATTTTTCCTTGGCTGAGCAAGTGTTTGTTGGCTAACCGTTTGCCAGCAGTATGTATTTGTTTTTTCAGTACAGTGTGCCCTCCCTAGCATTGTGACTTGTCATACAGGTGTCCGTGTGTCTTCACTGGGGGTGAGATGATAGTTCCATGCAGAGTTGAAACATGAAAGTGTAGTTAACACGTTCATGTGAAAGTACCCAGGCCATCCCATCCCTTAAAACTTATGCAATGTATTAGTGTACAGGTTATTGTGAGACTTCCAATTTGCAAGGTGACATTTAGGCAACCACACTCATTAATGTCTTCCCATTAAGCTGTGGAGTAAAATCAAATGTGTGACCGGTTCAATGGTGACTTCTGAAACATGGCTAGTGATGTGAGTACCTCAGTGTGTTCCTGTCTAGTTGTTGCTATTGTGGTGTATGTGTTGTTTGTCCTAGAGGTTTGCTGTGCAGTGTGTATATAAGTAGAATTTTGTCCTTACCAACAAGTAGTCCATTGCCATACCGTCCATCCTGGAAGTGTTGGTTGATGGTAGAGTGACGGAAGATGAATGCGTCATGTACACTCCCAGGATATTTAGCCACAATGTTGCTGAACAATCCTTGGTGATCGACTATGGCCTGCACGTTGATGGAATGTGTGTGCTTCCTGTTGCGGTAGAGGTGTTCAGTCGCAGCAGGTGGCACAAGGCGTACATGTGTGCAGTCGATTGCACCAAGGACATGCGGGAAGCCACTGATGGCGTAGAACCCCTGTTTAGTTTCCTGCTGCTTCTGCAGTGTGTTAGGGAAGCAGATGTGGAGGGGTGTCAGTCGAATGATGGCATCCAGTACTTTTGGCAGGAATGCAGAGAATGATGGTTGGGATATTCCACCAACCAGGGCACCAGTTGTCTGAAACGAGCCACTTGCCAGCAGGTGAAGTACGGCAAGCAGCTTTGTTTCTGTTGGGATAGTGCGGGGAGTCACTAAAGTGGGGGCCAACTGCTGTTCAATATTTCTCAGCAGCTGCTGAATGGCCTGCCAGTTCAACCGGTACCTCTGGATGATGTCCCGTTCCCTGAGGCCATGCAGGGTTGTTCTTGGGCGGAATATCCTCTCCTGCCTTCTGCGCTGCCTTTGGGGTCCCTGCTGTTGTTGTTGTAGCTGCTGTTGTTGCTGCAGGGCTCTGTATCTACGTGCACGCTGAATCAAAATCACCTCCATGTCTCCCTGTTGCTGCTCTGCTGCTCTGCTGTTTGTTCTGGGTGTTCTGATTAAATACAGGTGTGTTTGCCCCATTTTAACGCCTGCCCTGACCCAGGCGTTAAATTTTGACGCTATTCGTGCTTTGCGTCATTTTTTAGCTCCGCCTACCCGCCGGGAGTCATTTTTGCCCGGAAGCATAAATACGACGCACGGCTGTGTGCGTCGGTTTTTGGACGGGAACGCCTACCCTGCATGTCATTAACGCAGGGCGGGGTGCCGCTTCCAGAAACTGACGAACATTGCGGAATTTACCTTTGCGCCGGCTCGGGCGTCAGTGTTTAAATATGGGGCAACGTTTGCGCTGAATGTGCGTCAAAATTTTTGACGCACATTCGGCGCTAACGGAGTATAAATATGCCCCTATGAAGCATTAGTAGTAACGTGCTATATCAGGCACCTCTTGAGGCCAGAAACACAGCACCAACCGTAGTTGGTGAGAATGAAAGGTGAAGAGTAATCATAATTCAACGAACACAGTGGAGCAACTGAGCTTTTGCAAGCATGAGGTCAGCTTTTTTAAAATAAAAACGCGTGCATTTTCACAATCTTCCACTGAACTGAGAAAACGCTTTAACTTGGTTTAATGCATTAGATGTATTTCCCACCCAACAGACTGAAATAAAGATACATACAAACACATTATATAAATGCAAAAATATTTTCTTGCTATTAAGCAAAACAAAAGCAGATAGAACTATATTCTGTGGAATGTGAATATTTAAACATTTGGTAAAATCTTATACCAGAATGAGGAAGTGAAACCCATAACGAGACATTGCATTATTTCAATTTAAGAGATAATTATTTTATTTTCTGCCTTGCGTTGATAATCCATATGACCAGGCACTGGATAATTAATATGCATGAGTAAGAAAGGCAGTGTTGGACCTGGCTTTTTGACAGGGACATCCCCAAACCTTTTGCCTCCTTCCTCCTATTTTTTCTGACCTGTTGTTGTTGGCTTTTGACCTCTGGGCACTTTACCACTGCTAACCAGTGCTAAAGTGCATATGCTCTCTGTGTAAATTGTACTACTGATTGGTTTATCCATGATTGACTATTTAATTTACTTGTAAGTCCCTGGTAGAGTGCACTACATGTGCCTAGGGCAGGTAGATTAAATGCTACTAGTGGGCCTGCAGCACTGGTTGTGCCACCCACCTCAGTAGCCTCTTAACCCTGTCTCAGGCCTGCCATTGCAAGGCCTGTGTGTGCAGCTTCACTGCCACTTCGACTTGGCATTTAAAAGTACTTGCCAAGCCTAGAACTCCCCTTTTACTACATATAAGTCATCCCTAATGTGTGCCCTAGGTAACCCCTAGAGCAGGGTGCTGTGTAGGTAAAAGGCAGGACATGTACCTGTGTAGTTATATGTTCTGGTAGTGTAAAACTCCTAAATTCGTTTTTACACTACTGTGAGGCCTGCTCCTTTCATAGGCTAACATTGGGGATGCCCTCATACACTGTTGAAGTGGCAGCTGCTGATCTGAAAGGAGCAGGAAGGTCATATTTAGTATGGCCAGAATGGTAATACAAAATCCTGCTGACTGGTGAAGTCGGATTTAATATTACTATTCTAGAAAGGCCACTTTTAGAAAGTGAGCATTTCTTTGCACTAAAATCTTGTTGTGCCCTTCAATCCACGTCTGGCTAGGTTTAGTTGACAGCTCCTTGTGCATTCACTCAGACACACCCCAAACACAGGGTACTCAGCCTCACTTGCATACATCTGCATTTTGAATGGGTCTTCCTGGGCTGGGAGGGTGGAGGGCCTGCCCTCACACAAAGGACTGCCACACCCCCTACTGGGACTCTGGCAGACAGGATTGAACTGAATGGGGGCTTGGTGCATTTCTTAGACACTCTTTGAAGTCACCCCCACTTCAAAGGCACAACTTAGTATAAAACAGGGCCTCTGCCCTACCTCATCAGACACTTGCTGGAGAAGAAACCTGAACCAGAAACTACATCCTGCCAAGAAGAACTGCCTGGCTGCTCAAAGGACTCACCTGTCTGCTTTTCTACAAAGGACTGCTGCCTTGCTGTTGGCCTGCTGCCTTGCTGAACTCTTGTCTGGCTGTAAAAGTGCTCTCCAAGGGCTTGGATAGAGCTTGCCTCCTGTTCCCTGAAGTCTCAGGACCAAAAAGACTTCTCTCTTCCTCTTGGACGCTCCGTGGCCGAACTTTTCGACGCACAGCTTGTTCCGTGGCAAGAAAAACGCCGTACACCGACGCTGATCGACGCGACGTCTTCGGGACGACCGAAACTTTGACGCACGGCCTCGCAAGGACAACGCCGTCCGACTTCCAGGGAGAAATCGACGCGACGCCTGCCGTGAGATCAAAACTTTGACGCACGGCCTCGCAAGGACAACGCCGCCCGACTCCGCAGGAGAAATCAACGCAACGCCTGCCGTGAGATCGAAACTTTGACGCACGGCCTCGCAAGGACAACGCCGCCCGACTCTGCAGGAGAAATCGACGCGACGCCTGCCGTGAGATCGAAACTTTGACGCACGGCCTCGCAAGGACCACGCCGCCCGACTCCGCAGGAGAAATCGACGCGACGCCTGCTGTGAGATCGAAACTTCGACGCGCAGCCCCGCAGAACGACGCGCAGCCGGAAAACAAGCAGGAAAATCCACGCACAGACCCGGGACATCTGGTACTCCCCGCAAACCACAGTAAGAGACTGTCCGCGCGCCAGAAAACGACGCCCGACTCCCCGCGTGGAAAATAACGACGCAAGTCTGTGTGTGCTGAGGAGAAATCGACGCACACACCAGTTTTCCACGCACCTCTTCTCCTGTGGCCCTCTGAGGAGATTTTCCACCAGAAACCAGGTACTTTGTGTTTGAAAGAGACTTTGTTTACTTTCTAAAGACTTAAGACACTTTCTATCACTTTTCAGTGATATCTTTACAAATTCGTATTGCAACTTTGATCGTTTTGACCTGAAGATACCCAGATAAATATTATATATTTTTCTAAACACTGTGTGGTGTATTTTTGTGGTGTTATGCTATGGTGTTGTATGATTTATTGCACAAATGCTTTACACATTGCCTTCTAAGTTAAGTCTGACTGCTCGTGCCAAGCTACCGGAGGGTGAGCACAGGCTGATTTTGGATTGTGTGTGACTTACCCTGACTAGAGTGAGGGTTCTTGCTTGGACAGAGGGCAACCTGACTGCTAACCAAAAACCCCATTTCTAACATTGGTGATCAGCGGTGAGGATAGGACTTGTGTTTGTGCAGTGACATACAATAGCTAAGTATTTCACTACCTACCCACAGTTGAAGGTCAACTTGATTTTTCATCTTTTTTTGGCTGTTGGTTCTCTGATGTCCTCCTGGATATACTATTGATATTTTGGACTTTGAATTTTGGTTTTTGCTGATAAGATCTTATCAGAATGGGATTGTGTACCTACTCATTCTTTGTTCGTACTGACCACCTCACTAAGGCTGACCTAAGGAAGCTTTGCAGAAAATGGGGCCTTCCTGTAGCAAGGAGATCTACTAAGGCAGAGATGCTCCATCACTACATAGTCTGGGGGGAGGAAAGATGGGCAGAGAGAGAGGCAGCAAGAAACCAAATGACTAAGTACCCCTCAGATGAGGAGGAGGACTACGCACCTGAGGAGGAAGACTACTCAGATTTGGACAGTGACCCAGAAATAGATGAATGGCTCCGAGGTCAAAGGCGACAGGAGCAACAATTAGAGGAGTATCTTGCAGAGGTTGAGGCAAAAAGACTCTTAGCCCTGGAAGAAGAAAAGATTGCAGCTCAAGAGCTGAGCTGTAAAGAGCTGAAACTGGAGGCCGGAAGGGCTGAGTCCAGTTCAGATGGTGGCAGCAAAAATCTTGCATCTAGTACTGCTGAAGGAGGGCACAAGCCCAGAGATGTGGTGCCCAACTTGAAGAAGGGAGTTGACACACCCCAGGCGGTTCAAGGGTATGAGGTTGTTCCCGTTATGCACAGGGTCCCTGAGAAGGATTGGGCAACTGGCACAGGGAGTCATATTCCTACTGGGGGGAGGGACACTTTACTGACTCTAGCAGAGAGTGACAGAGAAAAGGGTTCCCCCCTGGTGGACGTCCTGGATATAGATTGTACAGACATCCCAGAAGAGTATGGGTTGAGTGTCAGGGACAGACAGATACTGTCTCACCAGTCTCAGGAGGGTGAAGTAGAGTGCTTTTCCAAGGTTGAGTTACTGGGTGGTTGGGTGAAGGGTACTGTGGTTAATACATGTGAAGGGCAGAGTGATGTAATTGCTGGAGAGCATATGTCTGGTCCTTATTTTCCAGAGCTACGCCAACACCAGGTGGAGTGTGAGTTCTCTGACCCCAGGGAACTTACAATGAAGGCAGACTTCTGGGTGAGTACCAGAGAGTCTGAAGAGGCATTTGGGGGTGCTCCTGAAGGGAGTGGTCTAGGTGGTTCCCAACCGAGTGTGGTGGGAAAGGATTGTAGTGTCCCAGGTAGGTCCCAGGTCCTAGAGGGTTCCATGAGGGAACACCAGGAGGGAAGCCTAGCCTGTACTGTAGGGCCACCTTTTGAGGGAAGCCCCGCAGTGTCAGAAGAACTTGGGGGGGTTACTGTAGCCAGCATCCCAACAGTTCTGGTGTCTGGCAGTACCCCTCCTAGTGAGGGGGTGCAGAAGTCCAGACATAGGGTTGAGAGGGGGTTGCAGACCCCAGTGGAGGACCTTGAGAGTCAGGGGACAGCTCTGAGAGCAGAGCCCCCCAGGAATGACCCAGGTGAAACCGTTTCTGGTTGGGGGGAAACCCAGACTCTGCCGGATGGGCAGAGGTCGGGAGACCTGCGCCAACCAGACTCTTGTGAGGCCCTTGGGGACGGTGTGTCCCTTGTGGGGGGTGAGAGTGCCTCCCAGGAAGTCCTGGCATGCCAGGCAAACATTCAACCTCAGGGTGGTGACTCTGGGTTGGATACCCAGGTTCAGAGGTTAAACTCTGACCTGGTGGGAGGTAGATGTGCCTCCCAAGAAGTCCTGCTGTGCCAGGCAATTGTCCAACCTCAGGGTGTTGACTCTGGGTTGGATGACCAGGTTCAGAGGTTAAACTCTGACCTGGTGGGAGGTAGGTGTGCCCCCCAGAAAGTCCTGGCGTGCCAGGCAATTGCCCAACCTCAGGGTGGTGACCCTGGGTTGGGGAACCAGGCTCAGAGGTTAAACTCTGACCTGGTGGGAGGTAGGTGTGCCTCCCTGGAAGTCCTGGCCTGCCAGGCAATGGTTCAACCTCAGGGTGGTGACTCTGGGTTGGCTAACCAGGTTTCATGGGATACGCTCTGACCTGTTGGGAGGTAGGCGTGCCCCCCAGGAAGTCCTGGTGTACCAGGCAGTAGTCCAACCTCAGGGTGCTGACTCTGGGTTGGATAACCGGGTTCAGAGGTTAAACTCTGACCTGGTGGGTGGTAGGTGTGCCCCCCAGAAAGTCCTGGCGTGCCAGGCAATTGTTCAACCTCAGGGTGGTGACTCTGGGTTGGATGACCAGGTTCAGAGGTTAAACTCTGACCTGGTGGGGGGTAGGTGTGCCCCCCAGAAAGTCCTGGCATGCCAGGCAATTGCCCAACCTCAGGGTGGCGACCCTGGGTTGGGGCACCAGACTCAGAGGTTAAACTCTGACCTGGTGGGAGGTAGGTGTGCCTCCCTGGAAGTCCTGGTGTACCAGGCAGTTGTCCAACCTCAGGGTGCTGACTCTGGGTTGGATAACCGGGTTCAGAGGTTAAACTCTGACCTGGTGGGGGGTAGGTGTGCCCCCCAGAAAGCCCTGGCATGCCAGGCAGTTGCCCAACCTCAGGGTGGTGACCCTAGGTTGGAGAACCAGGTCCAGAGGTTAAACTCTGACCTGGTGGAGGGTCAGTGTGCCCTCCAGGAAGTCCTGGCGTGCCAGGCAATTGTTCAACTTCAGGGTGGTGACTCTGAGTTGAATGGCCAAGTTCAGAGGTTAAACTCTGACCTGGTGGAGGGTCAGTGTGCCCTCCAGGAAGTCCTGGCGTGCCAGGCAATTGTTCAACTTCAGGGTGGTGACTCTGAGTTGAATGGTCAGGTGCAGAGGTTAAACTCTGACCTGGTGGGGGGTAGGTGTGCCTCCCAGGAAGTCCTGGTTTGCCAGGCAGTGATCCAGTCTGAGGGTACAGACCCTGGGCTGGAAGACCAGGTTCAGGGTGTCCCCCCGGACCTGGAGGGAGGGGCTACTGATAACAGTGCCCCTACCATGTTGTCTTCTGAGGAGGCCACTCCTAGTTGGAGGGTGCTGGACCCCAGAAGGGAGGGCAGGGGGAGTGAAGCCTCACCCCGGGCCCTAGTCCAACCTGAAGGTACAGGCCCCAGGTTGGAGGGCCAGTTGCAGGTTAACAGCCCTGCACTGGTGGAGGAATGGTACAGGGCGACTTCTGTAAGCACCCTGACCATGTTGGACTCTGGGGGTACCGCTCCAGGAGGGAGGGTACAGAGCCCCAGAGGGGAGGACCAGGTTCAGGCTGTCATCCCTGACCTGGTGGAAGGGAGAGTGGTTAAAGGGTGCCCAGCACCTGGGGCTACCGCCCCCCACTCTCCACAGCCACAGTGGTTGGAGAGCTTTGAGAGGCCTGGGGCATGGCTCTCATCCCTGGCAGCTGTCAGTAATCACTGTGGCTTGCTGTCGGGTGGACAGAGTTATCCCTGGGGAGGGGACAAGTGTCACACCCCGGGGGTAGAGTGGGCAACACCACTGTGTTGGTCATGGTGGAACTATCCTGCTCCTGGGATACATCTGTGAGGAAGGTAAGTTTAGGTGCTGCACAGATGGGATCCGCAGGTAAGGGGAAAAGTTCCCCATGGGTTGGCTTAGTGGGCCCTGAGAGTATGGACAGAGGGATCCAATTGGAGTCAGGAAGGCGAAGAACTGGAGCATGCCCCTGCTGTTGTGGGCTTGGGTCCTTGTTCTGTCGCCTCAAACAGGGAAGTACATCAGGATAGTGATTATTCTCCCCTGGCTTTAGGCTGGTAGGGGGTCATGTTGGACCTGGCTTTTTGACAGGGACATCCCCAAACTTTTTACCTCCTTCCTCCTATTTTTTCTGACCTGTTGTTGTTGGCTTTTGACCTCTGGGCACTTTACCACTGCTAACCAGTGCTAAAGTGCATATGCTCTCTGTGTAAATTGTACTACTGATTGGTTTATCCATGATTGACTATTTAATTTACTTGTAAGTCCCTGGTAGAGTGCACTACATGTGCCTAGGGCAGGTAGATTAAATGCTACTAGTGGGCCTGCAGCACTGGTTGTGCCACCCACCTCAGTAGCCCCTTAACCCTGTCTCAGGCCTGCCATTGCAAGGCCTGTGTGTGCAGTTTCACTGCCACTTCGACTTGGCATTTAAACGTACTTGCCAAGCCTAGAACTCCCCTTTTACTACATATAAGTCATCCCTAATGTGTGCCCTAGGTAACCCCTAGAGCAGGGTGCTGTGTAGGTAAAAGGCAGGACATGTACCTGTGTAGTTATATGTTCTGGTAGTGTAAAACTCCTAAATTCGTTTTTATACTACTGTGAGGCCTGCTCCTTTCATAGGCTAACATTGGGGCTGCCCTCATACACTGTTGAAGTGGCAGCTGCTGATCTGAAAGGAGCAGGAAGGTCATATTTAGTATGGCCAGAATGGTAATACAAAATCCTGCTGACTGGTGAAGTCGGATTTAATATTACTATCCTAGAAAGGCCACTTTTAGAAAGTGAGCATTTGTTTGCACTAAAATCTTGTTGTGCCCTTCAATCCACGTCTGGCTAGGTTTAGTTGACAGCTCCTTGTGCATTCACTCAGACACACCCCAAACACAGGGTACTCAGCCTCACTTGCATACATCTGCCTTTTGAATGGGTCTTCCTGGGCTGGGAGGGTGGAGGGCCTGCCCTCACACAAAGGACTGCCACACACCCTACTGGGACTCTGGCAGACAGGATTGAACTGAAAGGGGGCTTGGTGCATTTCTTAGACACTCTTTGAAGTCACCCCCACTTCAAAGGCACAACTTAGTATAAAACAGGGCCTCTGCCCTACCTCATCAGACACTTGCTGGAGAAGAAACCTGAACCAGAAACTACATCCTGCCAAGAAGAACTGCCTGGCTGCTCAAAGGACTCACCTGTCTGGTTTTCTACAAAGGACTGCTGCCTTGCTGTTGGCCTGCTGCCTTGCTGAACTCTTGTCTGGCTGTAAAGGTGCTCTCCAAGGGCTTGGATAGAGCTTGCCTCCTGTTCCCTGAAGTCTCAGGACCAAAAAGACTTCTCTCTTCCTCTTGGATGCTCCGTGCACCGAACTTTTCGATGCACAGCTTGTGCCGCGGCAAGAAAAACGCCGCACACCGACGCTGATCGACGCGACGTCTTCGGGACGACCGAAACTTTGACGCACGGCCTCGCAAGGACAACGCCGTCCGACTTCCCGGGAGAAATCGACGCGACGCCTGCCGTGAGATCAAAACTTTGACGCACGGCCTCGCAAGGACAACGCCGCCCGACTCCGCAGGAGAAATCGACGCGACGCCTGCCGTGAGATCGAAACTTTGACGCACGGCCTCGCAAGGACCACGCCGCCCGACTCCGCAGGAGAAATCGACGCGACGCCTGCCGTGAGATCGAAACTTCGACACGCAGCCCCGCAGAACGACGCGCAGCCGGAAAAAAAGCAGGAAAATCCACGCACAGACCCGGGACATCTGCTACTCCCCGCAAACCACAGTAAGAGACTGTCCGCGCGCCAGAAAACGACGCCCGACTCCCCGCGTGGAAAATAACGACGCAAGGCCGTGTGTGCTGAGGAGAAATCGACGCACACACCAGTTTTCCACGCACCTCTTCTCCTGTGGCCCTCTGAGGAGATTTTCCACCAGAAACCAGGTACTTTGTGTTTGAAAGAGACTTTGTTTACTTTCTAAAGACTTAAGACACTTTCTATCACTTTTCAGTGATATCTTTACAAATTCGTATTGCAACTTTGATCGTTTTGACCTGAAGATACCCAGATAAATATTATATATTTTTCTAAACACTGTGTGGTGTATTTTTGTGGTGTTATGCTATGGTGTTGTATGATTTATTGCACAAATGCTTTACACATTGCCTTCTAAGTTAAGTCTGACTGCTCGTGCCAAGCTACCGGAGGGTGAGCACAGGCTGATTTTGGATTGTGTGTGATTTACCCTGACTAGAGTGAGGGTTCTTGCTTGGACAGAGGGCAACCTGACTGCCAACCAAAAACCCCATTTCTAACAGGCAGTATGCACATTCTACGATATCTGGGAAATTTAATAATGTTTGCAAAACTTATACTAATAGTATAACAAGCACCATCATTAGCTTAGTCTAGCTCTAGCACCCCATAGTTGAAACACAAAGGACCCATTTAGCAAGACAGCAACAGTACTAAACCACCTAGTGACTGAACAAAGAAAAAATGATTTACTGAACAAAGAAAAAAATATTTACTGAAATTATCGAATTAATAGAAAATTAGAAACAAATTGTGTTTTCATAGTAAATGAGAACAATTACTTTCTAGTCACCAATAATAATATTATGTTAAGCAATTAGAATTTGAGATACGGTTGTACATCACCAGTTCAGAATGATAGAACCCGAGCAAGGATTCTGTATAAGGAGTCTGTTACAGCACGGTGCTCTTCATTAGCAAAATACACTAAAGGAATATTTGTATCTAATAAATTACTTTTAAAAATGTGTGCTTTACTGTCCAGATATAAAAGGTTTCATACTTTAGAATAAAGTAAGTTTGTTATATATTATATCTGTAGCTCAGTAGCACATTAAACTCCATTAGAAATAGCATGTGTGATTGTGTATGATTTGGTTAAATAAATGTGTAAATATGTTAGGAGAACCTACATTTGTTCACAAACCAAAAATAACATAGATAAATACCAATAAGAGGAGGAAAAAGAAATATGGCTATAGATGGAAATGTCAAAAAATAAATAGACTAAATCTGAGAGCCTTCATCTTTTTTCTTCTCGAGGTGCATTCCTCTTTGTATGTATGTGGTCAGATGTGTTTGCTGAAAACAAAGCTGGATAGCAACAGAGCACTATCTTAGTTTTGTTATGGTACCACAATATCATTGCTAGAATGTCGTGTGGCATAAACATCGGCCCTTCACATTGTTTACAGAACATATTGCACCATTGAAGTTAATAACAGAAAATCCTCACTCAATACGATGGCATTTTTGAGAATTATATTTAGGACAGAATACCTGCACTAGGTGATATTTCTGTATGCAATATTTCTATGGCACCTAATTCTAATCGACAGGAGAACTGACAAAGTTCTTTCTGGGAAAGGTCATCTTATCACTTTTTACTATGTTAAGGGACAACCTGAAGTTGCAATATGTCACTTTCTGAAAGAAGATGTTTACAGAAGTGGAGTATTTTATAAATATCTGGAGGCATTACTTCATATCACTCTATATACTGTAGACATCCTGCATGATGTCAGCAGTAAATTGCTAAAAAAAAAAGTCTGAATTTCTTCAAGCTTCAACAAATTATATTTAATTCTAAATCCAATCTTTTTTAGTGCCACCTGCTTGTTTAACTCTTCCATGGAGAAGTCTGCATTCAATTTGAACAATAATTGTCAACTTCATAGAATGAACGTAAGAGCAATAAATACACTATTGAATGTGAAATTCTATTCAAGTGTAGTTTGTGATTTCAAAACTTTGACTTTTCAGACAATTGTCAATTTATAATAGTTTTGTAAATGTTTCATACCATCGTGTTTATCTTGTCAAACATTTCCTTCCAAAAGAACACATTAAATTGCATCCTCGCACAAAATATAACAGATTTTCCACATTACTCCTGCATTTCCCATGTGGGTTATCTTTCCCAAGGCTTCACTTAAAAAGCTACTGTACAATGTACCATGTACATAACAACGTCTTTTGATGCAGAAAGTGCAAATTTCATCCAATTAAATAATCAATGAGGCTGTTAAGTCACATCTCCCAGATGCTGAGTAATCCCAAAGAAAATCCACTTCAATTCTACATGATTATTATCTAATCCCTGTAGTGAGCTATGGATTTTTCCAAATGTTGTATTTGTCCAGCTCTTGAGTATAACTTTGACTGATACCCATTCACACAAGAAGCATTAAATTGGAAGTTTACCTGAAAACCTTTCCTTAGATCTTTAAAAAATCCATTTTGTCTTCTCTGTGGATTTGACAATGAATACTTCCATGGCAACTTAGTAAAGTTTATCATCCAAATGTCACTCAGCCAAATGTAATTATGGTTTAATATCTTTTTCACTTTACAAATGGTCCACACCACCTTACTTTTGTTACATTATATTTGTGGAGTTCCTTAAATACATTCCTCTAAGGTGGTGACTTCATGGCTTCTTACAATCATATGTAGCAAGAATTAAGGGTGTAGGCATAGGCTAAAAGCTTACTCTACTTCAATCTACCATGCATCTTCTGAGAGTAAGCCAAGCAACAGTTTCCATTTAAGATTCTGCTCTATAATACTTATTTACCTTAGGCAGACAAGAACCATTTATTTCTACAGGCAGCTTACAATTTCTTAAAATTGTTTTTCATGACAATGCAGTCCAGGCTACCTATCTATGATCCTTTATTCTAAAAATTGAATCATATTTAGTCTTATTGAATCCACCACGTTTGTTAGTATTAGAAGTCCCAAGTACTTTTTCTTGTCATTTAGCTATGTTGTAATATTGTACATTTATTCAGCTGTCAACAGAAATCCTGGAAAAGCCTGTAATCTGATGTGCACCATTATTCACTTGAAAAAACACATATTTCACTTTTGCGTCTACAACCCTCTAGGCATACTCCAATTTAAGATCTGCTTTACATTTCTCAACAGACTTGTGATCTCTTATGAGCCCTAACTGCTCTACCATAGACTTGTCCAATAAATGAACTGGCACAAAGCTGAATTTATCACTCAGTAACAAACTGTTTGCAATGTGAGAGTAGCTTGCGATTGTTTAATATAGCCTTAGAACCCGCCGTAGCGGGCTCTACCGGCCATTAAAGGCCCGCTCCCGCGACAAGGGAGAGGGCCTTTAATGGCCGGTAGAGCCCGCTACGGCGGGTTCTAAGGCTATTATAACATTCTGCCACTCAGGGCAGAATGTTCTATTAAATAAAACAAATTCCTCACGAAGCCCGAGGGGATTAAAATCCCCTCGGGCTCCGTGAGGCTTTGTTCACAGCTTTTGCTGTGAACAAAGAGAACATTGGAATGATGGCGCTCCGGGCTTTTACCGGCCAATAAAATCCTGGAGCACCCCATTGTTTTCAATGGAGCTGCCAACATTCCAATGTTCTAATAATGAAATAGCATTTATCAAGTTCGGGTATATAGTTGGCCAAAGAAGAAAGATCTCCATTTGCCACTGATTTAACTATGGTGAATAAAGTAACATCTCTGTTCCTTTAATGTAAAACCATGACATTTATTTATTTTCAAAATGAAAAACATGGTCACTATTGAATTCAGGATATAATCACTGCAAATCATTATGCCTGTGCATTCAGATTTTATTATTCCCTTTACCAGTTTCAATTTAGTGTTTCTCCTCAGGAGCGTAACACAGGCTTCTGTTGCCCAGTGGTTCAGGGGGGCCCAATTCTCCAGGAGTGCCCCCAACCGTTCATGAGGAGGCACATTTAGCCCAAGGCCAATGAATATCTGTGAGATATGGTAGACATAGAGGCAGCTCATAACATTCTGCAGAGGTGAACCATCATTTTGCCCTATGCCACTGTTTCTCCCTCATATGAACCACATCAAACTTAAACTCATTCAGTTTGGAACACACCCCTTTTTGCCTTAATGATGTTAATCAGCCCGCAAGCAATTCAAGTGAACACTTTATTCACCTTATCATATACACCACATCACAATTGTTGTATGTATTAACTGAAAATATTTGTGATTTATTACCACTGCACACATAAACAATATAGAACACACAGATGCTGAAACAGACAAGCAGACTACAATAAAGTACAATTCTTGGACCTGGTATTCTGTTCTTGGTAAACTACATTATGTATAAATAACTAGAAGCAATAGCATGAGGCTAATAAATACAGAAATTTAAGGATGTAAATAGAGCAAAATTATAATTAAATTTAAAGTTGACTATGATTTCACTGAAATGAACTAGGCAGAAGTCAGAAGGTTAGTGATCATGTACAAATTTCCAATATTATTTTTTATTATCGGGACCATGTACAATCTGTGTTTAATGGAGTTAACCCAACTGTAAAGCATCTCATATTATCTCAACAGCTACCTCCATCCACAGACTACTAAAAAGTAATTTACATTTGAAACTCAGAACAAATTAATTATGATTTATTTTTATTGTTACTGTTTCTTCACCAAACACACTCCAACTGGATAATCCTATGTGAATCTTCTGAATGTTAACATTGGTCAATTCCAGCAGTATATTTTTATATTAGTTATCCCTATGTATGACAATGAAGACATTAAATACAAAATAAGCCAACATCACTTCATCTAACTTTCCACTTAATATGTACATCATTATTTCACTATTCATGACCTGAGTTTTCCAAGTGAAACTGTTTACTTGTTTAGTAAGTTCTTCGGACACGTGGATTGGTAGAGTCTGCCTTCTTTTCTACTTACTCTAAAGATTTTGGGGCACAAAACACCATGGGGGTCATTCTGACCCTGGCGGCCGGTGGCCGCCAGGGCCACCGACCACGGGAGCACCGCCAACAGGCTGGCGGTGCTCCCACGAGCATTCTGACCGCGGCGGTTCAGCCGCGGTCAGAAGCGGAAAGTCGGCGGTCTGCCGCCGACTTCCCGCTGCTCGGGGGAATCCTCCATGGCTGCGGAGCGCGCTCCGCAGCCATGGGGATTCTGACACCCCCTACCGCCATCCTGTTCCTGGCGGGTCTCCCGCCAGGAACAGGATGGCGGTAGGGGGTGCCGCGGGGCCCCTGGGAGCCCCTGCAGTGCCCATGCCAATGGCATGGGCACTGCAGGGGCCCCCGTAAGAGGGCCCCACTGTGTATTTCAGTGTCTGCAATGCAGACACTGAAATACGCGACGGGTGCAAACTGCACCCGTCGCACCCCTGCAACTACGCCGGCTCAATTCTGAGCCGGCGTCCTCGTTGCAGGGGCATTTCCTCTGGGCCGGCGGGCGCTCTTTTGGAGAGCGCCCGCCGGCCCAGAGGAAATGTCTGAATGGCCGCTGCGGTCTTTTGACCGCGGTTCGGTCATTTGGCGGCTCCCTCCAGGCGGGCAGAATGAGCCCCCATATGTCCAGCAGTTCTCCTAAAGGATTTCAGTTGTTTCCTTAAAAAAATAACTTACACCTGTTAGATTTGAAGTCATCATTTAAAGGTACAGTTGTGGCAATTTAATTTTTCAGTTCTATCATCTTTTTTATACTGCTTCCACACGTTTGCCTACTGGGTATACCTCTGCGAATTATTGTTAATTAATCTAGCAATTATCTGAAAAAAATTAGAAAATATATGCACACTTTGCATCAGAAAGTTTTTTTTTAGAATTCTAGATGTTTTATCAGTCATCCTTAAGGGTACTAGATTTTCTGGTAGTTTCTTAAATGCTTGTGCCATGTCTGTACCATATTAACTAGCTTTAAAAATTCTTGTATCTACCTTAGTACAACATTTACTTTTCCCTACCAGAAAGTCTGTTTCTATACAATAGTGATATGAGCACGTCTGCTAACTACTAAAAAGTTGCTCCTCTGAGAAATATTTTTTGCTCAGTTTCAACAAAATAAATATACTTACAACTTGCTTTCTTTACAATGCCTCTACCAGATGCGAAGCAAAACATCGACAGTGAGAAGGACTGCACTTATTCTAACTATCTCATTCATGTACTAGAACCGAACATATAGGGGCACAGTATAAGCATCCAATTCGTGAAAGTAAGAAATCATTTTCCTGGAGGTAGTGTTTTTGGAACCTATTTTCTCTGTTAGAAACAGAGCCGGGCGTTTTCCCGGTAGGCTGGAAGGATGTGGGCTGTAATTGAAGCGATGGGGGTCGCTGTTAATACTGGGGGGTGGTTTTGCAGAGGTGCTGCAATATCAGCCCCCCAGTAGCAAGAGCAGCATGCAAGCTCCCAAGGCCAAGCATTGCTTCTCCGGGTGCCAAGCAGTCCTTCCCCTTACTCATCCCCAGTACCCTCCCCCCAGAGGCTCGTCAGAGAAAATTGCCAGGGCTTCTTTGGGTCCCCAAGCCAGCCCTTGCAAGAAATGTATCCAATTCTAAACACACATGCTTCATGAACGTGGATGTCGGCAAGAATAATACCGTTAAATAGGGAAAGAAATAAAAGTCATTTTGAATTAACTCCAAACCTTGTCTTGTTGTGTATGGCTCACAATGAGGGCTGTTATAATTTTGCTTAGAGCCCCGCGGCTGGCCCCACTGAGTGTTGAAAGTGCCAAATAACTAAGCTGCCTAATTTCTGTTCCACCTAGCACCTATTTCATCCACCACCAGACACCTTTATTTCACTTATTGTATGTTCTCTTTCATCAATGTTTTCACCATTTGCCACTATTTTCCACTCTTTCTCTTCCGCCTTCTTTCCCCCTTCTGTGTTTTCCTCGTTCGTGTTCTAGGTCTGTCAGAAGAGGAAAATAGATGCCTGCCTCCAAGAATAAGCAATGGTGGGTCTCATCTGCAACCACCAGCTCAAAATAATCACTGCCTGGCAGGAACCAATCCACTGCTTTCCATGGATCTTCAGAGGCCCGAGAGAAGAGGGGGATGTGGGCAATGCTTCTTCTTAGCTACCAACCTTGTCCACCACGGGCTTCCGCAGTCTTGCTCTCACAGGAAAAAGGAAAGCTCTGCTGCCAAGCTGCTCTCACAAAACCAGCCAGCGTGCCAGCAGTTCTTCATCTCACATGGGTGGGGGGAGCATGGCATGGAGCATGGGGAGAGACGGGATGAACAGAGAGCAGCAAGGGAGGGTTACAGGATGACAGGTACTGTTTTTGGATAAGTGAGGACCTCCTGTTGTGGGTGGACAAGGAGCATAGTAAGCATCAATTGGATTTTTGGGGGATTAGGAGACTTGAAGGTTCTCTAAAGCCTAATGTGGAATCACAGGAGGGCACAGAGGGCCAAATGTACAAAGCCATTTTGTGATCGCTTTCCCCTTCGATTTGTAAAGTCACAGGGATTACAAAGCCATTTTTTTCAAATGTAATGAACCCATTTTGTAAGTCAAAAAAGCATTTCTTACTTGCAACATGGGTTTATTGACCAGTACCCAATCGCCATTATTATGGGACGTGAAAGGGTCAGAGTTTGGTATGGTATAACTTAGTGGTTTGTAACTGCAATGAGGCTACACACTATTACTGTTACTGACTCCTCAAAAGAGGTAGTAACAAATTCATAAAGGGTAAGTTGTCCACACTGCACACTTTCTCCTTTGGAGATCGTGGTTGGAGAACTTGGGGGAACAAACAGACCACTATTTGCTGCCAATGTATTCCCAAACAGGAAATAAATATTTTTTTAGCATCCCTGGTTCCTTTAAAGAGCAAGATTTACTTTTTAAAAAGGTTTCCTATTTGGGAAAGCAAATAAAGGGTTCTGGTCCGCTGTACCTGACAGGCCACCATCCTAGTGTTTGCAGCCATTCAAAGGCGGTCACAAATAGCGACAAAGCATACTAATATTCATTAGGCAGGTCGTTTAGAGACCCCCTGTGATTGGAGATTTTATAATGTGACCTAATAGTAAGTAGCTTGCATCACAAAATTAACGAGTGGTTGCAAAACGTAAGTCTGTAATTTGCAACCACTTTTTGCAGTCAGTTTTCAATACATCTGGTTCTAAGTCTTTTTTTTTATTATGTGCGAAAGGGGAGAATTTTGGGTGAGTAGGATGCCGGGACACCAGGTTTTTTTTAATGGGGTGGGGAATGGGGGAGGTTCATTTGAGGGTGTAGAGTTATCCATCTCAGGGGTTTCAAGAGGTATCATCAACAACACCTCAATCTTTGCTTTTGTGGTCTAGCAAATGTTAGTTGAGAAATCCATCAGTGAAAAATAACCTGTAATTATTAGGCACTCATATATAATTGGCCCTTTTATCTCCACTAGATGCTACTTCACAAACTGTTCCCTGGAAGAATCCCATTGCAGTTAACCCACACAATCTTATCAAATCCTTTATGTGCCCAATATTGCCCAGACACCCAAAGAGCTCAGATTCAAATTTTAGCAGTACCAATTGGTCCTCTCAAGCTTCAAAAATTGATGCAATTAGTTCCAGTGAAGGGATAGAAATGGCATCTATTATTTCCAGGTCAGGAACAAATGTGTGGGCACAAAATAAATAATTACTGGTACTATTTTAAAATGTTTTATTGAACAGCAAGGAAGGACATGTTTATGTCCAAATCATGTTCTGCAATTTGCTAATGTTGAATCATACATATGTATAAACCACTATCTTTCAGAGTGCAAAAACCTCTTTTGGTGAGATGTTTCACCTAAAGTACATGAATTGTAAAGGTGTCAGACTTGGCCATGAAGTGAAATAAAAACTTTTATCCCGCCTTTAAACTGTAATCCAAGAAAATGCAGCCCAATTTAATGTGCTGGGTTGGATCTGTTGGTCATTTTTTTTATTTCGAGGTTAATATTGTATAATCTCAAATTGTAGCTTGAAATCCTTCTTCTGAATATAGCTACTTCAAAAGTAAATTATGCTGCTTTGCGTGGTCACAAAGATAGGCAAAATGTGATGTTTATACTTTCTGACAGCATCACTGTGTTCATTGGCATATCTGAAGCATTTGCCCTTTAATGAAAGGGCAGCGACGAAAGGCATCATGTGCAGAACGCGTGGCTCCAATTTCACATGCAGATCAAGACCACCCAGTGTTCAATTCACATAATTACAGAGATATCAATTAAGGGAAGACAGACATCACGGTCACTGAAAAGCATACTTTTTTTGATGTTTTATATACAACGAATTTAGCCAGAGGTCAATCCATCGCAATATAGCAGAAGCAGTCTACATGTTTTAGGGACTGAGAGATTAAGTGACTCCGCTAGATTCATAGGACGTGAAGCCAAGGTCGCGATTCGAACCCGGTTTCTCAGTTTAATGTTCTGCCCATAGGCTACGTCTCCCCCACAACGTTCTTGTAAAAGGGCGGAACCAGTGCACTACTCGCGGTAAATCTTCCCCTTTCAGATTATACTTGTGTTGCCTAATGGGACATTTGTTTAGTGCAGGTACCTTCTATTTATCTGAACGTGAATAATATTTTTGAACACCCTAAGGCCCGTATTTACAATAAACTGGTGCATCACAGATGATGCGCCATTTTTCTTACCCCTCTTTACCTCCACCTAACGACACATGGTTGTGCCATATTTATGATGCGGCGCACCATAGTTAGCACAATATTGTCAAACTTTTTAATGCTATTTTGGTGCCTTTGTACACTAGCATCAAAAATGTTGATGCTAGTGCAGCAAAGTGCAGGGAGGCCCAATGACTACAATGGGTGTGTCATTTTAACACCTGTTCTGAGCAGACTTTAAAAATGACTGAAAAATGGCGCAGTGAAATGTTGTAAATTTCACTACACCATTTTTTCAGGCCTCCCAGCGCCGGAAGGCATCATGTGGTGCAAGGGGCTGCAAAGTGGAGCAATGCTTTGTAAGTCTGGTGCGGCAGAAAAGCCACCTTAGCATAAAACAAATGGCGCTATGGAGGCTCTAAGTTGGCGCAAACGGCTTGTAAATATGACCCAAAATGCTTAACGTATGGGTGACAATGGGACTTTTGCAGGCATTTTAAAATCAATCATTTTGCAAAGGCTCAGTTGAAAACTTGGGAAAACAAAATGCACCTTACAGGAAACTTTGCTTAAACGGTCAGTGTTTGTTGAAGATTGTCAACAAAGCTAACACCGACTTCCAGTAAAGGTCGTTGTATGGCAGGTATTTTCTGAACAGGCAGTAGTCTCAGATTCAATAGCCCTCATTGCTCGTAATTTTAATGCAGCCAGTAACAAGAGGTGCCAGTGAATCAGGAATTGAACAAAGCAGGAATACCCCATCCTGATGCTATCACCCTTGCTGCTAGCTGAAAAAATACCTTTCAGTGCCTAATTTTAGCTGGTGAAAGCATAATGGGCCTATGGCACTGAGTTTCGTGTACCAGCACGTATTTTAACTTAACAGACCTCAGTCAAAAGTTAGAAAAATACAAAAGGAGACACAGGAGGAAGATAAAGAACGGAAACAGTGATAAAGAGAGAAAGTATGGATAAAAAAGAACCTGCACCAGTGAGGTAAACAGGCAGGGAGCGTCTGGTGGTGGTTTGAAGAGGCATGAGATGGAATCAAGCTCATGCAGGCTTGGCATTCTGCACCCCAAGCTGTGATAGCACTGGCCAGGGGCCTCTGAGCAAAACATTGGGCCTCAAAACATACTATTTAACAAAGTAAACACTGATTTAACTACACAGTCCTCAATGTTTCTGAAAGTGCCATAACAGTTTTGAAATAGTGAATGAGGTATCCACTTCGGCTGCTTTCACTCAATATACTGTTTGCAAAATTTGGTGGAAGAAATAGATATCTTCTTTTTAGTACTATTTTGAGGATTCGCCTTTTTTGCATTTATGATTGTTCCTTTTTATCCTATACATACCTAGAACTTACACTCATCTTCATTGACAAAGTCCTTTTTTACTCTAACAACAGATTAAATGGCAGTTGCCTACGTTACACCTGTTCAGCCAACACCTTCTTCTAAGTGTCAGAAGCTATTAAATCTCAATGTTAACAATCTTTGCAATCCTTAGTACTGTCTGTCTTCTCCATTCTAATATTTTGGAGCACAGTCTCTACCTTTTTCGTGATAAATCTTTCTGTGATGTTAGACATTAGTGACCACATATGTTTGTTAGAAACATCGAAGAAGTTGTAGTAGCCCAAACTGCATTAGAGTGGTTGACGTCTCTCTTGTCAAAGAGCATTCAGGCCATGTCCTTTCCACCCTTTCAGTCAAGCTTCCATCCGATAGAATACAGAGTTCATCTAGGACTAGTACTACATCCAGGCCTCCTGAACACATATATGTTGCCACAGACCTTGTATATTGAGTGTATGTCCTCCTGCTTCTATGCCGATATGGATAACACCTGGATCAGTTTCAATCTTACAGGAGGCCAGGCCTGCAGGAGGGTGCTAGACCTGCCTGAAAAATGTCAGAGTGGATGGGTAGTAACTGGCTACAAGCAAGTAGATGAAAGATGGAAGATATGTTGGTCGCAGTGGCAGTTTTCCTGTTAGGCCTCCAGGGCTATGCCCTACTGCTTTATTATATCAAGACTGAATAATAATTGTTAATTCACTCTTCGTATAAAAAGTAAATGCGATCTAACAGCAGCCTAAGACAACTCAGCTACAGTGAATGTCTGATGTGTGGCGCAGGAAGGCACGTGCACCAGCCATCAGAGATTATCTAGGGATGGTGAAGCCCCCATCTCTGACCTCAGGACCCAGGCACACCTCAGTCACAGATAAAGTTAACCACGAGCATTGTAGGCTTACGCCCTGCAGTGCCTGTGGCTTCATGTCACTCAACCATCACTCCACCCTTTCCCAATTCATCAGTGAGTTGAGAAAGGGTGGGGTGAATGAGCAAAGACTGAAAACTCCAATCTGCTACTGCGCAGGTGTGAGGTTTCAGTTTCAAGTGACTGAAGCTGAAAGAAACAGCAGGAGTCCAAAGAGGAGCAGCACAGACAGCAAAGTAGGTGAAAAATGCTTTTAAATACTGTATGTATGTGTGAGAGTGTGTCCGTGAGAGAGTGTGTGTATATGTAAGTATGTCTGTGAGTGCATGTGTGAGTAAAAGTGAGGTTATCACTGACGGAATGTGACAAAGTGAGTCAAGTCTCAGTGAGTCTTAGTGAGTCAAAGAATGAATGAAAGTGAGTTGGTGTGAGAGTTAATGAGACTAATTGATTCAGACTGGGTGAGAATGATTGTGTCGGAATGAGCTTGAGTCAGAATCATTGAGAATGAGTGAGATTGAATGGGAATGACTAAGGATGACTGTGAATGATGGAATGAGTCACAGTGTGACTGAATGAGTCAGAATGAGTATGACTGAGTAGGACTGAGTGTAAATGAGTGAGACTGATCGCAAATGAGTGAGTCACAGTGAGATTGAATCAGAATGAATAGGATTGAGTGAATCAAGTGAGTTAAGAGGAGACTCAGGGACACTAGATGAGAATGAGTGACACTGGGCGGGAATAAGTGAGTCAGAGTGAGACTGAGTCAATCAGAATGACTTAGATAGATTGTGTGAGAGTAACTGAGCATGAGTAAGGGCCTGATTATGAGTTGAGCGGGTGAACCACCACAACTCCAACACGGTGGTGATGAGGCTGCAGTCAAGCCCACGGCCTCACCCTATCATATTATGATGTTTCCACTGGGCTGACCGGCAGAAACAATTGTATTATGATGTTTCTGCCGGTCAGCCAGATGGAAACAGTGTGGAGGCATTGGCTTTGCTCCCTTAGGGAGCTGAAACCAATGACGTCGCACACAGCATCCTAGAAATGGGTGCTGTCTGCTGGCAGGGGGACCCTTGTACTGCCCACAGCATGGCTGTGGGTGGTGCAAGGGTCCCCCTGTGGCCTCCAGAACTGCCTTTCCACACCTTTTTCATGGCGGGGACCTCTCCACAAAAAGGCTGGCAGAAATGGAAGTCTTGATCTGCACAGTGGTGCCAAACTCAGCACTGCCGTGGCTGCCCATGACTTCGACCGCTGCCATCCCATCTGGATCCCTGATTCCAGCCGAAGTGGCGATCTCCTGGTCCAACCACCAGGATCATAATCTGGCAGTTGGACCACTAGGGTTGCAGAGGTCCAACCGGCACCACAAGTTTGGTGGTCTGTGGGCCGCCAAACTCGTAAGAAGGCCCTAAGAGTAAGTGGGACAGAGTAAGAATGAGTGACACTGCATGAGTCAGTGGAGCTGAGTCAGCATAAGAAAAAATTACTTCAAGTGCGAAAAAGAGTAAATGACTAGGATCGAGTGAGAATAAGTGAGAGAATAAAGTGAAAGAATAAGACTGCTGCAAACGAGTGTGAGCGAACCACCCCACTAAAACCTCCAATTAAGTGAGTCTTTCTTTCTCACTAGAATTTAAGCCAGGAATTACGTCTCACCACCACCACCACCGGTCACCAACCACCACCGGTCGGTTGGTGGGATAGAAAATCTATGGCAACACCTTCGGCCCTCCACATCCTATGCAATTCTTTGACTCCTTTTCTTGAGCATTATGTTGTGTTTTAGGAGAAACTGGAAATCTGCCGGATTCTGCTCTCCACATGGTTTTGTTGTCTTCATTGGCTGGAAAAGAGGTGCCTTACAAGAATTTGCATAAAAAAAACTTGCACATCACAAATAGATCGGTTTTCTGAACACTAGACACTCTGAACTGAATAATGTTTCAGTACTACCAAATTTGGTACCATGCCATACATGCAGTAGCATAGTAAGGATGTCATGGGCCCTGGTGCAAGCAATGGAATGGTCCCCTTTGTCTGCTGTTGGCGTTTTAAAAATAAATAAATCATCAGTGTTCAAGAAGCTTATCAGGGCACTGTGCCCCAGTGCCACTACACCTGCTGCACCATTTGTAGGTAAACCCCCTGCAAACACACAGACCCTGAGCTAGATTAGTGCACTGGAACTGTGAAAAGAAAAGAAAAGACTAAGGATTTATTTGAAGTGACAGCCAGGCAAGAAATGCTGACATCTATGCCCAGAAGCTGCTAGGCACAGCCAAAGTAATCTTCAGTGGGTTTAGAGAACTGGGAGACAACAAGGAATAGCTAAAGGCCTTGCCCTGCATTGTCTACCCTGTAGGGGAAAATGTCTACCTGGCTCATGAGCACTGCAACTAATGGCATAGTTTAAACTTTAGTTAATTTAGACAACTCAAGAGTGGAATTATGCACAATGTTGTGACTAAATATTACAACATTATGTGCTGGCTTACAGATCTGATATGGATCCATTTTCTGAGAAAATCAGATTTACATATGCAAGAAACCTTGGGCCATATGTACAACGTTTAGGAATTGCAATTTCCTAATTGTGATCCTTACCAATTCACAATTAGGAAATCGTAATTAGAAATATTAAAAAAAGTAAACATTTTCAACAGAGATTCCTAATGGGTCGCAAATCAATCTACCTCATAAATAATAATGAGCTAGGTCGCAATGTGCGAACCATTAGGAATGATAACCATCACAGGGATATTGGTCTGCTGGGGTTAGCAAACTACAAAGAAAAGTTGTTTTTTAATGCAGCCTGTTTTCTTTAAAGGATGTGTTACAAAAGAAAAAAATTGTCTTCGAAGTTTAATTTTTTACAAGTTGGCAGTGGTCTGTGGGACCATTACATGCTCTTAAAAATATATATATTTTTACATTCTCAAAGGTGAGTGGGGCCACATGGAGACCACTTCCCATTTTCAAATGGTTGCCACTACCTTTTAGTACTTTGTAAAAAATAAATGTTTTGTGACCATAATTCAGTGGCAAAACATTCATAAATAGCACTGCAATTTGGTTTTTGGAAGGGACACTCTAAACTGCGATTCGATTCGGTAACAAGTTACCCAATTCTAATTTGGCATTTGTTCCTATGAAAAAGCATTTTTATACTTTGAAACGTTCTGATCTGGTTGTTTCTTGACTGCACAAAGGTTTCGTATATATGGCCCTAGGTGTCTAAGTGCAACCTTTCAGGTTACATGCGGTTGAGCAGTAAAGTAATGAAAGATCACTGATTGGATAGGAAAATGTCAACATGGCAACATTATGTTAAGAAAGTAATGTAGTGAAGAAATGTATAGAGTATGTCGTATGTGTAAGGGGCTTGAGATTATTCAAATAATGTTACTATTTACAAATATTTAATTGAATCCTTCACTAGAGGAAGAAAAGTGAATTTGCCTTCAGCATCCATCTTGTCATTCTCTTAATTATATTCTAAAGATGTGCGGGAACTGGAAAGTGATTTTATTGGCAATACATTTTTAGAAAATACATATGCACGTACAGGAGTTTGGATAATTTATGGGGAATGGCTTAATGTGTGCCTGATATTTTTCACTGTTCAGAAAGGGATCTTTCAACGCTAAGGAACTGCAAATTTTAGCTTATTAGCATGTAGTGCATGGAATGGGATAGCCCTGCACAGTTTACATTTAGGGACATATCCATGTAGAAATCGTGCAAGCAAGTCACTTTGGTGTACTGCATGACAGGAGGTAGCCAGGAATTTGCCATATTCAAACTAATATGGTGCATTCCTGCCCTTTCCCAGCACTGGTGCACAATGTGCTGCCTAGCGTCAACGCCGGCACCTTTGCACCATGGTGCCTGCGCTGGAAGCAGGATTGTTTTTGTGCAAGAAGGGTCACCTTCCTGCACAAAAACAATCCCTTGCAGCATTTTCCTCTTTCTATGTGTGCTGCATTATGCCACACACATAATAAGAGGAAAGAAAGAGGAGAAATTAAGATATTTCTCTTCCTTACACCTCACCTTGGAGGCGTAGCAGTTTTGGCTCATAACCAGGTCTACCCCTTTTGGTAAATCCAGGAATGCGTCAAAATGCATGGGTGTTGCATGGGAACACCCACACAACACCCATGGAATGCCTCCCAGGGGCAGAGTAACGCAGACATTTTTGCTGTGTTGTGGTACGTTGGATGTTTCAAGCCACTCAGCGCCATGCACGGTGGCCTTGTGTGAGTTGATAAATCACATTCAGTAGTTGCGTCTCACTTTAAAAGTGATGCAACTACTTCATAAATATGCCCTTTAATTTATACATTTCTGTTTAGTAGTTAATTACACCCATCTCATGAGTTTTCATTTATTAAAAGGAATGAAAGTGACCATTACCTCGAAGCACAGATGACATAAATTGTACTCCTACCTAGTGGGTTTTTTTTGGTTTGGACCTCTGTTTTTCCTCTGCTGGATGTGAGACTCCGAAATGGAGCCTCACCCTCTGTAGTGCTCCTTTACAATTGGTGTGTGAGCTTAAACCCTAGAGTGCCCACTTTTTGGTCTAAGGTAAGCTGCCTATTGAAAGCTGGTGTAAAGGGCTCTGGATAGGTTGCAGCATACACACCTGTACATGTGAAGGCCGAATGAGGATGATATTTTTCTGATCCAGCCTGACATCTGTGGGTAGGACTGTTTGCAGATAATACCCACTCTAAATTTTAATTGGCGTTCCATATATTAGTGCTACTGGGTCCCCAAAATTCCTTTGAATTCTAAAGGAGTGACAATTATTTTTTGCAAATTGTACTAGCTCAATGGTTTTACATTAATCACTTCCTTGATAGCTAAAATTGGGTGAATTATATTTTACCAAATAACTACGTACTCCAGAGAACAGAGATGGCTAGGAATGTATATTTAGATTTAGCTGAACTCTAAAAGGGTCCACAAGCTACTTGTACATGATTTATTATTTTCATAGTTATTCTTCAATGTCTTCAGCATCTGTAAGGAACCTCACGGTTTAATGCTAAAGGATAAAACCAACATCAATGCACAGATGATACATAACTGAAACGAAATTCATTTAACAAATGGGACATTGCAATCCTACGATGATGCCTCCCATATCTTCAAGCACGGATGACAAATAATTTTCTTCTTAAGCCAGAGAAAAAGAGTTCCTGTTACTAACAATATCAGCAAAATATCGGCACATCCTTCTCTTTCATCCTGAACAAAAATAGGATAATTAAAGCAGCAATCTGTCATCTACAACTCAGAAAGGAAATCCAGAACCTACTTCTAGGTGACCTCAAATCAGTGGTTCTTGTTCTTATTATCGCAAGACTGGACTTTGATGAAATGCCATTCTAATGGGTGTAGTCACCTCTCACCTTTCCCCAATCAAAACTGTCTTCCAGTCTGTTGCCAGGTTACTGCACAACAAGTTGATCACATCCCACATATATTTCACGACCTTCATTAGCAACCTATCCCAGGCAGGACGATTTTCACCCTTGCACTATTACTCACAAAGCTCTAAATGAATATACCCCTCGTTACCTTCCTGAGCTCTTGACCATATTAGGGTCACCCAGAAGTGTTAAAAAACGAGGATTTCGTGTAAGGGCCGGAGCCTCCGAATATGCTAATTTCTCCCGTTTTTAATATTCAGCAGCCTTACAAATAACATTAATACCCAGTATTATAGAGTAAGTACTATATATTTAACATTAAGTAAAAGCACTTCCTCTTTCTTCGCTGCTCAGCAGCCAGATAAGTGTTTTTTCTTAATTTTTCACTTATGGTGCTAATGGTGCGGTTTAATTACTGCCCTTTGTACTGATTTACATTTGAAGTGTATTGTGCTGACATCACAGTGACCCGGTCTGTTCACAGACTCACTGCATGCCTCGGTTTCCACATTCTGGAGGTTTCACCATGTGCTGCAGCGTTCGGCTGGGCCCACTAGGGGGCATTCTTTCCCCCTGCAATTTCGCTCCAGCACACGCCTAACTAGCTGTAGCAAGTTGACTGTAGCGGTGGTCCAGCTAGGTGGGCATCCCTAGAGCCCTTCATTCCTTACTCAATTGCACATCTCAGTCGCAATAGTGAGATGCGTGTTGCTCAGTTGGGTCTTCTAGAGGGCGTAAGGGGGTGCGTGTTGCCTGACAACAAAGGACATGTCCCTTCATTTGCATTGCTCGAGATCCTTGGCGTACTTCTCAGAGGCTCGGTCTTCCCCTTCTGCATTACAATGAAAGGAACACATTCCTTCGAGCACAGAAGTTGTATGCAGTTGGTTGCCATTTCTAACAATCATGTGCCTGTTCCAGATAAGCGATTCTCCCGCAGAACGTTTATGCCCAAATAACACTATTGTAATTAGAAGGGCAAGTCCACGATTCTTTTTCCCACGAATGGCCATTACGCATTGGCTTAATCAAATTATTGCCTGTGAAGGTATTAGCGTGATTTATTTTCAGGATTCCTGGTTATACCTTACCTGAACAACCATGGTAGGTGTATCTGGTGATCTTCGGGAGTTTGTGGAGGAGGAGCAGATGCTCCTTCACATCCATGAGGAATTGGTGGATGCCATCAACACATCCCTTGAGAGAGTAGCCTCTTCTGCTCTGGCACCCCTATGTCAGGAGATTATTGAACTAACGGTACAATGTGGTATTTTACCCCCTGATGGGGAAGGCTTGAGGCTTGCATCTCTTAGTGACACTCAGGCAGTCGTTAAGAGCAAGCACAAAGCCAGACGAACTGCCAAGGTTTGACAACTCTCCCTCTGACACCTTCAAAAAGCTTTGCCAGGCCTTCTTAAAGAGCCGTCTTCACGCCCTAGATGTACAAGCAGATTCCCAGCCCAGTTGTATCCCCAATGATGATTCCTGCTCTTACCAGGGAACAGATGACAATACTTGGGAGGACTCAGACACCTCTGATGGGGATTTGGGTGATGAACCAGGCCCGTGCAGAACGTGGAGATTAAATGGCAGTGCTAAGAAACCTAGACTGGAAAATAAGGACGAACAGGACTGCCAGCGTGTACCAGGTATGCCGAACCCAGAAGATATTTACCATCCCCTATCTATGGACTGGATTCCTGCCTCTAGAGTTGCATCACATGTAGCCAGCCGCATTAGAAAGCCCATGGACTAGGAGGTATGGGGGGAACTGAGGCAGAGTGCCCTAGGCTCTTCTTGGCCAGTACGATGGCATGGACCTCTGATATTGACCTAAAGATGGGGACGTTTATTACTAAAATCATCAAACACCCAAAGAAAGACCCAAGATTGTTCCTGGTGATCCTGCTAAGGTAAGGTACTCAATGTCCTGGACCCCTTTACAAAGATTCTCAATATGGCAGAAGATGCCAAGGAGTCCTGCCACATGATTGACCCAACTATTCTATCAGGCTGGGCCCAGCAGGCCCTATGTTTTGTAGGCAAAGCTAATTGTGCCTTATACATTGAGCATCGTCACTCACAATTAATCAAAACTGAACTTAGGCTGGGTGACTTGCCCACCACAAAGCTGGTTTGGTGGTCAATGGGGGTCTCCTCTGGGAGCCCCTTATTAAGAAATAGTTGTGCTTTGTTGAACGTTCTCGCCCCTTGACCAGATGCAACAAGCCATCAGGAAGATGTTCAACCAGCAGGCATTTGGAGGAGACGGAAGAGGTAGGGGGGTGCTCCTCTGACTGGGCCTACACTTCCAACCCTCATAAACTCCAAACTCAGTGATCCATCCAATGGCAGGACCAGAAGAAGTTTGGAGGGTTCTCCCCCTCTTATGGTCGCAGCAGAGGCCAGGGATGTAAAGGAGCCTTAAGAGGGGCTAGCAATACAAAGCAATATTCCTTCTTCCCTATGTAGGGTGGGGGCAGGTAGCAGTAGTTCGATCAAAACTGGTGTGATAGAACAAGGTATGTGTGGGTGCTCCAAACAGTGAAGGGTTTTCACATAGAGTTCTATAGTACCCCACATCAACATTCCTGTCCCAGACATTTGGTATTCTCCCTGGAAGGGAAGCGGGTAGTCAACTGAGAGGTGCCAGATCTCCTTGAGAAAAGAGGCAATTGCCCATTCCATTAATCATCCCCGGGGGTTCCTGACAATATCTTGCTGGTGGAGAACGAGAACATGGGCTATAGACGAGTAATACATTTGAAAGTCTTCAGCCAATGGGTGGTTGTTGGACCTGGCTTTTTGACAGGGATATCCCCAAACTTTTTGCCTCCTTCCTCCTATTTTTTCTGACCTGCCACGTCGACTTGGCATTTAAAAGCACTTGCCAAGCCTAGAACTCCTCTTTTTCTACACATAAGTCACCCCTAATGTGCGCCCTAGGTAATCCCTTGAGCAGGGTGCTGTGTGGGTAAAAGGCAGGACATGTACCTGTGTAGTTATATGTCCTGGTAGTGTAAAACTCCTAAATTCGTTTTTACACTACTGTGAGGCCTGCTCCCTTCATAGGCTAACATTGGGGCTGCCCTCATACATTGTTGAAGTGGCAGCTGCTGATCTGAAAGGAGCAGGAAGGTCATATTTCGTATGGCCAGAATGGTAATACAAAATCCTGCTGACTGGTGAAGTCGGATTTAATATTACTATTCTAGAAATGCCACTTTTAGAAAGTGAGCATTTCTTTGCACTTAAATCTTTCTGTGCCCTTCAATCCACGTCTGGCTAGGTTTAGTTGACAGCTCCTTGTGCATTCACTCAGACACACCCCAAACACAGGGTACTCAGCCTCACTTACATACATCTGCATTTTGAATGGGTCTTCCTGGGCTGGGAGGGTGGAGGGCCTGCCCTCACACAAAGGACTGCCACACCCCCCACTGGGACCCTGGCAGACAGGATTGAACGGAAAGGGGACCTGGTGCATTTGTTAGACACTCTTTGAAGTCATCCCCACTTCAAAGGCACAATTTAGTATAAAACAGGGCCTCTGCCCTACCTCATCAGACACTTGCTGGAGAAGAAACTTGAACCAGAAACTACATCCTGCCAAGAAGAACTGCCTGGCTGCTCAAAGGACTCACCTGACTGCTTTCTCCAAAGGACTGCTGCCTTGCTGTTGGCCTGCTGCCTTGCTGAACTCTTGTCTGGCTGTAAAAGTGTTCTCCAAGGGCTTGGATAGAGCTTGCCTCCTGTTCCCTGAAGTCTCAGGACCAAAAAGACTTCTCTCTTTCACTTGGACGCTTCGTGCGGCGAAATGTTTGACGCAAAGCTTGTTCCGCGGCGAGAAAAATGCCGCACACCGACACTGATCGACGCAACGCCTTCGGGACGACCAGAACTTTGACGCACGGCCTCGCAAGCACAACGCCGCCCGACTTCCAGAGGAGAAATCGACGCGACGCCTGCCGTGAGTTCAAAACTTCGACGCACAGCCCAGCAGGAACGACGAGCAGCCGGAAAACAAGCACGAGAATCCACGCACAGACCCGGGACATCTGGTAATCCCCGCGACCCATTGAAGGAGACGGTCCACATGCCGGAAAACGACGCACGTCTTCCCCGAGTGAAAAATAACGACGCAAGTCCGTGTGTGAAGGGGCGCAACATACGCACACACCATTTTCCTTCTGTAGAACGACGCACGTCTCCCCGCATGAAAAATAACTACGCAAGTCCGTGTGTGAAGGGGCGTAACCGACGCACACACACCATTTTTCCACGCATCTCCTCTTCTGCAGCCATCTGTGGAGATTTGCCACCAGAAACCAGGTATTTTGTGCTTGAAAGAGACTTTATTTGCTTTTTAAAGACTTAAGACACTTTATATCACTTCTTAGTGATATCTTTACAAATTCATATTGCAACTTTGATCGTTTTGACCTGCAAATACCCAGATAAATATTATATATTTTTCTAAACACTGTGTGGTGTATTTTTGTGGTGTTATATTATGGTATTGTATGCTTTATTGCACAAATGCTTTTCACATTGCCTTCTAAGTTAAGCCTGACTGCTCGTGCCAAGCTATCAGAGGGTGGGCACAGGCTGATTTTGGATTGTGTGTGACTTACCCTGATTAGAGTGAGGGTTCTTGCTTGGGCAGAGGGCAACCTGACTGCCAACCAAAAACCCCATTTCTAGCAGTGGTGTATTGACATTTTCAAAATGATGGGTATTCATCTCCTCAGGGATATTTTGTTACCCAACTATTGGTTGGTGAGGCTTGATCTGAAGGACGCCTACCTTACCATTCCAATCTTTCCACCCCTTAGGCGGTTTCCGCAATTCTAATGGGGTGGCCAGATTTTTAAATTCACGTGTCTTTTGTACGGTTTGTACACTGCACCCTGGTGCTTCACTAAGGTGTTGCGTTCGGTCAATGAATGGCAACATGCAAGAGGAGTCAAACTAATAGTGTACCTGGATGACATACTCTTAATGCATCAAGACAGAACCACTTTATTCACCCTACTCCAGATAACACGATCCCTTCTTCAGGATGTTGGGTTCATTGTGAACGTTCAGGAATAGGAATTTGTCCAGGCTCACAAAATGCACTTCCTAAGCTTCAAGAGCAATATAGTCCATCCGTCACTCTGACTGCCCCAGAAGAAGTTGCTACTCATATGTTGAGAAGTACACAAAATGCTGGAGAAAGTGAAGTTCTCACTCTGTCATCCAGCCAGGATTGTAAGGCTGCTGTCTTCATCTATCCAGACAATCTTTATAGGCCCATTGCACTCCCGTGTTCTGCAATGACTAAAGGACCAACACCTCAGGAAGTGTCTGATGTATGCTCCGGAGATCTGCTTCCCTCCAGAGCAGAAGCCTCCAACCAGCCGATCAAGAGCTACTGGTAGCTCACCGATACCCTTTAAGAAGCACGCGGTCTGACAACTCCTTTGAGCCCATCATTATTGCTTTGCTTAATTTAAGGCCTCTTTTCTGTGTTTGCCTGCTCTCATCCGAAACCGGCTGCTCAGATTGGCTGAACTGAGCTTAGCTTGAGCGAGTAGGGGTGAAGTGGGTGATGTCACTGCCAACAGCCCAGCACAAGCAGTATTAGACTGCCCACTGGAAACTACTCTGTCTGCCTTCAGCAGCTCGGCACAGAACTCCCATCCTACATGATCTGTGTGGCTGGAGTAGCAGACAGGCGGAGCAGCAATTTTGACAACAAAGTCCCATTGTAAGGCCCAGGACTTTGGTTTGCATACCACACAGGTGGTGAGGTGCTCGGCACAGGAGAACAGCCAGGGTAAACCTGGCAATGCCATGACTTCCATTGTTAAAAAAAAGATCCGTGTGAAACGCTGTGAGAATTTTCAAATGGAAGAGGAACTTTATTTATATAAAAAAAGGGCTTCATTTAATCTGGAACGCTTCTCTAATTTAATCATTGTGACTACTGAAGTCTAGTCTCAATGATGAAATGAAAGCAGCCTGACGAGGCCCTTAACTCAAACCGTCATCTTGCTCATGTATTTGCTACTCTTCAATTGTTGAGTTGCCTTTGTTTTAGTACATTATCTCAGAATGAACCCCCGGTTCCACGTCAGAGTTTACCATACAATTCACAGTTTTATTTGTATAAGATATGTCTGCGTATCAAGCATTGAGCAGCCTGACTTTTCTTTGTTCAATCAGCTTTTTTACCACTGGCAGTGTATATTGATTTGTGCTTATTTCTATTGTACGTGTTAATTCTTGCCTTCTAAATAGAGAGAGAGTAATCGTTTGAAAATCGGATGTGGCCTTGCAGTCAGAGGTGCCGAATTTGGAAATGGGGACCCAGATGCGAGCCTTAACGTTGGTCCGAATCTTGTCATTCATGTGCCTAAAACAATGAATGATACCTTGTCTAATGTATCTGGTGCTCATGTAAAGCATCCCGGTACCTTCGGGGAAGGCCGTGTTATAAATAACTGCAAATAAGTGTTTCCGTTTTTAAATCCCTTTAAGATACTGAGATGGAAATGTTTTTTTTTCTGTCTTCAAATGTCCACTTGAAGCTTCTTTCTTCTTCACTGTATATTTTTCAGACTGGGTTCCCCTTCTTACTATATTAGAGGCTGAGATTGCCAGAAGCTCCACTGCTTTACACCTGTGAACCTTTCACCATCTGAAAAGGCCCCATCCATAAACTCTGCACTTTCTTTGAGGAGCGTGCACATGTTCATGTTTTCCCTTTCGGCATCTGCATGGTACACAGCTTTGAAGATTCTTCTCTCAGGCTGATGGTGGCTGTACTATGTCACAAGACAAAACAAGATGCTACAGTTAGGTCTCTCAGAAACATTCTCAAATGCCTATGATAAGGTCTAGTAAATAGCCTTAGAACACAAATTTCAAGGTGACACATACTAATCAAGATGAGATTTTCAGAAGGAAGCATTGTAACAAACTGTACATATGGAAATTAGGCTTATAGTCAGTGAAGCAGACTGTGCAGGTGGCCTAGGAGCAATGTCTGAGTTGCTTAGCTTTCAGTAGCTCACAATGATTTTAAGCACTTAGAAGTAGCTCTTACTACTGAAAAGGTTGGAGACTCCTGCTCCAGAGGCTCGGACGGAACTCTGATGGTGGCTCAACCACATGCACACTTGGAATGGTAGGTCCACAGTCAGATCAGCCCCAGGATCTGGTAATAGAGTCTGATGCCAGCTGACAGTGATGGGGCTCATGCTGTGGGGATATTACCACAGGAGGACAGGAGGACGGGAGAAAACAAGGAGGAACTCTACATCAATTGTTTAGAACTCTTCGCAGGATTCTTCACAGTGGGGAATTGGCGACCCACAAAGTCTCCTGCTCCATTCTCCTAATAATGGACAACATGTAAGCAGTGAGGTATATGAACTGCTTGGGGGGGTACCCGGTCCAACGTTCTTGTGGATCTGGCCAGAGATTTCTGGTATCATTGCCTGGAGACCAAATTGTTGGTGACAACAGAATATGTACCTGGGAAACTCAATCAGACTGCAGACTGCCAATCCAGATACCTGAAGGACTACAGCGTATGGAAAGTAGATCCCACACTATTTCTGAGGATCATGCAACAGTAGGGTCCATACCAAGTCGATCTCTTTGCATCCAGGCTCAACCATCAACTACCACACTTCTTCAGTTTGGCACCCAGATCTACTAGCAGAAGAGAAGCATGCCTTTCTTCAAGATTGAAGTAAGATTCAATGGTATGTGTTGCGGAGGTGATCCTAATGACACCACTTTGGAAATTGCAGGTATGGTATCCAGTTCTGGAACTTTCGCTAGCTTTTCCGATCACTCTTCCCCAGACTCCTTATCAGTTGACTGACACTTATGGAAACCTGCACCAGATGGTTCAGGATCGAACTCTCCTACTGATGGTAAGGGAGATTACAGGGAAGGTTGGAAAGTCCCAGGTATTTCAAAAGACACTTTTTCACTTATCAGAAGAGCATCGGCCAACTATACGGTCAAGAGATATGGCTCAGCCTGGTGTAGGTGGTCATGCTGGTGTCTGCGAAGGGACCATGATCCTGTGGCGACAGAGGATGTACATATTGTTCATTTTCTGTAAAAGCTGGCTGGCAAAGGGCTGGCATATCGCACAACTAACAACTGTAGATCAGCAATCTCAGCGGGAGATGTGCCTCTTCGTGACATTTGAGTGGGAGAACATCCTTACTTTATGGCTAGTGTGTTGACTTTTACAGCAAAGACTCATGGGACCTGTAGTCTTTAGGGATTAATGTTATTGTTAGGGCCCCTGAGTAATAAAAATGGATGAGATAAGCATAATCCTCCTCTGTGTCCTTAATAGAATTGAACAACACTATAGCTAGGAAATGTAATATTCAATCATACTTGAAGTCTCGAAAGGCAAATAAGACTTTGTTTGTTGAAAGGGGGTGTTCAATATCCACCTAGACATTGCCTGGGCCCATTACCTTCTATCCTAGCATTCAGGGATCAACTTAAACGTCAGCTATAAAGAGATTCCTCAGCTAATGACCCACATCTCATTATGCTATTCTTCACAGACTGTTTACTTTCCTATTCCATTAGAAAGCTGTTTGACAGTACTGGTGCAAAACACCTAATCCATGTTATTCTTTTGCGCTTCTTGTTTTCTTCTTTGCTCCTGACTGAGAACAAACTTCCAATTTCCCATAACTACTGTAACTATTTTACTTTTCTGTCATTTATCTGGCTAAATATAAGGCAAGCTCATACATTTCTGAACTCAATAATAATGTTCAGCTAACTAAATATATAAAAATATTCTGTTTTGAGTAGCCTGCCTGAGTTGGTTAATGGCTATCCTCTTCGCTGGAAGGGAAGGCTTATGCAATATGCTCATATTCTGGAGGATATTAACTATTACCTGCTGGAGTAAGGAGTTGGTCTCTCATTTTCACAGAATGCTGTGAATCCATATGGTAATTAGGCCCACAGATGTGCTTGCATGGGCACATGACACAGGGCAGAAAAATCTTATTTCCATCTTATCCTAAGAGAGCCTTTTGAAGGTATTAAGTTGAGAAAGGAGGGAGAGAAGTACAGCACAGATTGTTTTAAATGTGTACTTGAAAAATTTTCTGTCTTGAAATCTCCCAGAATGCCTTGCAGGGGTAGACCAGCCCAGCTAGTGGTTTGCCCAATGTCAACAAGAAGCTGAGCCCTCTCTGAGTGTAGAATGCAGGAAAAGGTGGCAGAATTTGATTGGGTGGAAACCCAACAATGGCTAATGCCTCAACCTTCCTTTAAAACCATCTGCACACAAAGAGATAGCTGAGAAAAGAAGCAAAGGACTTGCAAGGGATCCTCGGAAAAGACTGCTTTTCATTACTAATTTGAAAGTCATGTGCAAAAGAAGTACGCTTGAGCTCCAGGTCTGGCTTACCAGTTGGAGGGATGTAGGACACTGGAAGACGGGTTTCCTGATAGGTCCAAGAAGGTGGCCCTGTTACCCAAGATTGCTAAGCCACCTCTACAAATCAGGTTTTCACAATTACCATCTTATTAAAAAACATAACATAAAAGCCTATCCGATCAGGAAAAACAAAATCATATATTTATCTTTAATAACAGAAGGCAATTGATTACATAAGGGCACCGGAAGTGAGGAGATTACACTCACTATTTGTACTTTAGGGCACTTCCGTATAAGAAAAAAAGCAGCAGATGTTTCTACAGACTTTTGTCTAATCTGAATCATGCGGGCCACACTATGTGCAAAATGGAGGGGTTCTAGCCTCTTTTGGAGTGTGACTCCATGTCAATGAGGGAATGTATTTGCTTGAGCACCTTTATTGTATTACACATGCTGGCAGATCTTGCTGCATATCTCCTGTCTGCCTTTTCTCTTGTTTCCTGCCTGAGCCAGCTTACTCACCTCGTGTTTCATACTGTATTATCCTCATGTTATCACTCACAGTCCTAAAAAAAGGCACTGATCACCTGACCTTGGACATCTATATTGAACTGCCACTGTTTTGCAAAAATCTTATAATTAGGGTTTCCTGTTTTCAGTATACAAATATAAAACACTGGTGAAATCCACCTAGAGGGGAATGATCCATACCAGTTTACATAATGGACAGTGCTCAAGAAGGAAGGTCCTTACAAAAAGACAAAACACTACTCAGCACAATCTATATGAAGTACATTACACAACCAGCCAAGAGAAACAATGATATTTATCCTACACTGTTCCTCATTTAAATTAAATGTGCATGTTATAAATGCACTGCAAGTAATTACATATGTTTATATCAATAGATTTGTCTTGTTATTGGGAGCAGGAGAAGATTGGCTGTGTAAGTAATGATGACCAAAAGTTAGGAATTACTTTGGGAAAACACCATAGGAATATACAAAGGTAACCACTGAAAATAGTATAAACTACTGAAAGTTATATAGTACAAATTGAGGAATTTCACCTCTCATGTAATACAATTAATAATAATATGCATGATAATAAATATATGATACTACAACTAATGATAATGATGTCACTCCTTTTATGTTTACTGTTACTACTGGCAATAATAATAATAATAATAATCATCATCATCATCAAATCAAGCAATCTTATAATTTAGTGATAATACTCTCAATAACTGACTAGTATGCCAAGGCTCGGAAGGGTAAACAAGACTCATCCTCATCCCCCATACTGCCCTGATCCTTGCTTTCAGGAAAAGGCAGGCTGAGATGCTGTAGCGCTCTTAAATGCTTCAATGCGTGTCATGGCCGATGGCCATCACCAGCACACCCTCCGTGGTGCATCTGACGGCCATTGGCAGACACCGGGGAGGGCTTAGATGTATTATCCGGTGCAAACCTGATGTAACAGTTTTCCCTACTGGAGGACTGAAGGAACAGAGAAGTGTCCTCTCCCCACACCAGTGGGGGGAAAAAAAGGCCAAAACTGCCGCCTCAGATGCCAGGGAGGCAGCGATGAAAAGGGGAGAGTCCCCCCTTTCCTTCGATGCCTTCCTGGCACTTTTCCTGGCAGTAAATTGCAATCCACAGCCAAGAAACAGGCCCTAGACACCAGGGATTATTTGTGGGACGGGTTGGCCCTCATGTTTGTTTTTATTTAATCAGTGAATTGTTTACCCCTGGGGGACAATCACCATGGGGTTGTGCAAATGGAAATACATTGAAAAAAAATGAAATTAAACTGACACCTCTGGGGAGGGTAATTTTCTTCGTACACGTGTAGTTTACCTGGGGCCCGATCGGCCCCCTGCGAAACCATATACATATTAGAAAACGTTCATATATGTATATATTGAGAGAGACTCATTCTTTCTCTCTCTCTCTCTCTCTAAATACTACTGGTGGTAGTTATAATTGGGACCATGTTTCAATAGGAAAAGCATTTTTCACTTTAAATTCATACGATATTTTTCAGCCATATGAGAATGAAGACTGACATTCCCAGTAAAATATGTACCTCCAACAGGAGCAGCCTGTCAGTTGATTCCCTTGATTGAGTCAAACTGGTAAAACTTAAAACACTTAATTTAGAAAGGAACAAAATGAGGGGGTTCATTTTGTCATAGAAATTATGATTAGTGCTGAAAGGGAAACAAACATTACAACAGAGGCTGAAGCCCGCATGTTATTACCACGCAGGCTTAACCATGCATGCCTTTACAACGGATATGCCTTTTACTCTGCAGTCATTCATTTTTAGGGTTTAGAGTGGGTTTATTTAGGGCTTGGTTTTTTGGGTGGCTGTAGTAATTTTAGGGTTTAGGATGGGTATGGGTTCTTTTCCTTGGCAAAGCCCTAGGGGTTTACACATATGACCCCTTGCTAAAGTGGTAATTTTATACACTTTTCAGAAATCTATGGCTTTTCTGGATCACCAATGGGTTTCACAATGTTTTCCACCACAAACTGGAAGTAGGTTGAGAGCACAAAAAAGGGTAAATAGTCTACCTCTTAGAGAAATGCTAAAACTGTGGTATAAAATTAGGTTTGTGGACTCAGCTCTGCTTGTTCCTGAAAGCTAGGAAGAGGTGACCTTAGTAGTGCAAAACGTTCATGGATGACATCCTTAGGGAAAAAACAGACACATATCGGGAGAACGTTTCCTCTTTTTTTCTCAAGAAAACTCAAAATGTTGCTATATTTTGCCTATTTTCTCAGTCCTCTCCAGGGGAACCCACAAACTCTGGGTGCTTTTACAGTCCCAAGGACATTGGGAAAAAAGAGGAGCAAATTTGGCAGCATGAATACCTTATGTGAAAAAAGTTATGGAGCCCTAAGTGCGAACTACCCCAAATAGCCAAAAAGGGCTTAGCACTGGGAGGGGGAGGTCCAGCAGCTAAGGGGTATGCACATTTCCAACGTGCAGCACAGGACGCCAAGACTCAGTGGGGGGAGCAGGACTTAATCACTTTTAAAACCCTGTTCTCGCTTCCAGGAGGGAGCAGGGTATTGTTACTGCAGTACTCCTGAGCGCATTTTCAACCCGCATGCATGCATAGCGCACCCAAGCACTGCTGAGGGAAGGACCAGGCCAAGAGTGGACCATGAGCGTGACCATCTCTGCCTTTTAAACCCAAGAAGAGACTGGGCCACGTCATCCCACTTACCCCTAAGTTTCCGAGGTTGGAACCTTTTTTTCTCTTTCTTTACTTTAGCTGCACAATGACTAGGAGGAAATCTATGTCCAAGTGTAAGGAGCACACCCCGGTAATACTATTGAAAATTACCTCACAGATGTCTCTGGGGCCATTGATCAGGAAATTGATTTGGTTGAGGAATACCAGAGCTAAGTCAAAAGATGTGTGACTAGGGTGGGACTGGTGCTGGGGGCTTCAGCTTAAAAGCAGATAGAGTCCATCCTCAGTCTGTGACTGTAAAGAGAGGGTCTAACCTTTGTGTCTATGACTTACCCTTAACCTTTGATTCCATGGATGAAAAAAAGAAAAACGTAGTGAAACGCCCTCAGAGTGGCAAGGAGAAATCTGTCCCCAAACCAGTATCACTATAGCTCCAGAAATGGATGATGCCAACAGAGGGGGTGACAAGCAGGCTAAAGATGCAGACATCATATGCACAAAGGTGGATCTGCTGGAAGCCCGGTATACTACTTTTATGGATTCTATACTCTGCCAGCGTTTGCTCCTTGGAAGGTCCTATTGAGGTTCTAAAATCAACATATGATCCAATCCAAATCTGATTTTTCCACCACAACTCTGAGGGATTAGCACTTGCTGACATAACATCCTTGCCGCTGCACATCCACAAGCCCATACATACTCTCATACAGCAGTGTCTGTTCTTGATCCACCTGTGCCTAATGACCCCCAAGATAATAAAAGCTGTATTCTTCCTTATTACTTGTACCTAAGTAGTCCCAGAAGAGAATCTTTCCACTTTACATCTGCCACCAAAAGCTACACCCTATACCACTGTGCTTAAGGGGGGGTTACTCTTCTTAGGACAGGGAAGTTTGAGAAATATGGCAAACTGTTAATAAGGTTGTTTACTGAGTTGATGAGAGATTGGGTCGACATGGTCATGATGAGATGAACATGGAGGGGAGAATTTTGAGAGTGGGGAATAGGCAAAAACCTGACACCAGATTGCATTGTTATTAGCTTTAAAAATGAATTTTTTGTTTGTAATATTTTCTTCAATCTTAAACATTTCCCCAAAGTCAAAAGCAGGCTAGAGGCTTTTTCATTAGCATATTTCTAAATGCCAAGCATGTATTCATTGAGGCATCCTAACTTAAGAAATAAGGGAAGGAATTTGACTCTTTCTATGCCATTTTCTATCCCAGTAGCTAAGAAATTTGCTGTTGTATCATAACTTGATTCTTTAGATTGACAGGGAAGAAACATCTGAGGAACAGTTGTAACTAGAACTACGGTGGGAGATAGTCCACCCAAAACCCCAGCTGTCTCACACGAACCTCCTAGATCATCAGACCTGACTATTGTCAACTGGGGTCATACTAATAGTGCATCAATGGCTCACAGACTTAAAGGACCACCTTGCACATTTGCCACTTAGGCCACTGCACATTGGCTTTTAAGTCATTCTAGCAGTAGTACCAGTAGTAGTAGTTTTATCAATCAATGTATGATAATTTACATAAAATGCATCGACACATAAAAAACATATATATATACATTTTTAAAAGATGAGAATAATAAAAGTACACTTAAAAGCACAAGATCAAAGTCTTATGAAACAGCAATACAGCATAAGGAAAAGTACATTGTAGGTATTTCCTAAGTAACATAATACCTATGTGCAGCATGGTACTAGGTTTTAGTTAGTATTTTGTTCCTAATACACCAGGCAAAAAGCTAGTACCTTGATGGAGAAAACCCAACCCACTCCGTGTAATCAGATCATAAAATTCATTGCTTCTTTAAGGGGAGAAATAGACATTAGCCGACATGCCGGGATAATCCAATTTCTTTGGGTCTTCACAAATACAGGAAAAAAAACTTAACATTTTCTACATATTCATTACTAAGTCTACACGCTGGGCAAATTGGTGGTAAAGTGCACTGTTTCCTTTTACCTTTGGCTGTATTCACAGGTAGAGTTCCATATGTAAATTGTAAGAAAAGTAATCATGCAAGCGGGAGTTCTATCTGATCCATAAATATCTCAAGTGTAAAAGTGCATTTAATATCCAAGAACCACTCAGTTAAAGTGTCATGTGCTAAAGAATTAAAAAGGGTGTCCTGAATGTAGTCCCAAAATCTTGTGTTTAGGATTGAGACAGTATCTTTAGTCATGGTCTTTGGATTCTCCCAAATTTGTCTCAAGTCTAATTAATACAGGTATTGTTTAACCTTAACACATAGGGTATGTCCCGCCACTCTGTCCAATGCCTGCACCTCTGCAACAGCTTCTTTAATAGGGATCTGTAGCATGTCTGTCCAGTGCCTAACTCAGAAAACTAAAGGCCAGATATAAGAAAACTGTCTCTACAATGCATGTAGTGCCACTTTTTTGTGTGTGTCATATTTAAAATTTGGCGCACCATGGTGCAGGGTAGGGGGCAATGGAGTCAGAATTTCTGACGGTATTGAGGTACTATTTAGCATTAGCACCAATCCTGAACAGTACATAGGGGCCCAATGAAAACAATGGCATGTCCCCTTTTAACGCCTGCTATGAGTAGGTGTTAAAAGTGTTGAAAAAATGACGCACAGAAATCCCTTAGATTTCTTTGTGCCATTGTTTGGCCCACCCTAACGGGGAAATGCCCCCTTTAAATACATTATGTATGGCGCATGCATAAAGTGGTGCAATGGTTGTATTGCGCCACTTTGTAAATTTGGCGTGGAGAAAAGGCCATCTTAACACCGCCTTAGTGTAAAAAAAACAATTAAGCTAAGGTGACACTAAAGGGGTGCCAGGCCCTCTTAAATCTGGGCCTAAGGATTTTAAAGTAGCAATATGGGCAATGCTTTTCATTCTGAAAAAGCGGTCTACTTTGTGGCAAATTTAGATTGGATTTTATACATTTAATCTCAACCAACTTCAATCCCGTAATCTGTCCCAATCCCCACAGTACTGCCCTGTATAGGGATGTAGTCAATCCTCTACCACAGTATATTTATAGTGCAGGAGAAAGGGAGCAGAATGCGGATCAATTTCATTTTTTAACAATCGCCGGCTCTACATGTTGCAATGGCATTTGGCAGAACATGACAGATTGCTAGACAATCTGACCCCCAAATAATCAAAGACCTTGACCTGTCCTAAAATACTCAATCCCAAACTCAGCTTTCCTTTAAATGACCTGTGTGGCTGAAAGGTCATAAATTTACTTTCCAAGCAGTTGATCCCCAGGCCAAATTTGTTGCTTGAATCAGAAAAACTATATAAAATATTCTGGAGGCCTATTGGTGTTTTGCAGCTCAACGGGGTATCATCGGCAACGAGAAGCAATGGTATAAATTGGCCCCCTAATTCTGGGGGGTCACATCCACAGGTATGAAGAGCATCAATTAGCCCCTTCATATATCAAGGAAAGAGGGTAGGGGCTAGGATGCAACTTTGGCAAACCCCTCTTCAAACATCGATTTTCTTAGTTAGCTCACAGCCCTCACCTCACCTTACTTGTGCAAAATTACCTTGATGCAAACAAACTATCAGTTGCAGCAAACCTGGGGGCATCCCCGATCCATCAGTACAACTCACATTTTGTCCCGCAGAATTAAATAAAAAAATAAATACTTTAAGTCCCCAAAACACAACATGAAGGTGACCTTTTCTGATCACAACAACCTTCCAAATGATTAATAAAAATGGAACACCTGATCTAAAGTGCTGATTTATGCCATGAAACTGGCCTGCAATGAGATAATACTCTGTTATCATCAGTCCAAGATTGTATCTGTATCAAGATATGCTTACTAAAGAAGTTTTGTGTGGGATCGATGAAAATACTGGGCCGATAATTTATAGGGTCCCCTTTATCCTGTGTTTTAAAAATTGGAATGATCTCGGCACTCTTCCTTGTACCTGGGATTTCTTCACATCGTAAAGGTTACTATTTCCCCTCATCTTAATCCTGAGACTTATGCTGTTCTTCCCGCCCAGTGACAGGTCCCATTTCCCCTTTACCCCGTGAGTATAATTTAGAGAAATGTTGTTCACAGACATGGGTTGTTTGAAAAAATCGTCTTCCTTGACAGCATAAGATACCCACTTGGACAACAAGTGGCAATATAAATGGCTTTCTTTCAGTTTAGGAGCTCTAGCTAATTCTCATCAGGTATCTTCCTCCCAGCATCACTTGGCTTGCAACTGTATCCTATTATAAACCCTCCTACCCTCTGCTATGGCAATACTATTGACACTCCTTATAGCTGTAATTAGACCTGACTTTGCTATCTTACAGTTCTCATTATAACACAGAACATTCTTCTGCCTAGCTGGACCAAGTTGAGATTGTCTACAATATGTTTTCCTAATGAACATGAACAGATTGGCCAATTTGTCAGTGGTAATCAAATTACCTTGTTCTGGGTTCTCAAACGAGGCTAGGGTTGAGTTAACTTTCAAATAAATGCCAGCTAAAGACTCCCTGTCAGATAGTACAAAAAGCCATTTTATCCTCCTATCATCATTTGAAGTAACTATTGGGAAATCCGGTATACTACAGCAATTACTGTGAATTAAGTAAGGGATATCAGTTATTTCCATGATCAATGTGTTATGATCACTATCAGATCTTTCTATAACTACCATGTCATGTACTTTAGGACACTGTTGGACTTTTTTCCTTATGCAGGGTCATCCCCAATCTTTTTGCCTCCTGCCTCCTTTTTTTCTCACCTGTTGTTGTTGGCTTTTGAACTCTGAGCATTTTACCACTGCTAACCAGTGCTAAAGTGCATATGCTCTCTGTGTAAATTGTATTGTTGATTGGTTTATCCATGATTGGTATATTTGATTTACTAGTAAGTCCCTTGTAAAGTGTACCAGAGGTGCCCAGTGCCTGTAGATCAAATGCTACTAGTGGGCCTGCAGCACTGGTTTTGCCACCCACATTAGTAGCCCTGTAATCATGTCTCAGACCTGCCACTGTAGTGTCTGTGTGTGCAGTTTTAAACTGCCAATTCGACTTGGCAAGTGTACCCACTTAACAGGCCTAAACCTTCCCTTTTCTTACATGTAAGACACCCCTAAGGTAGGCCCCAGGTAGCCCCCTGGGCAGAGTGCAGTGTATGTTTAACGTAGGACATATACTAATGTGTTTTATATGTTCTAACAGTGAAATACTGCCAAATTTGATTTTTTACTGTTGGAAGGCCTGTCCCTCTCAAAGGTCAACATGGGGGCTGCCTTTAAATATGATTAAAGTGTAGATTCCCTTTGGAAGCAGATAGACATGTGGAGTTTGGGGTCTCTGAGCTCACAGTTTAAAAGTACATATTTTAGTAAAATAGATTTTAAGATTGTGTGTTTGAAAATGCCACTTTTAAAAAGTGAGCATCTTCTTGCTTAAACCATTCTGTGACTCTGCCTGTTTGTGGATTCCCTGCACCTCTCACTAGACAGTGACACAAAGGGAGCTGGGGTGTAGTCTGCATTTCCTGATGAGCAATCTGTGCTGGGGGGGGGGAGTGGTCACTCACACCTGAAAGGGCTGTTCTTGCCCTCACACAATCCAGTCTCCAACCCCCCCAGTGTGTGTGTCTGGGGCCTGTCCTGGCAAGGCAGGATTTCACAAACAAAGGAGTCTTTCCTTTGAAATATGCCTACTTCAAAGGCCAAAATGGGTATAAGAAGGGCACCCAAAACCACAGACTTTAGAACACTTCTGGAAACCAAGAGGAACCTCTGCCTGGAGAAGAGCTGAAGAGCTGAGGAGAAGTGCTGCCCTGCCTGTGACTGTGCTTTTTGGAGCTATCCTGCAGTTGCTGCTTCTACCTGGTGAAAGGGGACAAAGACTGGACTTTGTTGTGCATTCCTGCTTGTGAAGAAATCTCCAAGGGCTTGTCCTGAGCTTGCCTCCTGTTGCTGAAGTCTCAGGGCCATCAAAGACTTCCCCTGCCAGCACCTGGACTCTCTGCTGAGACTCCTGCCCTGCCAAGTGGTGCCCAATCCAGTTCCTGGGGCATTGACAGGTGCAGCTGACAGATCAAGATTGAAAATCCACACACAGAGCGCCGTGTGAGGAAATTTCTGCTACAACCTCTGAGATGCGGCTGAAGAAATGATGCGCCGCCGGCTTCGCGGCTGATATCGACGCACTGCCTGCAGCGTGGCTGGAAGATCGACGCGCGTGGCTGGAGAAACGACATGCCACACCGCTACCAGGGGCTGGTAACATCGCAACCCACACAGCGTGGTTTTGTTGATACTGTGCGGCAGGATTTTCAACCCCAACCTTGCTGGGTGGGGATAAAGGACGCAACGCCTGCCCGGACCTGAGTGCTTGCCTGGATCGACGCTTCACTCTCCTGCAGAGAGAAAAAATGACGCAAGCTGACCCGAATGGAGAAGGAGAAATGACGAAGGTGTCGCTTGCGGGTGAGAAATCGACTCATCGCTAACCTTTTTCAATGCACACTCGCCCAGTTGTGTTATTGTGACGCTATCTAGGTACTTTTCAATGCCAACAGTGTTTTTACAAAGAGATTTAAGACTCTTTTGCTTTTAAAATTAATAACTTGACTTGTGTATGTTGGATTTCTTGTTGTTTTGTTCTTGTTTTGTTTAGATAAATATTTCCTATTTTTCTAAACCTGTGTTGTGTCTTTTTGTAGTGTTTTCACTGAGTTACTGTGTGTGTTAGTACAAATTCTTTACACCTAGACTCTGAAGTTAAGCCTGCCTGCTTGTGCCAAGCTACCAAGGGGGTAAGTGGGGGCTAGCTAAGGGTGATTCTCCTTTACCCTGACTAGAGTGAGGGTCCTTGCTTGGACAGGGGGTAACCTGACTGCCTACCAAAGACCCCATTTCCAACAGACACAAATCCAATTCAACTATGATGTAGTATATCCTAGACTGAGAGTTTGCCCTTTTAAATATAAAAAAGATGCTCCTTTATCTGAAGGCGTTCGCCCATTCCATGCACGTAGACCATAAGTTAGAGTAACGGACATAACCTGCTGGGCAACCTTCCAGCAGCTCTTAAGTGAGAGGATCTGTGATTTTTGTGTACCCCTTACTGCCTCCTCCTCTAGCACAAGATCTTGTATAAAAGCTATGGACTTATACAAAACATTAAAATCTCCAACTAATATGAAGCTATACCCTCTATCAGTATTTTCCCAAAACATGTCAGAGTGGAGCGTGTTGTAGAGTCCTGATTCAAACTATTAAAGCGATAATAGATATTCATCAACCTCACTTCAAACTTCCCTCTCAGTAATTCAATATCAATACCCAGAATATCAACAGAATCGATGTTTAACCTCTGAATTTCACAGGCCAACTTTATCTTAACCCAGATCAGTAGTTCTCGAGCTGAACGATCGCCTGGCGACGGTCTAGCTTGAACACTAAGGCCCTGATTTATACCTTTTTGTGCAAAACTGAACCAAAACTAATGCAGTTTTGCACCAAAAAGTTTAGCACCGGCTTGCACCATTTCTGTGCAGCAGCCAGGCACCATATTCATGAAATGGTGCAAGCCAGTGCAGGCTAGAGTAAAAAAGAATGACATTAGTTGGATGGGGCTGGCGGTATGGAAGAAGGGGGTTTTGCACCAAAAATTGACGTTAGGCAGGTTAGAGTAAAATAAATGACTATAATAAGCCTAGTGTCATTTTCTGATGCAAAACCATCCATACCACATGTCTCCTGTTTGAGAAAAGACAGGAGTCATGCCCACCACCCCAATGGCCAGCACAGGGGCCCAATGCCATGTATGGGGGCCCATTTCAGGAAATAGACCCACACGTCCCCTAATGCCTGCCCTGATCCAAGCATTAAAAAATGTTGCAAAGCAAGCTTTGCAAATTCTTTTGACCCCTTCTTCCCCCTGTGTGTGATTTTTGCATAGGAGGCTAAATAAGGTGCTAGGGCCTTAGAGCTATTTTTTGCTCGAGAATGCCTACCTTGCATCTCGTTGATGCAAGGTAGATTTACGCAGGCAAAAAATGACTTTAACTCTAATATTTTGGCACTAGACATGTCTAGTGCCAAAATATAAATATCGAGTTAAGTTTGCGTATTTATACTCTGTTTGCAATGGATTTGCGTCATTTTTTTCCAGTGCAAACAGAGTATATATATGCCCCTAAATTTAGTAAAACCCACCCTAAAGATTGTTTGTGTTGCCCAGGCTTCTTGAAACATACATATATGACATCATGTAAGAACTCACCCCAGTCTGGGTCACTCTGTTTAGACATTAATACTGCACTGTTCCAAGGAATCACTTTGAGGTGTGGATCACCTGCCTTAGTCTGTGATATATTCTGTGGCCAATGGTCTATACCCTGCTTTAAAGGCCTCTCCAGACCCTTGATTCCATCGAGTTTATTACTGACCCCAATATATATTAAGGAATGAAGTAGATCTATTGAAGCCAGATGAATCTGTTCAAGTTGCTGGTAGTGGTCTTCTGTGGCTCAGTCAAACTCACCCAACCCATCATTGCTGCATCTGACTGAATGGGGTTGTTGTTTTGCAACATTGGGTCTCAATTTTGCCTGTGGAGATTTCCTGTTAAGGGTGGGTTCAAGTTAAGTTGTATTGTTGACCATATAGGGGACGCAGTGCGCGAATCTATATTCACCGGACCGTCTACGTACATCTCTCTGCTTAGTCCCAGGGCTACACAATCCATCAACCTCTTCTGCATAGGGCATCGCTTGGCTTCTAATAGCTCATATTTTAGTAGAGAGTAACATTTCCTGCAATTTTTACCAATGAATGATTTTATTTATTAATATGTTCTCTCTGGCTCCTGCCGGTAAACTTGGGCCATTACCATATATACCCAAATTGGGACTGGCCTCTGAGGAATATGTTATTTTTCTCTACCCCTGCCTCCACTATAAGAAGTGATTCTCATCTCTTTCCATTTGCCCTGCCACCTAGAATGTGCATGTTGGAGTTGTGAATTTTGGATCATTATATTAGGGCTATTTAAGTGACTTCCACCATACGTTGGGCACTAGCTAGGGCATTAAACTATGGACCTGAGGGATGTTAATGCTGAGTTTATTAATGAATATTCATGTATTTTGAGTGTTGGATTTGCATAGAAAATGAATTAACTTAGAGAAAGATTATGCACGCATTTGAAGGTGTGCCCACCAGAGTGTCCGTCAATGTTCACAAAGTGTACTTATTAATAGCTTATTAATATGAAATGTTGAGTTCATGTTTGATTAATGTACTAATGTGCCACATTAAGGGTTATGTATTAGCTTTCTTAATCATAGGCCTTAACTTAGCGAGGTTTTGGGCCTAATTGCACAGCCTCATGTCAAGCTGCATTTCTTAGGTGTTTTATAAAATCGATGCTTAGAGAATTAAATTCTGATTCTCCACTGTACTGACCATGTGATCGAAACTGAAGTTAGTTACCTGCTAGAAGATGCTGTACTTGATAGTGAAACAATGTTTAATGAAATGTGTGTAAGACTGACCCTCCCAGGAGAAGACAATGGATGCACTGACTGGAGTATAACCAACAATATTGATACCTGACGAGACGAATGACGGAAGCAAGAGAAGAGGAGCCAATCATCAACATGTGAACCATATAGTAGTAAAGTTCTAGATTTGAGGGTTTAGTTTCATTGGACTAAATGCAAACATGCGATTCTTTGACCAATTAGGACGTGGGAAGTAGTTTTAGGAAATCTAACTTAGCCGGACTGCACCGAGAGGAAAGAAGCCACTCCGTGCCACTCTTGATTCCTTTCTGAATGTTTAGTTATTATTATTTCCTGAACTGCTTAAAGAGACTTTGCTTTTCCTGAACTTTGATGCTTAATCCTGATGTATTGCTGATCGAACTGATGTCCTGTTGATGAAGACTGTCACAGCTTGCTGAACCATATTGAGGGCAGGTATAAAATGATGCTACTGAATGTTATGTCTATTTGCCTTTGTTTCTAGGTACCAACCGCTAATTTTGATAGAGCCATAGTTAGATGTTTTTCTAAGTTTGTGTGATGAAATTGTTTTGCATGAAGTCCAAACATGCTATTCTAATCTGGTGTTAGTTAGGGTGCTCACTGATGAAGTTTGCTACTTGTAATAATAGTTGATGTCTTTCCTTTGCTGAATCTAAATCTATGTTATATAGTTTGCACAGTTATTCTTGCTATTCATTTGTACTGTAACCTTAGAATGTGTAGTGGCTCAAGTTTTGATTCGACTGCGATTCTTTGGTCAGCTACTATTGTTTCTGTATGTTTATCATTTGATTCTGAGACTAAGTTACGTGACACTAGCATTTTTAATATAGGGAAATAAACATTCTAACTTTTACATAAAAGGTGTGGTAATTCATGACTGCAAGGTCATGGTGTGTGGTAATTACTGACTCCGATTGAATATTGATGTTATTGATTGTTGTGGGTAATGATTTGAATAAGTATGGGGTTATATAGTGGGAAAAACTTGAAGCGCAGTCAAAAGGTCCATCAGCCTATACGCGTCTCCCTTGTAAGTTTAATAAATAGGGTCTGATGCGCTTACAGGGACATGTAATTGCTCTATTTCCACCAGCAGTCACATGCATGGAAATACCAGGGGCTACACTCCCATTCCCCTTATGTGTAGAGCATCCCCTCTCCTGCATTGAAAAAATTGTGTTTACCTGTACTCCACCCCCAGCTCCATCCAGTTGGATTCTCATGCTCAGCTTCAACTTCGCCAACACTTTTTCTTACAACACTACAGTCATTACAATTCCCCAAAGGAGTTGTTATACTCACACTCTGGCCCAAATGTCTCAGATCTGATATCTCAGTACCTAGGGTGGCAATTTCCCTCTCTAACAGCCAGTAAGCGTCTTTTAATTACTTTATCAAGTCGCCCTGATTTTGTGTGCACGGTGCAGCGTCCTCACATATAACTTTGTCCTGAGAGGCTAAACAGGTTGGCGGACCAAATCGGTTCTCACGTGTATTCCACAGACAAAATATCACTAGCATCACAGGCATGCCCAGTATTCAAAATGCAGCTCTCCCAATTAATGGACGAGTGCGTATGGGCCCTGAACTATTAGGCACTTTTCTCAGCAGATTTGTCTGACTGATGAACCGGAGGTTTGACAGCCTTGGAGCCCAATATAAAAATACCTGCTATTTTTGGCCTCGAATCACCAGAGTTTATTTTTTTCCTTTATTGAGGATTGACTCGACTTTTTCAATTAAATTGTCAATTTTGTCTATTGTGCAGTGTTCCGCTGCATGGCGGTCAGACTTTTTAGGGTCGAGCCTGCACTAGCATGCGCTTGCGCACGCGTATCGCTTGCGAGACGCTTTAGTAGTTAGAAAAGGGCTCAGAGCCCTGTCCCTGTCACGTCAGTGTCTTTCATTGGTTCGTGGGCTTCCCTTTTAAAATCTGCTTGCTGTGGTTAGTGGAAGGCATTCATATGTCATGCCTTTTCCGGTGGTTAGCCCTCCTCAAGTGCAGCGACCAAGTACTGAAAGCATACGAGGCTCACTGTTTTCTGTCCAATTTTTGGACTTCTTTTTCGCAGTGCGATCTTGCTTGTTATTGCGTGCTGCTGCCCTCAGCATGAAAATGCATGCAGGCTTTGAAGCCTCTGCCCCAATAGTCATTAACCCCTGAGATCTCGGAAGACTTCGAGCGGCTTTTGTAATAATTTCATGCCATGAAAAGTCCCAGGATCAAACTACCCGAATGTGCGTGAAGCATCACAACATCTCCCAACATCTCCCAGCAGCACCCCACACGTGCCTCCAATACAGGGCCTTTCACGGCCTGTTGAAAGACAAAAAGTGTAGTTAGTTTCATATAACGTTTCTTAAAGCAGTTTCTATGCGCTTGTAAACAAATAGCGCTGTTACGCAGTATCATGGCGCTTGAGTTCACTGACTTTGGAAGGATGGAAGATTGAGTCGGACTTCATTGCCGGAGTCCATGCTGTCACCTACAGCTCACAGCATGTTTCAGCCGCGAGCGTACAAGTCGCTGAGCTATCTTGCCGAGTACATATAATCTATACTTATTTAGAGCGTTTATGAGATGCAATACTTATAAACTGGAGTATTACCTTAGGGCCTAAGTGTGAGGGGAAGTTTCAGGAATAGACACTTCCATGCCCAGCAGGCGTCCTTCCATTGATGTGTTGCACAATGCCTGCCACAGAGACCTATGACCAGTCAATGAAAGCCTTTGTGATGAAGCAGGATGGGCAGCCATGTGGAAACATAATCGGTGAATATGTATTGCATGGTGGCCAATTCAATCAAATGATTTGTTTGCTACACACAACAGCCACACATCCTTCCTACTTTTAAGTTAGGTTTGCACCTGCCCGTGTCAGTGGGCTGTCACTGAGTTGCAACCATGCATAAGTCGTAGTTCATATATACAACAGCAATGGCTCTTAAACATTTGATTTCTGTGGACCCCAAATAAATCACCGGGGAAAGCCCGGGACCCCAATTTGAGCTTCAAAACAATAAGGAAAAAATACAGAAACAAATGTACATCTAACAAATAACCGAAGCTTGTAGTCCTCAGAGAATACATAATAGCCACATCCTGGGCTTTACATTTAATCAGGAAATTACATGGTGACAGATAACAATCTTCATGCTCTCTCTTGACTGTGAGAAATCACTGGGAGAAGTAAATCATCCCATATTTATTTCTGGTGGGTGAGTGCAGAGGTGAAATTCCATAGACTTAATTACTCTTTTGTGCAGAACAAATTGTCCCACCCGTTCTTATTAAAAGGTCTTACCTTCATGAAAGCGAGGTTTGATGAAAGTGGCTTGGTTTAGATGCATGAGGTAAGGAACATCCTGTTCAATGGTGTGACCAAAACGTTTACATACATTCAATGCTACACATACGAGAGATAACGTGGTAAACACATTGAGGGTATGGATTGCATATAATCATGGGCATTAAGAAGGGCTAGCAGAATGGACTTTCCTGTCTGTAGTAAGATGGTGTAGAGGTTAAGATGATAGGGCCTGAAAGAGCTCAGAATATTCAACAGAGCTCAGCAAGGAAGCCTTTCGGACCCAAGACTTGCATTGCATGTTAGATCTGTTATGATCTCTTTCGTCTTTTTTCCACTTATTGATGCTCCAAGATGCATTGAAGATCCTTCTACTACTAGAGTGGGTGAGGGTCACTAAAAAAAGAACAGATATCTGTCTTAGCAAGGAATAACTAAAAGATCTGACATTGAAAATGTTAATAGCTAGTGGGTTTGGGGATACCTTGAAGCAACAGTAGATTAGATTGGAAGCCAGGGGCACAAGTTATAGTTTACTCAGTAAACTATAACTGTTGAATTTCAGTGTTTTTTTTGGTTTAAAACAGTAGTTTTTAGGTTGAGCATAGCAGCGCACAAGTGCTTTTCTGACGTGTTGGTATGTATCTGGGCTTTTAACCACGCCCACCGTACACCCATCACTACCACTCATTCGTGGGCTTGCCCTTCAAAAATGGTTTACGTTTGTCCTTCCTTGGGGAGGTTTTGGTACCGCCTTGGCTATCGCCCCTGTTACAGGGCTAATTGCACTTTTGCCAATAAATTTGACTGCAAGCTTACTTTTTTACTTTTGTGTGTCTCTTCACGCTGATGCTCATGGCGGGCGTGGCGCTTTCAATCAGCTCGCTTATGTGAAACTGTTTTACTTTTACTTTTCAATTTATGTGGCAAGAAAAGTCCGGTTAGGAGTTTACAACGCTGTTAGCTCTAACTTGAGCAAATGCGAGACCCATTCCATTGCAAATGCTTGTTACTATTTGTTATTCCCAGGGGGCTACTCCGGGCCCTTCTCTTCCCCATAATATTAGCAAAATAGGGCGCCAGGAATTGATATAAGATCACTTACTTTAATTCTTGCTCCGCTCCACCGATTACCAAAACGTGCCCCTTTAAAACAAAACTGAAATTCAAGAACAGACAGTCTTACCAGCCTCTCGATGAATGGCAGTAAGACACCAGCAGCAATGTCCAGGCACTAGCTTCTATGAGCAAATAAAAAGGGGGTGGCCCTGCCTCGCCTCTACCTGGTTCAAACGGGCTAAGACGGGGCTCGACTTTGCCCGGGCGCAAGCCCCATACGCGTCCCGTGCTTCGTGAGTGAAAAAGCACTTTTAAGCGCTGCTGGCAATGTCAGGAGTGACGCGGTGATGGTTGGCCTCACCTCCGCAGACGGAGGGAGTAGTGATCCGGTGGGACCCCCAGTAAGGAGTCAGTTTTAGGCCCCGCTGTTTTAATGTTATTCAATGCACAAACCTGACTTTTGTTAAAGGTTATGACATTACATGCTGTCAACAAACTTGGCATCTGTCTCTTGAACTTATAAATGGCTTCATATCTTGTTTTACATTTGCAATCTCTGTAAGTTCAGGTAGAGCAAAAGGAAGCTTGATCATTTTAGTATCTCTCTCCTTTCCAAGGCGGGTCGTTTGGTCTAATTTAACATATTCTTATTTCCAATCTGGCAGCTCAAGGAAATTTTTGTTAAATCATTTCTACAACAATAATTTTGATTAAAACAATACTGACATCATTAATCGCCTACATAGGGATATTGAGGCTTTTTTAAACAGCTATAGTGGCTCCATATATTCTGTATATCTATGGGATTTTAATATTCCTCATTGCTACTTATCAGTCCAGTGGCGGTTTCCCCACATGGGCGCTGGGGCTCTGCCCCCTTTATTCTGTTCTGCAAAACAGATTTTTCTTTACTGAAGAAAAAATGTTTAAATCTACTTTATCGGTTCTGAAACAAAAGGTGTGCTTTGGGGCAGTGCTTGAAATAACTCACTGTCAGTAGAACACTGGTCTAGCAGGCCTCTCCTGCACCTTTGCAGCTGTCTCAGTGAGGCTTGCATCGAATACTATTTGCCGGCTGATAAGTTCACAGCCCTGTAGGCTGTGAGGTCATCAGCTCGGCAAAATCATTGCCTCCTGCGCTAAGCTCCACCCCCTGATGACATGAGTGGAAAGTTTGTCCCTGGGCGTTTTTGACTGAAGCCCTGCAGCTCTAGGGGCATTGTGTCCATCAGGCACAGAAGCAAAGCCATCCTGCCCTTTTCCTGTTTGCCCCAGGGTGCCTGGATCATCAAGTCTTACTAAACCCTCCCTACCCTGTGACCAGTTGTGAGGGGGTGGGGTTAGAGGCCAAAGGCGGCAAGCCGAGCCCTGGAATCTGCGCAGTTTGCAAGTTTTGAAGACAAACTGTTGAGGTTCCTGTGTCACTGCACGTCGCTGAGAGGAGGTGCACTGAAAAAGTTCAGAGAGGTTTGTCTAATGATCCTTTTCATAGCCGAGCGAGCCCAGAGATGGGAAGATAAAAGGGCAATACAGATTTATTTTGCACATCAAGCGAGCCCCAAAGCAGGAGGACTTCATCTTTTTATTTATTCCCTGGCACTGGTTATTTTCACCAGAAAAGTGTGAATATGTGGCTAGTTATCCCCACGATCTCTCTGAATACAGTACAGAGCAGCTAGTCCAGCACGGCTCAGGATTCCCAGACAGGCTCATGCGACGCCTCGTCAGGGGTAGTAAGCGCTATACAAATACAATTTATTATCTTGCTATGTCAGTAGACAGGATGCTCTGGCACAATTATGTCAGCAGCGTCTGGCATGTACTTTCAGTTTGGAGCACCCATATATGCGCATTCCATTATGTGCTGAGTATTTTCTCCTCTCCCATGGTCGTGTATGCTGGCATTTATTTCCTGTTTCCACCATTTCGCCAGTGAAATAGATTTCAATAATTAGAAAAAAACACCATCCCACAAGAGAAGGGTTATAATTGTCTGAGTGCCTCCAGAATGACCTGAAACCTTTTGACTGCTGTATCTTTATGCTTGTCTCAAAGTCAATACAGGGAGTGCAGAATTATTAGGCAAATGAGTATTTTGACCACATCATCCTCTTTATGCATGTTGTCTGACTCCAAGCTGTATAGGCTCGAAAGCCTACTACCAATTAAGCATATTAGATGATGTGCATCTCTGTAATGAGAAGGGGTGTGGTCTAATGACATCAACACCCTATGTCAGGTGTGCATAATTATTAGGTAACTTCCTTTCCTTTGGCAAAATGGGTCAAAAGAAGGACTTGACAGGCTCCGAAAAGTCAAAAATAGTGAGATATCTTGCAGAGGGATGCAGCACTCTTAAAATTGCAAAGCTTCTGAAGCGTGATCATCGAACAATCAAGCGTTTCATTCAAAATAGTCAACAGGGTCGCAAGAAGCGTGTGGAAAAACCAAGGCGCAAAATAACTGCCCATGAACTGAGAAAAGTCAAGCGTGCAGCTGCCACGATGCCACTTGCCACCAGTTTGGCCATATTTCAGAGCTGCAACATCACTGGAGTGCCCAAAAGCACAAGGTGTGCAATACTCAGAGACATGGCCAAGGTAAGAAAGGCTGAAAGACGACCACCACTGAACAAGACACACAAGCTGAAACGTCAAGACTGGGCCAAGAAATATCTCAAGACTGATTTTTCTAAGGTTTTATGGACTGATGAAATGAGAGTGAGTCTTGATGGGCCAGATGGATGGGCCCGTGGCTGGATTGGTAAAGGGCAGAGAGCTCCAGTCCGACTCAGACGCCAGCAAGGTGGAGGTGGAGTACTGGTTTGGGCTGGTATCATCAAAGATGAGCTTGTGGGGCCTTTTCGGGTTGAGGATGGAGTCAAGCTCAACTCTCAGTCCTACTGCCAGTTCCTGGAAGACACCTTCTTCAAGCAGTGGTACAGGAAGAAGTCTGCATCCTTCAAGAAAAACATGATTTTCATGCAGGACAATGCTCCATCGCACGCGTCCAAGTACTCCACAGCGTGGCTGGCAAGAAAGGGTATAAAAGAAGGAAATCTAATGACATGGCCTCCTTGTTCACCTGATCTGAACCCCATTGAGAACCTGTAGTCCATCATCAAATGTGAGATTTACAAGGAGGGAAAACAGTACACCTCTCTGAACAGTGTCTGGGAGGCTGTGGTTGCTGCTGCACGCAATGTTGATGGTGAACAGATCAAAACACTGACAGAATCCATGGATGGCAGGCTTTTGAGTGTCCTTGCAAAGAAAGGTGGCTATATTGGTCACTGATTAGTTTTTGTTTTGTTTTTGAATGTCAGAAATGTATATTTGTGAATGTTGAGATGTTATATTGGTTTCACTGGTAATAATTAATAATTGAAATGGGTATATATTTTTTTTTGTTAAGTTGCCTAATAATTATGCACAGTAATAGTCACCTGCACACACAGATATCCCCCTAACATAGCTAAAACTAAAAACAAACTAAAAACTACTTCCAAAAATATTCAGCTTTGATATTAATGAGTTTTTTGGGTTCATTGAGAACATGGTTGTTGTTCAATAATAAAATTAATCCTCAAAAATACAACTTGCCTAATAATTCTGCACTCCCTGTATATGTGGGCCAGTCAAGCTTTTCTATTGCATTTTAAAAGATTAATGGCACTGCCCTGATGAAATGTTCAATGGCTGTGTGTGTGTTTTCGAATTACATGATTTGTAATTCTTTCACCACATCGCTTTAAAGAGCCAATTAGATGAACTGGGCTAAAAAAGTCACATATGCGTGCAAAATGTTTTTTCCTTTGGGAATAATTTTAAAAGGGCTAGCTGTATTACACTTCTTTGTCCTGTTGATCTGTCTGACCCATGGAAGATGTCATAAAAGTACCCAGCACCAAGCACGTGCAGGGAGGCCTGTACAGAACTATTCTGGTACCACTGGTGCTGATTAAAATCAACAATTTAAATAACAAAAAAAAATAGAAGAGGTCAAAGATGCTTGGTGCTGGGTACTTTTACGATTTGCGCAAACTTTACAGCCTGCATGCATCTTTACCCTATGCTTACTCATGCTTGATAACTAATGGAAAATGTATGGCTTCATTTTACGCCCCACCATTTTCAAATCTTAGCAGCCACCACTGCTTATCACCCACAAGGTCAGGTGGTATAATGGACCTTGTAGGTGAAGGTCGAACATATTTTTGTTACAGACCCTTCGAAGAAGGTCTTACATTGCTTCTCCTGAAGTAGCAATTTATTTTCTTTTGACTCTCTTTCTCATCCACTTGTTTAGAGTTTGACTTTTTATTGGCAGAGGCCATTCTAATTTTATTGACTTTATCCTCTTCTCATCTGATATCCAAGCTTGGGTTATAGACTGCAACGCTTTAGAAAATGTGTTTAGTTTTCACAATTGCCTACCAATTAATTTATGTTGCCCGATATTAATTTGAAGACACAAATCAACCAACTGCCACCAGTTTCCACTAAAATAATGGATGTGCTAACTAGATAGAACCACGTAGACAAGAACAGACTTCTTACGGGCTTTATTGTTGGTAATTGGGGCAGACTTCTTACGGGCTTTATTGTTGGTAATTGGGACAGAGCTCTTATTGGCTTTATTGTTGGCAATAAATATGAGGTGAAGCTTGGGTTTTGTAAACAACTGGAATGTAAGTGGAGCACTAGCAAAGGGAAAGTAGACAAAGACACTTTAAATGCTGCCTTAAGAAACTACCATCAGGTAATCTGAGAAACTAAGGAGAAGGCCCAAGTGGAATGAATGAATGAACACCATCTCCAACAGAAGCAAAGAAATCTTTACAATTGTCAAGGACTTCACCTCACCCACAGCTGCAACTGGCAACATCAGCCCATCACACGGTCTGTGTAACCAACTCTCAAACGTCTTTTGTAGTAAGATCATAACCATATATAGCAATGTTGCCCCACAACTGGACCCCTTGACCCTCTCCAGAAGCCTACAAATAATGAACAAAGACAACAGAATCACCATATAGGACACCATCAGAACAGCGGACACCACAACAATCATAAAGACCATAAACTCCGGGGCCCAGTGGGCCACAGCTCCTTCACACCTTTGGCAAAGGAGCCATCCCTAGCACAGAAGCTCTCATCTCCATTCCCAACACCTCCATTAGTACAGCCACTTTTCCAGAACCATGGAACCAACCAGGAGTCATCGCCCTCCTAAATAAAACCCTTGGCCAACCCAACCAAACTCTGCAACTACTGACCAATATTCCTCTTTCCCTCCCAAGCCAACGTCTTGGAAAAAGCCATCAACAAGTGCCTCTCTGACCACCTCATCAAACACCAGCTTCTCAAGCCCATACAATCAGGATTTAGTCCCAACTACAGGATGGAAATGGCCCTCAAAGCAGTAACGGATGACATCATATTGACCATGGAGGGGGGTAAAATGCAGCCCTCAGACTTATATGCGAATCAGCAGTCTTTAAAACTGCCTCCCATCCGGTTCTAATCTGACTGCTCTTTGAAGCAGGTATCCAGGGATAAGCCCTCTCCTGGGATCTGCTTCTTCCCTTACAGGGGGGAACCCAGAGAGTCAACTTTGTCCCCTACTCTGTTGAAGCATGAGAAATAATCCACCAGAGTATCACAGGGCTCCTCTCTCAGCCCAGTGCTCTTCAATATCTACATGTCTCCTCTGTGCAACATCATACCAGTACACAACATAAACATCCTTAAATAGCCTGACAACATGCAACTGATACTTTTCCTCTCAGACAAAACACCCAACACTGGGAACAAGTTCACCACATTCATGATTGAAGTGGCCACCTGTATGAGATACAATTGCCTTAAACTGAACTCGAACAAGACCAAAGTAGTGGTATTCATAAAAGGCGCCATGCCATGGGACTCTACCTGGGGGTGCACAGACATTGGAAGCACTCTCACTCCTTGGTCACAATCAAGAAACCGCAGAATCATCTTAGGCGACAAACTGGACATGACCACCCAGGTCAACGCAGTGGTCTCGTTCTGCTTCAACACCCTGAGGACGCTGAGGAAAATCTTCAAGTGGCTTCCAGAAAATACGGGGAAAATGATAACCCAAGCCCTCATCACCAGTAGACTAGACTATGGAAGCACCCTGTACACAGGGACAGCCAACCAGCTCACAACAAGAATGCAAACTATCCAAAACACAAAGGCCAAATTAGTTCTTAACCTTCCACACTGAGCCCACATCACAACACACCTTAGGATACTCCACTGGCCCACACCTACAAAGCAATGCACACCACAGGCCCTGCCTACCTGAATAGCCACAGTCATTTCAACCAACCTTCCAGATATCTCCTCTCTGCCACTCACATACACAAAAACAGAGCAGGGGGTGCATTTTCTCATACCTATGTCCTAAAGCCTGGCACAAGCTCCAATAACATATTACAGCCACCTCCTCTCTTCTTGACTTTCACAAGAAGCTGTAGACCTGGCTTTTCAAGTTAGCCCTCCAGGGATGGTCTCACACACAGACTACAGAGTGCCTGGATACCCTCACTGGTGATTAGTGTGCTATAAAAACACAGATAACATAAACAAGTTAACAAGCAGAAGACATTCATGATTGCTTTGGCACATTGCAAAATACTGTTAGGTGGCTTCGCACTATTCACTCAAAGTCCCACAAAACAAAACCTGTCAGATGGTTTGATTTGCACTGCTCAAAGGCAGCCACAAAACAATCTTTTGACTATCCTTAAAATTACATCAAGGGATTCTGATACTGTGTGCCATTGCAGTATGGTGCACAATAAGGCATTAGTTAGTGAAAGGAAAGCTGTAAGAGAGGATGCCTGTCAGTCCTTAATAGCAGCAGATACTCTTAAAGATAGTAGAGCTTTTGGCAAGTCATAAATCAACCTTACTTTCATGACTCTACTGAGTCTGGCTCAGATGTGGTGATCTCACCTGACATATGGATAATGCACTTTACTAAGGTTTATTCTGGCCCACCTCTGACTGATGACTCTCATGGTGCTTCATCGCCTCCATCTGGTGTTCCTTATGGAGGCTTTGATAAAGCACTTGAAGATGTAGTATGTGCAATAAATAGGTGTCCTGGTGGCAAAGCCCTGGGACCCGAAGGGAACCATGCAGACCTTTCTAAGAAGAGCATAACCCCAAGGGGTCCTCTTCTGACCAATGTGCTAAAGGTCATTGCAAGGTCTGGTCCACAGAAAACATAGTCCCACAGGACCATATTACCTAGTTTTATAAAGGGATGTAAATATGATCATCATTATTGCCACCCACTACCTCTGATTGATTCTACCGCTAAGATTACACTGAGGATCGTTTTGGATCAAATAAAATAATGGCCTCATGATAATTATATACTATTTGACATTCAGTTTGGCTTTCAAACTGGTCTTGGCATGGCTGAGCAGTGGCTTAATCTTTACTTTTAAATTAATAAATATTCTGTGGCCAAGGATGGGAGTGTCAAAGCTGCCGCATTTACAAGTAGTTGTGAGAACATATTTAACTTTGCCTCTAAACTCAGCATTAAACATCTTAATGAACTGGTTGTGGTGCACAGTGCTACATGCCACCCAATAGCTACTTGTGGTTTAGGTCTCTGTGGTGTGAAGGATTACCCAACCATACCAAGGATAGACAATGAGTTCATTAGATTACTGGCTGTGCCTCTGAGTATTTCTACTTATCTGTGTCATTTAGAGCTGGCGCTCACTTGTATCAATGACTGAATCAAGATACAGCCCCGTCTATTAAGAGTGAATGTCTGGACCAAGAAGAAAACTACTCTTAATCATTTGGTTCTAACAGACTATTAAATTAGATAAAGTATAAACTATTCTGTGGCTGTCATATAAAAGCAGTTGTGAGAAAGCCATCCTTTTTTCCCTAATCACCCACATTGTGTGATGATGCTGGTGGTTACAGACTCTGAAAGTGTCCTGGACCCTGCTAACCAGGCCCACGGCCAGTCTGTCTTTAAAAGGAATATGGCAATTGGTGTTGTTACAGTTGGTTCAGACAGCTTACCTGTAGGTCCCTAGTATATGGTAGAGCATGTAGGTTTAGGTACCCCGGTGGATTTAATGCACTTAAACGTGCACTGCTGAGGTGTCTGCTATCATTTTAAAACCCAGCCCTACCTTGCGGGCTGGTTTTAAATTAAAACTATGTCCTAATCCGACTTTGGAATGAAAAAGTATTTCCAAAGTCTAAAACTACCTTTTTATTACATATAAGTCATCCATAAGGCCTGCCGGAGGGGCTCCAAGGGTAGGGTACCTTGTAATTAAAAGCATGGGTAATATAAAGGATGTCTTATATGCCCTGGTGAGGGAAAAATTGCCAATGTAATTTTCCACCATTGCAGTTTGCTGCTAGCTCCACAGGCTAACATGGGAATGCTTTATTAAACCTTACTAAGGTCGAACATTTCACAGGAATGAGCTAGAACAGCAATTCAAAGTATCAAAATAATAGTTACAATACATACAACACCTTGCCAAGGTCACATTTATTATAACTACTGCAAGAAAGTAGTGTTTGAACTTACTTTCCTGAAGTTACCTAAAACAGCCCTGTAGCAGTCTCTTCTGATTGGCTGGCCTTTGACAGCCTGAGCCAAGCTGCTCCCTGATGAGGTGTGAAAAGGCATGGAGCTGAGACATCTGGTGGGTGTAAATCTGCTGCCAGCTTATGCCAAGACAGAAAGCAAGCTGGGGATCCAAACTGGTCTTCAAAGCGATAAGCACAGATAGTGCAGGAACCAGACCCACTCCCACTTCCTGCACCCAGAGCCAGATGGGAGCCTCTCTAATTAGTTTAGGAGAGGGTGTGGAAGGGGAGTGTAGAGAAAACCTGGTTAGGCAGACCTGAACTCCCAGGACAGAATTTCTCCATTTTTATTTTGCTGAGATTTGCATTCTGGGACAAAAATATGCCACACTTCACAGGAAGTGGTTGTCACAGATGGTGACAACTTGAACCCATAGTTTGGGGGAGCACCCATCCTTGCCAGCGCAGGATATAGAATAAATGTGGGAGAGCTGCAGAGCACCTCAGGTCTTGGCCTGGAAACATCAGGAAAAGAATGACTGCCCTGCTGGACCCTTGGACTCCACAAAAAAAGACTGCACTCATAAGGACTGCCTCTGCTGCACTCACAAGGCTTCACATCAAAAGTACTTTGTTTGGCTTAGAGGATAAATAAGCAATCTCCCTAATCAGCAATGTGTAGAAAAGTGCTGGAAAAGCTACCTGGAACATCAACAACAAGGACATCTCCAGCTGAAGAGGTTCACTTGGATTTTACATGGATTGACCATGTGCATTGTGGGAGCTGTAGTCCCAGAGCCCAAGAGGCAGCCCAGAGCTTCTGAACCCCTTGGCTGGTGCTGTGGACCAATTTCTTGCATCAGGGAACCTTCAGAGAAGAACTTCTCGAAGTTTGGAAGCTTTCGGTGAAGTTTTGTGAGAAAACTCCACAAACAGAATGCCATCGATAAAGAGAGTCAAGCTATCGAAGTCGAACCACGACTATGGAGGTTTGCCCCTCTGAAAGCTCTGGAGATCTTCAACGTTGAGGATGAAGACAAAGACCTCCAGGAATTACACAGGCATCATGCTGCAGCAGGCTTGCGTTGGCAAACCAAAGTCCGGATCCGAGAACCCGCTCACTCTACGTCCAGAGAAAAAGATCCTTAAACGTGACCAAGTCAGAAGGTAAAAACTTGACAGGGCCTTACCGCTCATCGTAGCTGACCAGTACTCCATCGTGGTCAGCCTGAAACTTTGACTTTGTCAATGTCTAGCGCGACCAGATAGCCCTGGTTGACTCTTTTCACTTATAGGCACTAGAATGCACATTTTTTTAATTTAATCTTTACAAAATCATATCTCTGGTTCCCTATGTTGGATTTGTGTTCTTTTGATGTCATTTTAAAGATGAAATTATTTTAAATTTTTATGAAATGATGTTGGATTTTTATTGTGTGCTGTGTCTTACTTATTTACCATTTTGGTGACATTAAATGGCTTACACACCTGTTCTGAAGTGAAGCCTGACTGCTCCTTATCCACGCTACCAAGGGTTGAGCAAGGATTAATTTATTGAGACTTGACTGGATTTTAATTGTGATTGTGGTTCTATTACTACAGACTTGACTGAATTTTATTTGTGATTGTGGTTCTATTACTACCAGTAGGTAAGTACCTACCTGCCTCTACTAATAAACCACTTTCCAACAGTCACATTTTGCAATTACCAGAGCTGTTTTACAAATCGGAGATCTTTTCTGCAAGTGGCACAAAATCGTTGTAGGAAGTTGGCTCTGTATGCACTATTTCAAAGTAAAGAATAGCATGCACAGAGTCCAAGGGTTCCCCTTAGAGGTAAGATAGTGGCAAAAAGAGATAATACTAATACACTATTTTGTGGTAGTGTGGTCGAGCGATAGGCTTATCAAAGGAGTAGTATTAAGCATTTGTTGTACACACACAGGCAATAAATAAGGAACACACACTCAGAGACAATTCCAGGCCAATAGGTTTTTGTATAGAAAAATATATTTTCTTAGTTTATTTTAAGAACCACAGGTTCAAATTTCACATGTAATACTTCAAATGAAAGGTATTGCAGGTAGGTACTTTAGGAACTTTGAATAATCAAAATAACATATACAGTCTTCACATAAATCACAGATAGCTATTTTAAAACAAGACACCTAGTGCAATTTTCACAGTTCCTAGGGGGAGTAAGAGTTAGTTAGTTTTTGCAGGTAAGTAAACCACCTACGGGGTTCAAGTTTGGGTCCAGCAACTAGGTTGCAGGAATCTGAGTTCCTGATGCACTGGAGTTCCGATCTTTCAGGTCCTGGGGGCTGCGGGTGCAGAGTCTTTACCAGGCGTCGGGATCTGGGAAGCAGACAGTCGCGGTCAGGGGGAGCCTCGGGATTCCCTCTGCAGGCGTCGCTGTGGGGCTCAGGGGGGGCAACTCTGGCTACTGACAGTCTCGTAGTCGCCGGGGAGTCCTCCATAAAGTGATTGTTCTCCACAAGCCGAGCCGGGGGCGTCGGGTTCAGAGTAGCAAGTCTCACGCTTCCGGCGGGAAACGCAAGTTGTTTTAAAGTTGCTCCTTTGTAATAAAGTTGCAGTCTTTAGTGAACAGAGCCGCTGTCCTCGGGAGTTCTTGGTCCTTCTAGAGCAGGGCAGTCCTCTGAGGATTCAGAGGTCGCTGGTCCCTGGGGAAAGCGTCGCTGGAGCAGTGTCTTCAGAAGGGGGGGAGACAGGCCGGTAGAGCTGGGGCCAAAGCAGTTGGTGTCTCTGTCTTCTCTGCAGGGTTTTTCAGCTCAGCAGTCCTCTTCTTCTTAGGTTGCAGGAATCTGAGTTCCTAGGTTCTGGGGAGCCCCTAAATACTGAATTTAGGGGTGTGTTTAGGTCTGGGAGGGCAGTAGCCAATGGCTACTGTCCCTGAGAGTGGCTACACCCTCTTTGTGCCTCCTCCCTGAGGGGAGGGGGGCACATCCCTATTCCTATTGGGGGAATCCTCCAAAATCAAGATGGAGGATTTCTAAAAGTCAGAGTCACTTCAGCTCAGGACACCTTAGGGGCTGTCCTGACTGGCCAGTGACTCCTCCTTGTTTTTCTCATTATCTCTCCTGGACTTGCTGCCAAAAGTGGGGGCTGTGTCCAGGGGGCGGGCATCTCCACTCACTGGAGTGCCCTGGGGCATTGTAACATGAAGCCTGAGCCTTTGAGGCTCACTGCTAGGTGTTACAGTTCCTGCAGGGGGGAGGTGTGAAGCACCTCTACCCAGAGCAGGCTTTTGTTTCTGTCCTCAGAGAGCACAAAGGCCCTCACCACATGGGGTCAGAAACTCATCTCTCAGCAGCAGGCTGGCACAGACCAGTCAGTCCTACACTGAACAACTGGGTAAAATACAGGGGGTATCTCTAAGATGCCCTTTGTGTGCATTTTGTAATAAATCCAACACTGCCATCAGTGTGGGTTTATTATTCTGAGAAGTTTGATACTAAACTTCCCAGTATTCAGTGTAGCCATTATGGAGCTGTGGAGTTCGTTTTTGACAGACTCTTAGACCATATACTCTTATGGCTACCCTGCACTTACAATGTCTAAGGTTTTGCTTAGACACTGTAGGGGCATAGTGCTCATGCACCTATGCCCTCACCTGTGGTATAGTGCACCCTGCCTTAGGGCTGTAAGGCCTGCTAGAGGGGTGACTTACCTATGCGATAGGCAGTGTGAGGTTGGCATGGCACCCTGAGGGGAGTGCCATGTCGACTTAGTCATTTTCTCCCCACCAGCACACACAAGCTGGCAAGCAGTGTGTCTGTGCTGAGTGAGGGGTCCCTAGGGTGGCATAAGACATGCTGCAGCCCTTAGAGACCTTCCCTGGCATCAGGGCCCTTGGTACCAGGGGTAATAGTTACAAGGGACTTACCTGGGTGCCAGGATTGTGCCAATTGTGGAGACAATGGTACATTTTAGGTGAAAGAACACTGGTGCTGGGGCCTGGTTAGCAGGGTCCCAGCACACTTCTCAGTCAAGTCAGCATCAGTATCAGGCAAAAAGTGGGGGGTAACTGCAACAGGGAGCCATTTCTTTACAATCGTCAAAGACTTTCTTTTTTGCTTACTGTAATGCTGACAGAGTGCGTAATGAATCTGGGAAGCATTTAGTTCTAAACCATAGGCTGATAGGACCCTCAGCCAGCATGGATCCTTACCATACTGGGTCTCAAACATTCAACACAGATTTTTTTGACGAGACAGAAACTGAATACTGTACACTTTCTGGTTGCCTTGCTAGAACCTGGTTCTTTTTCTAACAATTTGCCTATGTGCACCAGTGACTCTTTTTCCTCTCAGTGCACTATGCACTTTTTTTGTTTGCAAACCTTATGCAGAATTAAGGAAACACTATGTACTCCATATTTTAAGACAAGCTGACCATAGGCAGTGCGGACAGGCAATGGTTTATATATAATCACTATCTTCGTTCCATAGTTATATGGTAGCAATCTACATACAAAGTGCCATACGTTGAAGGGCACTTTTACAATAAGGTGGGTAGCAGTTTTTGCTTTTAACATTTTTTGCCTAATAATATCTGTGTGAGGTATCACTTTGTATAACTGGGTGAACTGAGTATTGTTTGGATTGCCCCCTGCACTTTTCATATGAATATCGATGTTGTTCGACTTCCCTTTTTTTATTTTTAATACTGTTCAGCTCTCCTTTGGTGAGTGTGTATATTTTTGTAGCCTGTGCATTTGAATTTCATTGGGTATGTTGAATTAATTTTATGACTTTTAATTCATATTGTTCATTTTAATTGCAATTTCATTGAATGTATGTGTTGTGTCGTTTATGGTCACTTTGATTTACTGAATAAAGATTAGCAGACCGACTGCCTCTTGTACTAACTCTACTACTACTACTTTTAAAACTATGTCCACTCTTTCTACCACTGCCTCTACTATTTCTAATGCTATTATGTCCAATCAAATAATAAGCAAAAATAATTAATGCTGTGGATCACCAACTAACATACAGTAGATAAAACATATAAATAGAGAACAGGAATTCCTTAAACATATACTGAAATTGAATAGCACCTTTTCTTTCAGTTTGTTTTAGTTTTTTGTGAACACGTTCATCAGCTGAAGGAGTGATCGTCATTGCTTCCTGTCATATGACTTCGGTTACTACTGCCTCAACAGAATCGGCCACGGTAATGGAATTAAGGTTTAAGCATAAAATATTTGATACAGATATTATGATATGGTGCTTTATGCATTGCACATTTCAGATCTAACACAAAGGTTATGCTGAAACATGGCTGCCGCATTATACTTAGACATGCCACTGGTAGGCTAATGCATTACATGTGCACTTCCCAGAAGCAACCCCGGGGGACTGGGGTTCACGTAATGCAGTAGTTGTGGCAAACGTAGATGTAATGAAATAGCCATTTCTTAGCATAACCTGCAGGAGCGTAGCTTCAGTGGGTTGTTTTGGGTGTTAGATCTGCCTTATAAATTCACTGTATGATAAATAGTTGGGTGAGGTATCTGTTGGATTTCACCAGGAATTTTTACATGCACACAAATGAAAAAGCACACACACTGTTTTGAAAGTCCTTGAAAAAGTTGGTAATTGAATACCAAATATTGGGGCATATTTACAAGAAACTGGCGCACCAGTGCTACTGCAACATTTTTCTTGCTTTGACCCTGCCCCACCTAACAACACAATGGCTGCCACTGTATTTACAGTACGTCGCACCATGGCACATGTAAGCCCAATAGCATCAACATTTTTGACACTATTCTGGTGCTTTGCTGCACCAGTGTCAACATTTTTTGCGGTAGTGTAGCAAAGTGCAAGGAGGCACATTGATTAAAATGGGTGCGTCACTTTAATGTCTGTTTTGAGCAGTCATTAAAAATGACAACAAAAATGGTGTGCCAAATTTGCGGGCCTTCTGATGCCGGAAAGCCCCCCTTACATACATTATGCCTGACGCAGGCATAATGTGGCGCAAGGGGTCACAAAGTGGTGCAATGCATACATTGCGCCACTTTGTGAATATGGCGAGGTGAAAATTGCCTCCTTGAGCCACATTAGCATACCAAAAATAATTCTAGTGTGGAGCAAGGAGGCGCTAGGGCCTTGTAAATTTGACCCATTGTGTTTTCTTTCTTAGTACTCCTACCAATCAGCATTGCTCTCCACTTCCACTGCCTCTTACGCCCCTCTCATGCAGCCCGCTTGTCCTATTATGTATTTTAACATTAGATGCCAGCGTGACTGTAGGAAAATCTGAAGCTCACCCTCACCCTCAATCTTACTTACCAAGCCATGTCCCTGAGAACCTGTGCCTCAGATTTAAAACGGGTTTCAAAGCTACCACATTTCTTTATACACAAAAGGCTCCAAGCATTGTTTCCCTTTTGTCTTGCTCAATAGCCGCCCTTTCATGATGTCAAATATCATATTAAAGAGACTCAGAATCTCTTTCAGAATAATAGTATGTTGATATTCCAAGCACTCGCTGCGCAAAATGCGCATCTAACACACACCTGCCCTTTGCAAAAAAAAAAAATACCACTGTTTGTACTTAGCAATCGGAACTTATTGGAAGATGGCAGCCGAAATAAATACATTTTACATACAAGAATAAGGACACCATTTAACAGTCAAGCTTTACAACAGCTTGCCATAATTTGGGTAATCGTAGGGATATCATCTTATTATACTTCATAACGCATGTAATAAGTGTTCATCGCATAACAACAGGAAGAACATGCAAAAGAAAACGAATGAAAAGCATTAAACGTGCTCAGTGTCGATCCAAAACGTGCAGGAAGAGATAGAAGCAAGCAATATCCCTTCACTCATAAAAAAAGAGAAAAATGCATCACTTCCAATTTTTAACGTTTCACTCACATTGAGGCCTGTTGACGCCAATAGGATACGTGTTAAAGAGACGTTACATTACGATACTGATGTTAATAACATCGAACTAGCTTTCGCAGCCTCGGGAGCCAGGCGTGCAGAATGCCAGAATGTGAAGCCAGTGATGAAAAACAGGGAAACGCATTAGCTGTGATGGCCACGTGTTTTATTCTGTATGATGGGCCAGATTGAGGTGTCACCGATACCCTGTGCAGTGTAGGACGCATTCCAGCTCTTTTCCCTTCCTGAGGACACATACAGCCTAGTGAATTGACGGAACAGTGCACTTGTCCAACTACCTTAAGCGTGATGATCAGATAAGGTCTCTGCAGGCTGAATCTGAAGTCCACCACGATCAGCTAGAACAATGTTAACACGGCGGGAATTCAATAAAAACACAAGTGAACAGCATAGTTAGCTAATCAGAAATATATATATATTTAAAAAAACGTTTAGTTTCTGTTTGAATAGTAGTACGCTTTCGAGGTCAAGCAAAATGTGTTCCTTTTTATTTGTGGAAATACATGGTCGTTGCCTTTTTAATAAATCAGGGGATTTTTTGCAGCGGTTAATTTGTGTGAGTGTTGTGTGGTGGACAAGGGCGAATGAGGGGAGAAGGAAAAGATAGTAAACCTGTAGTAATAAAGCTGGAAAAGTGTGATAAAAAGAACCTGCAGAATTGTGATAAAGCGACAGTAAGTCTAGGGTGGGGGATGAAAGAAGCGTGAAGTTGAATTAAGGGTATTCAGACACCCATGGCATTTGGCAGTGCCAGAAGCAGGCTCCAAAGAAAACGGTTGGGCCCCTACGCTTGTGTTTCCTTACAAATTAGCACTGCACATTTCCTAAACAACATTGTGCAGTGCCAGCGGGTTTTGCTTCTACTGAAACAACTCATCCCCGGGTGCCAAATTTCCTTAGAAAATGCCCTCAGGCATCTACGCAAGGGTACACTGAGTTAGTGGGTCTCTGCTTAACCTGGCGTATCTGTGTCCTCAGGAATAGCCAGTTCAACCTGACACTCTGTGTGAGCGATCAAACAGGACCCCTAGTGGTTATGGAGGATGCTAAGGGCCTTGTACATAATATACATGTATCTCTTCCTTCACGAGCTGCACCTACTGGCCAAATGTAACACTGGGAACAATTGTCAGGGCTGATTGTGAAAATCTGATTTGGTTGGCACAATCCCCTATAAATGAAGGACCAACCCCATTTGACTACAAGAGAGCTTCAATGGCAAAAGCATATTTGTGATTTCGAAAGGAGTTTTGGAGCAACTGTAAAGTGTTAACATTGTGTTAAACCACCAAATCCAAACATATAACTGGCTTATTTTGGCCACAGATTTTCCATCTCCCTATGTGGCATATGAACATCCCCTGCCAAACTGGTGGTAGATTCCTTTCTGCTGGATAGGGTGCAGGCTGTCCATTTCACCCTTTACCTTAAAAGCATAAGGAGCTAAAACATTGGGTTCCTCAAGGCGCCACACTAAGCCCTTCTCTTCTTTAATATTTACGTGGTACTTTTGTCCTATGCAGATGACACTCAAAGTTTTCCTTTGAGCAGAGGGACGATTCCTTGGTTGATAGGTTCCAGGGCTCACTCTCTGATTTGGGAAATTAGATGAAGTTGAGTTGCCTAAAATTGAACTGCTGAAAATATAAGCACGTTTTTTGGTAACTATTTTCCATTGGCCCTCTTGCAATAGTGGCTACCTGATCTCAAGGCCCTGTGACCCCATCCACAGTGAAAAGAAAACTGTTAGCGCGTCTGACCTTATTTTGTTTCATTTCTTTAATTTATAAGGGGACGCGTTAGAAGTTCAATGGACCTTTTGACTGCGCTTAGAGTAATTCCCAACATAAATCCCAATTCAACACAAATCATCAATGATATTAATAACCTTTGGAGTCAATAATCTTCATGCACCATGACCCATTTGGCCATGAATGACCACACCTTTTAGTACAAGTTAGAAAGTTTATTTCCCTATATTAACAATGCTAATATCACATAAATTAATCTCAACACCATCTGAAACACATATAAGAAAAACACTGGTTGACCAAACCGTCTAAAGAATCTCAATTTAATGAATGCATTGATCACTAGACACTCTAGAGTCACAGTACAAACCAATAGCAAGAACAACTGCACAATAGAAATAGCATACATCTAGGTTCAGCAACTGAGCAACATCAAGCATTTGTTAATAGCATTTGTTAACTTGTCAAAACTTGGTATCAGTTCCCTCAGCAGTAACTTTGCTACTGTGAGGTTGTCATTCCTTCATGTGGGGTAAGTATCAATCCAGTGACTAAAGATGCAAATAATCACTAACACATATCTCAAACCTCCACATACAGGAGGATGAAATCCATCAGCATTCTGCTAAATGGACCTCCCGCTCTTCCAATGTGGCTCGTGTTGACCACTGTCCCTTTACCCATATTCATCTGTTGGCAGCTGACTCAATGATGGCTAACTACTTCAGCAACCTGTCTAAATTTCGGATTGAACCAAGCTTGTTTGAAGGTACAGACCATGGCATCCCTCCCAACATGTGGTTGACCATGATATTATCTAGCCATTTGAGTCAACAGGCTATTAGGCAGAGCTCCTTGTCCCTCCCCAGACACTCAGACGTCATCTTCACGTTGAACACATTTTAATTTTACCCAATAACTATTCTCATCTTTATCAACATTATCCTGAAATGCTTTAAATTCTTCCAAAGTATATATAACATTCAATGCATAATTTGGATACATTTCACCTTCGGGTCCCAGTGAAACAAAATCTTGTGATTTCAGGTGTGCACTGCATTTCACCATGGCAATTGTTTGAGGCATTTAAACGGCTTGTAATAATTCATGTATTTGTTCATTGTTTCTCACTGGTGAACCAAAAGAGGTTAGGAAGCCTCTCTGTGACCACAGCTGACGAAAGTCGTAGACTATTCCAAATCCATAATGGCTGCCCGTATAAATAGTATCTTTAAGCTGTGCAGAAACATGGCATGCTCTAGTAAGGGATATCAGTTCTACCACTTGCGCAAATACAGTCCTCGAAGCCAAGACACTTCGAGTATACCTGAAATTGTGCACACAGCGTAGCCTGCTCTCAATGTTCCCATGTTGTCTATTAAACAGGAACCATCAACAAAAATAATTTGGTAATTTTTTTCCAATAGGGTATCTCTAATATCAAGTCTTGTTTTTGTGCACAGTTCAGTTACTTCCAGACAGTCATGTTCAACTGCATTCAATTGTCAATTTCCACATTCTCCTTTGGAAGCAAAGTTGCCGGGTTAAGCACTCTACACCTTTTGATGGATACATTAGGGGACGCCAGGATGACGGTTTCATAACGCGTCAGCCTGGCACTTGTGAGATGCTGAGTCATGGTTCTGGTGAGTAAAATTTCAATGGAGTGAAGGACCATAACAGTTAAAGGATGTCCCATCACAATGCTCTCACTCTGAGTGAGGCTCAGTCCAACCGCTGCAACGGACCTCAGACAGCCTGGTAAAGCTGCTGCAACTGGGTCCAAAGTAGCTGAAAAATGTGCTACTGGGTGGTTTAGACCACCATGGACTTGAGTCAAGACATACAAAGAACATACATCACAAAGGGTTTTGTGTAATCAGGCATTCCCAAAGCCGGGGCTTTGCACAGACTTTCAGCTCAGTAAAGGATTTCATACAGGCTTGGTCTAACACTAGGGGATCAGTATATTCTTTGTGAGTCAGCTTCTGCAGGGGCTTTGAAATGAGTGAAAAATTGGGAAGCCACTGGCGACAATACAACACCATTCCTAAAACATCCTGACATCTCTCTGTGTTGCTGGTAGATTCATCTGCAATATGGTTGTTACCCTTCTCTGGATATTTTCCTAATTCCCTTCTCAATTAGGTGACCCAAATATTTCACTTCTTTCTGACAGTACTGCAGTTTAGCTGGGGACACTTTATGTCCGTTCTTCCATAAATGGTTCAGTAAGGCAATGGTATCATACTTGCATGTCTCTTTTGTCCTTGATGCGACTAACAGATCATCAAGGTACTGTTCCAATTTCGATTAGAATGGCATTTCCAACAACTCCAGTTTCTTTTTCAAGATCTGGTTGAAAATAGATGATGACTCTGAAAACCCTTTAGGAATTCTACACCCACAGTAAACTTGATCCAAAAATTTAAAATAGAAGAGAAATTGACTATCCTCATGAAGAGGTACAGAAAAGAATGCTTGTGAAAGGTCTACTACGTGAACCATTCAGCATCACATGGGATCTGAAACCAAATCACTGCTGGATTTTGCACCACAGGACAACATTTAATCACAATGTAATTTACCTTCCTCAATTCCTGAACAATTCAGAATTTCCTGCATGAATTTCACAATCTCATCATTGGTGAGTTACACGGGCTGCTCGACATCTCTTTCAAAACACCTTGGTTTACAAATTCTGCAATTATGGGTGCACTCCCTTCAGTCATCTCTTGGGTCATGTGATATTGTGGAATCTGGGAAAAATCACATTTGGCTCGACTGGGACCTTAGCTGGTTCAACTCCTTTTATTAGACCAATGTCTTTTCTGGTAAAAACCCACACTTACATCTTGACTGTTCCCTGTAAGTCAGAAAGAAGAGCTCTAACTTTGAAAACTGGAAAGAAACCGATCAACGGGTACTCCTCATTCACTGTGTCACAATTGGTGTCTGTGGGCCAGTCATCTTCATCATCACTATTTGTCTGAACGACAAGTTCATAATTTGAGCAAATAATTGAACATCTTGTTTTGCACAACAAGTCCCTTCCCAGTAAGGATGCTGGACTCAAGTCACAAACCACAAATTTGTGTTATCCTTTAAAGTTGCCAATTTGAACCTGAACTGGTTCTGTAATTGGGTTTGTCAAATACTGATTTGCAACTCCTACATTCCGAACTGTTTTCCCTGAAAGGGGCACGTTTCCATCTTCCGCAGTGCTCACTGCAGCGCGTGTAGCTGTTGTGTCAACTACAAATTAGACTTTGTTACCCATTACTTTTCCCTTCACATATGGACCTTTCTGATCTACTTCTAGTGAAGCTGCCAAGAAGCATTCTTCCTCATCCGAATTGTCACTCACCCAATCATAATTTATTCCATCCTCACTGTGTAATGGGAATTGGTGCACTGTGTTATTACTCTGATTAAATCTTTGACCTGTGACCTGCTGAGGAAGCGTCACCTTCTGCTGCTCCATTGGTGCTTGAGGTATTTGAATTTGCTGTCTTGGTACCATTTGAACTTGCAATTGCATTTGCTGCAAAAGGGGCAGCTGCAAATGTGGCAATTGCATCTGTTGCATGGGTTGAAAACCTTGCATCTGATTCTCATTGCTTTGAAATTTGGATTGTGTCCTCTCATTCTCGGTCTTCTCATATTGGGGAAAGAACTGATTTCGCTCATTTGCTGAACAACACCTTCCTGACTTACCATCAGACACTACCATTTCCAATGTCCGAGGTCTCCGCAAGCATGACATGGCAACAATCACTCTATTCCTTGCACATCACCCTGAACAACCACAGTACTCAAATCAGGACCACGGGTCACATTTCCCATTCCTCCACAACCTCTACCTCTTGCTTGTCTAATGCTCCCCATATTTGAATGCTCTGAATCAATTCCCTAAAGTGAATTTTCCTTCCTGGAACTCTCATGTTTTCAAAATCTTTTGTGTCAAAATCTAACTTGTAACTCCTTCTCAAGTGCTTTGTTTTCTCAAGGTCTATATCATATTTCTCTGCTAGGTCAGCCAATTTCTTATGTAGTATTCCTGCTTTGTTAGTAATCAGCTTGTACAAGTAACGCAACTCATCTTCTCTGAATGTGTCAATTCTGTCCTACCCCATCGTTCCCTCATTTAGGTCTTCTGCCTCTAGTCTGAGCCTGGTCAAATTCAGGGCACTTCCTCCCCAGGAATCTCCTTGATTGCTACTCAATTTTTCTGACCATTCACTTAACTGCTGTGCTGTCAAACTCTGTAATGAAACGTTGTTATTTCTTACACCTGGCACTTGCTGTAGTGTTAGGTTTGGGGTCTCTGGTGTCACCATGCTTGGATTAGGACCTATGTATGATCTCACCTCATTATTCGGAGGAGTCCTGATAGGACTTAAATTAATTAACGGACCTGTTCCATTGGAAGTTGGTCTCATGGGGGTTGTCATTCATGCATCTTCAAGTCTTTCCCTCGCTCTGCTTGGGTTCAGGATTTTCTGCTCACGGTTTCCGTTAGTTCCCTGGGCGAACAATGGTATGACTGGACCTATGGTGACTGGTACTGACATTGCATCTGGACTTGATACGACATTTGGGCCTCTCGGGTACATTATTCCTGTATTCTGACTTGCCAACGCATGCATTTCTGTCTATGATCCTGCTATGTGAGTGTATCTCGGGATCATCTGTGTCTGCATCGGGGACATCAAATTTGGAGTAGACTCTATCTGGACCAATGTCGGCTTTTGGTAAGCTTGTCCTGTCGGCACTACCAGGTTTGTTGCGGTATCTACAATAGGTACATCTGAGTAAATTCTGGGAATATCCATCTAAGGCATAGGCCTTTGAATTGCTGAAGTAGTGGGTCCACTTTGGCTAACCTGTATCTGGCTCTGGGGCAATTCGACTGGTATCGGGGCTGTAGGGTCTACACTGGTGCTTTAGCTTCTCTCATGTGCTGCATGTGGTGGGGGACGATTACTCAGTAACTGTAAAATTAACTCATCATCATCTGACTCTTCATAATGTGTCAAAGACTTTCTAGACTCTGTCGATCTCTGCTCTTTGTCATCAGAAGGACAGGAATCCCTCCTTTCAGTGCTCTTTCCGGCCTCATTCCTGTTCTCCTGTGTTATTGCAGGAAACAATTTAATTCCCTGTAAAGTCTCCGTTCTCCAAAAGTTCTGATCACTCTCCCATCTAGCCTCCGCTAGTGTCTTCTCAGCTTTTCTCATTCTTCTCTCAAATGTCAGCTGCTGTTGCTGCCTAGCTACTAGTTCCCAAATTGCTAAAGCTTCGAACTGTGCTGGTCTCGGAGGAGGTTTCAGATCATATAGCACCATCCTCAAATTCTCTAAAATCCTCAAATTAAATGTTGCATGGGCAGAAAAAGCTAAGCTCCCATCTTTCTCTGTCTCTTTTCACCACTGTTTCAGCCAAAGACATGATGCAGCACCCAGCTCTTCATATACGATATAGGCAGGTGTACCTTCTGGCAGTGTACCTTCTCCTATTCTAGCTGGTATGAACGTATCTCCCCTTAGGGCAATCTTTAAATCTTTGAAAAATGTCATCTTCGGTATTTTACACTACTTTCGATCAAATCAGGCAGTGACTTTTAATCCCAAAATTCTTTTTGCCAACCTTCTCAACCAATTACGCTTCACGGTTCTCTACCAATCAGCTCACGACCTTTCTCACTAACCGACCTATCCCAGCGCTGCTCTAATGAAGTCACACTCGCACATACAGCGGCTGACAAAGTCTTTTGGCTTGCCCTTCTCAACTCAATTTCACACAAAACTAATGCAAAATATTGGGAGCACTAAGTAAAATCAAAACCCAATGTGTCTGTTTTACTACAGGTAGGTAACACAATAGCTTCAGAAACCTTACTGATTTTTCACTGATGGCCTTTTTCGCTCTAAATGCTACACTTTCTTTCTCAGTTTCCCTGATTCACAAGCAAAATTTGACCTGCAAATTTCACTCTCAACTGGTCATTGGGTCTGTCCTGGTGCACATAGGACTCGCCAAACCTCAGTCAAAAAACCTTTCACCTCCCTTAACACGCACTCTCGAGGTTGTCAACCACGCCCGATTGACCTATTAAACCAGACAAATTACAACAAAAAACTAGTGTCTCATACACTTTTCAATACTCCGGAGTCCTAGACCATGCAGGGTCCATATACCAACAACCACATGGGTAATTTTTTAGCACAAAGCGCCACACACATGTGAAGGTTGACGACTTCCCTACTTTTACACTTTGGAGTATGCAAACTCCTTCAACAACTTCATTTGGAGTATGCAAACTTCATAAACCCTCACAAACATTACAGTTCACCTGCGATTTGCTCAAGCTGTTGAAGCATAAAAACCTAATCTATTCACACTATCACTAGAACATCGAAAACATCCTCGAACAAGCATTGGAAAGCTCCAAGGTTCTGGGAAAGTCACAGTAGGTTCTATGGGCGACATTTTCTCTCCACTTTGTATCATCGAATCTGAAAACCTTAACCTTTACCAATTTCCTTACTGTTGGAAAATGGGTTATTGGTAAGGGCAGGTAGGTACCTACACCTAGCAACAAGCCACTAACCTCCACCTAGGTCCAGTTAGGTCTCAGTAAATTAACCCCAGCTCAACCCTTGGTAGCTTGGCAACGAGCGTCAAGGCTTAACTTAGGAGACAGAGTGTAAAGCATTCAAATATCACAAAACAATAATTAAATAAAACACAGGAAACAGTTTAAAAATCCAAAACCAATTTATGAAAAATGGTTTATATTTTTATCTTTAAAATGACACCAAAACAAATAAAATCGGATAAGGGGAACCGGAGATATGAATTTTTAAAGAATTATTATTTTTCTAGCACTTAGAAACAAAAAGTGCCAATCGGGTCATCTGGTTGCACCTCGACCGGGGCAAAGTCAAAGTTTCGGGCCGACCGCGATGGAGCCCTGCTCGGCTACAGGTCGCGGGAGGCCTCGGTTAAAAAGTTACCTTCTGACTTAGGTGGTCATTCTGACCCCGGCGGTAAAATGCACTTACCGCCGGTCAGAAGACCGCCATAACACCGCCGCGGCCGCGGAAACCCGCCACGGTCATTCTGACCCGCAGAAGGCAAACCTCCGAAAATCCGACAGCCACAACCGACCGCCAGACCAGCGGTCGGCGGAAAGGTGGAGGTGACCAAACCTCCACCGCCACGCCAACAGAAATACGCCCATGCCATTACGACCCACGAATCCACCCGGCGGTCATTCAAACGCGGTATTCCATTGGCGGGACACACCACCGCGGTCAGAATACACACAAACGAACAAAACTCAGCCACATTGGACGATTTGAATCCCACACACCTGATACACATACACACACCACTCCCACACACACAATACAATATAAAACACCCACCCACATCACCCACAAACCCCTACGCAAAAAAATTCTGAAAGAAGGCCAGAGCGAGACACCAGCATCCACAAACTAACAGCCACAGCCACTCAACACCATCACCCACACACTATCCACACACAAAACAACACACACCACCACACTCAACTCACTTAAATACACATACTCCACCCCACACATCATACACACCACCCCATGGCACCCCAAAGACAACCCCGCTTCACAGACGAAGAACTCAGGGTCATGGTGGAGGAAATCGTTCGGGTAGAGCCCCAGCTGTTCGGCACACAGATACAATACACCAGCATTGCCCGGAGGACGGAGCTATGGCAGAGGATTGTCGACAGGGTCAACGCAGTGGGACAGCACCCCAGAAATCGGGAAGACATCAGGAAGCGATGGAACGACCTACGGGGGAAGGTGCGTTCCATGGTATCCAGGCACAACATCGCCGTGCAGAAGACTGGCGGAGGACCCCCACCTCAACCCCCACAATTCACATCATGGGAGGAGGAAGTCTTGAACATCCTGCATCCTGACGGCCTCGCAGGAGTCGGCGGAGGAATGGATACTGGTAAGTTGAAGCTTCAATACTGCTTCCCCCCCACCTGCATGCCAAATCATACCCCAACCCTCACCCCCATCCTCGAACCCCACCCTCACCCCCACCCCCATCCTCACCCCCACCCTCACCCCACCACCATCCTCACCCCCACCCCCAGCACACCTATTCCCCGCCAATGTCTCACCATCACAACCCACACATCCCAAAACCTAGGCCTGCATGCGTCCACTAAGCATGGACACCCATCACCAAAGCATGCCCAATGCATATACACATCCCCCCCACAAGCCACCCTCACCAAAGCCCCCACACACGAATGCCAGCACTTGGGGACACGAGAACCCATAGATACACCCATATGCCACACATTGAAACTATAACCATACCTCTATACCCCTGCAGGACCCGACCGTCAACACACCGCGGCGGAGGGGCCAGAATTCTCCACACCCCCCACCCAAGAGGCCGTCAGCGATGACAGCAGCTCTGTCGACCTGGACACCGATGACCAGCCCGGACCATCGGGGACCTCTGGACAGTCGGTTCCCCTCACACAGGCCCAGGCCACTACAGACCCAAACCCCTCTGGGAACACCAGCACAGCTCCCACCCAGCGGGCCCATGCCTCTGTCTCCAGGGCGCGTCAATCTGCGGTGTGTCTACCACTACAGGGCACCCAGGATAACCCACCACCCCAACAACAACAGGGACCTGGGGGCAGTGGTAGTGGGCACACCGGCCAGGGGGCAGAGGCCCAGGGAAACAGGGCAACTCGGAGGGCAGCTGTGCGACAGGGGGGGGAGGAGAGGCCCAGGGAACCCACTCTCCACGAGGTCCTCACCACCATCATGGGAGCATACAACCGCTCCCAGGAGACGATGGCGACGGTACTGGCCCGGTTCCAGGAGATCCAGGTACTGCAGGAGGAACACTATCGGGGGTACAGGGAGGACATCAGAGCCATCAACACCACCCTGGTTACCATGGTAGGGCTGCTGCAGGACCTCGTCAACACCAGGGCGGACACTCAACAACAACAAAGGGCCCCTGCCACTAGCCTGGACCAAGAACAGCCAACCACCTCCGCCGGCGCTAGTGGACAGGAGGCCCCCGCACAGCAGCAGCCCACCAGACCCCCACCTCCTGCAGGAGAAGAACCACCCTGCAAGAGGGCCCTGAGATCTCACAAGATATCAGAGTAGGATGTCAAGACCCCCGCCAGCAATGGATACCACCTGATGTCATCCCACTGTCCCACATTGTCACCCTGTCCATCCTTGAACTGCCCATGCTCCATCTCTCCACAGGCCTCTGGACAATGCACCTGTGTGACTGTTACTCTGGACTCTGCCATGGACATTCCTTCACCATAGCCCCCACCCACTTGAAACCACCCATCCCATTTTGAGCACTTAAATAAACACCTATTTTGCACCAAAATATCTGGAGTCTGGCTGTGATTTCAATATATTGTAATTGACATGACAGTGCAAATATGTCCTTGTACATGGTGAAGTCAACAAACAGCTGCCACAAAGCTGTAGTCCATGGGGAAACGAAGCACAGGACTCGTAGTGGGGACCCCAGATCTGAAATAGGGAGGGAAAAGCCAAAACTCAGTCATCATACACTGGGGCAAATAGACAGGCAGCAGAGATGCCGGAGAGTAGTTAACATTTACTAAATTATCTTTGAAATGTTACCTGTGTCCTATTGGAAGTACTGTTCAATGATTCTGTCCCTGTTGTCTGTTTCAGCCCCGTCGTCTTCCTCCTCGTCACTCTCCTCAGGTTCCACCGCTGCCACATCACCACCGTCTCGACCATCCTCCTGCAGGAAAGGCACCTGGCGGCGCAAAGCCAGGTTGTGAAGCATGCAGCAGGCCACGATGATGTGACACACCTTCTTTGGTGAGTACATTAGGGATCCACCTGTCATATGCAGGCACCTAAACCTGGCCTTTAGGAGGCCAAAGGTGCGTTCGATCACCCTCCTAGTACGCCCATGGGCCTCATTGTACCGTTCCTCTGCCCTGGTCCGGGGATTCCTTACTGGGGTCAGTAGCCACGACAGGTTGGGGTACCCAGAGTCCCCCACTAGCCATACACGGTGTCTCTGTAGCTGTTCCATCACGTAAGGGATGCTGCTATTCCTGAGGATGTAGGCGTCATGCACTGACCCTGGGAATTTGGCATTTACATGCGAGATGTACTGGTCAGCCAAACACACCACCTGGATGTTCATTGAATGGTAATTTTTTCTGTTCCTGTACACCTGCTCCCTGTCTCTTGGGGGAACCAAAGCCACATGGGTCCCATCAATGGCACCAATTACGTTGGGAATATGTCCAAGGGCGTAGAAATCACCCTTTACTGTAGCCAATTCGCCCACCTCAGGGAAAATGATGTAGCTCCTCACGGATTTCATCAGGGCAGACAACACTCTGGATAACACCTTCGAAAACATGGGCTGAGACATCCCAGAAGCAATTCCCACTGTTGTCTGAAATGACCCACTTGCCAAAAAATGGAGTACTGACATGACCTGCACCAGAGGGGGAATCCCTGTGGGTTGGCGGATGGGGGACATCAGGTCGGGCTCCAGCTGGGCACACAGTTCATGGATAGTGGCACGGTTAAGACGGTAGGTCAGGATAATGTGGCGTTCTTCCATTGTCGACAGGTCCACCAGCGGTCGGTACACGGGAGGATTCATCCGTCTCCTCGCCCAACCCAGCGGACGGTGCCTAGGAAGGACAACATGGAGCACACAGTCAAGCAACCCACAGGTACGTACTCACAGCTAGCACAGTAAACGATTCTCTATGCAGTGAATGGCGTGTCTGAGTGGCTATGCAAGGCCTAGGCCTGTGTGACGCAGTTGAAATTGAGCCATGTGGGCCCTGGAAATGGCGGCTGCCTGACCTGTGAAGTGTGACAATGGGATGTGAGGTCAATGCGCTGGCGTGGCACACCGCGGCGGGCGAAGACCGCGGCGCGAAGCCGCATTGGTTAACATTGAAGCCTATGGGTTTCAGGAGCCAATGGCGAAGGGCGCCGGCGGTGGCGGGACGCACCGCCGCGGTACGCACCGCCGCGGACGTGACCGCCATTTTCTATCTACTTATCCACTTGCGACTTGAACTTTCACAGGAGAGGACCTATACTGCAAGTGTTGCTGTGACCTCGGTCTGGAAGGGACAATGGCTGCTACGCCTGGGGAAAGGGCCTCTGCCTTCACTGGAGAGGAGTTGGAGAAACTTGTGGATGGGGTCCTCCCCCAGTATGCGCTACTCTACGGTCCTCCAGACCAACAAGTGAGTTTTATTCAATCTGGATTTGGGGCCACTGGCTGGCTTGGGGGCCTGGCGGGGGGCCTGGCGGGGATGGGGGGCATGTTGGGCCTGGCGGGGGGCATGGCGGGGATGGGGGGCATGTTGGGCCTGGCGGGGGGCATGGCGGGGGGCCTGGCGGGGATGGGGGGCATGTTGGGTCTGGCGGGGGGCATGGCGGGGGGCTTGGCGGGGATGGGGGGCATGTTGGGCCTGGCGGGGGGCATGGCGGGGATGGGGGGCATGTTGGGCCTGGCGGGGGCATGGCGGGGGGCCTGGCGGGGATGGGGGGCATGTTGGGCCTGGCGGGGGGCATGGCGGGGGGCCTGGCGGGGATGGGGGGCGTTGGGCCACTGGCAAGGAAAATGCTGACAAACTTGAACGTGGTATTTCTCCCTCCCTGTACGTGTCACATAGGTCCGCGCCCATGAGAAGATCGGGATTTGGCGTGCCATCGCCAAGGAAGTCCGGACCCTGGGGGTCCACCATCGACGGGGCACCCACTGCCGCAAGAGGTGGGAGGACATCCGCCGCGGGACCAAGAAGACCGCCGAGTCTCTGCTGGGGATGGCCTCCCAACGTAGGCGGGGTGCCTGCCGTCAACTGAGCCCCCTGATGTTCCGGATCCTGGCGGTGGCCTACCCTGATTTGGATGGGCGCGTGAGGGCAGCACAGCAGACACAAGGGGGTGAGTCCAAGCATTATCTACTCTGTTGTCGCGCAGTGGAGGTGTCTGGGTGGGGGAGGAGGGCTGTGGGTCCCCCTAGGCCAGGGCGATATCTGTAGGCTGGGCACCCCCGTAAGCCCCTGTGTCCCCAGCCACCACCCTCAGTAGTTTGTCAGTACAGCCATCCCTGGGCCGTGTCATCCATGGGTGCAGTTGTCAACTCTAGGCGTGTAGGGCATGTTCCACGGAATGCGTAGCGGACCCCAAGTGCGCAACTTAGTGCAGGGGGCATCTGTGTCTGTCATGTCCGCTAACTGTACCGGAGATCCATGTAATCAATATCCCTTTATTTCTCTCTCCCCCCCCCCCTTTTTGTTTGTCTTTCTGTGCTTGTGTGCATCAGCATCATCAGGCGGAGGAGAAGTGGCATCGGGGCAGGAGGGAGCTGCATCTCACATGGCCCAGGAGGGCCATGCCACAGAGTCAGACTGGACCAGTGAGAAGGAGGGCGAGGGGAGCTCCACGACGGGGACGACTGGACCCTGCAGCGACACGGACACGTCCTCGGAAGGGGGCTCCCTTGCGGGGGTGGCACCATCCGTGCCCCCCGCCATTACAGGTACAGCCGCCACCCAGCGCACCATCTCCGCCCTCCCAGCAGCCCCTCAGCGTTCGCCCCGTGCCCGCTCTGCCAGGAAGCCGGGCATCTCCTTCGCCCCAGGCACCTCAGCCCCTGCCCCTGTTACCCCCGCTGCCCTCAGTGAGGAGGTCATTGACCTCCTCCGAACGCTCATTGTTGGGCAGACTACCCTTTTGAATGCCATCCAGGGGGTGGAGAGGGAGGTTCATCGCAGCAATGCGTACCTGGAGGGCATTCATTCGGGTCAGGCTGCCCATCAGCGATCGTTCCAGGCTCTGGCCTCAGCACTGATGGCAGCCATTGTCCCTGTCTCCTGCCTGCCTCTACTAACTCCCTCCTCCCAGTCTCCTGTTCCTCTGCCTGTCCCACCCACACCATCAGACCAGCCTGCACACACCTCAACACCCAAGAGAAGCTCATCCAAACATAAGCACCACAGATCACGCAGACATTCACACACGCAACATTCCGATGCAGACATGCCAACAGTCACTACCACCTCTGTGACCCCCACCTCCTCGTCTCCCTCCTCCCTCCCTGTGACGTCTACACTCACACCTCCATTCACCTCACCATCAGCCAGTGTTTCCATCACCAGCACACCCTCCACTCCAGTCCGCACACGTGCAGTCACCACCCCCACTGCCATTTACACATCCCCTGTGTCCTCTCCCACTGTGTCTGTCACCCCCTCTTCCACACCACACAAACGCAGCCACCCACCCACCCAACAGCCATGCACCTCACGACAGCCTATCCCTCCTGCACCTGCACCCAAAGACAGCAAACGTGACTCACCTACAACCACATCCTCTCCCTCCACTCCCATTCCCACTGTACCTACCACTCTCCATTGTCCCAAGAAGCTCTTCCTCGCCACTACTAACTTCTTTCCTGACCCTGAGCCCCCCCCTCCTTCTCGTCGGGGTAAGAAGAGCACCTCAGCCACCACCAGCCCTGCAGCCCCCTTGACAAGGGTGCAGGGGTATTGGAGCCCGCCAGCCCGCATGTCTGGATCTTCGCCCAGCAGCAAGGGGACAGCCAGCCCACCCCCTGGGAAGAGGAGCAGAAGGCGGAAGGGGCGCCGCAGGAGCCCGCCTTCTACATCCCCCCCGGACACCACCCAGAGACAGTCACCAGCCACAGCTCCAAAGGGAGGAAAGGGCCACAGGCCCACGACTAAGGAGGGCAAGGGCAGCAAGTCAGAGAGGTCAGGCAGCAGGCCTGCTGCCCAGGAGGAGCCCACAACCCCCATAGCCGATGCCCCGGGAGGAACCGGCACAGCTGCCCCGGGAGAGCCCACCACCCCCATAGCCGCTGCCCAGGGAGGACCCAGCCCAGCTGGCCAGGAGGGCCCCACCACCCACAGCCCAGGTGGGCATTGAAGGAGCACCATCCCCGCTGCCCAGGAGGGCACCACCAGGCAATGAGCAGTTGGCCATAGACCGGCCGCCGTCTCCAGAACCGCTGAACTGGGCCCCGCCGTCTCAAGAACCGCTCCGCTGGGCCCCGCCGTCTCAAGAACCGATGAACTGGGCCCTTCAAGGCAAGGAGCGCTGAACTGGGCCCCGCCGTCTCCAGAACCGCTGAACTGGGCCCCGCCGTCTCAAGAACCGCTCCGCTGGGCCCCGCCGTCTCAAGAACCGCTGAACTGGGCCCCGCCGTCTCAAGAACCGCTCCGCTGGGCCCCGCCGTCTCAAGAACCGCTGAACTGGGCCCCGCCGTCTCAAGAACCGCTCCGCTGGGCCCCGCCGTCTCAAGAACCGCTGAACTGGGCCCTTCAAGGCAAGGAGCGCTGAACTGGGCCCCGCCGTCTCAAGAACCGCTGAACTGGGCCCCGCCGTCTCAAGAACCGCTCCGCTGGGCCCCGCCGTCTCAAGAACCGCTGAACTGGGCCCTTCAAGGCAAGGAGCGCTGAACTGGGCCCTTCAAGGCAAGAACCGCTGGCCCTTTGGCAGACGTGGCAGGGCAGGATCTATCTCGGGCAGGGCTGCAGGATGTCCTCTGGCCAACTTGCCTCCTCCAGTGGCAGTGGGGTCTGTTATGGACTGTATGGACTGTGGCTTTGCTCTCCCCAGGATGGCCCAGTGGGCAGGCCACCCACTGTATGGACTGTTTGGACTGTGGGTTTGCTCTCCCCAGGATGGCCCAGTGGGCAGGCCACCCACTGTATGGACTGTTTGGACTGTGGCTTTGCTCTCCCCAGGATGGCCCAGTGGGCAGGCCACCCACTGTATGGACTGTTTGGACTGTGGCTTTGCTCTCCCCAGGATGGCCCAGTGGGCAGGCCACCCACTGTATGGACTGTATGGACTGTGGCTTTGCTCTCCCCAGGATGGCCCAGTGGGCAGGCCACCCACTGTATGGACTGTATGGACTGTGGCTTTGCTCTCCCCAGGATGGCCCAGTGGGCAGGCCACCCACTGTATGGACTGTTTGGACTGTGGCTTTGCTCTCCCCAGGATGGCCCAGTGGGCAGGCCACCCACTGTATGGACTGTATGGACTGTGGCTTTGCTCTCCCCAGGATGGCCCAGTGGGCAGGCCACCCACTGTATGGACTGTATGGACTGTGGCTTTGCTCTCCCCAGGATGGGCCAGTGGGCAGGCCACCCACTGTATGGACTGTATGGACTGTGGCTTAGCACTCCCCAGGATGGCCCAGTGGTCATGGAGTCCCCTCGTGGATCTGGCGTCGTGTACTCAAGTGGCTGAGGTGCCCCCCCTTCCCTTCCCCCTGAGGTGCCTGTCCTATTTTCTTTCTGATGCCCCTGCAGTGTTCTCTCCGTGGAGTTCTTGTCGTGGGACTGGGCCTTGCCCCTTTGCACAGGACCCCTGTGATCCACGGACAGTGGTTGGACTACATTTAGTAGCTGTATATATTTTGTACATAGTTTATTTATTTATTGGGATTACTGGTGTCCATATTTCAATATATCTGCCCGTTTATGATCTCTTCTTTTGGTCTTTGCATTATTTCGGAGGGGGGTGGTTTGTGGGTTGTGACAGTGATCTGTGGGAATGCATTGATGTGTGTGTTGTAGTGGGTGTGGGTGGGTGGGTGTGTGCCGGTAATCTTTTCCCTCCCCTGTGTCGTAGGTGCAGTACTCACCGATGTCTTCCGCGCCGCCGGGCGTGCTCCTGGTATATGAGCAGGTATAGGAGTGCGGGGATGACCTGCAACTCTGGTTCCATACTGCCGGAATCTCGCGTGGAGTGCGTAGAGGTGAGCGTTTTCCCGTTCGTAGTCTGTTTCCGCCGTGTTCTTATCGGCGGTGCTCCCGCCCCGGAAAAGGTGGCGGATTGGTGGGTCGTAATAGGGTGGGCGGTACATTGTCTGCCGCCTGGCTGTTGGCGGGAACCGCCGCGCTGTTTGTTTGTACCGCCGTGGCGGGCGGAGTGTTAAGTTGGCGGGCTGTGTTGGCGGTTCCCGCCAGGGTCAGAATTGCATATTTTAGACCGCCGGCCTGTTGGCGGCTTGGCCGCCGCTTTATCACCGACCGCCAGGGTCAGAATGAGGGCCTTAGTCTTTATTTTGAAGATTTTCTTCAGCGGGACGAACCTGCCAGTCCAATCCGACCTCCTGGAGCCCTTCTCCGGATACGCGATGCTGGATTCCTCGGTGGAGATTTTTACCTTCGGACTTAGTTGTTTTTTCGAGGTGAAAATCCTTCGACCGGGGTAAACCTGGATCTTGATCCGACGTCCATGGAGCCCTTCTCGGATACGATGGCTGGAAGGTCCCGGTCAACTTTTTACCTTCGGACTTAGGGGGTCATTCTGACCCTGGCGGTAAAAACCGCCAGGGTCAACGACCGCAGGAGCACCGCCAACAGGCTGGCGTTGCTCCCATGGGCAGTCTGACCGCGGCGGTACAGCCGCGGTCAGAAACGGAAAACCGGCTGTGTACCGCCGGTTTTCCGCTGCCCTGGGGAATCCTCCATGGCGGCGCAGCTTGCTGCGCCGCCATGGGGATTCCGACCCCCATTACCGCCATCCTGTTCCTGGCGGTCGTGGTCGCCAGGAACAGGATGGCGGTAAGGGGTGTCGTGGGGCCCCTGGGGGCCCCTGCAGTGCCCATGCCAATGGCATGGGCACTGCAGGGGCCCCCATAACAGGGCCCCACCATGATTTTCAGTGTCTGCCATGCAGACACTGAAAATCGCGACGGGTGCAACTGCACCCGTCGCACCCCTTCCACTCTGCCGGCTCCATTCGGAGCCAGCATCCTCATGGAAGGGTGTTTCCCGCTGGGCTGGCGGGCGGCCTTCTGGCGGTCGCCCGCCAGCCCAGCGGGAAACCCAGAATACCCGCGGCGGTCTTTTGACCGCGCAGCGGTATTCTGGCGGTCCCAGCCAGGCCGGCGGTTTCCGCCGCCGGCCGGGGTCAGAATGACCCCCTTAGTCTCTTTTTCGGAGATTTTTCTTTACCGGGATGAACCACCAAATCAGGCCGGGTCGCGGTTGAGGCAAGCCGGCTAGAATTGCCGTGGCAGGTTGGTCCCTCTATGGAGCTTTTTTACAAAAATTCTCAAATCTTCTCCAAACTTCTGGGTGTTGGACCTGGCTTTTTGACAGGGACATCCCCAAACTTTTTGCCTCCTTCCTCCTATTTTTTCTGACCTGTTGTTGTTGGCTTTTGACCTCTGGGCACTTTACCACTGCTAACCAGTGCTAAAGTGCATATGCTCTCTGTGTAAATTGTACTACTGATTGGTTTATCCATGATTGACTATTTAATTTACTTGTAAGTCCCTGGTAGAGTGCACTACATGTGCCTAGGGCAGGTAGATTAAATGCTACTAGTGGTCCTGCAGCACTGGTTGTGCCACCCACCTCAGTAGCCCCTTAACCTTGTCTCAGGCCTGCCATTGCAAGGCCTGTGTGTGCAGTTTCACTGCTACTTCGACTTGGCATTTAAAGGTATTTGCCAAGCCTAGAACTCCCCTTTTTCTATACATAAGTCACCCCTAATGTGTGCCCTTGGTAACCCCTAGAGCAGGGTGCTGTGTGGGTTAAAGGCAGGACATGTACTTGTGTGGTTATATGTCCTGGTAGTGTAAAACTCCTAAATACGTTTTCACACTACTGTGAGGCCTGCTCCCTTCATAGGCTAACATTGGGGCTGCTCTCATACATTGTTGAAGTGGCAGCTGCTGATCTGAAAGGAGCAGGAAGGTCATATTTAGTATGGCCAGAATGGTAATATAAAATCCTGCTGAATGGTGAAGTCGGATTTAATATTACTATTCTAGAAATGCCACTTTTAGAAAGTGAGCATTTCTTTGCACTAAAATCTTGTTGTGCCCTTCAATCCACGTCTGGCTAGGTTTAGTTGACAGCTCCTTGTGCATTCACTCAGACACACCCCAAACACAGGGTACTCATCCTCACTTGCATACATCTGCATTTTGAATGGGTCTTCCTGGGCTGGGAGGGTGGAGGGCCTGCCCTCACACAAAGGACTGCCACACCCCCTACTGGGACTCTGGCAGACAGGATTGAGCTGAAAGGGGGCTTGGTGCATTTCTTAGAGACTCTTTGAAGTCACCTCCACTTCAAAGGCACAACTTAGTATAAAACAGGGCCTCTGCCCTATCTCATCAGACACTTGCTGGAGAAGAATCCTGACCCAGAAACTATATCCTGCCAAGAAGAACTGCCTGGCTGCTCAAAGGACTCACCTGTCTGCTTTCTACAAAGGACTGCTGCCTTGCTGTTGCCCTGCTGCCTTGCTGAACTCTTGTCTGGCTGTGAAAGTGCTCTCCAAGGGCTTGGATAGAGCTTGCCTCCTGTTCCTTGAAGTCTCAGGACCAAAAAGACTTCTCTCTTTTACTTGGACGCTCCGTGCGCCGAAAATTTCGACGCACAGCTTGTTTCGCGGCGAGAAAAACACCGCACTCCGACGCTGATCGACACGACGTTCTTGGGACGACCGAAAATCCGACGCACGGCCTCGCAAGGACAACGCCGCCCGACCTCTAGAGGAGAAATCGGCGAGACGCCTGCCGTGAGATCGTAATTTCAACGCGCAGCCCCGCAGATCGAAGTCTAGAGGAGAAATCGACGCGACGCCTGCCGTGAGATCGTAATTTCGACG